>NC_138770.1:542184337-542784337 GCF_965119305.1 Pelophylax lessonae | reverse complement strand
TCCTAAACATTGTCATAGGTAGCAATATAAATGGATTTCAACGTGCCTGCAAGTACCTATTTTACTCACCAAATCAGTGGTCAGTGGAGGTTCTGACATGTTGCGCAGTGGGGCTTGAGCTTAGCATAGGTAGAGTTAGGCTTCATGTACACTGGCAGCTCCTAAACTTGAGCTCCTAAACTTAACTCCATTAAAAGCCTATGTGTCAATGTACACATATGCTTTTAGCAGAGTTAAGGAGCTTCCACGTTCAGGTGAAGTTAAACCTCCTTTCTCTTACGTCCTCCGACAGTCGCCGCCCACTTCATATTCATCACAATGGGGGTTATGACCTTTGCTCCGTAGGAGTAGCTAGGCAACAGAATATGTTAGTATTAAGGCTTTTAACATATCCCACCCCCAGGGGGTGGTCCCCTCAGTCTATAACCCTCCACTTCCTGTATCCAACTCAGTTTCAATGTCTAGCTTGTCAGGAGTAGCTGGATGTCTCTGTGCTGGGGCACTTGTCTCAGCCTTCTTTCCTTTTTTGGATTTTATTTGAGTTTTTCTCTCTTTCTTTATTTAGCTGTTATTTTTACCAGCGTTAGTTAGGTCTTCTGATGAAGAGGATACTGCGGGCTGCGTCTCGGGCTGACCCCACTGGTCGCAGGTTGTGGGTCAGTGGTTTCTCAGCCCGCCATCGAGCGTTCAGTCAGGTATCGCTCCTGAGTTTTCTGAACGACCCATCCCTGTTCCGTGCAGGGATGCTAGGGTGAAGTGGCTACCTCACTGGACGCTGTGCGGTTTCTCAACCCACCTTCTGCTGCGTCCTGGATGCGACTCTCCCTGTCTCATGTACAGCGGCTTGTTCGCCTGTGCGGGTCCCCCATGCCATGCAAGAGGTAAGTGTATCTATGTGGGGACCTGTCTGTCTGGGGGGTGTCAGTCTGGGACTGTGTTACCTTGCCCTGTGTTCACACTATTGATGTTTCCCTATCTCTCACACTGCATGCTGTGGGCTGCAAGGAGGGGGGGGCTGTGCTGCACTTCTGTGTCAGTCTGAGTGGGTGAACGGCTGTGTGCTGTGGAACTTGATGCTATCATGTTTGGGGCACATTACAGCGCCGCTGCGGCGGTTCACCATGTTATTTATAACTTGTGGTGTATTTTTATTCCACCTTCATGGGGTGGGGGAGCGGCGGGTTTGGCGCCATTTTGGCTGTACTCGCTCCGGCCGCATGGTACACATGCATGGCGGCCATTTTCTTGTAGCCTCCCATAGGCTTTCATAGAGCGCCCTGCATACAGCATTTCCTTTCTCCAGGAGCACCGATCTAGGCAGCAGCAGCAACGGTCTCTCCAGGTTTTTTTCCCTCTATTTCACTGTATCCTTGCCTGAGTATACCTTCTCCCTGTGGGGGTCCCTGGTGTGGGTGTGCCTGTGTGGCGGTGGGCTACGTTCGCAGCGCCTTATTTAAAGGGGCGGTCACCCATTTAATTTTACTCTTTTGGGGCATGGATTCTCAGGAAAGCAAATTTCCTGCCACATTGGTGGGAAGCCAGGGGACTGCTGCTTCCTCCCCAGGGGGGGGATTTGGCTGCGATTGTGGCTAGCCTTGCGAATCAGGTGCAAATGCTGGTGGCTGCTCAATCCTCAAAAAGGCCCAGAGTTTCGTTTTTCTCTGATTCAGAGGGTGATGGTGATGGGGCTGCTGTGGCTGGGGTCTCCTTGTCGGGGTCCCGTTCCTCCCTGGACCTTGTAGGGTCAGAGGTGGAGGCTGAGGTTGAGGGGGTTGATAATTCTCCCCCTGGCTCGTCTGAAGAGCTTGCACTCATGGATGAATTGGTTGCTTCTATCAAGCAAACACTGCGTTTGCAGGATGAACCATGTCCCCCTGCTGCCTTGGCAGCTTATGACGCAAAACATCGCAGGTATTTCCCTGCACTGATGATTTTCAATGCGCTGTTAAGGAGCAATGGCGTAATATACACAAGCCTTTTGCTGTACCGAGTAGGTTTAAGCTGCGCTATCCTTTTACGCCCGCTACTGATGAGCGTTGGTGTGTCCCGCCTCCGGTGGACCACGCGATAGCAGTTTTAAATAAGTCCACTGCGATTCCTGCTGAAGATACCCCGGTGTTCCGGGATGCCACGGACAAGAGGATGGAGTCCCTTGCCCGTCATACCTATTATATTATGGGTTCTATGCTGAAAGCTTTATTTGCTTCGCTTATGGCGGCCCAGGCGGTCGCGAGCTGGACGCAGGTGCTTAGACGCGTCCTGGTGGCTGATTCTGCCTCCCAGGCGACTTTGGATATGGTGGATCAAATCCATCAGGGTGTCATGTATTTGTGTGATGCGTACCTGGATATGGTTCCGTTGGCTGCACGTGTACATGGTGTGGCGGTGTTGTCTCGCCGCTTGGTTTGGTTGAAGTGTTGGTCGGTGGACCAATCTTCGCGTAAGACCTTGGCTAATCTGCCCTATGATGGTTCTCGCCTTTTTGGTGAATCACTAGATACGTTAATTAAGGGGATCACGGGTGGTAAGAGCACGCTCTTGCCCCAATCCCACAAGGTTAAGACGGCTCCCGGTAAGAAGCATGCTTCCTTTCGGCCCCCTCAGGGGTCCTTTCGTGCCTTTCGGTCACACTATAGGGGCAAGCCGTCCAAGGGTCAAGGCTCCCACAAGAAGCCGTGGACTGGTAAGCAAAAGTCCGGCCAGTCCGGTTCCGCGGCCCACAACAGTGCGGCCTGAAGGGGCGCCCTCACCCGGCTCTGGGGTGGGGGGACGCTTGCTCGGTTTTCTTCGGCCATGGCTGTCCCGGGTGCGGGACAGGTGGGTTCAGGAAATCGTTCGATCTGGCTACAAGATCGAGTTTCTCTCTCGGCCGGGGAGCAGATTTTTTCCCTCAAATCTTCTACTGTCCCCGGAGCGTTTGCGGGATCTGCATCTAGCGGTGCAGGACCTGAGGGCTCAGGGAGTGGTGGTCCCGGTACCTCATCGGGACAGATTTCGGGGGTTCTATTCCAATCTGTTCACCGTGCCCAGGAAGGAGGGCAAGGTACGTCCGATTCTGGACTTAAAGGCGCTGAACCGCTTTGTGCGGGTGCGCAAGTTCCGCATGGAATCCCTGCGGTCGGTGGTAGCTGCCCTGGTTCCGGGGGAGTTCATGGCTTCCATCGACTTGAAGGATGCGTATCTTCACATCCCGATTTTCGAGGGTCACCAGAGGTACCTTCGATTCGCCATAGCGGAGGATCATTACCAATTTGTGGCGTTGCCCTTTGGGCTCGCCTCGGCTCCACGGGTGTTCACCAAGGTGCTGGCACCGGTTCTGGCTTTGTTGAGAGCCCAGGGCGTCTCTGTCCTGGGGTATCTGGACGATATTCTGGTTCGGTCTGCGACCAACCAGGGTCTGGAGGAGGCTCTGTCCGTCACGTTGCAAACTCTGCAGGAGTTTGGTTGGACGGTGAACTTTCCAAAGTCCACACTGTGCCCGTCGGTTCGTCTTCCCTACCTGGGAATGATTCTGGACTCTGTCCAGGCGAAGGTCTTCCTACCGGAAGACAAACTCAGGACTCTTCAGGAGGATGTCAGGTCCCTCAGGGACGCTCCATCCTCGTCCATTCGGACGTGCATGCGGTGTCTGGGATTGATGGTCTCGGCTTTCGAGGCGATTCCCTTCGCCCAGTTTCACACGCGGGGTCTCCAAGCGGAGGTTCTGTCCTGCTGGGACAGGCGACCGCAATCCTTGGATCTTCGGATCTCGTTGAGTCTTCGGACCAGAAGGGATCTTCTGTGGTGGCTCCAGTCCCCGTCGGTGTCGGGGGGCAAGTCCTTTCGTCCCTTAACATGGACGGTGATCACCACGGACGCCAGCCTGTCGGGCTGGGGTGGTGTTCTGGGAGTGCTTTCCGCCCAGGGTACTTGGTCGGAGGAAGAGTCCTCCCTTCCGATCAACATTCTGGAAATGCGAGCGATACACCTCTGCCTTCGACGTTGGACGGACAGACTACAGGGCTGTCCGGTTCGGGTGCAGACGGACAATGCCACGGCGGTGGCTTACATCAACCACCAAGGGGGCACCAGGAGTGCCCGAGCGGCTCGGGAAGTGGCCAACATTCTGTCTTGGGCCGAGACGCACGTCCCGGCAATATCGGCAGTTCACATTCCGGGGGTGGAGAATTGGCAGGCGGATTATCTGAGCCGTCAGACCCTGGACCAGGGGGAATGGTCCCTTCACCCGGATGTCTTCCAGATGTTGTGCGTGAAGTGGGGTCTCCCGGAGGTGGACCTGTTCGCGTCTCGTCTGAACCACAAGGTGGAACGGTTTGTGGCAAGGTCGCGCGATCCTCGGGCAGACGCGTCAGACGCGTTGGTTGCTCCGTGGCATCAATACCGGCTGATATATGCGTTTTCACCGATTCAATTGCTGTCCAGGTTCCTTCGCAGGTTGCACTCGGAACCAACCACGGTGATTCTTGTGGCACCAGACTGGCCTCGCCGGTCCTGGTACGCAGACCTCGTAAATCTGGCGATCGACGCCCCGTGGCGTCTGCCTCTTCGAGAAGATCTCCTGTCGCAAGGGCCAATCTTCCATCCTGCTTTGCAGTCGCTGGCTTTGACGGCCTGGCTGTTGAAACCGAGGTCCTGAAGAACAGGGGTCTCTCCCCTGAGGTCATTCACACTTTGATCAATGCGAGGAAGTCTTCCTCGGGGAAGGTCTATTACCGTACTTGGAAGGCTTATTTTGCCTGGTGCGAGTCCAGGGGGTTCCCACCTCACACTTATTCGGTGTCTAGGGTGTTGTCCTTCCTTCAGACGGGTATTGACCGCGTTTGGCGCTGGCTACAATCAAGGGTCAGGTGTCTGCGTTGACCGTTCTTTTTCAACGTCCTGTGGCATCGAACTCTTTGGTTAGCACTTTTGTGCAGGGGGTACGGCATCTGATCCCTCCTAGGAGGGACCCTCTACCCCCTTGGGACTTGAATCTAGTTCTGTCCGTGTTGCAGCGTGCTCCTTTTGAAAGGATCAGGGAGATCTCGCTGTCCTTGTTGTCCAAGAAGGTCGCCTTTTTGGTGGCGATTACCTCGGCTCGTAGAGTGTCGGAGCTGGCAACCTTGTCCTGCAAGTCTCCGTATCTGGTCGTGCACTTGGACAAGGTGGTCTTGCGACCTAACCCTTCTTTTCTTCCGAAGAGGGTTTCGGATTTTCACCTCAATGAGGACATTGTCTTGCCTTCGCTCTGCGCGAAGCCTAAACATCCGAAAGAGGTGCAGCTGCACTCTTTGGATGTTGTCCGGGCGATTAGGGTTTACTTAAAATCAACTGAATCCTTTCGCAAATCGGATTCCTTGTTTGTCCTTCCGGAGGGTCCTCGGAAGGGCATGGCGGCGTCGGCTTCTACCATCGCCAAATGGATCAGACAGACCATTGAACAGGCATATGCTTTGAAGGGGAAAGTCCCCCCTGTGCCTGTGAAGGCGCACTCTACCAGATCTCTGAGTACGTCTTGGGCCTGTCGTAATGGGGCCTCTGTGGCCCAGGTGTGTAAGGCGGCGACTTGGTCGACCGTACACACTTTCACAAAATATTACAGAGTAGATGTTCAGGCATCGGCGGATGCTTCCTTTGGCCGCAAGGTTCTTAGTGCGGCAGTTCCCTAGAGCCTTTGTTGCGGGCTCCTTGGCTGTTTGGGATTATTTGTTTTTCCCTGGGTTCTTGCTCCTGTTGAGCGAGTGTTTTTTTCTCATTGCCCAACTGGTTTCCTTCCTTTGGTAAGGTTCCTTTCTCTGATGTGGAGATGGCGTTGCCTTAGGCGCGGCTGCGTTTCCCACCCCTCATGTTTGCACTGCTTTGGGACGTCCCCATTGTGATGAATATGAAGTGGGCGGCGACTGTCGGAGGCGTAAGAGAAAACTGAATTTTTGTAAAATCTTACCTGTAAAATTCCTTTCTCTGAGTCCTCCCACAGTCGCCGCCCCCGCCCCTCTTTTGGGGTTGTTGGTTATATACTCTACTGCTATTCCACTGAAACTGAGTTGGATACAGGAAGTGGAGGGTTATAGACTGAGGGGACCACCCCCTGGGGGTGGGATATGTTAAAAGCCTTAATACTAACATATTCTGTTGCCTAGCTACTCCTACGGAGCAAAGGTCATAACCCCCATTGTGATGAATATGAAGTGGGCGGCGACTGTCGGAGGACTCAGAGAAAGGAATTTTACAGGTAAGATTTTACAAAAATTCAGTTTTTACTGAACGTAGAAGAATCGTGTTCAGGATAGGAATGTTTGCCACGGGAAAATGCAAAACCCGGCAAAAACGCAGTTTGCTGCGGTTTAGGAGCTGCCAGTGTGCATGAAGCCTTACTAAGACTTTGTTAACTTGGTCAACAATCAGAAATTTTCCAACAATGGAAAGGCAGATAATTTAATTTGTTAAAAGTACAGCTAGCAGTTTGCCATTTAGGAGCTAGTGAAAAAAATCTAAGATAGTTAATCTCAAGTTTCTTTTCTGTAGTTGTCCAGATTGCTTCTCAGTATCCTTGTCCCAAGACAGCTCAAGATATTACTGGAGGTCTGTATGGGTCGCTGATGTGACAGATAGACAAATGACACTCAGACTTTAAAGCCCTAAAACCGGTGACCTCTCCAAATACAATGTGAAGGTGATAACAAAGTAATTCCTGATCACTTGGTTAAAACTCAAATAAACATTTTCTTAAAGTAATAAAATGCTAATCAAAGTATTAAAGAATGAGTAAAGTTTTAAACCTCACAGCTTAAATTGATTGTAAGTGATAACCTTGTAAAACAACCCATTCAGTTTAAAATAGAAATGAAAGTAAAAACATTTGCATATAGATATAAAAAAACATTATAAATACCTTTTTTTCCCTCTGTTGTCAGCTGCATAAGAGTTAGAGCAAGAGAAGCAGCTGCACACTGATCTTCCCAGTGACTGGCTGGCAAGGTGGGGGTGTCAGGACAAGCCTGATCATTGGAGGAGAGCAGGCTGAGTTTCCAGCATAGCTAGAGAACTGACCACGGTGTGTTCTGCTGTTTTAGTGTGGTCAGTTTGTGATAGGAAAGGAAATGGACTGACAGGGACACCAGGGATTTCACGAAAAGGAAGCAATACAAAGAGAACAGGATATATTTTCATACGAGTACATGGTACAGCAGGTACATATCAGGAATATAAAATGTTGAGTTTACATATTCTTTAAAGTACTTTTAAAGCTAAAATGTTTTTTTACCATAATGCACTTAGGGAAAGAAAATGCCCCAATAACTGTTCATTACCCCCTGCCTCCCTAAAAACGTACCTGACTCCTCTCACAATCCAGCGCTGCCCTGGCTGCATCACTGCTGCTCCCTCTTTCTGCTTTTACAGGACACAGCCAGAGTATAAGCTCCCGCTGTTGTCACTCAAATCCTGTGAGGAGAAGAGCCAGTTGTATGGCCAAGCTAGGCTGTGCGTGAGTCTATGGACACACACAGCCTGGCTCGGGAGTCTGCCAGCATGAGTGCCCCCTCAGCAGCCAGTTTTCCACATCTCTGTGCACAGTGCAGGTAAGTATAGAATATTTTTAAATTTTAATTAAAAAAAAGGTTTCATATCCCCTTAATATACAGATGCATGTAAAAAAAATATATATATATTATCAAAAAGTTAATTTATTTCAGTAATTCAATTCAAAAAGTGAAACTTGTATATTATATAGATTCATTGCACACAGAGTAATATATTTCAAGCATTTCTCTCTTTTAATTTTGAGGATTATGGCTTATAGCTAGTGAAAATCCAAAATTCAGTATCTCAAAATATTATAATATTACATAAGACCAAAAAAAAATGGATTTTTTAATACAGAAAGGTCGGCTTACTAAAAAGTATGTCCATGTACAGTATATTATGTACCTAATACTTAGCTGGGGCTCCTTTTGCATGAATTACTGCATCAATGTGGCATGGCATGGAGGCGATCAGCCTGTGACACTCCTGAGGTGTTATGGAAACCCAGGTTGCTTTGATAGCAGCTTTCACCTCTTCTGCATTGTTGGGTCTGGTGTCTCTCATCTTACTCTTGACAATACCCCACAGGCCGGGGTGAGTTTGCTGGCCAATCAAGCACAGTGATACCATGATCGTTAAACCAGGTTTTGGTACTTTTGGCAGTGTGGGCAGGTGACTAGTCCTGCTGGAAAATTAAATCAGCATCTCCATAAAGCTGATCAGCAGAGGAAAGCATGACGTTCTGTAGAATTTTCTGGTAGAGGGCTGCGCTGACTTTGGACTTGATAAAACACCGTGGACCAACTCCAGCAGATGACATGGCTCCCCAAATAATCACTAACTCTGGAAACTTCAAAGTGGACCTCATGTCACTTGAATTCTGTGCTTCTCCACTCTTCATCCAGTCTCTGGGACCTTGATTTCCAAATGAAATTCAAAATTTACTTTCATCCGAAAAGAGGAATTTGGACCGGTCCTTTTTCTCCTTAGCCTAGGTAAGATGCTTTGGACATTGTCTCTGGTTCAGGAGTGACTTGACACAAGGAATGCCACAGTTGTATCCCATCTCCTGGATACATTTGTGTGTGGTGGTTCTTGAAGCACTGACACCAGCCGTAGTCCGCAATCCTCTTAAGGCTGCGATTATCCCTGTTGCTTGTGCACCTTTTTCTACCACACTTTTTCCTTCCACTCAACCTTCCATTAATATTCTTGGATACAGCACTATATGACCAGCCAGCTTCTTTAGCAATGACATTTGTGACTTACCCTCCTTGTGGAGGATGTCAATGACTGTCTTCTGAACAACTTTCAAGTCAGCAGTCTTCCCCGTGATTGTGTAACCTACTGAACCAGACTGAGAGACCATTTAAAGGCTCAGAAAGTTACAAGAGTTAATTAGCTGATTAGAGAGTGATACTACAAGTCTACGATAGATACTGAATTTTGGGTTTTCACTAGCTGTAAGCCACAATCATCAAAATTTAAAGAAAGAAATGCTTGAAATATATCACTCTGGGTGTAATCAATCTAAAAATTATACGAGTTTCACTATTTGAATTGCATTACTGAAATAAATTAACTTTTTGAAGATGTTCTAACTTTTGGAGATGCACCTGTATATGAAGACACCAAGCAACTGTGCCAATGTAATCTTTCCCTGTGCTCTTGAAGCTCTAATCACAGTCCCAGGCTTGTGTAAACATTGCTCCTTACAGTATATTCAATTTGTCTGTGTCTGCATTAAACGGCATACAAGGAGAAAGAACAAGAAAAACATCTGCTTCACACTCCTGTTTGATTCAATGAAGCACATTTACTAAATGAAATAAAGAAAAATAGAGATAAACTATATGAATCGGTCGTGTTTCCACGTGAATGTGTGCCAATGTTCGCACTCACATGGGTGATAGCCATCTATGAACCTAATAACTGATTATGCACTGCTATTCAATGTTTATGGTGTGTTCCTAGTTTGGCATACAATATCCAAATAATTTTTATGTTTACGCCCCTGCAATAAAAAATAAATGTATTGTGACAGACTCACTATATAATAAAATGCACATTATTTAGGCTCCATGCACACAGCGCACACTTAGCGTCCAATCAAAAATGCAAACCAAAGGGTTTTATTTTTCCTTCCTCTAAACACACAATATGCATAGACACATAGGACAACATTGAGCTGCTTCTACAGACAAAACTCCTATAGAAGCAGTGTTTTTTAAGCCAGTGTGCATAGACCCTAAAAGTGCAAAAAAAGTATGCTATGCTTTTAGAAAGTCAGTGTATGTGTAAGTATTTACCATTGGAATCTGTATTTAAAGCACCAACATATAGAATCTCAAAAACTGATTGGTGCTTAAACCTCTGGCATACACATAAATGATTTGCACATGCATAGTACAACATCCCCACACAGGCTGCCGATAGAAGGGTGCAGGTAACCCACCTGTACTGGCCCCAGGCCC
Source organism: Pelophylax lessonae (assembly GCF_965119305.1). NCBI lineage: Eukaryota > Metazoa > Chordata > Amphibia > Anura > Ranidae > Pelophylax > Pelophylax lessonae. Next base: position 542,774,360 of record NC_138770.1, on the reverse strand, counting down.
CATAGGGTCAGCAGGGGGATCCAGCCTGCCAGAAGGAGAGTATAAGCTAGTCCATCAAACTGGTTTAGCGAGTGGGTGGACCAGTCACTTATCGGGCCTGTTGGTGGTTTTCCACTCTTATCCATAGGTCCAGGAAGGATATCTTGTGTTGGTCAAAAGTATAAGTGAGGCGGATGTTCCTATCATTGTCGTTTAGAGTATTGATGAATGTTTGAAGTGTTGCATGGTCTCCTTTCCATACCATGAGCACGTCGTCTATGAACCTGAGCCAGGTGTGGGTGTATTTTTGGAACATCTCGTCATGATATACTATTTCTTCTTCCCAAAGGCCTAGGTGTAGGCAAGCATAGGAAGGTGCCCATGAGGCTCCCATGGAGGTGCCTTGGATTTGTTTGTAGTAATGTGATAGGAATTAGAAGTTGTTATTATATAGTGCAAAGGACAAAAGATCAATCAGGAATTCGTTTTGATGACCGAGTTTGGGAAAAGTCTTTTCAAGGAATGTTTCAACTGCCTTGATTCCCCATGCATGTGGGATCGAGGTGTATAAGGATTCCACATCTATTCCAACCAACTAGACTCCATCATCTATTTGTAACGTGTTGATTTTTTCGAGTACGTCCCTTGTATCTTGCACATACGATTCCAGGTCTGTGACCATACTTTTGAGGAGTGAATCTAGGTATTTTCCAGTCCTTTCCAATGGGCCATGTATTGCGGAGACAATTGGTCTTCCTGGGGGGGTGGTTAGGGATTTGTGTACCTTGGGTATGATGTAAAAAATTGGCGTGTTATATTCCTGTACATTTAGATATTCGTATTCTCGTTTGGTTAACAGACCGTCCTCTCTGGCCATTTTCAGTTTACGATTTAATTCGCCGACTAACCTCGGGAAAGGATTGTTGTCCAGTCTCGTGTAGGTGTTACTGTCTTTTAGCAGCCTGTTGATCTCTTTTTTGTACTGACTGGCTTCCATTGGCAAGTTTGTGTAGGTCTGTTTGTACCTGGTTTAAAAAGACACTGAGCCATTTGTTTTTGCCTATTTGTGGCATATTAAGAGATCTGATGTGTAGATTAGATTTCCTGAAAGTGTCTGGTCTGTCAATAGTATTGGTTTCTTCATTTTCTTGCAGTAGTGAGTTCAAGATGTCAAGCATCCTCTTGTCCTCCTCATCCTGGGTTGAAGAGGGTTCTTTTCAGGCCATACACAATTATGTGAGAGGAACAAGCTCAATATTAAGACATCCATGTGAACTTCCCACATCCCCCATTTTTCACCCTGATAAGCCATTTTTTGTACCGGCCGGTTTTGTATTTTTGTTACATGTTGTCCGTCTTGTTTTCTGTTCATTGTTGAAACATCATGACTTGTACTGCACAGTGTGCATTCCACACATTATTATTATAATAAATTGACCTATTATCACATCATTTATGTGTACCTTGTGCATCATTTACCCTCCAAATAACCAACTTTTTTCTGCGACCTATGCAGAACACTTTTCCCATGTATGCGAATTTGGTTTAGACGGTGAATACAATACTTACTGAATACACTTAAGTGTATACACAGACACAGGAAATTTATCCTAGGTCCGCACCAACCCCAACAACCACATTTTTTGACATCCTGCAAGGTATAGGAGCCATCAAAAATCCAAAAGATGGCAACAGAGCTCAGGGGACCAGGAAACATAAACTTCAGGTTATCAAGGCGCAGAAAAGAATGTCATATTTTCATCAGCATTTTTATTTTATTTTTGCTTGTTAGTATCACAGCCCACTGACTAATATTCAATTTCTGTGTCAAACTTATAACCTCTCAAAACATGGCCTGTGAATAAAGGCAAAACTGACTGTGGATCGTTCTTGGAGTTGCGTTTGACACATCTGCTCTACAACATCTCTTTCACTTCGATTCTTGCAAAAATAATACAGGTTTCCTGTAAGAGCTGACCACTAATTGGATATTGGGATGGTGGGTGGAGTGCCAGAGCTCCAAAGAAGTAACAACATAGAGGCCGCTTGAAGGATATGGATAGTGAAGTACAACCTACATACGTTCATGCATTGAGTGAGCCAAAGTATATCTCATTTAGTAGGTAGCAAGCCTCTCCATGCTATACATATGATGCCAAAACTGGGTACATATGGAAAAGATTGTTCATTGTTGAAGTGTATTTACATGCATTTAAATTTTTTGTTATTTATATTCTCACTAGTTAAAGAATGGCCATTGTCTAAACTGCAAAACCTTCTATGTTTTTTTAAAGGTTTCTGTAGCCCATTAGCCTGACCTTATCCCAATTCCCTGTGGCTCGGTCTGCCAGAGCCAGCAGATCCATTTGTGTAGCTTCCTCCTTTGTTCCAGCCTTCTGAGACCACTGTGCCCTCTCAATTTCTCATTACAATTATCCTTTTTTTCTTTTGTCCAGACATTCACTGGAATGGCATTACAAAGCTTTGCAGTTTTTCTGTCTCATTAACTGCATGTCATCATTTCAAAGTCTATGTAACCTTTGAACTGACTTTATAGTTTACTACAAATACTGTCTGGTATTAACTGCAATGTTTCTCTGACAATATAATATATTAAGCATTTTGCAATAAATAGTTGAGAACACTGCTCATTTCCTGACATGGTAGCCAAACTGGCCTGTAACTGAGACCACTGGTATATAACACTTTATTATGTTGGACCTGTACCTTGTACATTCAGAGCAATCTAACAGGTTCTATGGGCAGCCTGCTCCTATCTGTTGCTGATACTCCCCTTCCTTATGCTTACCTGCCTCCCTGTTTGCTGGAACCATATAAAATACCCAGTACATCCAGGTATAAAGGAGCATGAGACTCTTTTTTTTGTTTCTTCTATGATGTAGCACATGGTGCCTCAGTGGTCAGTTACCAGGCCTGAGTTCTGTTGCCCGAAGCCAAAATACCCATGGCATCATTCAACCTTGAAAACTGGCAGCATCTAGTGGTGAAGGAGTGCTGTGGTGGAAAGCTCTGGATTGAAGGTGAGTGGGCACTTATCCCTTGCACAAGCCAGCACCCTCTCTTGGGGCCTAGAGTGGGCAAGAGCCTGATACCTGTAAGCAACACGCAATGGCCTTGTTTTTTGGAGGAGTAAACCCTGTCAAAAGACCTATCCCAATGTTGAAGAACATGCTAGCTAGTCTAAGCATAGCAGGGAGCCAGTCCAAAACACCAGTCTATCCAGTTCAATTTGTGTGTGTGTTTGTCACTATCATTTCCCATATCCCTGTATATTGCGCTTGCTAAGATGCCCATCTAAGAGTTTCTTTGAAACGATCAACACTTTCCCCTGACGCCATCGATTGTGGAGGAAGTTCCACATCCTTACTGCTCTAACAGTAAAGAACCCCCTACGCAGTTTAAGGTTGAACCGCATCTCCTCCAGTTTCATTGAGTGATCATGTGTCTTCTTAAGCTCCTTGAAACTGAATATTTTTTTCCCTATGCTAAAATAATCATTGAAGTATTTATATATCCCTATAATATCTCCTCCCAAGTGTCTCGTGGAGAATACGCTTAATGCTTGTAGTCATTCCTCCTAACTGAGGTCCTCCTGTTCTCTTCTCTGGACTCTCTCCAGTTCCAGCACATCCTTCCTGAGGACTGGTGACTAAAACTGGATGGCATACTCAAGATGCGGCCAGACCAGATTCTTGTACAGTGATAAAATTATAGTTTTATCCCTTGAGTAAATACCCTTTTTATGCTAATGTTCTGCTTGCTTTGCTTGCAGCAGCCTGGCATTGCCTTCCATTGCTAAAAAGTTGGTGACTTATTAGAACCCACAGATATTTTTCCATGCTTAATTCCCCCAAAGGTTCTTCCCCTAGCGAGTAACTTGCCATTATGTTTTTAGCCCCAAAATGCATTACTTTACATTTTTTAACATTAAACCTCAGTTGCCATGTAGTTGCCCACCCCATTATTGTTTTAACCACTTCTGGAACGGAAGATCTTCCCCCTTAATGACCAGGCCATTTTTTGAGATTCAGCACTGCATTATTTTAACTGACAATTACGCGGTCGTGCGATGCTGTACCCAAATAAAATTCATGTCCTTTTTTTCCCACAAATAGAGCTTTCTTTTGGTGGTATTTGATCACCTCCGCGATTTTTATTTTTTGCGCTATACACCAAAAATAGCAACAATTCTGAAAAAAAAAAAAAACAATAATATTCCCAATGAAAAAAAAAATGTAAAAATCGAATTTTTTCATCATTTTAGGCCAATTTGTATTCTGCTACATATTTTTGGTAAAAAAAATCCCAATAGGCTTATTTTGATTGGTTTGCGCAAAAGTTATCGCGTCTACAAACTAGGGGAAAGATTTATGTAATTATTATTTATTTATCTTTTACTAGTAATGTCGGCGATCAGCGATTGTTAGCGGGACTGCGACATTGTGGCAGACAGATCGGACACCTAACTGACATTTTTGACACTTTTGGGGGGACCAGTAACATTGCTACAGTAATCAGTGCTAAAGATATGCACTGTTACTGTACTAATGACACTGGCAGGGAAGTGGTTAACCCAAGGGCAATCAAAGGGTAAATGTATGCCTAAGGGGTGTTTTCTAACTGTGGGGGGGGGGCTTATGGAATCATCACAGGGACTTGTGTTCTTAAATAGGAGCCCTGTGATGATTACTGAGAGAAAAATGGTCTGCTGTGTTTACAACAGCAGACTGCCGTTCTCCCTCCTTGGAGAGCGATTGCGGGTGCCCGGCAGCAATCACGGCCGCCAGCCCCACGCTTCAGCTTCCCTGCTTGTGAATGGGCACACATGTGCGCCCCCCAGGATCGCTCCCTTGAACTGCCGTACAGCCACGGCGATTCACGGGCACCTGCGGACTTGCCACTGTATATAGGGCGGTTGGTAGGCAAGTGGTTAAGGTCTTCCTGTACAGTTTCTATATCCAAAAATTGGAGCTTTAACACTAAGTTTTTGATATTCCTACGAAATTGCAATCTACAAGGGATAGGAATTTTAAAGGCGCCAATATCAATACTCCACATTTAACATAAACATGAACATTAACATAAACATATGTTACAGTAATGGCCAAAAATATTGTCATTTCTGTCAGATAATGCACCACTTCGCCCAGGAAAATTGTTGCAATTACAGATATTTAGGCATTTTCATGTTTACTTCTTTTGTTTTTATTGGTATGGCACAAAAAAAGTGGAGAAACAGAAAGCCAAATATGGCACATTGAACGCAAAACTCCAAAAATGGACTAGACAAATTATTATTGGCACCCTCAATGTATTTGGTAGCACACTGCTTGGAAAAAATAACTCCCTTCCTGTACCCATCAATGAGTTTGTTACACCTCTTTACTGGAATTTCGGACCACTCATCTTTCGCCACCTACTCCAGGTCTCTTAATTTGGAAGGGTTCCTTTTTCGAACTACTGTTTTGAGATCTACCTCTGATGGAGACTCAACTTTCTTACACTGGGCCCTACATTGCACCCCAGAATGTTTTGGTAGTCTTCAGATTTCATAATGCCATGCACACAGTCAAGACATCCAGTGCCCGAAGCAGCAAAGCAACCCCAAAATATCAGTTAACCTCCACCTTGTTAGATTGTAGGAACTGTATTATTTTCTGTAAAGGCCTCGCTTCTTTTCCTGAAAACAGTAGAATGATGGGCTTTACCAAAAAGCTGTAATTATGCTTCGTCTGTCCGCAGCACTTTCTCCCAAAGGGATTTTGGCTTTCTCAGGTAAGTTTGGCAAACTCCAATCTGGCTTTTTTATGTTTGTGTCAGCAGTGGGGTCCTCCTGGGTCTCCTACCATAGCATCCCTTTTCATTCAGATGGCGTATAGTGCAAGCTGACACAGTTGTGCCCTGTACCTGGAGGTCAGCTTGAATTTGTCTGGAAGTTGATTGAGGTTCTTTATCCACAATTCAAACAATCCTTCTTTGCAATCTATGATCATTTTTTCTTTTATTTACAGTATATTGATAGCTTATGCAGCATTCATAAGACTCCTGAAGAATCCCTATTTTGGTGAAACATGTGGACCTGAAGTCACTGCATCATTGCTCAAGCTGCACGTTCTTCTGGTGTTTAAATATTTAATAAATATAATAAAAATGTTTTTTTTTTAATATATTCTAAATGTTAATTGTAAAGTATTGATTTTGGCACCTTGAAAATCCCACATTTCTTGTAGTTTTGCAATTTGATTGTACAGGCGCATATTATTTTCTCCTTAGCTGTTGTAAGGCTCTAATTGGATTCTGCCAACCTACTCCCCTTTGGTTTCGGCATTCTAGTTATACTACTATTATTGCCCCTAGTGGCACCCTTTTTTTTAATAAAAATACATTTAAAAACCAAAAAAATGAAACATTAATTTGATATTAAATTTATTTACTTTTAGAAGAGGAGTATAGACTAACATTAGATAATCTGGTTGCTAAATTAACACCTGTGCATGTAAACATCCAGTCAGTCAGAGCTGTGCGCGTCCACAGATTCCTGGGACGACATACCCCCTGCTCCCTTCTTCCCTTTACATCCAGCAATTCAACTCATGGCAACCAGAACCTATCGCTCCACTGCCGACAATGTGTAATGTACGTTGTCTCTTCTGTTTCTATATGTGGATGATGGCACTGTAAATATTTTAATAAAAAGAAACATCTAAGTACCTTTTTCCCAATCAATATACAGCTGTCACATGACCCAGCCTTTATACATGGAAACATAGCCAGGAGGAGCTTATGGTCCTCTGCTGCCGGTCCCATGATCCAAAAAAAACAAAAAGAAAAACAGACTTTGGAATACAGAGTAAAAATAAATCATTAATATCAATAAACTGTTTTAAGTTCTCATACAAATATATTTAATATTAATTTGAAATTAAATCTTTATTATTTTTTGGAAATAGCATGGTGTTGGATTTCTGCCAATCACATGCTGTCACGCCCCTCCAGCCTGTGTCTTAGAATTGGAGAGAGGTGAAGCTTCCATTAATCTACATGTAATATCTTGCCCCCATTGTGTTTAGCTAGTTAGTGGGCATAGAGGAGGAGATAGGGAGTGGGATGTCATTTACCATTGTGTATACACCCACGAGTGTGACTCTATAGTCACATGGGCTGCTCAGATGTGATAGGGAGGAAATGCTCAGCATAGAAACTCACTGAAAACTGAGCATGTGCAGAGTTGCCACCACAGCTGCAAAATCCATAGCTGCATTTGGAACATGAACAGAAGGTGGAGAAAGAGAGCAGCAGGATCAACTATTTTTTTTTTTCAAAATACAGAAAACAAATCTCACTGAGTGACTGAGTATGATGTAATACAACATGTATTGATCGTTTTTTATTATGTGGGTTTAGTGACACTTGAGGCTGGGTTCACATTAGCGCGAATTGGATGCGGTTTCCCCTGCTTCCAATTCGCATGACAGGAGAGTGTGCCCGGCTCTCAATAGAGCCGGTTCCCACATCTTCGGAGCGGACGTGGAGCGGGTGGCACAGGGGTCCTGTGTGTCTTTGGTTCAGATTCAGGCTGGAATTCCTGCACAAATTTGGGCCTGATTTGTCCCTGGAACGGAGAACAGGGATGCACCAGAACCCTGCCGTGAGCCACGTCAGCACGTCAGATGTGGTGCAGATCATCTTGGACCTGCCAGCGGTGACAAGGGACGACACATGTTTGGAAACAGGGGGCATAGAAAGGAACTGAGCATTTTTTTACCCTAATGGAGAGAATGCATTAGGGTAAAAAACACACCTCTTAGTACCAATTTAATTAAAATAGTTATTAAACAGGATCAACACTATGCCCAGTGGAAATCACTGCACTGTGAACAAGACCCGTGAACCACGGAGGACAACAAATTTCATTAGCATTAAGCCACAAATATTTTTTTTTTTTTTTTTTTTTTTTTTTATACACTGCCAAAATTAAACTCCTAATCTACAACAAATACAGAGAAAAGTGCTTTACAATATGCAATGAAGGCATAAACATGATAATCAGAATCAAAATTACAATTATAAGTTCTTTCATAAACTGCCTTTCATCGAAAACATAATTTAGTTTAAAACTAAAGCATTCAACATCAAGCCCCATTGTAAGACTGTACACAGATTTATTGCAATTTACATTCCTATAATACATTATTCATTATAGTAAAAAAAACGGCTGATTTTCTTAATTTAGTATGTTTAATATACCTTTTTTTGTACTGTACCCAATGGTGGTTTAATCAGTAAATCTGTACTAGTGATGGAAAAAAAACAAGACGGTATTTAATATCTGCCTGATCAGCATTTGTCAGCAAAACACATCCTGGCAAATGCACATTGTGAAGGTCACCTTTCCTTTACAGGGCAGCGGAGACAAGTGTCAGACAATATGCAGCTGGGATCAGCAAAATACATATCAATAGTAACAAGATTGATCAGTTTACTTATGCTGACCAGGAATGTATATATTAATCCTGTGCAGGACTGCCGTGGTGGGAGCTAATGTCATCACATTCAGATAGATTTACGGTCATACTGTACAGTGTAGTCACTGATATGTCTTATGTCATTGCAAATTGTTTTTGGCTGTTTTAATTCTATTTTTCATTAAATAGTTTCGCACTGTGTTTTTCTGTCTCCTTGTAGTGTCCTTCATACAGTGGCGGATGGTGCATTGGGGGCGCCAGGGCACCGACTACATGCGGGGCACTGGACGCATGGAGTTCAATGGGGCTTTTTTTTTTTTTTTGTTAGCATGTGATTAGAGCCAGAGGCTCTAATAGGCTAAAATAAAAAGGTGGGCTCGGGGCGCAGAGCACTGCTATCCAAAGCCCACCCAGTTGTGTGACAATAGCGAATGAATATTCGCTATTGTCACACGGATCCTACTCCTGGCCAATCAGAAAGCGGGTTTGAGACCCGTTTCCCGATTGGCCGAAAGGAGAAGCCATGCCATTGGCCATGGAGGAGGAGGGAGGAGACGCAGAAGACAGGGGGAAGAAGCTGAAGCCGCCGTTGTCGTCGCCATGTGCTGCTGCTGCCTGTCCTCCCTCCACATATCATGGCAAGGTGAGTGAGCCAGCGGGGGGGGGGGGGTTATGGTGTGCAGCCTGTTGTGGTCCGGGGGGGTAGTATGGTGCGGTCCGTCAGCCGATCCCCCCCCCCCCCTCCGGGCCATGAAGCACCAGCCGCCACTGCCTTCATATGCTTACATACCTTTCCTTTACCCTATCACTTCCATTTGTTTCGAACAAGCAGTCCACACTAGTGGTGGTCATGTGTATTGCTCGATGTACACTACAAATCTTACAGTCCATTTAAAAAATGAGCAAGAAAGGGTGGTTATGCTCTTACTTACAGTGTGGCCGTTGAAAATTAATGTAGCCTCCCTCTAACAAGAATTTGCATCAAAGGAGAAAAAAAAAAGTGGAATTTGGAGGAGACTCAGAGCAATACATTCTTGAATAGAATATATATATTTTTTAAACCAGAGTTTAGAATCACTTTAACCACTTGCCGACCACAGCACGACTATATACTGCCGCGGTCAGCCCCTCCTGGGCAAAGTGACGCACCGGTACGTCACTCACCCACGAGCCTCTAGGGGGCGAGCGTGCCGCTAAAGGTGTGCTCCCGCCCCCGCTCATTCCCCGATATCCCCGCGCGAGTGACCGGCGGCTCCGATGTCCGCCGGTCACTCGTGATCTCCCGCTGGAGAGGGAGAAAGGCAGACAGCTGATGTAAACACAGCCGTCTGTCCATCTCCCTGATGTAACTGCAGAGACTATATGATCCTGCTATGCAGGATCGTATGTCTCTGTGGTTACATCACAAGCCATGCCCCTCCACAGTTAGAATCACACCTCTAGGGATACATTTAACCCACTGATCACCAGTAAAGTTAACCCCTTCCCTGCCAGTGTCATTTTTACAGTAACAGTGCATATGTATAGCACTGACTACTGTAGTAATGTCACTGGTACCCCCAAAAGTGTCAAAAATGTCAGGGGTCCGATCTGTCCGCTGCAATGTCGCAGTCCTGCAAAAAAAAAACGCAGATCGCCGCCATTACTAGTTAAAGTGGAGTTCCACCCTAATTTAATACTTACCTCCATCTTCTCGCTCCGGGTCACCTGAAAAAGAAATGGATAATTGCATATTTTTTTATTTTTTTTTACTTACCTCGTAGCGAAGAAAAAATACTTACCTTACTTCCTTCTTCCTCCTTCCTCGGCCGCGGCCCGTCGTCACTTCCTGGCTCTACAATGATTCCTGGGAGCTGAACGTCATAGCTCCCAGGAATCATTGCGCCTGCACCGGCCCCGACGTCAGTTCCGGGTCGCGCACGTCATCCCCTTCTAAACAGCTTCTGGGCATGCCCAGAATCTGTAGAGGGATGACGCGCGCGACCCGGAAGTGACGTCGGGGCCGGCGCAGAGCATCGTGGGACCGAAGAAGGCGGAAGAAGACGCCGAAGGGGATCTCGCTGGCTTCAAGCTGCCCACATCTGAGATGGCAGCGCTGGACAAGACGTTTTCAAGGTAAGTATTTGTCCTAACAGGTAAGTGCAACCCGGGACAGATCAGAGGCTAGACATTGTGGAATGTACTAGCCCTGACTGTCCCGGGGGTATTTAAAAAAAAAATAAAAATCCAGGGTGGAACTCCGCTTTAAAAAAAAAAAAAAAAAAACAATAAAAATGACATAAATCTTTTGTAGCTAGTAATAACTTTTGCGCAAACCAATCAAAATACGATTATTGCGATTCTTTTTCCAAAAAATATGTAGCAGAAAACAAATTGGCCTAAAATGTTAAAATAGGTTGATTTTTACATTTTGGGGGGGGGGGGGAATTTCACATAAAAAAATGTGAAAAATATTGTTATTTTTTCAAAATTGTCGCTCTTTATTTGTTTATAGCGCAAAAAGTAAAAATCGCACAGGTGATCAAATACCACCAAAAGAAAGCTCTGTTTGTGGGAAAAAAAGGACATCAATTTAATTTGGGTACAGCATTGCACAACCGCCAATTGTCTGTTAAAGTCACGCAGTGCCGAATCGCAAAATAGGCCCTGGTCTTTGAGCAGCCAAATCCTCCGGGGCTTAAGTGGTTAAGTACCATTTACAGGTCTTGTCCCTCCCCTAACCTGCGAATAGACAGTAAAAAGAAAAGCAGCAGACTGATGAGCTCATCTCTTGGTTCTCTCTCCTATCAGCTTGCTTTTTGTGCAGTCTCTCTATTTACCTGCCTGAGTGTTGCTGTATAGTGGATCTCTTAAGAGATTCAGAAATATCATGTAGGCACCTGGAGGTACCTCCAATACAAAGTGAAAGACATTTGGATAAATTCTTTCTGACCGCAGTTACATTTTAATGGAGATCTACTGTACTGGTCCTTCTTATGCCTACTGTTGGAGGTAAATCTGTGAAACATGACAAACAGATATTCCTTGCAATTGTACCCATTCAAAATTCAAATTCCAAACTGACATTTCTCTGAGAGTAACTACTTGTGATATAAAATTAAATCTTATAATTGCATATCTGATATGTACTGTATAGTTACTTAGGCCAGCCATACACAGAGCAAGCTTCTTTCCTGCAACCACGAGCTGCAGGAAAGAAATTCGCTCAATGCCCCCATGGACACAGATACTGGCAATAATCGCAAGAGAATCCGGCAGGCTGGTTGTACCCAAGTTCATAGATCAATCAACTTGGTACATTCAGCCTGCCCATTTACAGTTTGAATCTTGGGCGGTTCCTGCTTAACCAGCCGAGATTCAAACTGTGTATGGCCAGCCTAACTGTTTTTCTGTGAACACATATAAGGTCCCAAAACTATGTAGGTATTCTCAGAGTATATCTATTAAGTCATAGATATCCAAACTTTCTAAATAAAGGGCTAGTTTAGTGTCCTTCAGACTTTAGGGGGGCTGGATCATGGCCAGTGGAGGTAGACAATGTCCTGGATACAGTGGGAATAAACAGTGCCTTAGGCTTTGTGGCCCTTGGGAGTTTAGTAATTACATAGCTCCTGCAGTCAGTAGAAAGAATAGTGCCCCATCATTGATGTCATGTTTGAGGAATAGTGCCCCATCATTGGTATCATGTTGGAGGAATAGTGCCCCATCATTGATATAATGTTGAATGGATAGTGCCCCATTATTGATATCATGCAGGAGGAATAGTGCCCCATCATTGATATCGTGTTGAAGGAATAGTGCCCCATTATTGATATCATGTTGGAGGAATAGTGCCCTATCATTGACAACATGATGGAGAAATAGTGCCCCATCATTGATATCATGATGGAGGAATAGTGCCTGGTCATGGATATTATGTTGGAGGAATAGTGCACCATCATTGATATCGTGCTTGAGGAGTAGTATCCCATCATTGATATCTTGCTGGAGGAATAGTGTCCCATCATTGATATCATGTTGGAAAGTAGTACCCCATCATTGATATCATGTTGAAGGAATAGTGCCCCATTGTTGGCATCAGTGGAAAGAACAGTGCTCCAAGGACCAGCTAAAGGCTAGAAAAGAGCCACATTTGGCCAATGAGGCACAGTTTGGAAACCACTGCCCTAAAGTTGTTCTAAAGCCTAAGTATCTTTTTCCCTAATGCATTCCTTGTATTAAGGTAAAAAATGTTTAGGCATCGAATTTGGCCCCTTAACCCCCCCCTCCTCATACTTACCTGAGACCCCGTTCACTCCAGCGATGTGCACGTCTGCAGATCTTCTCTCCCCTCACTTCTGTGTCTCACCAGCTTTGCTGGGGCACCCGGAGCCATTGGCTCACAGTGCTGTCAATCAAGGCCAGTGTCGAGGGAGGTGAGCAGAGTCCCACTGTCTATATCAATGGACTCAGCAGCAAGGCTCAGGAGCGCACAAAGCGGCTTCCCCTGGGGGCACTCGACAGAGAGGAGAAGCCAGGAGAGCCAGTGAGAGACCCAAGAAGAGGAGGTTTGGGGCTGCTCTGTGCAATTATTTTGCACAGAGAAGGTAACTATAAAGATGTTTGTTTTTGTTTTTTTTTAATTTTTACTTTACAATCGCTTTAAGAGGATGATGCTCCCAGGAAAATATATATTTTTGGAAAAAGATGTAGGTTCCCCGATGGTTTGTATTTATTGACCAGTACTGACATTACTTGACATGCAGGATTTCAGTCAAAAAACAAGACAACTCTGATATCTGTGTGTAGCACAGGTAGGTGCTAGGTGTAATGTTCCGGTACCTTTGGTACCCTAAATTACACTTTCCACAAGTGTATGCGCCCTACCATTTACTTTTGGAAAGGTGCGCATACACCTTTAAGACTGGAGCTGTCATCACTCAGCGCCGGACTAGATGGCTATTTAAGGCGTCGGTTCTCACTCACATGTGTTCGTTCAAACACCCTTATCTGGATGCTAACCTTGCTTGAAGCTTCCATGCTTGCAAGCTTACTTCGCTGACGGAACCTCGCTGCGCTGATCCCTGTATCCCGCTACTGGATCATCCGCCTCTCCTGAACCACCCTTCGGCTGTATCGCTAATAGTGCTAAGTACCCCGCAGGGGAATTCTCTATAAACTTATACTAAGCTTACACTATCTAGCTCTGCATAGTAGAGACTGTTTATCACATCTGCATAAACTAGATTGCTAGCTCTTGAGACTACTGCTACTTTTCTGCACTGGGTTGATCTCTTTTGTATGTCCACCTGCTATTCTATCATCTGCTATCATACAACATTGCTAAACCTTCCTGCATCCATCTGCTACTGTCTCACCTTCAAGTGTCTATCACCTACCACCTCTACTCAACCTATCCCTCAACCTTCATCATTGTGTTACCACATGCATAAAGTCACTCTAGGAACCAGCTTGCTAATTGTGTGTATTTACTGGCTGAAATAAGACCTTCCACACATGATGAGTCATTGAGGTTGGGAATGGTATCTCAGCATATCTCTTACATGACTGCTGACGTGGAACTATTTCTGCAGCTGAAAATCCACACCGTATAAAAACGCAGGAGCGTTACAGATTGAACGAACCTAAAAATGGATTCAGCAGAAATAGTTCCAGAAATAACCACTCAGGTGACACAATTAAAACAGCAAGTATCTGCGTTAATGCACTTGCTGAATTAAAAGAAGACAATCAGGCTCTGTCGCAGCAGGTAATTAGACTGACACAACTTACCTCTGCTCAGTCCCCTGAACCCAAGATAAATCCCCCTTTGGTATTTACAGGCGATCGCAAAAAATTTCGCGAATTTAAAAACGCATGCGAGTTACTTTTTTTGCTAAAACCTCGTACCTACCTTACTGATCACATTAAGGTTTGTACTATTATTTCTTACCTATCAAGCGATCCTCGAGCCTGGGCAGATTCTCTTTTTGAGAAAAACGACCAGCTTCTCAACTCCTATGCCTTGTTCCTGGCAGAGCTCACTAGCCTATATGATGACCCCAATAGGCAGAGTACTGCTGATCTTCAGTTAAGATCCTTGAAACAAGGAAGGAGGCCTGTGGAAGACTTTGTCGCAGAGTTCAAGAGATGGACCCTTGATTCAGAATGGAATGATGCATCTCTGAAAACCCAATTTAGGCTTGGCCTATCAGAAGCCGTTAAGGACGAGCTCGCCCGAGCGGATCTGCCAAAAACCCTGGATGCATTAATACAACTCAGTATTACCATAGATAGAAGACTACGAGAAAGAAAGGCTGAAAAGATGGGAATGCCATTATCCGTTTCCTCTCGGAGTCTGGCCGTTCCTATGGAGGTAGGAACCATACGCCCACCGCTATCAACTATGGAAAAAGCCAAAAGACGAAATGAAAATCTCTGCTTGTACTGTGCATTCCCGGATCACAAGATAAACGTCTGTCCCCTAGTCAACAAAAAGAAGGGTGAGTGTTCACATGTCTCTCTAGGAGGATTGACAACTTCATTCACTAACCCCTACATTTCTGTTTTTTTGACATTACAGTGGGACCAGAACAGGATTACTACTAAGGCCATGATTGACACAGGATCTTGTGGAAATTATATGGATATATGTTTTGCTGCTTTAAATAAAATTCCTATTATTTCTAAACTCAAACCTGTCTCAGTAAGTCTTATTACCGGTGTTCCGTTATCCTCTGGTCCGATCACCGATCAGACACAAGCACTTCTAGTCACTATTAACGAGTCTCATAGGGAGACTTCTACCTTCGATTTAATACCATCACCCCACTTTCCCATTGTGTTGGGACTTCCCTGGTTGCACACACACCAACCAACCATAGATTGGAAGAAACGGTCCTTGACCTTCCCTTCTTGTTATTGCGAGGAAACGTGTAACCTCCCGTTTTCCGGGAAGATTCTGTCTGTGGTGACAGATGAGATTGCACCACTATGTTATCAGGATCTTTCTGAGGTTTTTCTTGAGAAAAATGCTCAAGCATTACCTCCTCATCGAGACTATGATTGTAGCATTGATCTACTCCCAAATAGCAAATTGCCGTTCGGTCATGTTTATCCTCTTTCACAGGATGAACTTGCCCATCTCAAAACCTATTTGGATGAGAACTTGGAAAAAGGTTTTATTAGACCTTCCACTTCTTCCACAGCAGCAGGACTCTTTTTTTGTTCGCAATAAAGATTCAAGTCTCAGACCTATCATCGACTACAGGAAATTGAATGCTATCACAATAAAAGATCGCTATCCTCTACCGCTTATCCCTGAGCTCATTGAGCAGGTGCGTGGAGCTACCTATTTTTCAAAATTAGACCTGAAAGGAGCATACAATCTCATTCGAATCCGTGATGGACACGAGTGGAAGACTGCGTTCAGAACTAGATACGGATTGTTCGAATATCTTGTGATGCCATTCGGCCTATGCAATGCCCCTGCAGTTTTCCAACGATTTATAAACGATATTTTTAAAGACTTACTAGATGTCTGTGTTGTGGTATATCTGGACGATATACTTATATATTCACGGACCCTGTCTGAACACATAAGACATGTAAGACTTGTATTATCGAGATTGCTTGCACATAATCTTTATGTGAAGCTGAAGAAATGCTTGTTCCATAAAGATGAGGTACTCTTTCTAGGCTACATCATATCCAAAACGGGAATCGAGATGGACATAAGTAAAATATCCTGCATTCAGGATTGGCCTACACCAACTACACGCAAGGAGCTACAGCGATTTCTGGGATTTTCAAATTTCTACAGGAAGTTCATAAAAAACTTTTCTGCTATTGTGAGACCCCTCACACAGCTCACTAGCATAAAAATACCATTTAAATGGTCAGAAGAAGCAAATAAGGCTTTCCACTTGTTAAAGACAAGGTTTACTTCCGCTCCCATATTACGCCATCCAGACCCATCCCTCCAATACATTCTGGAGGTAGATGCGTCAAACCTGGCAGTAGGAGCAATACTCTCCCAACGACCTACCCCCACTTCACCACTTCATCCAGTCGCCTTTTTTTCTAAATCCCTGAGCAGTCCCGAGATAAATTACCCCGTGGGTGAGAAGGAACTGCTTGCTATAAAATTGGCTCTGGAGAATTGGCGACATTTACTCGAAGGCACCCAATTACCAATAATTATATACACGGACCATAAAAACCTCCAATATCTTCAGACTAGTAAAACTCTCTCGCATCGACAGGTACGATGGTCACTATTCTTTCTAAGGTTTAACTTCCTAGTGACCTACACACCTGCAGATAAGAACAAAAAGGCGGATGCACTATCACGACTAACTGAAGAAACCTACTTTGAAATTCCTTCCGTTCCTATAATACCTCACAAACGCATTATTGGAGTTGTCCGTTCCTTGAAGGAAGAGGTTCTGCATGGTATAAGGTTGGATTCACCCCCACCACAACTAACTACCGATGCAGAAGGCTTCCTCTACTACAACGACAAACTTTACATACCACCTACCCTACGCACCAAGATCTTGGAATTATCACATGATGTGCCTATGGCAGGACATATGGGTATGACAAAGACTTTCAATTTGATTTCTCGGCAATTCTGGTGGCCTGACATGAAAACATCTATACAAAAATTCGTCTCTTCATGCAATGTCTGTGCCAGGTCCAAAATTGACACTACGAGACCATCCGGTCTACTATGCAGTCTACCAATACCCCAAACTCCATGGGAGGTTCTGTCATTGGACTTCATCGTAGAATTGCCTCCTTCCAAAGGATTTAATACCATCTTGGTGTCAGTGGACCATCTGACAAAGATGGCACATTTCATTGCTATTCGCAGACTACCTTCGTCCAAACAAACGGCAGAACTCCTGATGAAACATGTCTTCAGATTACATGGTATCCCAAAAACTCTTTTGTCTGACCGTGGATCCCAATTTATTTCTAAATTCTGGCAAGAACTATGTCACATACTACGGATTGAGCGGAAGCTCACTTCTCCTTACCATCCGCAGACCAACGGACAGACTGAAAGAGTCAACCAATGCATCGAGCAGTATTTACGTTGTTACACTTCTTACCAACAGGATGATTGGTTGGATCTTCTCCCCCTGGCAGAATTTGCCTACAACAACGCAACTCACAGTACAACCAAGCAGAGTCCGTTCTACTTTAACTATGGGTTCCATCCCTCTATTCTCCCTCCACGCATCCTTCCTTCAAATAACCCAGTAGCCTCAGACTATCTTTCCCAAATAAAGGATTCTCTGGGTTTACTAAATACTACCATTGCACACGCTTACAGTCAACAAAAGAAGTACTATGATCTTCGTAGAAGACCTTCTCCACAGTATACTATCGGGGACCTCGTTTGGCTCTCAACAAAAAACTTGAGACTGAAGATCCCTAGCAAAAAGCTTGGACCTCTGTTCTTGGGACCTTTCCCAATCAAGAAACTTATTGGAAAAGCTGCAGTGCAGCTTACATTGCCAATGGACCTAAAAATCCATCCCATTTTCCATGTGTCTCTACTAAAAACCCATGTTCCGGACCAAGGAATAAGGCCTAATATTCCACCTCCCCCTCCTGTACAAGTTGAAGGTGGAGAAGAATACGAGATAAAAGAGATTCTGGATTCTCGTATCTACAGAAGAAGACTTCAGTACTTGGTTAGATGGAAGAACTATGGGCCCCAAGACGACACCTGGCTAAACACCTCTGACATACATGCCCCTAGATTAATCCGCAATTTTCATGCGAGATACCCAGACAAACCAGCTCCAGAGGCCTTCAGGAGCAGGCCTTAAGGGGGGGGTATTGTAATGTTCCGGTACCTTTGGTACCCTAAATTACACTTTCCACAAGTGTATGCGCCCTACCATTTACTTTTGGAAAGGTGCGCATACACCTTTAAGACTGGAGCTGTCATCACTCAGCGCCGGACTAGATGGCTATTTAAGGCGTCGGTTCTCACTCACATGTGTTCGTTCAAACACCCTTATCTGGATGCTAACCTTGCTTGAAGCTTCCATGCTTGCAAGCTTACTTCGCTGACGGAACCTCGCTGCGCTGATCCCTGTATCCCGCTACTGGATCATCCGCCTCTCCTGAACCACCCTTCGGCTGTATCGCTAATAGTGCTAAGTACCCCGCAGGGGAATTCTCTATAAACTTATACTAAGCTTACACTATCTAGCTCTGCATAGTAGAGACTGTTTATCACATCTGCATAAACTAGATTGCTAGCTCTTGAGACTACTGCTACTTTTCTGCACTGGGTTGATCTCTTTTGTATGTCCACCTGCTATTCTATCATCTGCTATCATACAACATTGCTAAACCTTCCTGCATCCATCTGCTACTGTCTCACCTTCAAGTGTCTATCACCTACCACCTCTACTCAACCTATCCCTCAACCTTCATCATTGTGTTACCACATGCATAAAGTCACTCTAGGAACCAGCTTGCTAATTGTGTGTATTTACTGGCTGAAATAAGACCTTCCACACATGATGAGTCATTGAGGTTGGGAATGGTATCTCAGCATATCTCTTACATGACTGCTGACGTGGAACTATTTCTGCAGCTGAAAATCCACACCGTATAAAAACGCAGGAGCGTTACACTAGGTAAATGTATAGTGGACCTTGTCTGCCTAACAGCAGGGCTGTGATTTATTTAGTCAGGGTGTCAGGGCTTCCAGATGTGCCTGCTGAGGAGAGAAGTATCCTCACTGGCTCCTGTGAGAGACTTCTCATAGGGCAGTGTGGGAAGCCCAATCAGGAAACACATCCAGTCCCAGGAGAGAGAGTGCGGCTGTCTCTCCTACTGTCTGAGGAAGGTGGATGTCTCGGGGTGTTGCCTGAGGATCCAGAGAGTGTTGAGCTGAGCTGAGGGGATCCGCTGTGCAGAGAGCCTGTGGAGCGGGAGAGGGGTCCAGTCCCAGGAAAGCCTATACAGGTTGTGAGTACTGAGGATTGCCCCTAGGGGTCTGCCAGAGTCAGAGGGGACCACTCCGGAAGAGGTTCTGGGATCCAGAGCCAGCTATCTGAAAGGGGGTACCTAGGTTGAGTACCCTGAAGTTACAGAGGGGGGTACATAGTCAGTGAACCCCGAAGAAATAAAGTTAAAGGGGGCACCTGCAGTTGGGCCCTGGAGTGTACAGTGTGTGTCAGTTAACAGTTGCAGTTTCACAGAAACCTAAAGTGTACTACCTCAAGCCAGTGCAAGGCGGGAGAGGAGTATTCAGTGACTTTGCAGTGTCAGTAATTCTACAATCCACAGTCTTGGGTCTTCTGGACTTATAGTCAAAGATCTAGCACTTCTAGCAAGCTACAGAGTGTTCTCAGTGTTAAGGAGCGTTGGCTGGCGTCGGCTGGCATCAAGGAAGCGGCAACGGGCATTTTTTCTAGGATTAAGTCCTAAGTGTAATTAGTTGAGCCTAAAGGAGTCTCCCACTCATTCCCTTCTCCCATCCCCTTAAATCCAATAAAACAACAAAACAAAGATGCCGGAGTTGTCAATGTCTCAGTTCTCACACCCAGGGTCGCAGCTCAAATGGGCTGGAGAGGTAACCAGCAACAATGGCAGACCCACCTCAGGGCACAGGCTTGGAAACCTTGCTACATGTGTTATTATCAATTAAGGCTGCATGTAGACTTGAGCCGAGCGCCTCATCATTTTTAAGGCATTTTTTGAGTGTTTGTATGGGCAATCTTGAGTTTTTGCATCTGGTTTTTGCATCTTGTTTCTTATTTAAATTATTTTTTAACCAATGAAATGCTAGTTTCAATGGGATAAAAAAAAAAACTGGGATAGACCCTCTTTTTGCGTTTTTATATGTTCTTTCAGGCGTTCATATTGAAGTCTATTGAAGACAAAACTGCCTAAAGTTTGAACCACCTTGTAGCTCAATAGAAGCTCATGTATTTTTTTTTTTTTGAGCTACAAGTTTCAAGCTTCCTGCTACTCGAATGTGAATGGGGGTTCAAAACAAAGTTTACTATACAGTATGTCATTTAGAGTGATGAGAAACCTTTAAGCACAGTTGGATGTGTTTAGGATAGCAGTCATTACAATTCTTCTTAATAAAGCACAGTGGTAATAAAGTTTTCATTCATGAAAGGAGCTAAAGGACTTCATAACAAAGAACACTTCATTATATGGATTAGCCTTTGTACACCTGTATAAATGAGCCTTCATTTTAAGCTGAACTACTAAAATATCACATAATCTTTAAGTTTATATACACAGCAAGCACAGCCATATAACGAATATTTAGTCATGTAAACTATAGGGTTATTTCTATATAACAATACACATATTCATATAGTGACAAAATGCAGAGTACAGTATTTCAGTTTGTATAACTACCCTTCATGTTTTTATATTATAGATACACTATATTACCAAAAGTATTGGGACACCTGCCTTTACACGCACATGAACTTTAATAGCATGCCAGTCTAAGGCCCCTTTCACACTGTCCGTTCCGTCAGCGGACTCCGTTTTTCTCAGCGGGGGATCGATCTGCCGATTCTCTACTGAGCAGGTGGATGGCAGCTCCGTCTCCACTCTGTGTGCGGAGACGGAGCTGTCAGGTCCCCACTGTCCTCTTTGGGGGAATCAGATGAGAACGGACCCCATGTCCAATCTCATCCAATCCCATCCGATCCGATCCACCAGATGGATGGAAAATATGGTTTCCATGCGTCCGGATTTCACGGACAGGATCGGATTGGATGTCAGTGGACATATCTTCACTGACATCCGCTGCCCCATAGAGATGCATGGGGCATCTGTTCAGATCTGCCTAAAAAACTGACAGGCGGATCTGAACGGTCCACATGTGTGAAAGGGGCCTTAGTCTGTTGGGTTCAGTATTGAGTTGACCCACCCTTTGCTGTCCACAAGGTTTAGGAGGGGTAACAACTTGTAAGGGGTGAAGGGATTTATAAGAAGCCCAACTTGAATCAAGGAACAACAAAGGGGACAACTTCCTTCTTCTGTAAAAAAAGATCCTGGACCTCTTTCCTTCCTGTACACACACATAGTCTTTTGTGGATCTATAGCAAATGTCCATTACAGACTAGGAGCTCTCAGCCCCTCTTGGAAATAGCACAAAATGGATGCAAACTGCGTGCAGAAGTGTATCCTCTCCTAATGTACAGTAGAAGTGCTCCCAGCTCCACAGCTTGCAGGCACTACCAGCCCTCCTGGCTGCTCTGAAGATCTCTCAGTGCAAGGATTAAAGGGTTAAGCACAGTGCTGCCTTTTAGAAAGCTTGCAACATGTGGCAGTCTCTCCCCTTGAAAATGCCTGTGTGTGCTGACGTACTTACTCTGTCCTCCTTGCTCCCACTGGTCTCAAATTAGACTCCTAGACAAACGGTGATGCTGTAACGGTCCTAAGCCAGCCCGAACCCAGCCTTGAGGTAGAGACCCCCCTAGACCTAGGGGATCCCTCCTAGGCCACGACAGTCTCTTCGGCACTCCATTTTCCACCTGACTCCCCTGCTGGCATGACTCATCCATTATTAAGGGGCTGACTTAGCCTCCCTGCCAGGGCAGTACGCCTGGGGATTGACCAGGTTCCCTCAAGTATGCAAATCAACCCTCCTGGCCTCTGCCCACTAACTTCTAGAAGTTTCTCCAAACTTCCAGATCCAGAGAGAGGCAGCAGAGATTTGCCTCTGTGAGTCATCTAGCCTGACCTGCAGTAAACCCTGACTCTGACTCACACTCACTCATTTACCATAAGTCAATAGATTTGCCTGCACTATTCTAGTAGCACACTAGAGGGTGCTACTTATATAAATGACTTTGTATGGGCTTGTGCAACTTTTAGAGTGGGACTAAATTCCAAAGAAGAACTATTAAAAAGTAGAGATCGACCGATTATCGGCAACACCAATATATATGGGGGGCCGATATGCACTTTCCCCGATATATTGGTATCGGCCTTTGGATTGACTGATATTGCCAATATTTTCGTTATGTCATTGCGTATGTTGCACGCACATGTTCTGCCTTCTAACACCGCCTCCCACGTCTGCGCAGCCCATACGTGACGCCATTTCACCGTGCGCTGCACACGTTCTCTGCCTTAAGACCTCGTGTTACAACCAGCTGTAGTTTGGTCCAGTCACGGTGCTTGCCATCCATCCACCCACAGGCCCTGGCCTCAGCCACCAACCACAGGTTGCCAGCCACCAGCCATCCAACCTACAACAACAGAACAGGGTGCTAGCAGGCCAGCATCCAGCCACTCACTCCACAACAGGGTTCCAGCGAGCAAAGCAGCCACCCAGTCCCAGATGACCCCAAGCCAGCCACCCAACACCGTGACCAGTGACCCACAGTGTTGCAGCAACCCAGCTACCCACAACAGGCCAGGGTGAGTGAGTGACACAAAGCCAGCCACCCACACAACACGGTGACCCCAAGCCAGCCACCCACCACATTGTTCCAGCAAGCCAGACACCCTCCACAGTGTTCCTGCAAGCCAGCCACCCACCACAGTGTTCCAGTCAGCCAGCCAACCACCCACCCACCCATCCACCCACCACAGTGTTCCAGCAAGCAAGCCACCCACAACAGGCTGACACCAAGCCAGCCAGCCACCACAGTGTTCCTGCAAGCCAGCTCCCCATAACAGGGTGACACCAAACCAGCCAGCCACCACAGACTTTTCCTGCAAGCCAGACACCCATAACAGGGTGACACCAAGTCAGCCACCCACCACAGGGTTCCTGCAAGCCAGCCACCCATAACAGGGTGATACCAAGCCAGCCAGCCACCCAGAACATTGTGACACCAAACCAGCCAGCTACCCACCACAGACTGTTCCTGCAAGCCAGCTACCCAGAACATTGTGACACCAAGCCAGCCACCCACCACAGTGTTCCTGCAAGACAGCCACTCATAACAGGGTGACACCAAGCCAGCCAGCCACCACAGTGTTCCTGCAAGCCAGCCACCCATAACAGGGTGACACCAAGCCAGCCAGCCACCACAGTGTTCCTGCAAGCCAGCCACCCATAACAGGGTGACACCAAGCCGGCCAGCCACCACAGTGTTCCTGCAAGCCAGCCACCCATAACAGGGTGACACCAAGTCAGCCAGCCATCACAGTGTTCCTGCAAGCCAGCCATCACAGTGTTCTGGAAAGCAAGCCACCCACAACTGGGTGACACCAAGCCATCCACACTGCCAGGCATCAGCCACTAACCCACGTTGCCGGGCATCAGCCACCAACCTACAACAGGGTGCCAGCAAGCAACCCACACTGCCGGGCGTCAGCCACCAACTCACAACAGGGTGCCAACAAGCAACCCACACTGCCAGGCGTCAGCCACCAACCCACAACAGGGTGCCAGCAAGCAACCCACACTGCCAGGCATCAGCCACCAACCCACAACAGGGTGCCAGGAAGCAACCCACATTGCCAGGCGTCAGCCACCAACCCACAACAGGGTGCCAGCAAGCAACCCACACTGCCAGGCGTCAGCCACCAACCCACAACAGGGTGCCAGGAAGCAACCCACATTGCCAGGCGTCAGCCACCAACCCACCACAGTGTTCCAGCAAGCCAGCCACCCATAACAGGGTGACACCAAGCCAGCCAGCCACCCACCACAGACTGTTCCTGCAAGCCCGCCACCCAGAACATTGTGACACCAAGCCAGCCAGCCACCCACCACAGACTGTTCCTGCAAGCCAGCTACCCAGAACATTGTGACATCAAGCCAGCCACCCACCACAGTGTTCTGCAAGCCAGCCACTCATAACAGGGTGACACCAAGCCAGCCAGCCACCACAGTGTTCCTGCAAGCCAGCCACCCATAAAAGGGTGACACCAAGCCAGCCAGCCACCACCACCACACTGTTCCTGCAAGCCAGCCACCCATAACAGGGTGACACCAAGCCAGCCAGCCAGTGCCACCACACTGTTCCTGCAAGCCAGCCACCCATAACAGGGTGACACCAAGCCAGCCAGCCACCCACCACAGTGTTCCTGCAAGCCAGCCACCCATAACAGGGTGACACCAAGCCAGCCAACCACCACAGTGTTCCTGCAAGCCAGCCACCCATGACAGGGTGACACCAAGCCAGCCAGCTAGCCAGCCAGCCATCACAGTGTTCCTGCAAGCCAGCCATCACAGTGTTCTGGAAAGCAAGCCACCCACAACAGGGTGACACCAAGCCATCCACACTGCCAGGCATCAGCCACCAACCCACATTGCCGGGCGTCAGCCACCAACCTACAACAGGGTGCCAGTAAGCAACCCACACTGCCAGGTATCAGCCACCAACCCACAACAGGGTGCCAGCAGGCAACCCACACTGCCAGTCGTCAGCCACAAACCCACAACAGGGTGCCAGCAGCAGCAGCAACTTCAGCAAGCCATTTTTTTTCTAAATCTTTTTTGTGTCTTTCAAGTTGAAATTGAGATGGATGAGGAGAGGAAAAGTAAAAGTGTGGTCTGGGACTATTTGTCGTTTCAACCTTCTCCAGGAAAAGCAGCAGTGTGCAACACATGTACAAACAACATAAGCATGGGATCAGTAACTGCAAAAAACAAAAACATGTCAAATCTTTGGGCCCATCTAAGAGTTCATCATATTGAATTGTATCATGCAGCACAGAAAAAATAAAATGAATATCAATGTGATTTTGATTCAATACCTCCTCCACTATCCCAGGCAACAATAACAGATATGTTTGTGAAAAAAAACACATGTCACTGTCTAGATTCAGATGGAAGATCCCAACTGCTGGACAGAGTAATCACAGAGATGATTGTCACTGATAACCAGCCACTTACAATGGTGTCTGACTCAGGATTTCAGCGGTTGATGTCCATACTTGAGCCAAGCTACACACTGAAGAGTGAGAAGCATTATCGAACCAAATTGCTGGCAAAGCTTCACCAAAAGGTCATTGACAAAGTAAAGGCTATGCTACAACCAGAGAATTCTGGCAACTCACTCTCATTCACGACAGACTGCTGGTCACAAACAGAGTCAGAGTCACTAATCATTCTTACATGCCACTTCATTGACAGCGGATGGACAAAAAGGCAATTGGTGTTGAATTCAAAAGTGATGCAAGGATCCCACACAGCTGAGTACAGTAGACAAATGTTTCTAGGCATGCTTGAAGAATGGGGAGTCAACAAAGGCCGATTGATGCTTGCGCAACTTTGAGACAGTGGAGCAAACATGCAGAAAGGAATGAGACTTGCTGATATGTCAGACCTCTGTGTCATGGCACACAACACCCTCCAACTTTCAAATGATGGTCTGTCAAGCCAAAGAGCTTTGATTAATATATGTTTTGAGACGCATGAAGAGATTAAAAAAATGTTGTGCTTGCAAGTCTTTTGAATCCTCAATACAAGAAACATGCTTTCTCTTCTGATGATATATTGGCTAAGGCGAAACAATGGCTGACTGAAGATATTAAACAGGAGGTGCAGGAGGTTCCTGCCGAAAAGACAAGTCCAGAACATTATTTTTATTAAGAGCAGCATGCTGCAAAAACAGACAAATGTCCAAAAATATGTCAACTAACAGAAGAGAATCGTCTTCATTGTGGTCGAATTTATCAAGGCGTTTTCAGTGTTGAGGATTGCAGAGGATTCAATTTCTTCTGAATCTGCAACTATGAGCCTGGATGATGAACTTCATCTCTATTTGAAAGAAGCAGCATTGACAGAAGAAGTCATCCTCTTCAGTGGTGGAGAGAAAATGAGGCACGCTACAAAAGACTTGTTTCCCATGGTAGACGATACCTCTCTCTCTCTGATCCACTGTCCTCAACTCCTCCTGAACATGTTTATGAAGTCGCAGCATTGTATGAACAAAACAGAAGACCTTTAACAGGTGACCAGGGATATGCTGAAATGTTCTGCTTTCTGCATATAATATTGTTCTACTTAACTGGGAATATTGAAAAGAGTAGTGTCCACTCCACTCCAATCCACCGTGTAGCTGTTGCCAAGCTTTTTTTCTAGCAGTTATGCACTGACTGCAGTAGCTGCAGTGAGTGCCCTACTGCAGTGCAAAGAGTCCAATCCAATGTCTAGCTGTTGCTTAGCTTTTTTTCTAGCAGTTTTGCACTGACTGCTGTAGTTGCAGTGAGTGCCCTACTGCTAAGAGTCCAATCAAATTCAATGTCGAGCTGTTGCCTAGCTTTTTTTTCTAGCAGTTTTGCATTGACTGCTGTAGTTGCAGTGAGTGCCCTACTGCAGAGGTAGTCCACTGACTCCAGTCCAATCCACTGTGTAGCTGTTGCCTAGCTTTTTACTAGCAGTTTTGCACTGACTGCAGTAGTTGCAGTTAGTGCCCTACTGCTGAGTCCAATCCAATGTCTAGCTGTTGCCTACCTTTTTTTTCTAGCAGTTTTGCACTGACTGCTGTAGTTGCAGTGAGTGCCCTACTGCAGAGGTAGTCCACTGAATTACTCCAATCCAATCCACTGTCTAGCTGTTGCCTAGCTTTTTTCTAGCAGTTTTGCACTGACTGCTGTAGTTGCAGTGAGTGCCCTATTGCAGAGGTAGTCCACTGACTCCAGTCCAACCCACTGTCTAGCTGTTGCCTAGCTTTTTTTCTAGCAGTTATGCACTGACTGCAGTAGCTGCAGTGAGTGCCCTACTGCAGTGCAAAGAGTCCAATCCAATGTCTAGCTGTTGCCTAGCTTTTTTTCTTGAAGTTTTGCACTGACTGCTGTAGTTGCAGTGAGTGCCCTACTGCTAAGAGTCCAATCCAATCCAATGTCTAGCTGTTGCCTAGCTTTCTTTTCTAGCAGTTTTGCACTGACTGCTGTAACTGCAGTGAGTGCCCTACTGCAGAGGTAGTCCACTGACTCCAGTCCAATCTACTGTGTAGCTGTTGCTGAGCTTTTTCTCTAGCAGTTTTGCACTGACTGCAGTAGTTGCAGTGAGCGCCCTACTGCAAAGAGTCCAATACAGCAGAGGTATGTCCACTGAGTGACTCCAATCCAATCCACTGTCTAGCTGTTGCCTAGCTTTTTCTCTAGCAGTTTTGCACTGACTGCTGTAGTTGCAGTGAGTGCCCTACTGCAGACACAGAGGTCCACTGACTCCAATCCAATCCACTGTGTAGCGGTTGTCTAGCTTTTTTTATAGCGGTTTTGCACTGACTGCACTGCAGTAGTGATTTATTGCAGTGAGTGGGTGCAGTACTGCAGCAGTTTATTTATTATGCAATATGCATTCCATTAATGCACAATCAGATGATGTGAAATGCAAATGTCCCTGCAAGTGCACTTTTCCTATCAGTTTTCATGCAGTTAAGGTGTGAAGAATGTTAAAAATGTTAATAAATAAAGATTAACATGATTATTAAGAGATTTGTTTCAAAATTTGTGGGGTTTTTTTGCAAAATTTTACATGTGTGAAAATATTGGACAATATCGGCCGATACCGATTGGCAAAATATTGGTATCGGTATTGGCAACGAAAAACCGATATCGATTGATCACTATTAAAAAGTCCCAAAATCTATTACTTGTTGGTTGATTTCTAGAACACAAAAGAGGGGGGAAAAATTCACCACCTGCGGTTTGTAATCACCGTTTCTGCAGGACTAGGAGACATGCAGGCTCCTGAATAAATGCCCATAAAATCTTGTCCTCTAACAATATTAATATACTTGGAAAATTTCATTTCTTCTGTGACAAATTAGGTACAACAATATACCCAACCCAAAATGAAAATAATTTATGAAGGTACAGAGGTAAAGATAAAATAGGTATTCAGTAACTAAGAGGGTATTGTTTGGACTGCCCTGTTCACTGTGTCCCCTCCATGCAATAAGACTGGACAAACAAAACCAAAAATAATACAAGATTCACAATTTTTCACAATACAATTTTTCACAATAGGTCATGTTTAAAAATGCAAATATGTGATTAGATTTAGGCTCATTGCATTAATATCACAGAAAAAGTAACACATAAAATATGTCTTAAATGCTTTCAACTTTATTTCTAGGAAACTTAAATTATTCAAATCCGCAAATGACGTACATGTATCATATTAGGCCTGGGTTCACACTGCCCCGACTTCGAATCCGACAATCCTGTGAGACTTCATCACAGCTTGCATACGACTTCTTCATCCACTTCAGCTCCAGAAGGTTTTACCCCCCTCAAAATCTGGAAACAATAAGCAATCTAAAAACAATGTCTATAAAGTGTGCTTAAATATCTGGCTGCTAACACTGTATGTGTAAAGCACTTCACATAGACATAATGAATAAATATCAAATAGTGCTGCGCCAGAAAAAAATGCAAAAAGTGCTAATAATTCAACAATAATCGCATCAAATATTAATCACATAAAATATTAATAAATAATGTGAAGAAATAGTCCATAAAGTGCAAAAAAGTGCTAACAACATTAACCACTTTACCACTAGAGCATTTTGCTGTCTTACGTCTGGGCCACTTTTTGCGATTCGGCGCTGTGCAACTTTAACTGACAATTGCGCGGTCGTGCGACGCCGTACCAAAACGAAATTTACGTCCTTTTTTTCCCACAAACAGAGCTTTCTTTTGGTGGTATTTGATCACCTGTGCGATTTTTACTTTTTGCGCTATAAACAAAAAATAGCATTTATTTTGAAAAAATAACAATATTTTTAAAATTTTTTTACACGAAATTCCCCCCCCAAAAAATGTAAAAAACATTTTTTTTTAAATTTTTGGCCAATTTGTTTTCTGCTACCCATGTTTGGTAAAAAAAATCACAATAAGCGTATTTTGATTGGTTTGCACAAAAGTTATTGCGTTTACTAACTAAGGGAAAGATTTATGTCATTTTTGGTGTTTCTTTTTTTAACGCGTAATGGCGGCGATCTGCGATTTTTTTTTGCGGGACTGCGACATTGCGGCGGACAGATCAGACCCTTGACTGACATTTTTGACACTTTTGGGGGTACCAGTGACATTACTGCAGTAATCAGTGCTATATATATGCACTGTTACTGTAAAAATGACACTGGCATGGAAGGGGGTTAATTTTATTGGAGAGGGAGGGGTTAATGTATGCCTGGTGCTTACTAACGTATGGGGGGGGGGAGGTGACTGAAATCTGAACCCTGAAATCTGACCCTGCCTGTCACTTAGGAGATCCGCCCGCTCTGTTTACACAGGCGGGCGGATCTCCAAACTAGATTCCTCGACGATCGGGGAAGACCAGCGGCGATCGCCGCCGCTCCTCCCCTGGCCTGACTCCCGCTGTGACTGAAAACAGCGGGAACGAGCCTCCGGCGGCGCGCGCGCGCCGCCGAGAGAGGGGAATGTCTGGTGACGTAGACCTACGTCGCCAGACGATAACGAGCCACTGTGCTGCAGTAGCAGCACAGTGAGCAGTGGTAAAGCGGTTAATATTAATCAACAATGTAAAGAAATAATCCACAAAGTGCAAAAAAGTGGAAGGTGCTAACAAAAAATATTATTAATAAATACCATGAAAAATATTACAATAATGTGCAAAAATTAGTCCATAAAATCGCAGTGGGTTATACTTCAGTGCAAAAATCTATAAAGTGCTCTGTGCTTCTTCACCACCCCTATGGATAATCCTCTCATCTTACTCCTGTTTCACCAGCAGGTCAGATAAAGCAGTTCCCCATGTGGGGATATATCCAATCAGGTGTAGATCTTTAGTTTAAATCCTTCAGATCCCTCTCAAGGAAAATGATCCATATATAAGGCAGAAAGGAAGAAATCCAGTGCTCTCTGTCATTTAGGAATCACCATGCAGTTTATTAAAAGCAATATATACTCACAAAATAGGCACAAGCAGCTGTGGGGACTTTACAGACATTCAATGTCTACCATGGCCATAGTTTGAAATAGAAAAACAGGATCCGCCCGCCATACGTGTTACGTCGGTATTGACTTCTACAGTAGGGAACCCTACCTTTTTAAATCATGCAGCTAAATACCTTCTTTTACATCACTGATGTGCGGCCACGTGACCTCCCGATAAGAAGGTAATCATAGTTCCTACCACTGTAGTCCACGGATCAGGAAAGGAGAGCCGCGAGTGGTCACGTGACTGCACATCGGAAAAACAGAAACTGCACAGTATATGTTGTTATTACAGAGGGGCGTTCAGGATCAGCTTTTATTTATTCATGCAAAACCTTTATCCCAAAAGGAAAAACAAAAACAGCTTGCTGTAACAGATTATAAAGTGTGCACTATCTTGCACTCTATCTTGCTCTCATTTTACTCTCTCTACCCACCTCTTTCTTTTTTCTATCCTTTTACTTACTCCCTATCCAGCTTTCAATCTCCTTCCCTAATAGAGAACAAAACCGATGTCGAGTTATGTTGTCATTAGCATGTTTTGTGACAAATTGTATTTAAATGCCTTTTTGGTACAGTGTATGCCATGCTTAATTGTCTCATAAAAAACATTTAAAAAATAAAGTGTGAGCTGAAATTTAGCTTCCATTTGTTAGTGTATCTAAATCTGCTAATACATTTAACACTCCCCTCCCCCAAACTGAGAATGCTGCTGTCTGCTGTGCCTCCTGTGCTCATTCATCCAGGGTGGTGTCTTACGAATACAAGAGGCCAGATCGGCAGATGAAAACAGAGGGGAAAAAAAGCCAAAGAAATATCTAATGATCAGTAAGCTGCAATATATCACATTTTTGGTTTTGGGTTTAATACTGCATTAACTTGCGTGCTACATCTATAAAACATAACATCAATATACAGTTTTATACTTCAGTCGCACAATAAGTTATGTTTCCTCACTACCCAGGAAACAGTAGCGTCAGACATGCTTGCTGATTACATCATTGCCGGACATGACATCACAAGATTGTTTATGCCGTGATCTCAAAGGCACTGTATCTGCGTATGTGATGTTAAAAACAGTCTCGTGTTCTGACCTCTTCAATAAATTACAGACTGTGTACCTGGCGGTTACCTAGCAACAACAGCATCCTTACGTTGTATTGCTGGATATCAAGAGCTCTGGAAACGTTCAGCCTGAGAATAACCATGTCCTTTATATAGTGTAATAGTCATGCCCAGACAGTTACATGACACTTTTCCAAGACAATATAACCCGTGACGATTCTTCCCCAGTAAAGAACTGGCTTTTGTTGATCTTTGCATACATTTAACACATAAACTGACTATTATTATAGGAAATATATATATATTTAAGATATAAAAATGGATCTTCTTTTTATTATAGTGGAAAAACGAGAGAGGCATGTGAATGTATTTTATACAGATGAAGTTTGTGCTATTTCAAAATGTTTAAATAGGACAAGATTCTTTCACTATCTGCTTGCCAAGTTCACAGGGAGTCAATAATAAAATTGCTGCCTCCTTGCAAGGCTCTGTTTTGTCTGAAGTAGTTACAAAAAAAAAAAAAACACTTATTAAAGCATTGCAAAAATGGAAAAACACAAAAGGGGGAGAATGATAAATTATTGCAAAGTTATATATTATATAATAATTTTTTCCATTATTTGGGAAATTGTATTCTTCAATACAATTAACAAATGGTTAATTTTGTGTTTATGATTATTTCTTCATATTTCTGTGGAACAGTGTATGTGTCCTATGGGTGCATGTGTAAGGCTGGCCATACACTATACAATTTTCTTGTTCAACTTTCCTTTAGATTTACCAAAACCATGTAATATAGGGTCAAACCTAAACACTTTCAATTTGTATGCAGTCAGGCAGGCCCTTGCACTACGTAGTTTAACCGCTTCCATACAGAGCAGTTAGACCCCCTTCCTGCCCAGACCAATTTTCAGCTTTCAGCACTCTCACAATTTGAATGACAATTGCTCAATCATGCTACACTGTAACCAAACAAAGTTTTTATCATTTTTCTCACACAAATAGAGCTTTCTTTTGGTGGTATTTGATCACAACTGGGTTTTTTTTTTTCGTGATATAAGCAAAAAAAGAGCAAAAATTTTTTTTAGTTTCTATTATAAAATTTTGCAAAAAATTAATTTTTCTTCATACATTTGGGCCAAAATTTATACTGCTACATATCTCTGGTAAACTTAACCCAAATTAGTGTATATTATTTAGTCTGTGTGAAAGTTATTGAGTCTAGAAGCTATGGTACCAATTACTGAAAATTGATCACACCAGATGTACTGATGGCCTATCTCCTTTCTTGAGGCCCTGAAATGTCAGGACAGTACAAATACCCCCCAAATGACCCCTTTTTGTAAAGTAGACAGTCCAAGGTGTTTAGTAAGAGGCATGGTGAGTTTTTTGAAGTTATAATTTTTTCCCACAATTCTTGGAAAAATGAAGAAATTTTTTTTTCTTTTTTTTCCCAAAACGTTGTCAATTTATAAGCTATTTCTAACACATAGCATGCACACAGCAAAAATGACACCCCAAAATTCATTCTGCTACTCCTTCTGAGTATGGTGATACCACATGTGTGAGACTTTTACACAGCCTGGCCACAAAAAGAGACTTCACGTCCAAGTAGCACCATAAGGCGTTTTAGGAGCATAAATACACATAAAACTTTCTTACTACCTATCACACTTTTCAAGGCCCTAGAGCACCAATACAATGGAAAAGTCCACAAAATGACCCCATTTTGGAAAGCAAACACTCCAACGTATATTCTATGAGGCATTATGGGTCCTTTGAACATGTCATTTTTTTCCACAAGTTTTTGGAAAATGTGGGAAAAAAATAAAAACTTTTTTTTTTTACACAAAGTTGTCAATTTATAGGATATTCCTAACACATAGCATGTACATAGCAAAAATGACACCCCAAAATACATTCTGCCACTCCTCCTGAGTATGGCAATACCACATGTGTGAGACTTTTTCACAGCCTAGCCATATAGAGGGGCCCAACATCCAAGGAGCATCATCATGCATCCTAGCCACTTGCCTAGGGCTATTTTTGACATTTGGTGTTTACAAGCTAAAATCAGTTGTTTTTGCTAGAAAACTACTTAGAACCCCAAAACATTATATATTTTTTTTTAGCAGAGACCCTAGAGAATAAAATGGAGATTATTGCAATATTTTTTATCACACCGTATTTGCGCAGCGGTCTTCCAAACGCAATTTTTTGGGAAAAAATTCACTTTTTTGAATTAAAAAATAAGAAACCAGTAAAGTTAGCCCAATTTTTCTCCATAATGTGAAAGATAATGTTACGCCGAGTAAATAGATACCCAACATGTCATGCTTCAAAATTGCGCACGCTCACAGAATGGTGACAAACTTTGGTACTTAAAAATCTCCATAGGCGACATTTTAAAAATTTCTACAGGTTGCTATCTTAGAGTTACAGAGGAGGTCTAGGGCTCAAATTATTGCTCTTGCTCTAACGATCGCGACGATACCTCACATGTGTACTTTGAACACTGTTTACATATGTGGGCGGGGTTTCCGTATGCATTCGCTTCTGCGCGCGAGCTCACGGGGACAGGGTGCTTTAATTTTTTTTTTTTTACTATTTATTTTATTTATTATTTTTTATTTTTACACAGTTTTTTTAAAAAAAAAAATTTATCATTTTTATTTCTATTACAAGAAATGTAAACATTACTTGTAATAGAAAAAGGCACGACAGGACCTCTTTTTTGTGAGATCTGGGGTCAAAAAGTCCTCAGATCTCACAAGTACACTAAAAGATAGAAAAAATAAAAAAAAAAATTAAATAAAATGAAAAAAAAAAAAAGGGACCTTTAAACTGGTTGCCGTAGCTCCGGTCCTCCAAGACCATAGAGTCGAGTGAGGGCAAGCTTGCCCTCACTTGACATCCTGTCTGTGAGGATCCGGGACCTTATCGTTTTCCCCGCTGCCGGCGGGTCCGGTAAGCGGGGAAAAGGACCAGAATGCGGCGGGAGGGGGGGGCACCTCTTTTGCCACCCCGGAAGGGTGATCCCGCGGCGAATCCGCCACTGGGACCACCCTTATCGGAAAGCCAACCGTCCACCGTTTAAAAAAATACCAGGGTTATGGCAGCTATCTGCTGCCATAACACCGATATTTAGGTTTAAACGGAGGACGTATATAAACCTTTTTGGACTTAGACATGGTGGCTGTATGAAGGGTGACAGGTACTCGGGTACTTTGCTGGGCAGGTGACAGGTACTCTGGTACTTATGAGCAAGTGGCAGGTACTCGAGTACTCTGATAGGCAGGTGACAGGTACTCGGGTACTCTTATGGGCAGGTGACAGGCAGGTGATGGGTACTGATGAGTATTACTGATACTGATAGGTGATACTGATACTGTACTGATGGGTACGGATGATCAGTACTGATACTGATAGGTGATAGGTACTGATGGGTACTGATGAGTACTGATGAGTAGTGATGGGTACTGATGAGCAGGTGGCAAGTACTCGGGTACTTCAGGTGTCAGGTACTCTGATGAGCAGGTGGAAGGTACTCGGGTACTCTGATGGGTAGGTGACAGGTACTCGGGTACTCCGATGACGGGTACTCGGGTACTCCGGTGATGGGTACTCAAAGTACCAGAGTACCTGTCATCAGAGTACCCGAGTACCTGTCATCAGAGTACCCATCATCAGAGTACCCGAGTACCTGTCATCAGAGTACCCGAGTACCTGTCATCAGAGTACCTGAGTACCTGTCATCAGAGTACCCGTCATCAGAGTACCCGAGTACCTGTCATCAGAGTACCCGAGTACCCGTCATCAGAGTACCCGAGTACCCGTCATCGGAATACCCGAGTACCCGTCATCAGAGTACCCGAGTACCCGTCATCAGAGTACCCGAGTACCTGTCATCAGAGTGCCCGAGTACCTGTCATCAGAGTACCCGTCATCAGAGTACCCGAGTACCCGTCATCAGAGTACCCGAGTACCTGTCATCAGAGTACCCGAGTACCCGTCATCAGAGTACCCGAGTACCTATCATCAGAGTACCCGAGTACCTATCATCAGAGTACCCGAGTACCTGCCATCAGAGTACCCGGGTACCTGTCATCAGAGTATCCGAGTACCTGTCATCAGAGTACCCGAGTACCCATCATCAGAGTACCCGAGTACCTGTCACCAGCCCATCAGAGTACCTGTCATCAGCCCATCAGAGTACCCGAGTACCTGTCATCAGAGTACCTGATAAGCTGGTGACAGGTACTCGGGTACTTTGATGGGCTAGTGACAGGTGCTCTTTATTGGGGGGGGGCAATCAGTGTGGTTGGGGTGCACTGTACTTGGTAACTAGCTGTTACCACAATCTCTTCCTCACACAGGATCAGTGTGTGAGGAGGAGAACACGGTGACAGCTAGTTACCGTGTTCTCTGATGACATTTGTGACCGGCTGTGATTGGACACCGCCGGTCACGTGGTAAAGAGCCAATTTCATTGGCTCTTTACCTAGATCGGGGATGGGCTCTGTCCGAGGGACGAGCCTCGTCCCCGATCGCCGCGCCCGATCGCCCGTACGCGTTGCGACGAAGTCAATGACGCAACGCGTACAGGGGAGGAGCCTGCACGTCATCACGTCGATTCCCGGAGACCACAGGCAGCGTTTGATGCTATGATAAGTCCGCACTGCTGAAGTGCTTTGAAATGTAAGTGCGATTTCACCATTTATGATTTAATAAATAGCCTTAAAATCAGAGAGCACTAGATCTTGCTTTTATTTTTCCACACCAATGCCATATAAACCTGGAGGGACTATCAGGAGGCGGTGATGGGAAGGCAAACCAGACTGCAGTGATTATCCCAGAGTGTGTATTGACTCTCAGGAGTCTGTTCCTAAGGTGAGCTGCTAATCTGTCACTAGTCACTAGGAGCACCTGGAGTGAAGC
Organism: Pelophylax lessonae; assembly: GCF_965119305.1. Lineage (NCBI taxonomy): Eukaryota > Metazoa > Chordata > Amphibia > Anura > Ranidae > Pelophylax > Pelophylax lessonae. The sequence continues at coordinate 542,738,031 of NC_138770.1, read as the reverse complement.
ATGCAGCACTTTTGATCACGTTTGTGGATGAAGATTTTTTGATTTTCTTTCAGTCACTATTTTCACTGAGGATTGGGACTATTAATATTATTGATTTTATAATCATGGCTCAGAAATTGATTTATCACTTTAGTATCACAGTTGATGGACTGATTTAGAGTTATTGTGATAACATTTTGTACACCAAACATATTTATTTATTTATTTATCTCCAATGAAAGACTTGGCGCAGCAATATTATTTTCTTTAAGTTTTCATAGGGTAGATAGCCTAGGGGACAAAAATTAATTCAGCAATCCATTGTAGTGCTCACCCCCGAAGAGACCGCTGGAAATAGACAGGTTCTTCTAAACTAGCAAAGAGGCTGCCTGCTACTGACACAATTGTAAGCACACTGGCAAAACAGGCTTAGTCTAGAGCAGGGGTCTCAAAAACTATGGCCCTCCAGTTGTTCAGGAACTACAATTCCCATCATGCCTAGTCATGTCTGTGAATGTCAGATTTTTACAATACCTCATGGGATGCAGGGCTGCCATCAGGGGGGGGGGGGGGGGGGCATACACATGTAGGAGGCCTGGGGATTCTGAACCCAACCAACGAGATTGAGTTGTTGCTGTTGTAATAACTAGAAATTGCTAAAGCAGGGTGGCCACAGAGTAAGCCGATGTAGCCGAAAGGATGTCTCTTTGCTGGATTGGGCTCTTTGCTGAATACTTGAGGCTATCTCTTTTCTGGATTGGTGTGTCTCTTTGCTGAATATTTGGGGCTGTATCTTTGCTAGATTGGATTAGTTTTTATATATTACGTTGTAAGAGTGTTAAAAGAAAAGTGTGTGCACTGGAGGACTCGGTGGGATGGCCAGTGGGCGGATTCGGTGGGACGGCCAGAGGGTGGGCCCTGCGGAATGTTGGTTATCAGGCCCAGAGGGGCCCAGGCCTAAAGCTGTGTAAAGGGCCCCAAAATTTCTGATGGCTGCCCTGATGGGATGTGTAGTTCCACAAACAGCTGGAGGGCCGTGGTTTGGAGATTCCTTGTCTAGAGGATGTCCTTTTGTGGATTTTATTTGCATAAAACCTGAAAAGAAGAGTGATAAGGGTGCAAGATATTTAAAAACAATATCTTAAATCATAGGAGGACTAATGTCTTAGCACTAAACCTATAGCAGCAGGCACACATGAAAATCGCAAACTCAAATCTTACTCACAATGCTCCAAGAACTGTCTGCCACCCAGCTTCCATATGACATTCTTCAATAAGGGAGACAAAAGATACTTCTCCAGACCAGGACTCCCAAAGCAATGCCCTCCAGCAGATTAATTTAGCATTTTTTTCCAGGCCCTCATCCTAACGCCAACTGAGGCCTAAACGGCAACTCTTATTTCAAACTCAGGTCTCACTTACACTGTCCTAAGAGCTGTCTGCCAGCCAGCTTCCAATAGACAGTATTCAGTGAGGGAGACAAAAAATCCTTCTCCAGACTAGGATTCCCAAAGCAATGCCCTGCAGCAAAAAAATGTTGCAATTTTATTCCAGACCCTCATCCTAATGCCAGCTGAGGCCCAAACTGCAATTCTTATTTCACACTAGATGCCTCCCAGTTGCCCCAAGAGACAATGAACCCTCCTAACAGAGGAGGAAGAACACTCTGACCAGGCCTCCAAGGCATTTATCACCTCCCCAGACACCTTCAAGACCCCTCCTTCCAGGGATTCCAGGGAGTTATGATACATATTTATAACTGTCATTGACCCTACCTGCTCTATTTTCCTTGAATGTTCTTCTAAAAACAGGCAGGAGCAATCAATCCTCCAGCCCAGAAAACTTTGACCAGACAAAAAAAAAATTCTCCAATGACTATGGTAGAGCCAAAAACTAAAGTTAGCCTAACAGGAGCAAGGAGCTACACCATTCAAAAGTTTAAAAAAAAAGGTTTTGGCTCTAGAAACTTTAAAACATCTAGGGGATGAAAATCTCTGAACTGCCAAGACAAAATTTATAAAAGCAAAAGGAAGCAGACCCATGAAACCCTGGATTCTGCAGTACATTGAACAATAATCTTTTAACAGTGAAGAAGCTTAGTGATTTAGCTTGATCAACATCATCTGTTGGGCTTTACAAGGGTATTACTGATTTTACTTTACTTTACTTTTACTTACTATGATACCAAAGCTCATCTGTGCTATTCTGTTACTTTGTTGCAGCAAATGTACATGTACCTGTGCTCTAATGAGGGTCACTGCAACATAACTGCCAATGGTCTGTTTCAAATGCCCTATATGCAATGATAAACCCTCTAGGCCCAGTGTGTGCTGACAGTATGGCTACTTGCTGAAAATGAAAAACGGATAACCCCTGTGCTATCTTGAGAAGGTTAAACAATATGTATAATAGAAATAAAGCTGCAAGCGCCAATCAGCCCATCCTAGGCTGGAAAAATTGAGATAAACAATAAAAATGTTGTTAACAAATAGAGTAGTTTGTATTTTTATGGTTTTTGAGGTGCCATCACAAAGATTTTTCACAGACAATGTTTAAAATTCCAATTTTTTTTTATTTATTTAACATATTAAAATTCATCATATAAAATTATTCTTATGCATATATCAATAAACCAAACCTTCTCGACATGTTTCGCTAGAAAACCATAGCTTCTTCAGGAGATTTTGTCTGGGTATTGTCCACATAAGCTAGTAATAGATAAATAGTATCATTATTTATTACATGACAATCATACTGTCCATATAACAAACAACCCCAAATATATATCACAAATTATATTAAATTAAATTGTGTAATATAATTTAATGGATCTAATATAACGGATAAATACCTTTTCTCATCAGCAGTATATAGCAGCCTTTTGACTTGTATCAGCTCCTAATAAAGCTTGTAGGATGAATTTTCAATCTCCCCTGATCCTCTGTCTGGACATAAAAAGATAACGAAAACAAGAGAAGGGCACACCAACCTAGTGCCATTCTGTTAAACATTTAATGAAAGATAAAAAAGGTGTCATACATCATCATGTAATCAATACGCATATCAAGGTACTGTATGGACAGATATCCTTCAGGACATGGACTGTCCCAATATTGAAAGGAGGCCAGATGGCATCTATACAGGTTAGGCTAACGCGTTTCAAGGGAGAACACTCTTTAGACCAAAAGACACAAATGACTCACTGCACAAATATATACCTACAAGTTGGATAGTGGCTATACCTGGGACCCAACTGGAGACTCTAGAGACATGTATCATGACATTTTTCAGAGGAACATCCATCCTTTTTTTTTTTTTTTTGCGTGGCTTACACCCATTGGTTATTGTTTCAACCACTTTCCAGCCCGGTCTCTATTTATTTATTTATCTACTTATGTTAACCAGTGTCTATTTTTTAGTATTTTTTTTTAGTATTTATTATATTTTTTAAGTATCGTTCTAAAGCACTCCTGGGGAAAAGTGGGCAGCTCCCCTTTTTTGTGGTTGCCGGTGTCGACATGTCACTTTAGGCCTTTTTAGATTTATATTTATATTTTTATAGTTACCTTTTACAGTGTCTATGCACTTTGGACTTTAGGAGAATTTTTTTACAAGTGGCCAACCTTATTTTATCTTATAAATATATAAATATACAAGTTGGAGTATGGTTTTAGGAAGTTAAGAACTCAAATGACCCCCATGAATGATAGTTTTACAGCTAGATATGAAGCTACTCCCTCTTTTAACCCCATTAGGTGCTTCTCTTCTATAAGCAGGTAAAGTAAGGGCCAATGAATGATAAGTGGGTCTGCCCTGGCTGATTGTAGCTTACATCACTCATCACATCCGAGCTCCTAGACGGGGCCGGATGTGACGAGGTCAGCCACCGGAAGTGACATAGAGGCCAGTGGAACTCACGCTCCCCGCACTTCCTGGTTTGTGAGTTGCGTGTGTTCCAACAACATTTGGCGCGCCCTAAGATGGTGGCTGGGGTAGCCCCACACTGCTTGTTACCTGATTCTTGCGGGGGGATACTGGCAAACACCATTACTATAACCCCCTATGTGAATCCACCCTCTCAGAGAATTGAGACAAGGTCCAGAAAAATAACGGTGGGTACATTGATGGTAGCCTAAAGCCTTAAATACAAATGGATATATGCTTGGTTTATGAACATGTCACAGGCAAACTAACATGATGTCATATGTATATTATACTGTAATGAGTATGTTTAAGATATATTGCACAGTATATCCTGTTTTAGACGATAAATGTTGCCTTCGAACAATATACATAGTTACATAGTTAGTGAGGTTGAAAAAAGACATCAGTCCATCCAGTTCAACCTATGATGTGTGTGTGTGTGTTTGCTTTTAACCGTACATTGTATACCCCTGTATATTGTGGTCTTTAAGGTGTCCATCTAATAGTTTTTCGAAACTATCAATGCTCCCTGCTAATATGACTGCTTGTGGAAGAGAATTCCAAATCCTTACCGCTCTTACAGTGAAGATCCCCTTACGCACTTTAAGGTTAAACCGCCTTTCCTCTAGTTTTAGTGAGTGGCCACGTGTCTTATTGTATCTCCTTTCTCTGAATAGTTTGTTCCTTATGCTCGGGTCACCAGTACAGTATTTGTACATTGATATCATTTCCCCCCTCAATCGTCTCTTCTCCAGAGAGAATAGGTTCAGTGCTTGTAGTCTTTCCTCATAGCTGATGTCCTCCATTCCCCTAATTATTTTTGTTGCCCTTCTCTGGACTTTCTCCAGTTCCAGCACATCCTTCCTGAGGACTGGTGCCCAGAACTGGACAGCATACTCCAGATGTGGCCGGACCAGAGTCTTGTATAGTGGGAGAATAATCTCTTTATTTCTGGAGTGAATCCCCTTTTTTATACATCCCAGTATTCTGTTGGCTTTGCTTGCGGCGGCTTGGCATTGCATGCCACTGCCAAGCCTGTTGTCTACCAGTACCCCCAAGTCCTTTTCCATCCTAGACTCACCCAGAGGTTCCCCCCCCCCCCCTAGTGAGTAGCTTGCTTTCTGGTTTCTGGCCCCCAAGTGCATTACTTTACATTTTTCAACATTAAATCTCATCTGCCATGTAGTTGCCCATTAATGATATGTGAGGGGCAGGACTAAATAATGAGGGCAGTGCAACTTATATATATATACAGTAGGTATATATTATATATATATATATATAGGTATATATTTGTGCAGTGGGTCATTTGTGTCTTTGACTCTGTGGTAGAGAGTTCTCCCTTGAAACGCATCAGCCTAACCTGTATGGATGCCATCTGGTGTCTTTGCAGTATTGGAACAGTCCATGTCCTGGGGGATATCTGTCCATACAGTGCCTTGACATGCGTATTGGTTACATGCCTTTGTGAGTATGATGTATGAGACCCTTTTTCAGTGGTGTATTTAGGTTTTGTGCTGCCCTAGGCCTGACTAATCTCGTGCACCCCCTAATTTAACTATGACCCACCCCTTCCTATCAAGGCCACACCCCTTCCTGTTTAAGATCCGCCCTGACGTTTGTAAACCACGCCCATTCCTGTTTAGGCCCAACCTCTTCCTCTCTGTACATTAAAAGTGGGTACCAAATGGGTGATCAAATACCACCAAAAGAAAGCTCTGTTTGTGGGGAAAAAAAGGATGTAAATTTTATTTGGGTACAGCATCGCATGGCCGCGCAGTTGTCAGTTAAAGTAACGCAGTGCCGAATCACAAAAAGTAGCCTGGTCATTAAGGGGGCAAATCCTTCCGGTCCAGAAGTGCATTGATTTCAGCATGCATGGAACACTTTGCACATGCTGAAATTAATGCAAACGCATTAAACAGTTCACATTCTGTGAAAGCTCATGTACAGCAAAGTGCTCCATCCATGCATGCTGAAATCAGTGCAACGTCATTAAACAGTTCACATTCCGTTAAAATGTATGTATTGCAGTGCAAAGTTTAAATTTGGTTGTCCGACTGGCCGGAAAGTAAATATGGTACCTGCTGTCCTGGCCTGGGGGTTCTCTGGTCCTCCTCTCTCTCCTATGGACAAAGACAGACCTCTCCCCCGCACAGTTACACTGTGTAGTGATGCTGTGCGGAGGAGGGTAAGCGGAGCATTAGGCTCCGCCCCCACCAGCTGAAGTAAGTGCAGCCGGTCTGGCCAGTCACCGGCCGCTCTAGCCTCTGTGGGGCAACCAGTCCCTCCCTCCCCCCTGGCAAAGTAGGCCTCTTACTGACAAGTGGCACTGTATAGCAAGCCCCGGCCGCTGGGGACTGTATGTGTGCAGCAGGCGGCTGTGGCGGCAGGAGGCAGCATGGGGGGCGGTACTCAGAGGACAGGTCAGGGAGGGCAGGGGGTTTTCTGTGTGGGGGGGTGGCAAAATATCCCTAGAACAGCCGTCGGCCTAGGCCAAGATACAGCGTAGTAATAGTTAGAGCATGGAACACTTTGCAGTACATTTTTTTTTTTTAGATTTATATTTTTTTATATTTAATGTTTTTTTTACATTTTTTTTTTTTTTTACAGTACATGAACTTTCACAGAATGTAAACTGTTTAATGATTTTTCATTGATTTTAGCATGCATGAGACACTTTGTACATGATAAAATCACAATGCAACATCATTAAACAGTTCACATTCTGTTAAAATGTATGTACTGCAGTCAGTGCAAAGCACAGTTTTAATTTAGGTTCATTTACAGTACCTGCTCCTGGCTCCTGCTGTCCTGGCCTGGGGGTTCCCGGGTTCTCCTCTGCTCTCTATCCCCTGCTCCCCCCCAAACACGCACAGTCAGTTGCACTGTGCAGGGCAGCCCAGGGATCATGTGCAGGGATGGCGGCCGCACGGAGGAGGGTGGGCGGAGAATTAGGCTCCGCCCTACCACCTAAATTAGGTGAAGTTACCAGCATCTATGGGGGTGGCACTGTCCCTCCCCTCCCTCCCCCCTGGCAAAGTACGCCGCCGTCGCCGCCCTTTCAGCTGCCTTCAGTGAAAGGCAAATCTGTAGTCTTCTTCAAGCCGCCGGCCGCCTGGGACTGCTTGTGTGCGGCAGGCGGCCGTGGGCGGCGGAAGGCAGCAGAGCGTTGCCGCTACCCGGGATTCGGGAGGACGGGTTGGGGGGGTTTCGTGCAGGGGGGGTGGCTTTTTTGCCGCCCCCCTGCAAAGTGCCGCCCTAGGCCTGGGCCTTGTCGGCCTAGGCCTAGATACAGCACTGCCCTTTTTATCTTTCAATAAATGTTTAACAGAATTGCACTAGGTCGGTGCTCCCTTCTCTTGTTTTCATTATCTTTCTAGTTCTTGTGGATATCCATGGCCCATAGAGGGCAGCAAGATCCTAGGCGCTACTAACGAAGTATAAGATACACTTCCTTCTCTTAAAGCAAAACACCTGTGCGCAGGAGAGTTACTTTTGATCCTCTGCCTGGACATGTCTGGACAGTGCTGATTGGCCCTGTGCTGATCACATGCACTCTCCCAAGAAAAAAAAACTCTTTAGCAATACACACCAAAATGAGCATGTTCAGTCTGTCCCCTGGCTCTGTAAATATCAGGTTTTTTTTTCCGAAGACAGTAAAAGAAGAGGAGGATCAGAGAGACATGATCAAACAGCCTTTATACACAATGCAAAGGATTAACCCCTTAGGTTCGACAGGGAGTATAAGGATGCTTTACGGCATATACAGATTTTACTGTTGTGGGTTTAATAACACTTTAAGCTCTGAAGCATAACAGCTTCCTTACCAAGGGGACCTCCTCAATCACTGAACAGTACTTCTGGTTTAAACACTTCATACAAAAACTTCCCATAGAGGATCCGACATCCAGGCATCCAGAATCTGCTGGACTTTTATCTGATCCCATTTTCATTTCCCTGACTTCAGTGCTTGCCTGTCCCTACCAAATAAGTTCCTCTCCCTAACTACACTTCCCACTCTGTGGTTACTTGATGATGCATCACAAAATAGCTGCCATGAACACTGTATCAAAACTAGACACAGGCTCTCCCAAGATGGTGCCTATGGCAGAGGACACATTACTTCTGTGCTACGGCCAGTAGCATGCAGCAGTCCCATGACTGTGTTGTTTAGTACTAAAAGACAAGGATTAAGTAATTTAGCAATCACAGGATCACTAGATCACTCAGGCGACCCATCGCTCTTTGGTTATAGCAAAGCCCACCTCCATTCACCTACCTACAAATCATTGTTATACAATTATGTGTTTGTGCAATGCGGGGGAGAAAGCTGGCCATATGCTCGCTAACAATCATTGATGGTTCCCATAATGTTAGCATATTTCTTCTGTGCCCCCAAGGTAACAATCACATTTGCCCTTGCCACTGTGCTTCGACTTTTTATGCAGCTTGTTAGTATTCGAAGGTTTCAGAAAACAACTTTCAAGTAAAGTTGTCCGGGTGCTTTTAGCATTTCCCTGAGCACAGATAATGGTAGTTTTCATCCAGTGTCAAAGCCTCCCTACCATTAGCATCTGCATTAATTTTTATAACTCCAAAGGCACTGCTTTGAACTCTCGCTACAAAACTGTGCTGATTACCTCCTGTATGTCTGAAATTATTACATCTATTTTTGCATTTGCGCAAAGTGCCCCTTATCTCCCTGTCTCAGTACAACAAATATCCTCTCTTGCTGTGACATATTTTGAAGTGTAATTTTTTTTGTAATTTTCATCCTTTTCTTTGTTTTATACAGTCTGCATTGGTATGTTGGAGAGGTGAGAGAAAACATGATATAATGCCTTAAAATATATCAGCCATTTTGTACTTTTACTAAAATCCCGAGGCCCAAAGCCCAAGCTTGCCCAAATAAGTTTACAGCATTACAATTTCTGATATCTTATTTTTTAGCTTGTGGCTCACAGTAGGAAAGAAAAGATGTGACAAAATAAAAGCATTTGCTTTTGGAATATGCAAACCACCAGCAGAAACTTCTGAGATAAAGTGATTATTGTGTATATATCCTACAGTACTTATTTTTTTTCCCTTGAAACACATTAATATACATTTATGATATAAATGTTATACATTTTTGGATGTGCATGGCAAAACACAGTGACATCCATGTTAAAATCATCACAAAATAAAACTTAACAGCACTTTAGTGATCCGCTGAAAACAGACGTATGGCGATATGTTTGACATCCATCCAGTGGGTCGGATCAGATGAAAATTGACAGGCTGTCCATTTTTATCCGATCTCCCCATAGATAAGGGGGGGGGGGGGGCTGAGGGCGGCTGCTGCACACGGAAGGCTTTTTATCCTAATGCACAATCACTTTCACAGTGACTGATCACTGTGGTAGCACAGAGGCTACCATAGCGATCAGGTGACCTGGAATCGGGAGATCCGGGTCCCGATCATTGGTGAGAGGGAGATCCCTGCCTCTGTGCTGGAAGCAATCTGTGCGGTGCTCTCCCAGCACAAAATGAGATACGAATATATGTGGCCCCACAGAAAAAAAGCCCACTTCTGTGAGGCCTCATATATGTGTTACGTTGGCAGGAAGGGGTTAAGCTGGCCATAGATGGATCAAAATTTGATCCATGTATAGCTACTCCCGTTTATGAGAAGTCAATCTAATGATCTAATCTTCACAAACGGGAATGTTGGAAAATTTGTGGTCATTTAGCCCTGCAGCCAATCAGTGCTGCAGTGCTGATTAGTGTATTCTGACTAGGGAGGAGTCCTGCTGTTAAAATACAACAGTGCATTGTGAAGGGGTGAATCCATTTGTTTTTTTTCTTTTTGATCAGCCGACTGACTGGCAGTCATAGCAGAATCAGAGACTTTCTGGTGGGAAGCTTTGGCACTTGGTCTGTGAGGAAGAAGGATGGATTGATGGGTCTCTGGTAACTTGGGAGCAGGCAGCAGAATGGGAGAAAACATGGGGCGTGCACAAAGATAGTGTTCTAATGCTTCTTCAGCATCCACTACACCCAGCATACTGGAGCCTTTTGACTGGGTGGCCAAAGCCTTAGGGAATTTCCTTACTCACATGTGCAGAAGGATGGTGCCTGTAACGGAACCGACACCCACACTGTGCTTGTGGGCTCCTGTCAGTATATGGCTTCCTCCCACTCTTGAACATATATATCAAATATTCCAGCCACCCCCATACAAAGCTAGCCGAAGCTTGTTCTGGAACCTTCTCCTTTATTGAACAGTCCCACGGTTTATATACATCATGGACATCCCCCTCCTGATCAGATTACCTCATCAGGTCAGGGGTTGCCTGATTACATTATCATATGCAGATGAAATTGTATACAGAAATAGAATTAACCTGAACTAATTATCTAGCCATCTGGACAGAAACAATAAGTGAGTTCATTAACAATTAACAATGGGGCAGACCGGCTTAACAGAATCCACATCACACCTCAATGCACAGACAATAGGAAGCGACCACCAGTGACAGACTGTCTGTCTCTGACATTGAAGTACAATACACATTACCATAGGTCAATTGGTTTCAGTATTAATTACAGTAATAGGAAACACAAGGGTAATATAAGACACTGAATTTCAAAAGAGCCAATTTCCCTAAACTGCGCTCGCTGCTAGAAAATATCAAATGGGATAGAACCCTGGGAACAAAGAACACGGAGGAAAAATGGGAGTGCTTCAAGAGCATACTTAACAAGGGGGTGGGCCAGTGCATTCCACAGGGAAATAAATTTAAAAGAGCAAAACTAAACCCTGGGTGGCTAAACTCCAACATAAAAATGTATATTAGAGCTAAAGAAAAGGCCTTCAAAAAATACAAGACTGAGGGGTCATTGGCAGCATTTAAGCACTACAAAGAGTGTAATAAGAAATGTAAAGATGAAATCAGGGCGGCTAAAATAGAACACGAGAGACATATAGCGGAGGAGAGTAAAAAGAACCCCAAGAAGTTCTTTAAGTATATAAACAGTAAGAAAGCGAGGCCAGAACACATTGGCCCCATAAAAGATGATAAAGGAAAAATGGCCACTGAGGACAGAGAAAAGGCGGAAGTGTTAAATAATTTCTTTTCTTCAGTCTTCACAAAGGAATCGGGGGGCTACACGAACCCAGCTTGTAAGGCCGAACTAAATAATACACCTCAGGAAGTGCCGCCATGGCTAACAGAGGATAGACTTAGAGCTAAACTAGAGAAACTTAACATAAATAAATCCCCGGGACCGGATGGCTTGCACCCAAGGGTTCTTAATGAGCTCAGCCAGGTGATTGCCAGACCATTATTCTTGATCTTTAAGGATAGTTTACAGACAGGTATGGTGCCAGCTGATTGGAAAAAAGCCAACGTGTTACCAATATTTAAAAAGGGGCCGAGATATATCCCGGGTAACTATAGGCCGGTCAGCCTAACATCAGTAGTCTGCAAAATTTTGGAGGGGATGATAAGGGACCACATACAAGACTTTAGTAATGAAAACGGTATTAAAAGTAGTAATCAGCATGGATTCATGAAAAATCGTTCATGCCAAACCAATCTATTAACCTTCTACGATGAAGTGAGCTGCCACTTAGATAAAGGTAAGCCTGTGGATGTGGTGTATCTGGACTTTGCAAAGGCCTTTGACACCGTTCCCCACAAACGCTTACTGTACAAACTAAGGAAGGTAGGTATGGATCATAAGGTGAGTACCTGGATAGAGAACTGGCTCCAGGGGAGAGTCCAGAGGGTGGTGATTAATGGGGAGTACTCTGATTGGGCGGGTGTGGAAAGTGGGGTCCCCCAGGGTTCTGTCCTGGGACCAATCCTGTTTAATTTATTCATAAATGATCTAGAGGAGGGGATAATCAGTACAATCTCAGTATTTGCAGATGATACTAAATTAGGCATGCCAATATCTTCTATGCAGGATGTGGAAATCTTGAAAGCAGACCTGAACAAAATAACGGGGTGGGCAACTACATGGCAGATGAGATTTAATGTAGAAAAATGTAAAGTAATGCACTTGGGGGCCAGTAACCAGAAAGCAAGCTACTCACTAGGGGGGGAACCTCTGGGTGATCTAGGATGGAAAGGGACCTGGGGGTACTGGTAGACAACAGGCTTGGAAGTGGCATGCAATGCCAAGCCGCTGCAAGCAAAGCCAACAGAATACTGGGTTGTATAAAAAAGGGGATTCACTCCAGAAATAAAGAGATTATTCTTCCACTCTACAAAACTCTGGTCCGGCCACATCTGGAGTATGCTGTCCAGTTCTGGGCACCGGTCCTCAGGAAGGATGTGCTGGAACTGGAGAAAGTCCAGAGAAGGGCAACAAAAATAATTAGGGGAATGGAGGACATCAGCTATGAGGAAAGACTACAAGCACTGAACTTATTCTCTCTGGAGAAGACACGATTGAGGGGGGATATGATATCAATGTACAAATACTGTACTGGCGACCCTAGCATAAGGAACAAACTATTCAGAGTAAGGGAATACAATAAGACACGTGGCCACTCACTAAAACTTGAGGAAAGGCGGTTTAACCTTAAAGTGCGTAAGGGGTTCTTCACTGTAAGAGCGGTAAGGATGTGGAATTCTCTTCCGCAAGCAGTCGTATCAGCGGGGAGCCTTGATAGTTTCAAAAAACTATTGGATGGACACCTTAAAGACCACAACATACAGGGGTATACAATGTAAGGTTAAAAGCAAACACACACACACATCATAGGTTGAACTGGATGGACTTGTGTCTTTTTTCAGCCTCACTAACTATGTAACTATGTAACTATGTAAGGTGTAAACACAGAACCCATTTGAAGCAATCCAAACCATATTCTCAGTGACAGAACTACATTCATGTTCCCTATCGAACGTCTCAGGACCTGTTCTAGTTCTGGAAGTGAAGTTGAATGTGTCTAAGATGATGGAGGAGAGAGCAGGGGTGGAGGCTTTCTTTGGAGCAAATTTAGAGGAGAAAGACAAGGGAGCTACATTTATCTAGAGGAGACTGTCATCATTTATTCTTTACAACGTGATTGCCCATACCATGCAAATGGGGGGCAAATGTTTTTGGTGAGTGGCCAGTTGATGGGAGTGGTGTTGGATGTTGCATTGGTGGTGGAATTTATGGTGACATAATTATCCTTTACTCACGGGATCCACAGCATTGGATGTTATATTAAATTAAGCACCTTTTTCACAGAACTGTGCAATATTCATCATTCTTTGGGACTTTCATGAAATATTTTTTGAAACTCTTATTTATTTATTTATATATTTATTTATTTTTACAGCATTTGCGCTGCTTGATGTTTTTCTTTTAAGTGGTGCATTCCAGGGTTCGAGTCCTGCGGGAACGCATGGGAACGACGTCCCCGCACTATTTCCACAGCAGGAACACCGTTCCCATTGCTCCAGTCCTCCTGCAGGACCAGGGTAGCCAGAAGAGAGAACAGTGCAGGCAGCCGCAGCGTCTCATCGCTCGCGCCGCCTCTACAAACAGGCCGGTATTGAAAATTTCAGGTAGGACACCGGCGGAGGGGGCGTGCACAGCGACATGATGTCACGCCAGCAGAGGGAGAGAGCGCAGCAAGCACCACCAGCACAGGCCTAGAGCGCGCGTGGAATGGACAGGCGTGGGCGTGGCCTGACTGGAGTGGAGTGAGTCGATCGATGAGGCGGCGAGGCAAGGTGAAGGCAGCTGGCAGCATATCCAGAAGAATACTGCAGAACAGCAGTCAGAGGAGCAGGCCGGTTTTGGAAGTGGCACTGGGGCTGGGAGGTGAGTCACTGGAGCAGTGAGTCCACCATCCACTCACTGCACATTTGCCTCTCATACCACCCTCACACTGTAAAATTCTGTCAGCATATCAGCCACATTGTCATTTTCAGGGGTGTGTGACTCACACACCCCTAAAAATGACAATGTGGCTGACATGCTGACATAATTTTACAGCTGAACTGCTCCACTTACCTTACCTGCCACTTCTAAAATCGAGGCCCCCGGGCTCCTCCACTGATGCTGTCTGCACACACTCTGGGCCTTCAAATGCATAAACATGAAATATTTTTGAATCGTGACTGATGCCCTTTGTCAGGAATATTTCATGTTTATGTGTTTATTTGGCCAATTTGTCACGAATGTTTCATGTTTATGCATTTGAAGGCCCAGAGCGTGTGGACGACATCAGTGGAGTCACCGGTAAGGCGAGGCAGCAGCACGCAGTAAAGGAGCCAGACACAGCCAGCACACAAGGAGCAGGCCCGGGGACATCGATTTCAGAGGTGCCAGGTAAGTCCACTGCACATTTGCATTCTCGTGCCACCCTCACACCCCTGGAAATGACAATGTGGACTGACACGCTGACAGAATGTTACAGTTGAACAGGCAAACATGTAAAATACATGTCAGTAAGTTTGCTATGTCCAGCTGTAACATTCTGTCGGCGTGTCAGTCCACATTGTCATGTAACGTTTATGCGTTTAATATCCATTGTTTCTTGACAATGGGAATCAAATGCATAAACATGAAATATTCCAGACAATTGTCATCAGTCATTAATATTTTCATGAATATATCATAATAAATGTTGCATTGTATTTTCTGTGAAATATAGGAGCGTATTTTTTTTTTTCGGGGGGGGGGGGGCGCACGGGTGGATCTCGGGTGAGTTCCCACACTTTTTTCCCCAGGACTTGACCCTTGGTGCATTCACTATTTTGATACTTTAGGGTAACTGCACTTTCGTGGGAAAAAACAGTTAGCAAATAAAAGAAGATAGCTTTTACAATTTTGACACAAATCATATTGTAATTAAATATTATTAAACATTTCCTTTCTCTTTCAATCTGCAGCGCTGTCATTTTCTGTAAAATGTTATGCAATATGGCTACCTGGTGGCGTTCTGTACACAGATGGTTTACAGCCCCCCCCCGGATATGTCATTTCCTGCTTGTGCAATTGGCTGATTTTCCCAGAAGTGTGCACTAAGAAATACGTCAGATTTTGAGCATCCCTGCAGCAAAAAAATATTTTATGATGAGATACTCCCAAAGGGGTGTCTAAAGGGACGCAGACTTTGCTAAGTGCCTCATTAGAGCCCTGCAGGTGAAGCAACTGATTGATAATTTTAAAATCACTCCCATACAGATTCACTTTCCACATGGACACAATCAAACAGCTATTTATTCAGAATAACAAAAGATAGGAATCTGTAACAATTTTTTTTCTTAAAAAAACCCTGAGATGTACATAGATCACCCAGAGGAGAATGTTTTTTTTAATCAAAAGTGGAGGTACTCCTTAAAGCAGAATTTCACTATCTCAATCACGATTAACTATGTTCAATACTTATGCAGCTAGCATTAGTAAATAGATAGGAAGGTTTATCATATTTACTTGTTTTACCTTTTTTTTAATATTTTTTTCAGTTATTACTTGGTTTCTAGGTTTAGGCAAATGATGTCATAGATCTCAGGAGTCTTCAGGAGGGAAGGTGGTTTTTGTTTTTTTTAGCTACGCACACCCACCTATCTGCATTTCTCAGCTAAGGGCAGATGGATTCCGGGAAGTAAATGCTTCATTAATCATCTGCACTTAAAATGCTAAAGGATGTTTTTCAAATAGATTTCTTAGCAAAATAAAGCATGGAGACATGGATGGATGGGTAAGTTTGCTTTGAGTATTACAATTTAATTGAATAGTGTTTTTGGTTTGTGGTGCTCAGATGCATAGTTCTGCTATAAGGTTAAACATGTTAATGTATCTCCAAAATTAATTTCAATCTTATTAAATCTGCACCCAAAAATTGGAGCTAATGGTGGCCATGCAATCACAACCCAGCTTGACTCTTAGAATGGACGGGGAAATCATTTGATTTTTCTCTCATTCTTTTGTTCAGTCTGTGTATGGCTGCTTTAACTGTCAGCAACAGGACAACAGTAACAGGATCACATGATTCCTATGAGAGAATAATATAACAAAACAGCAAAAGCTGGAACAAAAGTTTACCTGGATAGGATCGGAAAACAGAATTGAAAGCAAGAAATAACAAACAGATCTAGGCTGGCATTCAACGTACCAGCCATGGCTGATTACCAGGCATACATTTATAACCTCAGGCATCGCTAGAACAAGAGACAAATGGGCTAAAAAAAAAAAAAAATAGAAGAGCAAGGTAAAGCAGGTCGTAGACAGACTATTAAACAGGAGACATGCATCCAACAGAAGCAATATTAGAGAAAGTATAGACCCAGAAGGGATGGCACAACAAGCAACGCTCAAAGCAGCAGACAATAATCGCACCAGGAGGCTCAAAAGAAGGTAGAAATAAAGATTAAATCCATACAGAACTTTAAGGATTCCTATAAATCACATGTCATGTATATGGAGAAGATCACTATTATCAAGAAAGCTTTTTAAAACTCATCTCCATAAACTTTTATTGCTTTGTTGAATACTTATATTTACCTGTATTTAATTGTTGTATGTACTTGTATTTTCTGAGAGAGAAATCATCTGTTAGCACCAACCAAGACAGGGTTATGGAAAGAAGGCAGTCTCATAAAGTACATAAAACAAACTATAAAATGGGGGTGCAAAATACTGTCCTTCACTTATGAAGGAACAGGCCACCATCAACACTATACAGTGCAGATGGAGAAATCTCTAGCTGTGGCTATAACATTCTGTAACATTCTAGCACCCGAGGGGGGGAGGAGTAATCTTTTTCCCACCTTTCCATCGGTGTGTGCACAGGTTTTCCCTGGGGGTCCAGCCTCCCTCCTGTGTTCTCTAAAAGGAAAGAGGTCTGGATTCTAAGGGAGCTCTTGAAAAAAATGTAGGAAAACGCATAGGGAACCTACGCTAAAGATTTGCTGGGACTTATGAACCACATTGGAATGCCGATTCCCTGGAAGAAACTTAAACCACTGCCAAGTTTGAACTTTCCTCTAAGAGACTTAACCTGTGTAGGTAACCTGGGGCAGCCACAGTTAGGTTCAGTTAGGAACAGAATGTTATTGCATGTTATGCATGTTGCCAGGTTTACAGTAAATGTTGATTCAACTGCTCAGAGCGTGGTCTGAAGTTATGGAAAGGGATGCATGTGAGGTCTTGGCATATTATTAATGAACTTGGGTCCTTAACCACAATATGGGGTATGAGTAACATCAGTATCTACAAGGAGAAACAGCAACCAGCCGTTGGCGTGGTACTTGGTTTGGTGACAGGTTCTCAGGTAATGAGGGGGTTGGTGCTTTGACTCCCTCCCTAGCTGTCCATCTCCCTTGTTCGCCGGGAGAGGACCAGCATTATTGAGATCTATGGAATGGTCACTTGGTACTGAGAGAGAAGAGTTAAGTGAAAGCACGCATGAGGTCCACGCTATGTGCTCGGTGGTACCCCTTTCGGTTACAGGGAGTGAGGTAACAGAGATACGCTGGCTGGTGGAGTGGGCAGGGGCTCAGCCTGTCCCTCCAAATACAGCTCATACATCAGTACACATGTGTCGGACATGGGACAATGAATCTTAAGGAGGAACTCCTAGCTTATCTCTAAGTTAGGAGACCACCTTAATGTTTCACTTTTCTGATGACCATGGCTTCTGCCTGGTCCTCGGGCATTGGTGAGCATGCATTCAGGTGAAGTTAGTGACCCCGTTAAATGCCTGGCATAGCCAAAAGAACCACCCTTAAGGGGAGCCTCTCATGTGACCCTTGCTTGACACCCAACAAGAGAGGGAAGTATGAAGGACATGACGGACAACCTAAGCCCCCCTTGCATGCACCTGTTATTCGTCAGAATATCTGAACAAGAGTCTGCAAGTGACTGGATGCAGCCAATGTTTGACCAACAATTTTCAGCCCATCTTCTTCATTTTTTCAACCAAAGGATGTCGGGCAAGAGGGGGTCAACAGCAACTGGCCAAGCTTCATATACTGAGTACCCAGCTTAGGAGTATTAGTCAAATCAAAAGGTAAGAAAACACTGTAAAGCTCACCTTCTATTGTTGCCAGAATCACAAGATCCATATCAAACACATTTGTATCGGGATAATGTTCCCGGTGAGAATTGGCAGCTTGCAGTCGACCCCAGATAAGAGTTCTGTTACTTAGAGAAAGGAAGGAAAGATCTTTTCTCAGCGCATCCACTTGGATACTTGTAAACAGACTCACTGTCCATTTTCTTTTTTAGTCTGAAAAGGAGACAGGACTTACCATGAACAGGTCTCCAACACATATATAAAATGTCAGGCAACATTTCATATGTGCTTGGGAGCCTGTGTGCTCTACGACAACATTATGGCACAAAGTGCATAGATGGTAGAATATTTTTTTTTTGGAAATCTGCCACAGATGTTGTTTATCAGTAAAGATGTTGCTGTTCTTGTATTAAAAAATGGGAAGAACATGCAGTGACATATAATTTCATCATAACCGTGTAGTTCTGCTAGGAAAAAACAATGCTAAAAATCTACCGCTTCAGAATGGTTGTTGCACCTATGTCTTTATAAACAGCATCCTAACAATTATATTCTTGCAGACCCAGCAACAATGGTTAAAAGTTATAAAAAAAACTGTACGTATACCATCATTTTTTTTAGGGGTTAGTTGATGAAATTTATGTTTCTTATCAAAATTACTATACAGTAATCAAGGTGAAAAATAGGATACATTCCGGTAGTTTCAAATGCAGTATGGCTGTTGGAGTTGATGATTTCTTTCCACTTAACATGGAAAAGTTTAAGGTTAGAGACTTCTAGTCTGCAATATGGTTTTCCATTCCAATATATTTTCCCTTCATAATGTATGCAATCTTGAAATTAGTCTTCTTGGTACTGTAAATAATGTAATTCCAGGTAATCCCTCTTGGTCTCTTTGTTACACTTATGTTTTTTTCATGCTCATATATTAGTGGTCATAAAATGGAACAACCTGTAAGTCTATGCATGTTAGAATGGATAATACCAATTTACCTATACATTTACATTAAAACAGACTTTCGTATAACAATAAAATTCGTCATGAATCTAATTCTCCTCCCCTCCCTGTTACACAAACACATGTCCTTTTTTCTGGTGTTTGTCCTCATTTATTGCCTAGCCAAGAATTACGTAGCTTGCAGCCACCTGATGTATCACATCACACAATCCAGGAGCCTTCAGGACAATCTCCTCACAGTTTTTCGATCTCCCACACGCGCAGCATCACTTCAGCAAGGGGCTGCCTGTGAGTGACCAGGAAGTAACAGCTGCCACCCAAATTTAATATGGTGGCACGGCAAACAAAAAAAAACTTTGAAGACTTTTGGTGTGAGGAAGACAGTGCTGGACTTCATGGGCCGCTAAGCTTTGTTTTTAAAAGTCAGCAGCTACAATACTTAGCTTCTGTCTTTTTAGAAACTTCCTCAATATGGGAGGATATACCCATACATCCACCTAATCCCGTGCCTCATGCATGCACTCTAGGGTGTGCAGTGGTGCACTCTGTGATTGCTGTGTCCTTCAGATCAACGTAAACAAAGGCTGCATGATTGCAGCATTTGAGCCATTTCTTCTCACAGTGATCAGCTGTGAGAGAGAACAAACTGCTTACAGTCATCGTGGTCATTTTGTGGATGTTAACTCTGTGCTGCTGCTCCAGAGCCTCCAAAGATGTAATAGGTAGTCTGGAAAATTAGATGTGTAATTTAATGCCCCTAGAAACCTAAAGGTGCTCCTTGGATTTTGTGTCTCTCTATGTGGTTAGGCTGTGAAAAAGTCTCACACATGTGGTTTGTCATACTCTGGAGGAGTAGTAGAATATGTTTTGTGGTGTAATTCTAAGGATGCCTATGCTGTGTGTTAGAAATATCTTATTAATTAACAACTTTGTGAAAAAACATGCCTTTCAGAAAATACCTTGGGATGTTTGCTTTCCAAAATGTTTTCAGTTTTTGGGTGTTTCTCCTGTCCTGGCACTTCAGGGACTCAAGAAAAATGATAGGTACTCAGAAAACTAGATGAGTAATTTATGCTCCCTGAAAGCCCAAAAGTAATCCTTGGATTTAGACCTCTCTGTGCATCTAGGCTGTGAAAAAGTCTCACACATGTGGTGTCTCCATACTTGGGAGGAATAGAAGAGTGTGTTTTGGGGTGTATTTGTAAGTATGACAATGTTATGTGTGGGAAAATAATGTGTTAAAATTAAAATTAAATTTCTTAATTGTTCCCAAAAATTGTGACATAATTACATCTTCAAAAGCTCCCTATGCTTCTTACTAAATACCTTGGACTGTCTACTTTCCAAAAAAGGGTAATTTTGGGAGTATTTGTACTGCCCTGGCATTTTAGGGCTTCATGAAATGAGATAGGCTTTCAAACAGACTAAATCATTATAATGCTACACCCAGAGGAGCTGATTAATAGCTTGGGTTCCCTGTTCTTTGCCTCTACTCTGTGGGCAACCTCAGCCTCTCTGACAGACCAGGTTAAGTAGTTAGAAATTTCAGTACTGTTGAGAGCACACAGATAAATACTCTGCACATAACTGTAATTCAGTATCAGGAAGTAGACACCAGACTGATTAGTGGAAACAGAACTTATTATATTGTTATGGGTTGAGGTCAATGGCAGCAGTGTCACAAATTAGTAAATGAAGAATGCAGTAAATTGCAATTCTCTGGTCAGTATGATCACTAACTTGTAGCAGGTTGGTGTGGAGTTCTAGATAGCAGGAGTAATCTATACTTGCAAACCTACAAATCCGCACAAAGCAATGGCTTGAATGACATTAACTATGATGGTGAACAATGCTGTTATAACTTTAAACCTTTCTTACAACCAGTATGCTGTACTGTTAGAGTGTACTCTAGAAATACCTATGCTGAGACCCAGGTCTCACTGCAGAGGCCTCCCTTTACTAGTGGCAGCAAATGAAGTCCTAATAGAGCAGCTATCTAGCGAGAAAGTATTTTCCCCTAGTTCTTCAGCTGGCTAACATTGTGGGCCATTATTTATGTTGGTGCACATAAATACAGTCCTGCTAAAGTCTGCATGCAGTGGTAAAGGCTGCTAGTCAAATGCCCAATCTCTATGTGGTCAATCCCTACTAGCAGCAACAAGGTCTAAAGCAGCAGTGCCCTTTCATCAGTCCAAGCAGTATGGCAGCAACAGTCCTGCTATTCAGATGTTTTCTGGATATGCCTGCAATGGCTCCGGTCCTTAGCCCACAGGTATACAGTGTTCCAGTCTCTCTGCAGCAAAGGTCTGTGCCCTGCCAATAGCTCAGTCCTCAGCCTCTGTGCACTCTGAATTTCTCCCTCTGGTCCCCAGCACAGGGCCCTAATGTTTGGCTCAGGTTGCAGGTTAATGTCAGGTGAACGCATATCCAGAAAGGCATGTGTGCTCACTCTGATTTCATGTGACAAAAGATGAAGCTCCCTGGTCTGCAGCCTGGGAAATACAGCTTTTTCTCTTCCCTCACACTGTTTCCTCGTGAGTACGGTAGTTCAATGGTCCAAAGGATTCCACAGCATAGCTCCCATTCAGGACTTCAACTTCGACAGTCCTTTGCAGCCAGGATACAAGTCATTGGAGCTCCTTGGCTAGTCTGCTCCCCAGATGGCTTGCTATCCCACATCTTAAGGGCAGTGTGTAAGTCACATTTTTCTACCTAGATATATGCATGTAATAGTTTTGTGATATTGAAATTTCATTTTGTTTATAACTTTCCTAAATCTATTATATATTGACCATGTATGTATTTCTTTAGCTAGACTTCTCACTCCAAACACGCAAATAAAGCAAAACCTGTCGACCTCTGATTGCTTGGAACCCTTTAGGTTTTTATAGTAATTGAGTAGTATATGTGTCCTTGGTGGGTCCTTCATCATGGGGCCCAGACTTTTGGAGTTATCTTTTAACATGTGTTTTTAAATGCAATAAACTTCATGTAAACTTTTTTACTCACTGAGTTGTTTGTCCAATTTGTACCCGTATGGTTAAACTGTAGATAAACACAAAATATTTTTCAGTGTGTTCTTGCGTCATGCTTCATTGTATACAGAAATTTATTTTTTGTAGAAGAAGAAACAAGCGCCACAAGAAACAAGCGCCACAAGTGCAGTATTGAAGTAAAAGTACATGTTTTTATTAAGATTCACTCACATGATGGGGGAGATAAAAGGCTTGTAAACAAGAGTCAGACCTGAGGAAGGAGCACCCATGCTCCGAACGTGTACCATTTTGACCACACCCACCGCTGCCTCTCCGTCTCCTCGGTGATACCAGGCAGATCACTCCCCCTCCCACTACCCCCGGGCCATGGAATCCACCGGTGTGACCAACAATGTGGAACACTGCGGACGACGCCCCCCCCCCCCCCCCCGGACCCTAGCAGACAGCGTGGAATCATGTTTACAAGCCTTTTATCTCCCCACCATGTGAGTGAATCTTAATAAAAACATGTACTTTTACTTCAATACTGCACTTAGATTGGTGCCGCTTGTTTCTTCTTCTCCAACCCGCAGAGCTGCTTCTAACTCTGATAGCTGGCTGCCACCCCACCACAGTGCTTCCATCGGTGCATGTGGACTTATTACATTGAACTTTATTCCCTATATCTATATGCACTTGTTCAAATGCATGATCGTATATTGACCTTACAATATTTGTTTTTATTATTTACTCCACCTCCCAACAACACTCCCCTTCATAGCGCTGAACAAATATATTTCTCCTAATTCTTTTTTTGTGACTCTTTTGCAAAGTTTTTTACCTTGTGATCCTGCCAGAAACAGCACTTCCTCTTGTAGGTTGACAATGTTATGTCACTGCCTTGCATTTAGCAGCACAATTGTCAGCCTGCTATGTGCACTAATTCACAAAAATTCAGCCCAGCGCTCACTCCGAATGGGAAGACTGGCATGCTGCTCTCCTCAGGCAGGGAACTCCAATACAGGTACATAGAAAAGAAAGAAAAGAGGAGGCGCAAACACCTAGTGCATTACCTGTGGTCAATTTGCAAATTGTTTAATAAAAAATGCCAAATGCATACTCACAGACGTAGAGATAAAAACATGTTATAAGAATCCACCATGTGTGAACTGGGACACGTCCTTCAGTCAGGACCGCTAACGCGTTTCGGGGGTCAGGCCCCCTTCCTCAGAGCTTTTTGTGACTCTTTTGCAAAGTTTTTTACCTTGTGATCCTGCCAGAAACAGCACTTCCTCTTGTAGGTTGACAATGTTATGTCACTGCCTTGCATTTAGCAGCACAATTGTCAGCCTGCTATGTGCACTAATTCAGTTGCATATTGGGCTACCTGTCTAATAGAGAAAGGCAACCCAAGAGCGGCCACAAAAAGGTATATAATGCAGAAAGAAAGTGCTAGTGCTTATTTTAGGGTAGTGGCATAGCATCGTCAGCTTGCAACAGGAAGCGCTGATACTGGCAGGTTCATAAAGTAATAAATAAATAAAAGAAAAAAAAAAACTATTTTCTGTAAAAAGAACTTTGTACGGCAAGATATGGTGCCAAAAAAAAATACATTTAAGGCCTGTGTCACCAGGCTTTTGTTCCCTTCAAACAAGTTTGGAATTCTTATACAGAAGTCAGTAAGGATGCAAAAGAGACTTAAACCAGGTCAACCAGGTCAGGGAATTTTGAATCATCTGAGAAGCATCTCAAAATGATGTCAAACTGATACCATTAACACAAGTGCAAAGCTTTTCGACACAGGCCCTTAGGATTCACATTTTAAATCTGTAAGCTTTGAGGGAGAAGAATATTAAAACATGAATATAAGTCTTGTGTTCCTGTCTTGCACACCACTTTGGTATCAGTCCCTAGTATAAATGTTGAAACCCACGAAGGGGAAGAAAGGAGAGAAGTGGGACTTTATGATACCCTAAAAATCAGAAAAATGTATACAGAATATAAAATCACATATTTATTGAAATTTCATTAAAAATAACCCCATAAAATCTTGGGGAGCAATAAACAAAATACAATATATAACAAACTGATAAAAAGATATATCACATTAGGTCAAATCACTTCATCACTTGTAACAGTGGAAACACGGCATGAAACATGGAGGTCTCCTTTACACAGATCCAGGTTCCCAACATATTTCAACTGATTAGGTCTTCCCCAGGGGTAAGGCAGTCCTAAAGGATAAGGCTTTAATACTGCCATCCCCCTGAGGAAAACTTAATCCGTCAAAATACATAGAAACATAGAATGTGTCGGCAGATAAGAACCATTTGGCCCATCTAGTCTGCCCAATATATCTGAATCCTATGAATAGTCCCTGGCCCTATCTTATATGAAGGATAGCCTTATGCCTATCCCATGCATGCTTAAACTCCTTCACTGTATTTGCAGCTACCACTTCTGCAGGAAGGTTATTCCATGCATCCACTACTCTCTCAGTAAAGTAATACTTCCTCATATTACTTTTAAACCTTTGCCCCTCTAATTTAAAACTGTGTCCTCTTGTGGTAGTTTTTCTTCTTTTAAATATGCTCTCCTCCTTTACCGAGTTGATTCCCTTTATGTATTTAAAAGTTTCTATCATATCCCCTCTGTCTCTTCTTTCTTCCAAGCTATACATGTTAAGGTCCTTTAACCTTTCCTGGTAAGTTTTTTCCTGCAATCCATGTACTAGTTTAGTAGCTCTTCTCTGAACTCTCTCTAGAGTATCTATATCCTTCTGGAGATATGGCCTCCAGTACTGCGCACAATACTCCAAGTGAGGTCTCACCAGTGTTCTGTACAGCGGCATAAGAACTTCTCTCTTTCTACTGCTTATACCTCTCCCTATACATCCAAGAATTCTGCTGGCATTTCGTGCTGCTCTATTACATTGTCTTCCCACCATTCTGAAATAATTACTCCTAAATCCCTTTCCTCAGATACTGAGGTCAGGACTGTGTCAAATATTCTATATTCTGCCCTTGGGTTTTTACGCCCCAGGTGCATTATCTTGCACTTATCCACATTAAATTTCAGTTGCCAGAGTTCTGACCATTCTTCTAGTTTTCCTAAATCCTTTTCCATTTGGCATTTCCCTCCAGGAACATCAACCCTGTTACATATCTTTGTGTCATCAGCAAAAAGACAAACCTTACCATCGAGGCCTTTTGCAATATCACTTATGAAGATATTAAACAAAATTGGTCCCAGTACAGATCCCTGAGGTACCCCACTGGTAACATGACCTTGTTGGAGCTCTGGATCTCTGGATCTATGTAAAGGAGATCACCATGTTTCACACCATGTTTTCACTGTTACAAGTGATGAAGTAATATGATGTGATGTATCTTTTTATCAATTTGTGATATATTGTTGTAAATTGCTCCCCAAGATTCTATAGGGTATTTTTAATTATATTTCAATAATTATGCGATTTTATATTCTGCATACATTTTTCATATTTTGAGGGTATCATAAAGTTCCACTTCTCTCCTTTCTTCCCCTTCGTGGGTTTCAAGATTAAAACGTGCTGCTCTCATCATTGTTCTGCTGCTCCTGAACTAGGGAGAGACTCAGAGACCTATAGAATAGACTACAAATATATCAAAGGGAGTGCATAATCTGGCTGTGTCTGTCCGAGGAGTATCTGGGTCACAAGATTGGCTGATAAGAACTACAAATTCTTTTGCAGGTAAGACAGTTCACATGCAGTCTATTTTTTTTTTTCAACTGCATATTTAGCTGTTGGCCTAGAGTTCTTCTTGAAATAAAAACAATTTAATTTATTGTAGATTTATGGTTGATAGTAGCATAGTTCAGTTAAGTGCAACGAGACCTTTTACTCGGGTTGTAATGCTGTGATGTTTTAATAAATGAAAATATTACTATGTTTTGAGGTCTGTGGTTGTTATGTATTCATCTGAATGCATTATCCTCTCATTTTGTGCCAGTATCTTGAAAGGAATGATAAAGATCCTACTGCCGATCCTCATGGGACAGTTGTTCATCACTGTTTAAAAGTTATCACACTACCAGTTGTGGTTTTAGGTCTGTGATTCTTTCATCTCTTGGATAACTAGTGAACTGTGAACACCAAGCTATTTCATGCAGGTCTACACACAGTCAGGGAGTACAGGCAAATATAAGATGTTAAAGAGGAACTTCACAACCCCACCTAAGGGATTTTTGCTTGTAACTCCCTCTTACCTTGCCCACTGGGTTGAGCTCAAATAGCATTCTCACCCACCCAACACATCCAGTGTTGTCCTGCTGTGATCCACCAATTCCCCACCACATTCCTGGTCCTGCACCTACATCTTTCTTTCTGACATCAGTGGGAACACCTTGTTTTTTCAGGGATCTTGCAGTTGGCCCCTAATAATTTGATGCTGAGTAGAGATGGCCTTGCGGTTCGCAGCGACCTTTGCTCGTTCGCTGTCCGCCGATCATGCGAACATATGCCGATGTTCATGGCCACCATATTCTTTTACATTGTGAAGAACTTTGACCCATGACACATCCATCAGGTGGTATAGGACAGCCAATTGAGACATTTCAGCACATGGACATACCCCCTACCTTATAAATAGACCTGACCTTGCTGCCATTTTACATTCTGCTTTTTGTCAGGGTGTAGGGAGAGGTTTGCTATGTGGAGCAGGGACAGATTGTCAGTGACACAAATTGCTCGGTAATAGGTCCACAAAAGTCCTTTTAATTACTGGTATTAGGTGTACTGTCTAAGTGTCTATATTCTGTCTTTTGTCAGTGTAGGGAGAGGTTTGCTGTGTGGAGCAGGGACAGATTGTCAGTAACACAAATCGCTCGGTAAAAGGTCCACAAAAGTCCTTTTAAGGACTGGTATTTGGTATAGATGTACTGTCTAAGTGTCTATATTCTGTCTTTTGTCAGTGTAGGGAGAGGTTTGCTGTGTGGAGCAGGGATAGATTGTCAGTGACACAAATCACTTGGTAATAGGTCCACAAAAGTCCTTTAAAGGACTGGTATTTGGTATACTATTGTTTGGTGTGCAGTATATAGGGGTGTAATACACTTATAATATACTTTCTAATATAGAAAGCATATTATAGTGTATTTGGGTACTGCAGAAATGTTGCCTCTTTCGCTGCGTTAACTCTGCTACACACAGTGACAAAAGTTACTAGAAAATATTTTTCATAACTGGGTGTGATAGACCAGTGGCCATCCAAAACGACAGATTGAAGCGGGTTGTTATACTTTCATAATAGTGTATTTGGGTACTGCAGAAATTTTGCCTCTTTCGCTGCGTTAACTCTGCTACACACAGTGACAAACGTTGCTAAAAATATTTTTCATAACTGGTGTGATAAACCAGTGGCCCCCCAAAACAACAGATTGAAGCGGGGTGTTATACTTTTATAATAGTGTTTTTGGGTACTGCAGAAATTTTGCCTCTTTCTCTGCGTTAACTCTGCTAAACATAGTGACAAACGTTGCTAAAAATATTTTTCATAACTGGTGTGATAAACCAGTGGCCCCCCAAAACAACAGATTGAAGCGGGGTGTTATACTTTTATAATAGTGTTTTTGGGTACTGCAGAAATTTTGCCTCTTTCTCTGCGTTAACTCTGCTAAACATAGTGACAAAAGTTACTAGAAAATATTTTTCATAACTGGTGTGATAGACCAGTGGTCCCCCAAAATGACAGATTGAAGCGGGGTGTTATACTTTCATAATAGTGTTTTTGGGTACTGCAGAAATTTTGCCTCTTTCGCTGCGTTAACTCTGTTACACAGAGTGACAAAAGTTACTAGAAAATATTTTTCATAACTGGTGTGATAAACCAGTGGCCCCCCCCCAAAACAACAGATTGAAGTGGGGTGTTATACTTTCAAAATAGTGTTTTTGGGTACTGCAGAAATGTTGCCTCTTTCGCTGCGTTAACTCTGCTACACACAGTGACAAAATTTACTAGAAAATATTTACGTTGTACTGGGTGGCAACATACTTAGACCCCCGGTACAAACAAAAAATGTCTGAAATGTTACCACCATTACAGAGGGCTGTCAGAATGCAGCACTTCCAAGCCTTGCTTCAGGAAATGCTGCATTCTGCTTTTGTGTGCGCTGGCAGATGAATTTCCACTCACAGAGAAACAGTTGCGGGTAGCAATCCAACAGCGCCTGCAAGAAGAGGGCAATTTGAGGATGCGTTGGTCACTTCTGATATGAGATCATTCTTTCAGCCGACCCATCAACAGCTGTCCTCCGGATCCAGCATCAGGAAATGCCTAGACCGACAGGTGTCCGGCTACATCGGGTTAACGGCCGATGTGGATGCTCTGAGAAGTGATGAACCCCTGGACTACTGAGTGGGCAGGCTTGACCTCTGGCCAGAGCTTGCAGAATTTGCAATGGAACTGTTGGCTTGCCCCTCATCCAGTGTCCTGTCCAAAAGGACGTTCAGCGCAGCAGGGGGGGGGGATCGTGACCGATAAGCGTACTCGCCTAGCTCACGACAGTGTTGACTACCTCACATTTATAAAAATGAATGAGGCATGGATCTCGGAGGAATTCAACACGTGACCAGTAGACCATGTTGGATTCCAATTCCTCATGACAGCCCACAAATATCCGCCACCACCCATAACAATTCATGGTCCCTGTCTTAGGTAAATACAGCAACATAAAAGGCCTTTTATGTCTGTTGAATGCCTAATTTTTGGGGCCGACACCTATTTATCCTGTGAAAGCCTAATGTACCTCCAGCCACAGAATACCAAGTTCTTTGCTTTCAGGTGAACACCTGTAGGCTAATTTTTAGGGCCTGTACTGGCCGACACTTACTTCTGTATCCTGTGAATGCCTAATGTACCTCCAGCCACAGAATACAAAGTTGTTTGCAGTCAGGTGAACGCCCGTTGGCTACTTTTTGGGGCCTGTACTGGCCGACACTTACTTCTGTATCATGTGAATGCCTAATGTACCTCCAGCCACAGAATACAAAGTTCTTTGCTGTCAGGTGAATGCCCGTTGGCAAATTTTTGGCACCTGTACTGGCCGACATGTACTTTTTTATCCTCTAAATGCCTAATTTTTCTGACTGACATTGGAAATCAATGGGTCTGTAAACGTTCTGCTAAATTGTGGAACAGATGCGGACCCATTTTACAGACGTGTGAATGGACCCTATATGTATTTAACATGTATTTACCGGCTGCTGTCAGTTCTGGCTGATTTAAAAAATAAATAAATACATTTTTTGGCTGAAAAAAAAAAAAAACATTTTATGGCAAGTTTTCCAATAGCAATACTTCTGGTATGTCGGTGTCCATGTTGTGGGACTATGTGTGCACAGCTAGTAAGTATTTTGTGGCTGCAAATATGACCTGGAGGTTTTTAATGTTCGCCTGCCATTGAAGTGAATAGGGTCCGCCGCGAACTTGCAGTTCGCGAACATTTGAGAAAGTTCGCGGGCCGCGTTCGTGAACCACCCTGTCCGATGTTCGTCCATCACTGATGCTGAGTTCAACTTCCTCCATCTACTTTGTGCACGCTGATGCCTCCTCATAAATCTGGGAAGGATATCCCAGGAAGCTGCTCTAGCAAAGGAGAATTTATTTTTGCCTAGGCAAGAACAGTGGGAAGGAGATGGATTGGAACCTCCCTCCAAAAAAAAGGTTAAAAAACAGCTTATATAATTTCAAAAAGGGTGGGGCTCCAAATAATCTAAATTCTTTTGGGGAATGAAGGTCAACTTTAATAAAAAAATACATGGATATAGGTTTTTTATTGTGCACTAGTGAAATCTACAAATGATAATGAATACAGCAAAAGAAGCTGTAAGGCTGTACTCAGACATGCACCAGTCCTTTCCGTCCCTCTGAAAGAGATCCACAGTGAATAATTTTTCAGAGGGTGGTTGATGGGCAGTTGGGAGACAAAATGTTTCCTCCGTGCCTCTTTTATTAAACCTGAAAATGCCAAACCACCACACTGCAACAGTGTGCATTGCGGCCCCTTTCACTTCCTTTTGTGGGTTGTGCTTGGCAGTAAAAATGCCTTCCGAAACATGACATGGGGTTGATGTTGACGTGATGCAGTGCATTGCGGCTGTGGCATATGTACAGCCCTGTGCAGTTGGTAAAACCCCTACCCCCTGCTTTTACCACCCCATGTCCACCCATGTAAATGAGTCCTAACAGTGTGTACAACAGAAAACAAGCAGAAAACAACAGACAATACTACAAGTGTAAATTACACAAAACAATAAAAGAGTACATTTTGCAGGAACAACCTATTTGCAAAACATGCAATTGGGATACGAACAGAAAAAAACAGTGTACAGGAATGTGGGCTAAACTTTAACCCTAGGGGTTACACAAGCAATTAGTAATGTTACTGAAAATACAGTATCTCTTCATTAAAAAATGTATCTTGCTGCACACTGTTAGCTTCTCATAGCAGTGAATGACATCATAGCACATGTAGACATCTTTGGGGGAGAGATATAGAAAATAGCCCTTTCCAAACTGGCTCTGGCACTAAACCAGTAGACAATTAGGAGAACCAGAACCTTCCCTAAGCGAAAGAGTAGGTTTGATAACCTTGGCAGTGTTTCCACCCAGGACAGGGCCTCAGTAAGTAGAGGGGATTCCCTTCCTGGAAAATAATTGGTAATGGAAGCAAAGTAATAACAGCTTCTTATGGAAAACATTGGTGGTGTGATGTAGTAAACCAGTGTAAGCCTATCTACACTGCTTATCAGTCCCTAACAGTTTCTAAAATGCCATACACCCAGACCTCTGTCTACCAATGAGCCATCGGGTGCCTAGCCTTACCCTATACCGTTTACTAAGCCCTGAGCTAAATTTAGCTAGATGTAGCTAAATTTAGCTAGAGAATCCGAGACCAGAATGTGTTGTGATTGTGATTAAACTGTGTTTAAACAGTCAGTGGGGATTGGTCCCAAAGAAAATGATGATACTGATTGTTGTTTACAATCTGCTTTATGGTATTCAAAGTAAAAAATAAAATTGAAATTCCTGTACCATTTTCATTTCATTGTGGCTTACGTTTGGTTACCACACTCTTCTAAAGGTTGAGAACCCCTGATCTAAAGCATGTAGACTTTGTTAAGCAATTCAGCATTTTTTTTTTCAGATATCAGCATGGGTAAATTGCATGACCTAAGTGACTTTGAACTCCGGATGGTTGTTAGTGCTGGACCAGGTCACTGCAGCCATGCCAGTTACTGCTGGTCTTCTGGGATTTTGTATGCAGCACAAACTCAAGGGTTTACAAAGCATGGTTTGACAAACAAACAAATTACATTCAGTGAGCGGCAGACATGTGGAGGAAAACACCTAGTTGATTAGAGAGGTCGAAGGCAAATGGCTAGACATGTAAACTTTAACAGGATGACATTTCATTTACTCTGTTTATCAAAAATAATTGCCATTTTTTGCATAAAATACAGTTTTGACCTTTCATTAGGTTTTTTTCCCCATGTTAGTGCTGATGATCTTCTGCAGCCTCTTTTCCGTCTATATGTACGCACAGCTGTACATTAATGCTCTTGATTTCTTTTCTAAAAGTGACAATGCTGGACCATGCCAGGGCAATGTGTATTTGTGCAACAGCTTGTAGTCAACCAGGAAAGACAGCGCTACATGGGTTTGTGTAATCTTGGTAGTGATCAATTGTTACCAGAAACGATATCCAGGGTGACAGTTTATTGTACAATCACGATAATGGACACAAGTCAGTTAAAATATGATAGCAGGTAGTTTCACCAGTGCGGTGAAAACCAGTGAAAGGCTGCTGGGTCCGTTCGCGATCAGAGAACAAGGTCGCTGAAAAGTGGATGTTGCCTAGCCCTCCACCTTTCAGCGGCCTTGTTCCCTGATCGCTGAACAGACCCAGCAGCCTTTCACTGGGTCTGTTCATATAGTGTATAAAAAGTATGATGTGTTGTCAGACGTCCCCGGACACCCCATTTGGGAGCTAATTGTGCCGGGGGGGGGAAGACAACAGGACCAACCATTAGTTTTCTTGTTCAAAAACATTGAAAGAGCGAAAAAAAAGAGCTGGAGAGAGTCCAGAGAAGGGCAACTAAACTAATTAGGGGATTGGAGGACCTTAATTATGAAGAGCGTCTGCAAACGCTTGATTTATTCTCCCTGGAGAAGAGACGCCTGAGGGGGGACATGATAGAAATTTTTAAATATCTCAATGGGGATCTCAGCTTAGAAAAAATGCTTCTCAGTCGAAGGGATTGCATGAGGACTCAACGGACATACAATGCGATTAGAGGAGAAGCGTTTTAACCTCAGGCAACATGGGGGGTTCTTTACTGTTAGGGCTACAAGATTGTGGAATTCTCTACCACAAGAGGTGGTTTCTGCGGGTAGTATGGTGGCTTTCAAAAGACTCTTAGATGTACATCTCAAGGATCAGAACATTCAGGGCTATGTGAGATGATTACGGCCACACACACCTACACAGGTTGAACTGGATGGACTATTGTCTTTATTCAACCTCACCTACTATGTAACTATGTAACTATGTAAATTATGAGGCCATTCTGCCCATTCATTTTATTTTGTAAATGAGACTGTCCACTATATAACCCTATTTAAAAAAAAAAAAAAAAAACTGCTTGCGTTGGTGTGGTTATCCTATAAAGTGGATGTAAACCCCATTCATGAAATTTGACCTAAGCACATATATATGTAGTATTTACTTATCTCTCTCCAAAGCTTTAAGTCCTGTGTCTTTCTGCTGCTCCGTTCCTTGGTTATCAGCATAATAACTTCTGACAAGTTTTCGGACACAGGAGATAAAAGCAGCTGGAAATGTGTGTCGGGTGGGTGCATAGCGATATATTAGATGAGAGCTGGTCTATTCACAGCACAGCTCTGCAAGTTTCTTCATTTCTATGCCTATGTGGATGGGGGGGGGGGCGGGGGTGCCTTTTCTCCAATTAGCTGTCACACAGTGTATGCCAAGACTCCACACCCAGTGCTAGAACAGGAAGAAAAAATTCTAACACAATGTTCACTTTCTAAAAAGAAAGAAAGCTGAAGACAGCAGATATATAAATAAAACTTATTTAGGGAGATGTGTTTCATCTTTGAGTATCATCTGAGGCTGTTAACTTCACTGGTAATATGTGAGGGTTTACATCCACTGCAAGGTTTTTCCTGCACATTTTTGCATTATGGTACAGTCCTATTGACTAAATAGAATGATCCCAAAACGTTCTAATTTCCTCCCAAAATACACAATACAAAGTTCTACCTCTCTTAACATACAGAATAGCAGACAATATCATGGGGTATGTGGAGGACATACCGGAGAGCCAATACAATGATAAAATATGGCCTGATGCCCCCCGTGATGCACCTCCATCCCTAAATGACATAAAACATTGCAAAGTTTTTCTCTTGGGATTTTAAATGAGGGGCAACACGCCCAATGCTGAAATATAAAATGCAAGTTAATTAGAACATACAATGTCAGCAAGTAAACACAGACAAGTACTCTATTATCAAACAGATTTGTGATGGTATACATACTACTGTATATTATATATTCATGGTCAAGTTTAGTATTCCATAGAACAATCCATGGTAGGTATGAAAATGCATCTTGGTAGCCCAACACGTTTCGTGAACAACTGCTCACTTCCTCAGGGGTTGATGCGATGCATAATTTTCATGAAATAAAACAGTTTGTGGCATGTAATAAAGACAGTAGATAACGTTATACTAATGAAAAAAAAATCTGTTAAAAATAAATTGCATACTCATGGTCCATTAGCTGCCACTGGGAATGTCTATTCCGGGAGCTGTGGACCTGGAATCCACGAGGGCCCGGCAGGACAAACAGGGCCATAGGCAAGCACAAACCAACATAGTGTGGCATCCACGGTGATTGCTGTAGGAGATATATCTACAGTATGTATCAGATTCATTTCTAAAGTATATATGAATAGTATTATCCGCAATCAGTTCAACAAGTATAATACTGTGCAGTAAGTAGAAGTATCATCTAACAACACTAGGAGTGAGCCTGAGTTTAAAAAGTATGCATCTGATGCTCAGAGTAAATGCTAAAAGTGAGAAATAAAGCACAGCTACTGGGATAGACATTTCCAGCGGCAGTCAATGAACCATGAGCATGCGATTTCCTTTTGAACAGAGTTGTAAGTATGGGCCCCTTGGTGGCACTGTTTTGCATTAGTATAACATTATCTACTATCTTTGTTACATGCCACAAACTGTTTTATTTAATAGAAACCATGTATCGCATCAACCCCTGAGGAAGTGAATGGTTGTTTGCGAAACCTGTCGGGCTACCAGGATGCATTTTCATACCTACCATGGATCGTTCTATGGAATTTGTAACTGAACTTGACCATGAATATATAATATACTATGTATAACATCACAAATCTGGTTGATAATATGGTACTGTGTTTACTTGCTGACATTGTATGTTCCAATAAACTTGCATTTTATATTTCATCATTGGGCGTGTCGCACCTCATTTAAGATCCCAAGCACAAACCTTGGCAACGTTCTATACCGGAGAGCCGATTTGTGCTCCAGTTCACATTTTTTACAGAATGAAATCAGGTTCTGGGGGCCCTGTGGAGCATAGCAACAACTTGAAAGAGAAACAAAAGAAGGTGTAGTCAAAACCTGCACCAGATACCTCCAGTTGCTAAACCATTGTGGCAAACACTTTCTGGTAGTGTCAAAACTTCTACGCCACCTCCCACACATTTCCAGTGAGGCATTTCAGTGATGTGCCAATGATGAAAGGGATTGAGTGTCCAACACTACTACAAAAGGCTGAAACTTTGTCCAATCAGAGTGGAGGCTTTGAAAAATTCTGCAAATATTTACAGTCACCTCTAGGTACCAGCACATTGCACTTATAAGGAACCTTTTTTTCCTTGTAAAATTGACAATAACACTTTAATTACAACAGATTTGGTCAATATTCTCCAGCATATTTATTGCTATATTCTGTGCAAAGAATTTGTATTGCAATGTTTGCTGGGCATTCTAGTAACATACATACAGTAACTGTGCTGTTTAGGATAATTGCTGTGCTACTTTACTTTTCTTCCTGATAACCAATACTGTTTGGATGTGTCATGTGCAAGAGAACATAACTTGAAAGGTAGGCTAACCAGAAATAATATGGTATGTAAATCACTAAAATACTATATATTTCAACTTATATTTCATTTTTTTGGCCTTGAGTTTCATTGTAAACTGAGTTGGGCATATCGTTAAATCCTTGTTGAATAACACATGACGTGTATGCACATTTGTTTTATCTATTTAGCAACACAGAATGTACAGAGAAAATAAATAAATCCATAATTAATAAAAAGCTATTTTACAGGAATCCTGTGTAGATAATCGCAAACTTTGATAAACCACAAAGTACTCTTTCCAGTGCTGTTATGGAAAAAAAAAAGAGATTCTTTAAAGGTCAAGAAAAATATCCCCCCAAAAATAAGTAAGTGCGTGGAAATATAAATCAGTCTTTTGCAGAGATTTGCAGTTAACATCTTTGCTCAGCCTTAAGAGGCTTATTGCGTAAGCTCTGCAGCTGCAATTGGTCAAAAACTGCTGTTCAAGGCAGTAAGAATTTGGGGACTTTATAGAATAATCTCCTAAATCTGCATTATCTTAGGAAAAAAAAAAACACATAGTACAATTTATTTTGCTTAAGCATGATCTTTAGAATAAAATGTGCTTTTTGCAATTTTTCCTTATATGTAATTTATTTCATGTATTCTAAATACAATCCCAGCTTCCCACTCACCTTCAGGAAGAACATATGAAAGTGGGATCTCGAATAGTTTAATTATCTTACTTTAAATTAAAGGTCAAATTAATCCAATAAAGTTTTTTTTTTCTGTATACTTCTGCAGGTCTAACTTCCCCATCATTTTGTCATTTTGTCCAATATGTCTGGGACTCCAGCTGGATCTTGTTTTGACACATAGATTACATTAGTCTTTGGCTTGGGTAGTGGTGCCACTTGCAGTGATAGCTACTTACTTCCAACCCTCAAACCTGAATGCAAGGTTTGCAGCTGCTGGGCCCACGCAGGCACAGGAAGAACATGCAAACTAAAGGCATATAATGCCATGGATGGGATTCAAATCAATGACCCTAGTGCTGCCAAGTGGAAGAGCTAACCATTTAGTCACGGTGCTGCCTAAATATGTTGTATTTTATTTTAACAACATATAAAATAAAATCCAGCACCCGTCCACTCATCCACATTTCTTTTATTTCAGATCAGCCTAAAAAAATACAGGACAACCAAATATGTTGTATTTTATTTTAACTACAGGTTTGAGTATCTCCTGTAACTTGGTATTATCCATTCTTCTTATATTTCAACACAAGTGACATTCAACAGTAAATGACAACGCTGTACAAGTGCCTCCGGCAAAGGCTGTATGGCAATACCACTACAACTTGAATGAAAATAAAATCCAGCACCTGCCGACTCACCTACATTTTCTAGTTCAGATCAGCCTAAAAACATACACGACAACCAGTTAACACATTTTAACCTACTATGGTCTTAAAGCTATGATTAAGACTCTAGCACAGGGGTCTTCAAACTATGGCCCTCTAGTTGTTCAGTAACTACAATTCCCATCATGCCTAGTCATGTCTGTGAATGTCAGAGCTTTCCAATGCCTCATCGGACGTGTAGCTCGGCAACAGCTGGAGGGTCATAGTTTGAGGATCCATGCTCTAGTAGGTAGTGGGTTGAAACGTGCTAGTCAACTGTCCTATATTTTTTTTACGCTGATCTGAAATAAAAGGCACTGTGGATGAATTGATGGGTGCTGGACATCCATTTTTTTTTTTACTTTGTGTATTTACGTCTTGGATTAGGGCAATTGCTCCTGTGCACTGTGAGAGGGTGGAAGGAGTGCAGTGGAGGGTGAGCCATTTTCTTTTGTGTTGTGGCTATCAGTACCACTACAATGCTCCACACAAAAGGAAACTCTGAATGCATCATGAGAATTTTTTGTTCCATATTCAGTCTAAGAGGAAGAGGTATACCCACACACAGGCTCACATGTACGTTCAAATGTGCCTAAACAGGTGCCCTGTCAACAGAAAGAGCTTTTGGCAGAAAGGATTATGTGTACATTTTGCGTCCCATTATGCTTCCTTTTATCAAAACGAAATTTATACACACAGAAAGAGCTTCTTTTCCAATAGCATACTCCTGAGGTATTGTCACTACGGAGATCTTTGAGGGATTTCTTGCTGACATTTGATATAGTCTGTAGATCCTTCTGGATTATACAACGGCCATGAATGAATTATGTGTCAAAACAACATTCCTGTAAGCCACTGATTTCCAACAGCCTGAGCCTTCTTTGTACACGTCATGAACTTTAGCAATTCACAGAGATGTATATTTTACTTTGATAAATGATAAATAAAATTTCTTTTTATGTCAAGCATTTTTTGCTCAGTAGTGCCTCCAGCCACTGAACACCGTGTTATGTATATATCGTTCCTCCAAATAAAGTTGCTTTTGTTGACCTTACAAAACTTCACCTTCACTCAGAAATGTTCCAGTGTTGTCAGTACGGTACTTGAGATGAAAATCTAGCACTTAGTGTCTTAAAATAAGGCCAAAAGCAAAAACTATTAGTTATTTCATTACCGTCCCTCTAAATTGTCGCTTCCTTAATAGTCATCTCCTGTTTTTTGTCAAGTGAAGTGTGATTTCTGTGAGAAGACGCTGGAAACAACTTTGCCTTGTATGGCTCTTTGCAGACCTGTAGCATTTCTAGCAGAAACGCTCTTACTAAGTAGTTAGCATCTACTAGTAGGATGATTCATTTAATCCCATCTCCAGTGATTTACTTTATTAGAGACTGCTCTTTGCCACAACACTAAAGGCAGACCATATAAAGTCATGCCAGGCTCTAGGTAGACCTGGTTTATCTCTCTCACTAAATGGCAGACCTTGCTTGCACATAAACTTATATGTTCCCCTAGATATCTGGGCTCCATTAAATCGTTCTATGCACACATCAAGTGTAACAGATACTGTAAACATCGAAGTATCTCATATCTGGTGAAGATAGCCAGGATAGCAACAGAACCTAGTTTTTATTATAAACAAGCTCTCCATAATGATCACACAAAAAAAACTGTTTTAGTGGCATTTTGCATGTGGTTATCCTATTTTATATTATGGATTCTCCTTGGAATGCATAAACCATGATATGCAAAATCTTGGGTCATTGAGCACCCATTACCAGCTTTATGAAGCATACAGCACCACACGCACCCTGGCACAGCAAGGGTATTATTCTCTATATATCACAATCATGTATTTTAAAGATTTTTAAAAATGTTATTTAACACACTTTTATATATATATTTTCCGCATATTTACCTGCTGCCCAACAAAAGTGACATGGCTTGGGTGCAAACAAACTTTACAAGGGGTGTTTACAATGGTTAACTTTTGGATGAATCCCATTTATATCATGTGCATTGGTCTTAAAATACAATCCTAAAGCATGGACAAGGCAATTTGCCATATGCCCTATTTATTCAGTTCACACTTGCAGTAGTGTGAGCTTATAAAAAGTAGAACATACAGTACTTTTTTTCATTGGGAACATGTCATAATGCGCTACACCACATAAATGGAATATTATTTTGCAACATTACATTAACGTTAATGAAAATATGGTAAACAATGCAATGCATAGTTTATTTGTGTACACCAGTGGCTGTGTCACAACATAGCTGCTGGTTTGAACCAGTGGTTCCCACAGTTTATTAAAATTATTGCTGAAATTGCTCAAGTACCCCTTGCAGTGATATAGTTTGTGATTGTCACTTTTGTTGGGTACCTTGGGAGGTCAATATCCAGAAAGCAGGGCTTTTTTTCAGAAGGAACGTGGGGAATGCAGTTCCAGCAACCCCAGCAATGAATTTACAGTATGTAATGGCAAGGGGTGGTGGGGTTTGTTGCAGGATCAGTTGATGCTGGCTACTTGGGAATATACAGTATTGTCCCTGGGGGAAATCTATTGTTTCAGGGGGGCTAATGTTGCTGGGGGTTCAATTGTTGCTGGGAGGGATCTTGTGTTGAGGGAGGGGTTTACTAATGCTGGCAGATTTATTGTTGTTGGGGGTGGGTGGGGCTATTGTTGCTGGGGGTATATTGTTGCAGGGAATCTATTGTTGCTGGAGGAGTGCTATTACTGCTGGAGGAGATCTATTGTTGCTGAGGGGAGAATATTGTTGCTGGGGGAGAATTGTTATTGATGGGAGGAACTATTGTTGCTGGGGGAGACCTGTTATGGCTGGGGGGAACAATTGTTGCTGGTGGGATTTATTTTTGCTGGGGGAGTTCTGTTATTGCTGGGGGGAACTATTGTTGCTGGGGGAGATCTGTTATGGTTGGGCGGAACTATTGTTGATGGTGGGATTTATTGTTGCTAGCTGCAGGGGATCTATTTTACTGTCTTTCTTGTTATCAATAACATATTCCGTACAAATTACTTAGCACCACAAAATGGTTCTTGGGTCTCTAAAAGGGGTGGTACTGGGAGGTGGGTAGGGGGTGAAACCAAGGGATAGTACTGGGAGCTGGGTAGGGGTCGCGAACAAGGGGTGACTAGGAAGAGGGGAGTACCTGCACCTATAAAAGCCCTGCCAGAAAGTAGAGATTTGTTTAAATGACCCTGTCACTTCTCTAAAAAACCAAAAACAAAACATATGCAGCTGCTTCCTGCAATCAAAGAAGCTCAATACGTACCTCTCTGGTGACTAGTCAGTGAAATCTATGCTGTTTTCATCAGCCCCAGACATTGCTGCTATGTGTCACTGGGTGCGTCAGATAGTCATTCCCCACTGGGTACTGTGGCTCTTCCCACCAGCAACTACACTACTACAGGACGAAGTGGTCGGCAGTGGAACTACAATGCCCAGTGGGGGACCCATTATCCGACACAAACCTGAAGTGACGTAAAGTAGCGTCTCCTGGAACTGATATAGACAGCCATGCCTGCACAGTTCACCCCTAAAGAATGGTTTCCTGAGACGGGAGAATAAAAAGCAGATAACAAGCGCTCTGGGAGATCTAGTGTTACCCAAATACTTAATAATAATAAGCAGAATTTAAATCAAATAAAAAGTATGTGAGAAGTCTTTATATATCTCAGAATGTCCACTAATGATAATTAAAGTATATAACACTTGGGCAGCTCTTCTCAGAAGTGAAGGCCAATTCTGCCACCGAATATTGTATTAAAAAAAACAGAAAAGTACCTCTAAGTATATTATTTTATTATACAGAGAGAACAGCAGTGACAATTGGCAACTCACGATATGGACGAACATCGGCCAGAGCGGTTCACGAACGTCAGCCGAGAATTTTCTCAAAAGTCGGCGAACCGCAAGGTCGCGGCGGACCCCATTGACTTTAATGGGATGTGAACATTAGGCATTCACAGTATACAGAAGTAAGTGTCGGCCTGTATAGGCCCCAAAAATTAGCTCACATGGGTTTAACTGACAGCAAAGAACGTAGTATTTGATGGCTAGAGGTACATTAGGCATTCACAGTATACAGAAGTGTCAGCCTGTATAGGCCCCAAAAATTAGCCCACATGGGTTTAACTGACAGCTAAGAACGTAGTGTATTTGATGGCTAGAGGTACATTAGGCATTCACACAGGATACAGAAGTAAGTGTCGGCCAGTATTGGACCCAAAAATTTGCCCACATGGGTTTACCTGACAGCTAAGAAGGTAGTATTCTGTGGCTGAAGGTACATTAGGCATTCACATGATACAGAAGTAAGTGTCGGCCTGTATAGGCCCCAAAAATTAGCCATTCAATGGACATGAAATGCCTTTTATGCCGCTGTATGTAGCGAAGCCAAGGACCAGGAATTGCTGTGGGTGGATGGCGGTCTGGAGGATATTTGTGGCCTGGCATGAGGAATTTCAATGAAACATGGTCTACTGGTCACATGTGTTGAATTCCTCAGAGATCCATGCCTCATTCATTTTTATAAATGTGAGGTAGTCTACACTGTCATGAGCTAGGCGAGTGCTCTTATCGGTCACGATCCACCCTGCTGCGCTGAATGTCCTTTCGGACAGGACATTGGACGGGGGCAAGCCAACATTTCCATTGCAAATTGTGCAAGCTCTGGCCAGAGGTCAAGCCTGCCCACCCAGTAGTCCAGGGGTTCATCACTCCTCAGAGCGTCCACATCGGCCGTTAACCCGATGTAGTCGGACACCTGTCGGTCTAGGCGTTCCTTGTTGCTGGATCCAGAGTACAGCTGTCAAAGATTCGGCTGAAAGAAGGATCTCATATCTAAAGTGACCAAGACATCTTCAAACCGCCCTCTTCTTGCAGGCGCTGTTGGATTGCTACCTGCAACTGTCTCTCTGTGACTGGAAATTCCTCTGCCAGTGCACGCAAAAGCAGAATGCAGCATTTCCCGCAGCAAGGCCTGGAAGCGCTGCATTCTGACCGCCCTCTGTGATTGTGGTAACATTTCCCCCATTTTATGTTTGTACCAGGGGTCTAAGTATGTTGCCACCCAGTACTGGTCCTTGGCCTTTATGCATTTTATACGGGGGTCCCCCTTAAAACACTGGAGCATGAAGGCCCCCATTCGCACTAAACTGGAAGCGGTGTAGTGGCCTGCTTCCAGCTCATCATCCAGGATAATGTCGTCCTCGTTCTCCTCCCCCCATCCACGGATAACAGCAGGGATACCAGAAAGGTTTAAAGCATGCTCTTCTTGCTCCTCCTCATCCCCCCCAGCACCATCCTCCTCTGACTCTTCTTCAGACCCCTGCTGTTGATTCCTCTGAGATGGAGTAGCACCCACTGGGAATTCATCCAACATTGCGACTCCCTCATCTTCTTGCTCCTACTCCTCGACGGCTTGATCAAAGACACAACGTAATGCACGCTCCAGAAAGAAGGCGTAAGGTATGATGTCACTTATGGCACCCTGGCCGTGACTAACCAGTTTGGTGATCTCATCGAATGGCCTCAGAAGTCTGCATGCGTCCCGCATGAGCAGCCACTGGCGAGGTAAAAAAAAAACCAAGCTCCCCAGAACCTGTCCTGCCGCAGAGTTCGTACAGGTAATCGTTAACTGCACGTTT
Source organism: Pelophylax lessonae (assembly GCF_965119305.1). Taxonomy (NCBI): domain Eukaryota; kingdom Metazoa; phylum Chordata; class Amphibia; order Anura; family Ranidae; genus Pelophylax; species Pelophylax lessonae. The sequence goes on along the minus strand of NC_138770.1, from coordinate 542,695,933 downwards.
CTGCTGGAGCAGCCTATCAAGCATATGCAACGTTGAGTTCCATCACGTCAGGCAGTCACAAATAAGACGCTTGACGGGCAGGTTGTGTTGCCGCATGATGTCAGCAAGGTGAGCCATGGCTGTGTAAGATCTTCTGAAATGGCCCGAGATTTTCCTGGCCTGTCGCAAGACGTCCTGGACCCCAGGGTATTTGCCAACGAATCGCTGCACCACCAAGTTCAGGACGTGTGCCATGCATGGCACGTGTGTTATTTTGCCCTGTCTCAGCACGCTCAGCAGATTGGCACCGTTGTCACACACCACTTGTCGCACACCAACTGTCAAATTCAGCTGTGTAAGCCACTGATCTGCCTGTGAACGCAAAGCTGAAAGGAGTGCAGGACCAGTGTGGCTCTTGGCTTCCAGGCACAACAGACGCAGCACAGCATGGCAACATCTCACCTAGCATGTGGAATAGGTTCTGGGGATCTTGGGCGGCGCAGTGGAAGAGACGATAGCAGCAGAACAGGAGGAGTCAGCCGAGGAGGAGAGGGAGGATGAAGGGGGAGGAGAAAAAGAGGCACGCCTGCTTGCAATCCGTGGCGATACAACTAAATCTACACATGTGCCACGGGTTACATGCTTGACGGCCGTCAGAAGGTTCACCCAGGGGGCAGTAAAAGTGATATACCTTCCCTGCCCGTGTTTGCTAGACCATGTGTCTGTGGTCAGATGTATCTTGGCACCAACACTGTGTGCCAGAGATATATTCACTTGCCGATGAACATGGCCATACAGCTCTGGAATTCCTTTGTGCGAGAAATATTTCCTGCCTGGGACCTTCCATTGTGGTGTTCCAATGGCCACAAATTTACGAAAGGCCTCCGAGTCCACCAGTTGATATGGCAGTGGTTGGCGGGCTATCAGTTCCGACAAGCCAGCTGTCAAACGTTGGGCAAGAGGGTTATCCAGCGTCATCATTTTTTTAAGCTCCAACCTTTGGACCACAGAAGCCTGCCTTTTTCCAGAACAATGTGATGACGGCATCATGGAAGGTGGAGTGGAGGACAAATGTGAGGAGAGAGGAGAAGGAGAAGGGGCTGGACGGTGATAGCCTGGAGTGTGGCTTTGTGGGTTCTGACAATGTTGCTCCCACTGGGCTCGGTGATGGGAGTTCAGGCGCCTTCTTAAGGCGGTTGTCCCTAGGTGAGTGTTGGGCTTACTGCGACTTATGCGTTGACTGCAAAGGCTGCAGATGGCAACACTGTTGTCAGCAACGGACACATTTAAAAAAGCCCACACTGTGAAGACATGTGCCGGCATCCTGGGAGCGCCAGATGTGACTTTACATGGTTGATGGCTCGCTTCTGATACATTTGCAGTCTGCTTTGTACCTCTTGTGCAATGCAAGTTCTGCCTGCCTCTCCTCCCTATCTGCCGGTCCGTCTCTCCCTCTGAACTCCCCTCCTCTTCCTCTCTTGTGGCCACCCACGTGATGTCTATAGACACGTCATCATCCACGTCACCTTCCCTACCATTAACACTCGAAATCTCGGAGTAGGCAGCAACAGCGAGGACCAACCTCCTTGGGCTGATCTGGGGACTGTCGCCAGACTGCTGAGTGGCGGCTGTTGCTACCTCCTCTTCCTGATCCGATGCCAACAATGGTTGCGCATCGCAAACGTCTTGTGATGGATCGGAAAATAACTCCAGTGATCAAGCGGAGGGTATGTGGTGGTGGTGTCTTTGGGGGTGCACACAGCAGAGAGTGAAGAGGGTGCAGATAGAGAGGATGAGGAGGGTGCAGAAGAGGAAGGCTGAGTGAGCCACTCAACCAAGTCTGGTGCGACCTTTGACGTAATCGAACCCGCCTTCTGAAACCTCACACTTTGGCTCCGGCCTACTGCTCCTGCCCTACCACCCCTGCGTAAGTGTCTGCCTCTTCCTCTGCCTGTCATGTTTTTAATTTACCCTGTGACAAAAGTCTCTAGAGAATCACAGTATATCTGTAAAAAGGTATATAACACCCCGCTTCAATCTGTGGTATTGGGGGGCCACAGGTTTATCACACCAGTTCTACAAATAATTGGCCAGTAACTGTTGTCACTGTGTGTAGCACAGTTAACACAGCAAAAGAGGCCACATTTTTGCAGGACTAAAATACAATCTTAGAAAAGTATACTGTTAAATAACACCTCACTTCAATCTGTGGTATTGGGGGGCCACAGTTTTATCACACCAGTTCTACAAATAATTGGCCAGTAACTGTTGTCACTGTGTGTAGCACAGTCAACACAGCAAAAGAGGCCAAATTTTTGCAAGACTAAAATACACTCTTATAAAAGTACACTGTTAAATAACACCCCACTTCAATATGTGGTATCGGGGGGCCACTGAACTATCACACCAGTTGTTCCAAAAATTGGCCAGTGAGTTTGGCACTGTGTGTATCAGAGTTAACACAGCAAAAGAGGCAATATTGTTGCAGGACACAAATACACTTGTAAAAGTATACTCAGATAACACCCCACTTCAATATGTGGTATTGGGGGGCCACTGGTCTATCACACCTGTTGTTCAAAAAAGTGGCCAGGGAGTTTGGCACTGTGTGTATCAGACTTAACTCAGCAAAAGAGGCAATATTGTTGCAGGACTAAAATACACTCTTAGAAAAGTATATTGTTAAATAACACCCCACTTCAATATGTGGTATTGGGAGGCCACTGGTCTATCACACCAGTTGTTCAAAAAATTGGCCAGGGAGTTTGGCACTGTGTGTATCAGACTAAACTCAGCAAAAGAGGCAATATTGTTGCAGGACACAAATACACTTGTAAAAGTATACTCAGACAACACCCCACTTCAATATGTGGTATTGGGAGGCCACTGGTCTATCACACCAGTTGTTCAAAAAATTGGCCAGGGAGTTTGGCACTGTGTGTATCAGACTAAACTCAGCAAAAGAGGCAATATTGTTGCAGGACACAAATACACTTGTAAAAGTATACTCAGACAAACCCCACTTCAATATGTGGTATTGGGGGGCCACTGGTCTTTCACACCAGTTGTTCAAAAAAGTGGCCAGGGAGTTTGGCACTGTTTGTAGTATTGCTGCAGCAAAGCTCAGTCACCACACCTGTCACAATGCTGCACAGTGCACAATAATACTACTAATCCACTATAATATGTTTTCCACAAAGTATATTATACTGTGGATTACCCCCCCCCCCCTCCCCTATATAGTGCACTGCACAGCAATACCAAAAAAATTGCAGCCCTTTATATTACTTTTGTGGACATTAACAGAGCGTTTTGTGTGACTGCTGCCGATCTCTTAACTGCCCCTAAAGCACAGACTGGATACCTGTCCCTAACCTGAAAAGAGACTGGACCTTTACCGAAATACCAGCCCTTAAAATTACTTTTGTGGACATTAACAGAGCGATTTGTGTGACTGCTACCGATCTCTTAACTGCCCCTAAAGCACAGACTGGATACCTGTCCCTAACCTGAAAAGAGACTGGACCTTTACCGAAATACCAGCCCTGAAAAGGACTTTTGTGGACATTAACAGAGCGATTTGTGTGACTGCTGCCGATCTCTAACTGCCCTTAAAGCACCGACTGGATACCTGCCCCTAACCTGAAAAGATACTAGTAGACCTATACCGAAATACCAGCCCTGAAAAGGACTTTTGTGGATCTTAACAGAGCTATTTGTGTCTGGCAATCTCTCCCTGATGCATACAGCTGACCTCTACCTACGCTGACAAAAAGCAGAATGTGAAATGGCCGACAGCTCAGGTCTATTTATAGGGTAGGGGGCATGTCCATGTGCTGAAATGTTTTAATTGGCTGTCCCATTCCACCTGACGGCTGTGTCATTTGTCAAAGTTCTTCTGAATGAAAAAGAAAATGGCGGCGGGGACATCTTCGCGAACATCGGCAAAAGTACGACTTTTCGCGAATTTGCGAACAAGCAAAATGTACCGCAAACCGACCGCCGTAGAGATGAGTAGGCCATCTCTACTCACGAGATGAGAGTAGATAAAAAGCCCATCAGGTAGGATGGAAGGATCTCCAACAGGTGAAGAGTGATCCAACTATCCAGAGACTGCATCAGGGCAGGAAGAGATGCCAGCAGCATCCTGATCATATTGGGTTCTGTGTTGAGCTGCAGGGTGGAACACTGTGATGGGTGAAGATTGTTTTCCTGTTTCAAACAGAATCCTGCGGCAGGACTGGTAAGTCCAATTTAAAATATTTACACATACAGCAAATGTAAATATTTTATGCACAGTTCCCTTTAAAAGATAATAGAGACCGAGTGCCATGTGAGTCTCCACATGAGACTATGGATGTTAAGCTATGCAAAATACATCTTGTTAAAAGCTCTGGTATTTCCTTAGGAATTAAATGTGCCAATTGTATCAGTTGTGATTATATGAGCTTGTGCAGTTGTGGGATTGATGCAAAGTTTGTTTAAACATTATTTCTTTGCTTTTTGTTTGACACATTGTTTTTACCCTGTGCTGATCACCTGAAAGGTATCAGCTGTGACAAACAAGATTCAGCCTAAGCTGCTCTCACCCCATGTTGCTGTTTTCTCCTTGGCGCATAAGTGCCTGCGTGTTCGTTTCCTCCCTCGATAGCGTGTTTGTGGCAATGGCCCATTCATGCATGCACGAATCTTCACCTTTTAAAACAGGGGTGCGCCGCATGGAGGGAGTGTTTGCATGCAATTGGCATGCACGTGGCCGCCACGTAGCACGCCGTGCATGCTCAATACAGCATAAAAGGACACGATTTATAAGGAACTATTTCCAACCCTCTGTCAGAGGCTGAAGGGGACATATAGCATCAGCAGCTGGGTTGTGTGAGTCACTGTGGGTGTATGATTACTGGCACAAACAGGTTCTGTATATTTGGGATAGTCAGTGCTGTGTGTGATAAGCTGTATAAGCTTGGCATAAGCCTTGAGTGCACTGAAGTTAGTATCACAAGTTTGTATTGCTATAAAGCAATGTCTGCCCGAAAAAAGGGCTGGGGGAGGCACAGTTGGAAGGGGCACTGTGATGCCACCATCAGGCCTTGAAGGTCCTAGCCATGCTTCCTCTGAGTCTAATCCTCTTAAAGAGCCAGAGGCAACTAGCCAATCTGAGCCATTACGGTTGTCAGGCGTAATAGCTACTCCAGGTGCTTCTGCCGCAACCTACGTCACTAAGGACGATTTGGCATCGGCATTAGCCAGCCCTGAGGGTAAGATTGCTTGCTTGATTGTAGCATCTCAAGGAGGGAGGAAACATGATAGATCCCCCTAACCTAAGCCACCCCCTGAATCAGTTCAGGATTGGGCAGAGGATGTGGAAGAGGTAGCTGACAATGACACTATGGATGGTCAAGCTGAGGTTTCCACTTCTGGGGAGTCAGGATCAGAGGAGTCTTTATCAGCCTCTCAAACCCAGAGATTGTTGGTTCAGTCTCTTACTGAAATGGTTCGGTCTGGATACAAATCCCACCCCCCCCCCCTTAGAAACGGCTGAATTCTCTTTTTCCTCTCTAGGCTCATTGCGCCCTCCTCATAGTCCTTCGAACGTTTTCCCATACTTCCGCTCTTGAAGCAAGAAATTTATAATGATTGGGATCATCTTGATAGGATTTTTGTTCCTCCTCAAAGGTTTTTACTATTGTATCCTATGGAGGAAAGGTTTGTTAACCACTTACCGTATATCGACTTACCGGTACGTCGGGTAACTTTGCGGGGTTATACCGAGATGATGCCTCTAGCTAGAGGTATCCATTATACTGGAAATCTCCAATGATATTAATAGCAAAATAATGACACGCCAGTTTGTCCTAATAAAGTGGGGGTTATTTTAAAAGGCTTTATTATATGGTATATCTTTCTGCTCATTCATTCCAGATCATGGGAAGATCACTGCAGAGCCCAGTATTTTGTCCCTGAAAATATATTTTTCCTAAATATTTTTGCTAGCCAATTCACAAGGTAAACTATGGATATATGAATATTCGTTAAAAAATGTTTTCAAATATATCTTCATGATTATCATGATCAGGTATGAGAGTCATATACTGTATATACCATTATTATTCCAGCAGCGACTCACCAGCCTTGAAAGAGATTTTTTCTGATACCATATGTTCTTTTTTAACTATCGGAGGAAATGGCCCAGTTATCCAGCATACAGTATACCTACACAGTGCATTTTTTTTTATTTATCTTATAGTATGAGATTGCTGTTGTTGCCTCCAATGAAATTCTATGAATATGTGCTCTATCAACAGATAAGGAGCCCTGTATATTTTTATCCCTCCTTTGAGGGATGGGATTCCCGCATTCGCCGGGAGAGACCATCTTCCTTGGGCTCTTTTGTGTGGCTTCACCTGGGGTAAGAATGCACATGGAATGACTCCACATGTTATTCATATGTAATGTTTCTTGTTAAGTATATATACTGTTTTTAAACTTGGAACTAATTTTCGAATACTGTTTTTCAGTATTAGATATTAATTTCTGCTCTATATGATGATGTATTAAGCTCCTGAAGAAGCTTTCAGAAAATTCAGATGGTATTTGCTACAGTTGACAGTTATTACATCTTTGGTCATCCCATCTGTGATTCACTTTTGAAGAGCAAAACAATTAATGACATAGAAATCTGTGTCTATATTTTAGATATGGATATGTTTTTTTTTTTTTTTTTTTATGTCTTTGAATAAAATCTAATAAAACAGTTTGTTTTGTCAAGCCTTTATACAGTACTATCAAAGTCCATACATGACTCAATTTTTCTTTTCTCGGGTACTCTGACGAGCTGGTGACAGGTACTCGGGTACTCTGATGAGATGGTGACAGGTACTCGGGTACTCTGATGAGCTGGTGACAGGTACTTGGGGCACTCTGATGGGCTGATGACAGGTACTCGGGTACTCTGATGGGCTGGTGAAAGGTACTCCAGTACTCAGGTGAGCTGGTGACAGGTACTCGGGTACTCTGATGTGCTAGTGACAGGTACTCAGGGACTCTGATGGGTTGGTAACAGGTATTCAGGGACTCTGATGGGTTGGTAACAGGTACTCTGATGAGCTGATGACAGGTCTCCTTTATTTATAGGGGCAATCTGGGCACAGTAGTACACACTCTAAATTGGTAACTCACTGTTCCACGATCTTCTCCTTACACTGGATCGGTGTGTGAGGAGGAGTACCCGGTAACAGGCAGTTACCCCCGTTTGTTTACATTTATGACCAGCTGTAATTAGACACTGCTGTTCACGTGGGAAAGAGTAATTTTATTGGCTCTTTACCCTGATCAGGAATGGGCTTTGTCCAATGGACAAGCCCCATCCCCGATCGGCGCACTGTGCGCCCCCGGAGGCGCGCAAAAGCGGCGGGAAAAATGACCTGAAAAATACCTTGTATATGACCCGCTGTGATTGGACACTAAATAAAGAGCCATTTTCATTGGCTGTATGCTCTGATCGGGGATGGGCTTTGTCCGAGAAACACGGCTCATTCCCGATTGCCATGATGCACGCCCCCGGGGCATGCACTAGCAGCAAGAATGGGCGAATGTCATAGGACGTCCGCCCAGAGGGAGGAGGTGTTCCTGCTTCATTTGCCTATATGCCAGTAGGGAAGTGGGTAATGGGCTCTTTTCTGCGCTAATATAGCCACCCAGGTTCAACTTTAGTTCTTTTATATTTGTTGCCGGTCAGAGTACATTGGCTGATGCCATTAATTGATATGTGTTAAAGTACTCCCATTTTTCCACTGTGGTTTTTGTTTCTAGAATATCTCCACATTTAATACTGTAAAGTATGGAGCACAACTTAGTAAAGTTGGCTCTCTTGAAGTTTATTGTTCTTGTACTATGCTCCTGTCTCCTTTTCATATGATTTCTGGTGAACATACTTTAATTACCCTGTGATCCCAAGGTATCCCTTACTTCCATGTCTGCAATCAGCTCCATTTTATTTGTAATTAGCAGGTCTAGCAGAGCATTGTTTCTAGTTGGAGGATCCACCAAATGACCCGTGAAGTTACCCATGAAATGACCCATGAAGACATTCAAGAAATGGCGAGAGTTAGATAACTTAGCAGTTCCATCTGCCCAGTCAATATCCAGATAATTAAAGTGCCTCTTGATAATAACATTACCCTGCGTCGCCACTATTTCTGCATGTGAGAGGAGATCAGTCTCCTCTTCATCTTTAAGGTTAGGGGGCCTGTAGCATAACACCCACTATTAATTTCCCATTTGTTTTTTCCCTTTGAATCTCCAGTCACAAGGATTACACATCCTCCTTACTAACTCTTGACATACATGCACATCCCTCCCCTTCCTCTGCCTACCCTGTGCCTTATAGTGGTGGCTGGTCAATAGGGGGCGCAGGGGCGCCGCCCCCCCCTCCCCCAAGGCTAGTCACATCCGTAACATCAGCATAAAATAAAAAAAAATGTGTACCTTTAATGGGAGCGGGGCGCTGGACACATTGCTGGTTATGGAGAGGGGTGGGGGTTTTGGCATCATCTGTCTCTTTCTTTGAAGCTGATTGGCATCCTTTTAGAGTGTCCTCGGGGCGCAGATCGATGCACCCGAACACTCCCACTGTACAATTGCTGTTCTGTGATTGGTCCAGGAGTCATAGGGGCGGTGCCTGGGCGTCTCTCTGAGCCTCTCCCCATGCAGACGTCATTTCACCTTCAGGGCACACAGGAAGATAGAAGACACAAATGTCTGTAGCCAGTGAGGAGGGGAGATGAGAGGAGACGCTGGCAGTTCTGCTAACCGGGATAATCATTAACTAAAGAGTGTGCCAATATCTCCTCCACCCTATACAGGCCAGGACGTGAGCCCGGGGTGGAGTGTGGAGGGGAACCCAGCTCTTTGCATCCCTCATAATTCCACAGAAGTCTTCTCATGTCTTCTGTTCCAGTGACAGCTGTGCAGGCTGAGGAGGCAGGCTGTGTATAAAGAGTGCCTATCAGGGAGATCAGGAACCACAACTCCACCACGAGCACACACAACAGGTTCTGTCACAATCCAGACACCCTGCTGGGAGAGGTTGACACCTAACACCGAGATCACTGTAAGGTGACACCATACAGGTAACACTGACAACACCAGGGGGTGACACCACACAGGTAAAACTGCCAGGGTGACACCACACAGATAACACTGCCAGGGTGACACCACACAGGTAAATTATTTGTGTGGTGTCACCCTGGAAGTATTACCTGTGTAGTGTCACCCTGGCAGTGTTATCTGTGTGGTGTCACCCTGGAAGTATTAGCTGTGTAGTGTCACCCTGGAAGTGTTATCTGTGTGGTGTCATCCAGGCAGTGTTATCTGTGTGGTGTCACCCAGGCAGTGTTTCCTGTGTGGTGTCACCCCCTGGTATTGTCAGTGTTACCTGTGTGGTGTCACCCTGGCACGGTTATCTGTGTGGTGTCATCTTGGCATTGTTATCTGTGTGGCATCAACCTGGTACTTCCAGGTTGACGCCACACAGATAACACTGCCAGGGTGACACCACACAGATAACAGTGCCAGCGTGACACCACACAGGTAACACTGACAATACCAGGGGGTGAAACCACACAGGAAACACTGCCTGGGTGACACCACACAGAAAACACTTCCAGGGTGACACCACACAGAAAACACTAACATGGTGACAATACACCGGTAGCACAGCCAGGGTGACACCACACCTAACATTGACAATACAGGGGTGACACCGCACAAGTAACAAGAACAATACCAGGGTGACAACACACAGGAAACATTGACCATACAGGGTGACACCACACAAGTAACAAAAGCACAACCAGATTGACACCACACGGGTAACAGTGACAATACGGTGGTGACACCACACAAGTAACAGTCTGCTACACATGACGAGGAGTGAGGATGGATGGACTGATTCAGAGAGGAGGACAGTCACAGGGCAGCGCTAAAAAGCCAGCCAGCCAGGAGGACAGGAGGCCTCAGCCCAGTCGATCCCCGACTTCAGTTCTGCAAACACAAAAGGTGAGTGGAAGCAACCCCCCATCACCAGTTTGCCAGGGAAGGGAGGGAATGGATCATGTAATGGCCCATACTGGAAGGATTTAGCAGGACTTTGTTACCACTCCTGCTAAATCCTTCCAGTATGGGCCATTACATGACTATGAGCTTTCTGGACTGTTATCAGTTAGCATTGTTCCCTGTTATCCCCATGAACTACAAAACACCTCCCCCTGTTATGAAGAAGAGAGGGAGGCCTTACCTCCACTCACAGATTTTAATCAAACAATTTTCTTTTGTAAATGAGGTCCTATTAATTGGATGCATTTAAAATGTACGTGATTTTACCTTTTACATTCTCTTTAAATGCCTCCAAAAAGTAAAAGAGGAATTCTGATTTAGAAGGAGTTCTACCTTTTTTGTTTTGGGTAACAAAACAAACTCCTTCTAAATCAGACTTCCTCTTTTACTTTTTGGAGGCATTTAAAGAGAAAAGGTAAAATCACATACATTTTAAATGCATCCAATTAATAGGACCTCATTTACTAAATAAAATTGTTTGATTAAAATCTGTGAGTGGAGGTAAGGCCTCCTTTTTAACATTTTAGGCCAATTTGGTTTCTGCTACATATTTTGTACCTTGATTACTGAAGGCCCCTTTCACACTTGTGTGACCTCAAAGTTACGCAATTTTTAGCTGCGTTTTTTGCTGCGAAGCAATGCCTATTACATTTTTCAAAAATGTTGAGCACCAGCCGCCACTGGTGCCAGGAAAAAGTAGGAATTATATTTTTTACATTTTCTAATACCTTCCTTTTTAACATTATTCTTTTCTGAGCTCAGTTGTTTTCCTACTGTTTGGGATCTCCTGGTCACTGATCACAAAGCCCCTGGCATCCTTCCTTCATGATCCTGGTCACTAATCAGAAGACTTCCGACATTTTTTCTCCTTCCCTCTGAATCACTTTTCACACAGCCCCCAATGCCCTTTCCTGCTTACTGATCACATGGCCGACGGCTTCTTCTCCTCCTGCTTACTGATGACATGGTCCTTGGTGTCCTCTCCTCCTGCTCTTTTTTAACACAGCCCCTGGTGTCCTCTACTACTGCTCCTGCTCACTGATCACATGACCCTCGGTGTCCTTCTTGATCCCGCTTACTGATTACCCAGCCGCCCGTTGGCCTATCCTTCTGCTCACTGATTGCACAGCCCCCAGCATCCTCTCCTCCTGCCCCCACTCACTGATCACCTGGTCTTTGGTATCTGCTCCTCCTGCTCCCACTTTCTGGTCTCCTTCTCCTGCTCCCACTCACTGATCTCCTGGCTCCCGGCATCCTTTCCTCGTGCTCCCGTTTCCAGCCTTCAGCATCTTCTCCTTCTGCTAACTGGTCCCCTACGTCTTCTCTTGCTGCTCACACATCCCCATTGTCCTCTCCTCCTGCTCTCTGATTGATCAGCTCCTGGTGTCCTATTTTCTTGCTCCTGCTTACTGATCACAAAGCCCCCTGTGTCCATTCCTTTTGCTCACTGATTGCACAGACCCCGAGCTCCTCTCCTCCTGCTCACTAATTGCATGGCCTCTGGTGTCCTCTTGCTCCTGCTCACTGATTCACGACCATCTGTACCCTCAGTACTCATAGCACCCCGGTTGCAATTGCTCAGTTCTACCTGTGCCCCAAGTTACAATACCTCAGTACTTACAGTCCATAATTTTTTAGGATCACGCTACCTTAGTACTCACAGTGCTTCAATCATGATACCTCAGTACTCACAGTGCCACAGTCACACTACATCAGTACCCACAGTATCCCAGTCACACTACCTTAGTACTCACAGTGCCCCAAGTCACAATACATCAGTACTCAAAGTGCCCCAAGTCACTTCAGTACTTACGGTGCCCCAATTTACACTATCTCAGCATTCACAGTGCCCCAATTCACACTACCTTAGTAATCACAGTACCCCAATTCACACTACCTTAGTAATCACAGTGCCCCAATTCACACTACATTAGTAATCACAGTGCCCCAGTATTCATAGTGCCTCAGTACACCTACAGTGCTGTCTAGGGATCCTTCCCACTGTTCCCTTTCACACAGCCTCAGCCTTACTCCCACCACCTCCACCTCTGCTTCAAGCGCCTGGCTGCTAATGTATATGCTATATGTTTATTCATTTTTTATTTTATTTAAAATTATTTTTTTTATTTTTTTAAATTTATATTTTTTTATTTTTATATGAAAACGTATAATATAGGCATATTCATTGTACATGTTCACATTTTGAGTAAACACCCCAAGTGTTAACCTTATCCTAGAAGAAAACTGGCAATCTGCTGGAAAAATCTGTCCTGGGTGTTATTAGATCCATCCATGTCCATGAATACTATCAAAAGATTGCTAGGTCTTTGAACACAAAATAAATTCTCCCACAAATAGCTTGCGATGGATATATAGCTAAAAAGATAAAGGGATAAAACATAAATTCTAAAATCATAATAAAAGGAGGCCAACACACTGACACAGAGGGTAATGACTATTAGCAGTTTTTTATTGTTATTGTCCTGCAGTGCTCCAAGCTTGCTCAGCTCCTTCCATATTTCTGACACAGATTATAAAAGGTCTCATGTTATACCTGTGTATAAAGTTCAAGTGTTTAACCTGGCAACAGTGAAGAAAAGAGGTGGTTGTCTGAGCTTTTCCATACCATATACGAAGGACACCCAAGGGTGAACTTAAAGCAGGTATAAAAGCTACAAATTAACACAGCTTTGTATTCATCAATACATTATTGAAAAAAACAAACAAATATTGTGTTTTTAACCGCTTACCGACTGTATTGCTTACATGTATGGTGGCAAGGGGGCTCTGCTGCTCCGGATCACGTATTAGGTACGTAATCTGGCATTTTCATGTAGGGGGCGCCTGTGAGATGCCGGCGACCCAACTGTGTTATGATTATACACAGCAGATGCCGATCAGCGGGTGCTGGCCAATGGATGACCGCTGGCACCCACTGATCGTCAGAAAGACACACAGGACAGAGCTCTGCCTATGTACACAAGGCAGAGCTCTGTCCTGTCAGCAGGGAAGTTATGGATTTTCTTTCCCCACAAAGCAGGGAATAATGTCCATCACTTCCCTTAGTAAAAGAAGCACACATAGTATACCAAAACGCTGCTTAGGCACATATTTACCCAGCCAGTGTCATTAGTACAGTGACAGTGTATATTTTTAGCACTGATCACTATATTAGTGCCACAGGTTTTCAATAAGTGTCAAAAATGTCAGTTAGAGTTTTATTGTCCACAGTCCAACTATAAGTCGCTGATTGCCGCCATTACTAGTAAAACATAAATACAAATTCAGGTGTATATATATATCATAGTTTTCAGATGCTATAACTTTTGTGCAAACCAACCAATATATGCTTTTTTGGGATTGTTTTTACCAAAAATACATAGCAGAATACATATTGGCCTAATTTTCTGAAAAAAAAATTAGATTTTTATTGGATATGTTTTATAGCAGAAATAAAATTTACTTTTTCAAAATTGTCAGTATTTTTTTGTTGAACTGAAAAAAATAAAAATAGGTGCGCTGTTGGTGAATGTAATAAAAGCTGCTACCAAAGAATCCAAATATGCGATTGGAATAAATAATGATGAAAAAGTGGTCTGGTGCGCTAATAAATGTGACAAAATAAATACCCATACACAAATGTATAGGAAAAAAGTGAAGTGGAAAAAATGTATACACATAAAAAAGTCATTAAATCACTGGTGTATCAACAAAATGAAATGTAGACTTCCAAATCCAACGGTGCAAATTCATGTTAAGTGATACATATTCCCTCCACCATACAAATTCTGCTCTCACCAGACGGAAATGATGAAAGTGCAAAATCAACTCATAAAATCACTCTTGTGCGATGTGAAAGAACCCACTTGCCACGCGTGGACACCCAAAATCAATATAAGCCTCTTACCAGAAAACCAACATGAGAAAGCATGTATTGTCCAATGGAAGAAACTCCTCTCTCCTCATTAAGGTAGAAACAGATCCAGGTGATTCACAATGCAATCAAATTTAAACATGTATGCTTGGAGACAATCCCTCAGAGTGTACCCAGGGAGAAATGAATAAGCGGACAATAGTGCATTACCTCTAAACACTTTAATAGTATAAATAGACATGCACTTACAGTTATGATGGTATCAATGAGCGGTTTGCGTAATGAGCGGTTTGCGTAATGGCTTTCATGGAGCATTTCAGACCCGCTAGTGCAATTGAAGCAAACAATCAACTATGGGTTGCAAAGCACTGTCAAAGGATCTACGGAATAAAGTTGTGAACAGGCACAAGTCAGGCGATGGATACAAAAAAAAAATTTAAAAGGCTTTATCAATGCCTAGAAGCACAGTAACATCTATTATTAAGAAGTGGGAGGCATTTGGTACAACACGGACCCTCCCTGGATCAGGATGTTACTACAAACTGGATGAAAGAGCCTGAGGGAAACTGGCCTGAAAGGATACCAAGAGGCCTACAGAAACTCTGAAGCAGTTGCAGGAATGTATGACAAAGAGTGGTCATTGTGTGCATGTGACAAAATGCACCTTGAAGATTCTAGAGCCACATGTAAAAAGGTGTTATAGTCAGATGAGCCTAAAATTAAATTATTTGTCCTAAACACCAAACGATATGTCTGACAGAAATGCAATACAGCTCACCATCCAAATAACACCATTCCTACAGTAAAACATGGATGGGGTAATATCCTGTTTTGAGGGTGTTTCACTGCAGCAGGGACTGAAGCACTTGTCGGGATAGAAGGAAAAATGGATGGGGAAAAATACCATCAAATTCTTGAGGGCAATCTGCTGCCCTCTGCCAGAAAGTTGTCAATGGGAAGAAAGTTTACCTTCCAACATGACAATGACTCAAAGCACACAGCAAAAATGGCCACACAATGATTGAAGGAAAAAAAGGTGAATGTCCTTGCATGGCCTGTCAGAGCCCAGACTTAAACCCCATTGAAAATCTGTGGAACGACTTGAAGACTGCAGTCCACAAACTGTCACTATCAAATTTACCTGAACCTAAACAGTTCTGCAAAGAAGAGTGGGCAAATATTGCAAAGTTTAGAAGTGCAAAGTTAATAGAGACATAGCCTAACAGACTAAAGGCTGTAATCAAAGCAAAACGTGGTTCATCAAAACACTGACACAAGGGGGGTGATCCTTTTCCAAATCAGTGATTTTGTTTTTTAATTTTTTCCCAACATTTTGATGTTATATCTTTCACTTGGACTGAGTAAATACGGCTGGAGAAAACAAAAACTGTGCCTGTCTTCATTTAAAACTTCAAAGCAACAACATTTGATTATTTTATCTATTTTTTATGTTTTGAGAGCCAATGGTGTTGGTAGATACTGCTGGTGCTGCTTGTATTAGGTGGAAACAGTGGTGATCAGGACAGAGTTACTCCTCTGCCTAAATAATTGTCCCCCATGGCCACCTAGGGCTATATAGGAGGATCCCTAGATAAGTTAATCAGATAACTGCCATCTAATGTATTTTATTGACTTTACAGTGATGACCCAGAGTTAGTTATGCTGATTGGGTAGAAGATGTTGGGGCAGCATTTTCTGAAATGTCGATTACCGCATTTACTCGAGTATAAGCCGACCCGAATATAAGCCGTGGCATCTAATTTTACCACAAAAAACTGGGAAAACGTATTAACTCGAGTGTAAGGAGGGAAATCTCCTGTTCCATGCCCGCAGCACTGCATCTCCTAAAAGAGATGCAGGGACTGCGGAGGAGTCTAACTTACCTTTCGGTGAGGCGCCATACATTTAAAAATGGCACCGCTCGGCGCCAACACACCACCGCGCATGCGCCGTGTGCCTGGGAATAGCCAAATGTGTTTGGGCTTTCCCGTGCGGCGGCAGCGCATGCGCACTGCACCGGAGGTTAGGTAAGTGGGACCCTCACTTGAGTATAAGCTGAGGGGGGCTTTTTAGCATAAAAAAGTGCTGAAAAAGTCAGCTTATACTCGAGTATATATGGTAATACGTTATATAATTCATTCCATTGGAAAATTCTAGAAAGCATGCATAGATCTATTATTTCTTGTAATAATAGATAACTCCTCTGCTTATTATATCCTATTGGCCATTACCACCTATTGTTGCCTCATTACCACCTTCCATGGCAACTGAACCCAGATTCTGACTACATGTATCTCAAAGGGTAGGCAGATGAGAAAATTGTGTCAATTTCATAAATAAAACACAAGCAGTAATGGCTGTTATTACAAGAAGAGTTCTAGCATAAGGCTAAACCAAAATGGTTGCCTGCAATACTATATAAGTTTTCTTTAGATCCCTATTATGGGGCTAAAAAAAAAATAAATATCCCCCTGGCAAAGTATTCTCACATGTTGAGGGCATGGGGCCTGGTATGGTTTGAAGGAGCATGCTTGTAGCCAGCCAACCAGCTATTTATTTTATACAGTCATCAAATAGCTTGTGGCTACACCACAACTTATTTTAGGCAGTAGTAAACTCTTGCAGAAAAAAAAACTAAATAATGGCATAACATAAAAATAATTGCATAATGTGCTAGTGCGCATCCCATACTAGCACATTATGAAAGACTTCCCTTACAACAAAGCCCTCCAGCAGTGCGTTGTCACCGCTGCCAGGTCTTCCATCTTCACCCCGTCTTCCTTCCAGGTTCATGGTCTCCAACTGTGCAAGGGAAATTGCACTTTGCAAGGGAATTCCCCCTTAGAGCTTAGTGAATGAGATGAAGCTCTGCTATTTTTTTTTTTCTACTTTTTTCTCGCATGTAATTGGGTATTTGCAAGTTTGAAAAGTGCAACCTTTGTCTTATTTGGGGAGTCCAAATCACCAGCCAGCCATGTTGGTAAAAGCGAACAGTCTTTAATTTCAAGGAAAGGTAAACGAAAACATATTCCTCTCACCATGAAAACAAAACAAAACAGTCCATCGTTCTCAGATATAAAACAAAACTATGTCTCACACCAGTATAAACCTTGTGCCATAATAGGGTTTGAATTCCCCATCTGCTCCAGGGGTCCAAAGAAAAGGTCACGGCAGTTCAGAAGTGTCTCAGGAGCCCACACAGTAGACAACTACTTTTTACAAGGGTGTCCTACTCCACACTCCAACCCATGGACACCTGCTGGCTGCTTCCTGCTTTTTTCAGCCCTTTCTCACAGGTGGGTTAACCTTTTCAGGACCAAGATACCATAGTCAGGGATGGAGGCTCTTTGCCACCCTAAATCTTTCTAAGTCTCTGAACTCCAGGTCCCATATTAGGACATAACAACCCTAGGAAATCTGTTAAGCAGCTTACCCATCTCTACCAGATCACCCTTGATGGGTGAGAACTCCTGAGTACTCCAACAGTCGCTTGTTGTCCCCCAAGACCACACCCCAAGCCCAGGGGACACATATCTCTTATACAGGAGGCCTTCCTTGCACAATGTACAAATGGCAAAGTGAACAGCCTTTTTTTTATTTAGTAAATCAACCGTGTAAAGTTTAGGGTAAGTTCTGCAGTTTATCTGTGTACTGGTAACAGACCTCCAGGCCTTGTACGCAAGCACGGCCTAGCCAATATTTCCTTTAGATTTCAGTGATTAAAGTCCTGCAGCACTCAGCAGCTGCCATATTTGGTAGTAAATAGATCAACTTTTTTGTTATCTGTGTATGTGATGTACTGAAGTTTGCCCTACAAATCAGTAAAATGCATGCCTTTAGTGATATCAGGACACGCTATTAACAGCTGCCAAGTAACATTTTGACCACCCTTACAAACATGCAGCATTTCAGAAGATGAATACCAAATGTGTTGGCACTAAGTTTAGAAATAGGGCTTTATAATGTTGAGAACTGTCAGAGTTCATATTGATTAAAAATGGATGTGTTTATGCATATAAAATATTTCATGTTGAAGTGTCAAGACCACCCTTAATATAAAATGCTCATGGCATTAATCAGACGATCAGACATTTGTGTAATGATGAAATATGCCAAGGATCTTACTTGAGCCTAAAGTACAGTATATTATTCTTCTTAGTTTTACTAGATGTAGGTATTATATCAATATAATCAAAGATAAGATTGTGGATTTACATTATCCCATATGTCTTCATACATGCAAAAGGTGTTTACCTTAATTAAAGCTGAACAATAATGCAACTCTGTTTTCATTAACCACTTGCCTACTGGGTACCCCCTTACTGCCCAGGCCAATTGTTAGCTTTCAATGCTCTCACATTTTGAATGACAATTACGATACTCTTATGAAATCTGTGTCCTTTTTTCACAAAAATTGAGCTGTCTTTTGAAGGTAGTTAATCACTGCTGGCTTTTTTTTATTTTTTGTGCTTTAAATAAAAAAAAAAAATAAAAAATGAACATTTTGTGAAAAAACACAGTTTTCTTTTGTAAAAGTTTGCAAATTAGTAATTTTTCTTCTTAAATTTTGGCCAAAATTTATATTGCTACAAATCTTTGGTAAAATACCCCAAATAAGTGTATATTATTTGGTCTTTGTGAAAGTTATAGTCTACAAGCTATGGTGCAAATCATTGAAAATTGATCACACCTGATCACATGTGATGTACTGAAGGCCAATCTCATTTCTTGAGACACTAACAAGCCAGGAAAGTACAAATACCCCCCAAAAAAAATATTTTTGGAAAGTAAACATTCCAAGGTATTTAGTAAGTTGCATAGTGAGCTTTTTGAAGTTGTATTTTTTTCCCACAATTCTTTGCAAAATGAATATATATTTACTGACTATAAACAATATTGCTGCCTGCTGCCTGGATAATTACTGTTGTTGTCGCCAAGCACGTCCCTGCCTGCTGCCTGGACCAAAGCTCTCCTCTGTGGACAACTGTACTACTAAAACCACAGGTAATACTTTTTTTTTACCCTTTCCTCAATAGAGTTTGGAGTGTAATTCTTGGTATGTACATGCTATGTGTTAGAAATATGAAGGGCCTTCAAAAATTATAGGTTGTCAGGAAATGAGATGTATAATTTATGCTCCTAGAATCTCTGAAGGAGCTACTTGGATGTTGGGCCTCTGTATTTGGCCAGGCTGTGTAAAAGCCTTGCACATGTGGTAAAAAAACGCGTTTTCATTTTCTTTCCACATTTTCCAAAAACTTGTGAAAATAATGATATGTTCAAAGGATTCAATATACTTCATAGAATATACATTGGGGTGTTTGCTTTCCAAAATGGGGTCATTTTGTTGGCGTTTTCATCATCCTGGTGCTCCATGGCCTTCAAGAGTGTGATAGGTTGTCATGAAATGATATGTGTAATTAATTTTACTAGAACACCTGGAGGTGCTACTTGGATGTTGGGCCTCTGTATAAGGCCAGGCTGTGAAAAAG
Organism: Pelophylax lessonae; assembly: GCF_965119305.1. Lineage (NCBI taxonomy): Eukaryota > Metazoa > Chordata > Amphibia > Anura > Ranidae > Pelophylax > Pelophylax lessonae. Next base: position 542,676,472 of record NC_138770.1, on the reverse strand, counting down.
TCTCACCCATGTGGTATCGCCATACTCAGGAGGAATAGCAGAATGTGTTTTGGGCTGTAGTTGCAAGTATGCATATGCTGTGTGAGACAAATAACCTGTTATTATGACAATTTGTAAAACAAAAAAAAGGGATTTTGTCAGCATAGCCAAATCATTTGTCCAAAGGAATTTTTTCAGGCAGAGACATGGTCAGCACAGCCATAATATTGGTCCTGGTACACTGTTACCTGCAGACACTCATTATTGTACCGCTCTCTAGCCCTTCATAAAAATACCGCCTCTTGCTACAGCTAAATATTCCTATAGTACAGGTAGTAGGCAGAGGTGTGGTCAGTTCATGCGGCAGGCAGAGGCATGATGGCAGTAAGTCAGCAGCAGGACCTGGGTCAGGTAAGACATGAGCACAAGGGTAGAGGCTTCTCCCACCTAAATCTCTTTGAAGCCTCCGGACTCCAGATCCTAATCCGGAAATTACAAAACCCGGCAAAATCGAAAAAAATTTGTTTTCTCCATCAGGAAAAATAATTCTAGAGCCCCTCACATATGTGAGACCCCTGTATACTACAGTAGCAGGGCAACAAATCAGTCTAAGTGGTAGGCAGAAGCATAGTTGTTAAAATAGGCCAGGGTCAGTTCACATGCAAGCAGTCCAAGTGGTAGGCAGAAGCGTAGTTGATAAAACAGGCCAGGGTCAGTTCACATGGAAGCAGTTTAAATGGTAGGCAGAGGCATAGTTGAAAAACAGGCAAGGGTCAGTTCACATGGAAGGCAGTGGCATGGTTATTTGAGAAAGCATGGAAAATGGTCAGCACAGATGATGAAAATGGGGAAATGGTTAAAAATATGGACTAATATTTTAGGGATGTGTGATAAAGTTGGAAGCATTCTCCAATGCATAGGCTGGGTTGGGAGGGACACTGGGGACAATAGTAGCTGGTATTTCTTCTAAATCCTCTTTTGCTGCATACGCAACATATTTTTTGGCATCTTCAGCCTGCTTTAGATGGTGAAATGTTGTCGGGGGAGTGGCGCCCATGAAGTCGGCTAACAACATCAGAGCGAAGGTTTTCTGGGGGGGGGGGGTCTTTGTTAATAGATGAGGGATGTGACAATTTCTTCTATGAATTTTAGGAAGGGGTGGGGCGTTCCATGGATTTGGTGTAGATGACATATGTATTCTAAGTGCCCAAATTAATAAAATAAAACTTTAATAAATCTCTACTTTCCTGTACCATAAATGGGGCCTCCTTGTTGCCAAATAGGGCTGAAGCATTTGGTCATTAAAATCCACCCCGAGGTAAAGATAATATTCTTGGACGCATGTTGGCGTTTGAATGGGACCTCCTCTTCTGTAAACCTCAACTGTGGTGTCTTAATGAATGTTGAACATCATGTATCCATTCCTGCTATCCTTCCACTTCATTGCTTCTCAAAGTTGCTTTTTCCCCTTCGCATTTTTTTGTTGACTAATTGATTAGTGAGATAGTGAGAAGCCTCTTTCTGGTGGTTCCACAGGCCAGGGTGTTTGAAAAGGGGCAGACTGGTATATTAGTTATCCAAGTATATGTGGTAACCTTTTTCCAGCAGTGGGTATGCCAGGTTCCATACATTTTGTCTAGTTGTGCCCATGTGGGCTGGGCACTCAGAGGGCTGGAGCTGGGCATCTCTTCCTTCACATATGCAGAACGCATACAGATATCCCGTGGCTCTTTCACATTGCTTGTAAAATTTGACCCCATATTTGGTCTTTTTGCTAGAAATATATTGTTTTATTCCTACCCGGCCTGTAAAGTGCACATGGGACTTATCCACAGATATATTCTGATCAGGGACATCAATTTCTGTAAATCTTTGGGAAAAAAAACATTTATGAGTGGGTGAATTTTACATAATTTGTCATAATTTGGATGATTTTGGGGAGGACACTGGGTGTTGTCGCTGAAGTCAAGAAAGCGCATATTCCTCTCATATCGGGACCTGGGCATTACGCCAGAAAAAATGGGCATGTGGTGGATGGGGTTTGGTGGACCAGTAGGCATGTTCTTCATTTTTTTTGTAAGCCCCATGTTTATTGTGAACAATTTGACTAAAAAGAGTAAATAATAACAGCGCTTGCTAAAAAATGTAATACATAAATGATTCTAAATGCATTAAATCCATATTAAAATAAAGGTGCAAAAATACATATATGTAATAGATATATATATAGAAATGTGCAAAAAATGCAATAAGTGTTTAAAAAAATCATCAATTATGAAATAATTAATAAAAGTCCATGAAATGTCCAAAAAGACGTGCAAAAGTGCTCAAACTGTGCTTGTGTTCCTTTAATTTCTTTATGCTGAAATTGCTCATCAGTGCAAAGGTGCCACACTCCCCTCTTGAACCCCTACTCACCAGAAATAAAGACCCTCTCTGGGTCAATTGTAGCTTTAAGGGTGAGTATGGAATCCTTGGTATATGATCAAGGTACTATCCAGAAAGGACGCTCACTTCAGGTAACAAATGGTATTTCCTTAATGGGCTCAGCCCAATCCAAATAAAGGAATCATAGTGAAGTACTGTTTAAAATCCCATTTAATATCGAAAGTAGCAAGTATACTCACAAAAACGAAGATAAAAATAAGCAGCAAGTCAGTTGCAAAAGACTTCTTTGAACGCCATCTCACGTGCGTTCCACCAGGAAAACAGGGAGTGATGTAGATGGTTAAGGTTATGTCAATGCATTTCGTCCGCCTTCCCAAGCATCTTCAATGGACATCAAAGGATGTTTTTTAGAAGAATTTTTTAGCAAGCGCTGAAAAGCACTCTTTTTAGTTTTTTTTTTTCCCATTGGGTGAACAGCAGCTGCTTTTTGTTTTCTATTCACTATCCAAGTGCAGTTTTTTTGTATTATTTTTACCATAAACAATTTGAACTCCTTCAAAGTCAGATCTCTCCACTCAAACGGATGGGCACAGGATGATTGGGGAGTGTTTGCAAAATACTGCTGGGCATATAGATTGGTCTGGTCCACAATAAGTTGCAGCAAATTGTCGGGCAAAATAAATAGGGGGAATGCTTGCTGATCTCGAGTTCGAAGGCAGGTTGTCAAGAGCATTTGGGAGGTATTTAGTGGCCCTAACATGGGGGGGGGGGGGATGTTGCACTCCAGTGCTGGTAGTTGGGGGATTTAAAATTCCTGTGCTGGTACTTGGGGGTGATACTGCAGCACTGGTACTGGGCCTAGGTATTTGATCCTGGGGTCTATTGCTGGCAGCTGCCTGGTTTCGAGAGAGCCGTGCCCTTTTAGGAGGGACCCATTCTTCCTTCGATTCGGTTGCCAATCCACTGCTATCAATCAGTTCAAATTCGGAATTGGATTCTGAATCAAAATTGGAATCTGATGAGAATTCCCCACTGATCCCCACTCATCAGTCTTTTTTGGACATGCTGCTGATGTTGTCTGTGTGACTGCTACTTTGGTGATGGGCTGTGTGACAGGTAATTTGGTGACAGGCTGTGCGACAGGTGACAGATAACGGCTGACGGTCACTGATGGGTGGCAGGTGACGGTCACTGATGGGTGACTGATGGGTGACAGGTGACAGTCACTGATAGGTGACTGATGGGTGACATGTGACGGTCACTGATGGGTGACTGATGATGCTCACTGATGGGGAGACAGGTGACAGTCACTGATGGGTGGCAGGCGATGGTCACTTGTCGGGTAACTGATAGGGTGACAGGTGATGATCACTGATGGGTGACTAATGACGGCCACTGATGTGTAACAGATGATGGTCACCGATGGGTGACAGGTGACGGTTAATAATGGGTGACAGGTGCACCTCTGATGGTCACTAATGGCAGTCTCTGATGGTGACCGGTGCACTTTATGGGCACTGATAGGTGACAGGTAAAGGTCACTGATTGGTGGCTGATGGGTGACAGGCAACTGTCAATGATGGCGGTCATTGATGGGTGACTGATGACGATCACTGATGGGTTACTGATGACGGTCACTGATTGGTGACAGGTGCACTGCTGATGGTCACTAATGGCAGTCTCTGATGGTGAGAGGTGCACTTTATGGTCAGTGATAAGTGACAGCTGCACTTTATAGACACTGATGGGTGACAGGTGCATTGATTGGTACTGATTTGGTGACTGCTGGTTGACAGGTGCAATGGGAGGGGGGCGACAGTAACACTGCTGGGCACTGATGAGGACTTAGTGGTGCTTGTGCAACACACTGACAATACACAGATTGGTAACTCACTGATCCCTGGCTCTTCTCTCTTCACACTTGAAGTGGTGTGTGAGGAGAGAAGAGCCAATAACAGCCAGTTACCACTTTGTGTGACTGGCTGTGAATGGATCACAGACAATCACATGGTAAACAGCCATGGCCATTGGTTGTTTACCACTGTCGGTAACGAGCTGTGTTCCTGGGAACACGCCGCCACTGACATGGCAAAGCAGCACGCTCCCGATAGCGTGCATGTGCAGTTTACAAAGGGGGCAGAGCCATCTGTGATCGGCTGTAAATGGATAGCAGCCGATTACGTAGTAAACAGCCATACTCACTGGCTGTTTACCCTTGTCGGTGATGAGCTGTTTCTCGGGGACACGCCTCCAACGACAGTTGCGGACTGCACGCACCCAATCATGCACATGCCCTGTTTAAATGAAACAGGACAAGAACAAGAACGTAAGCTGCACCACTCCGCTCCGCTCCACTGTCATTTGACCGGGGGCAGGGGGGGGGGGGGGTGTCAAGCAGTTAATACATGTTTAAAAGTAAGCAGTGTAAGTACCTAAATTTAACCAATTGTGCTGGAGTATAAGGACATGCTGATAGGAGGAAAGAGCAGAGTGATGAGCTCATCAGTCTGTTGCTTCTCCTTCACTGTCCAGTCACAGGCTTGGAGAGAGACAAGACCCAAGAGTACTCTGAGATAAATCAGATCTCCTGTCCTGCCAGACGTTGTGTAGCTTAGCTTTATAAATCTGTATAAATCCAAATCCTTTTGCAGGTAAATGCCATATTTTTTTTTCATCTTGTTATTTAGATGTTTCCCTAAAGTTTAGCTTTATGGTAATTAAAGATACTGTGCTGTCAAACTTTGATGAGTTTTTAATTGCCTTATTTCACCTTTTAACAGTGGCTTGAAATGGAAGCCTACATTCTACATATGGCAGGCTGGATAAACTCTTTTACTATTTTGTCTTGTCAAATTTGTTTTATTGAGTTTTAACATGTTACACAAGGAGGTTTAGATGCAACAATAAGAAAATAACCTTAAAGTACGGGTATAAAAATAATTACAGATACAATGTAATATAATGAATACCATGTAGTTCAAAAATAGGTATAGCAAAAAAGAAAATTCGTCCTTGAAAATATCTAGAAAGGATCAAAATCTAGTATATCATAGCCGACTAAAATGTGAAGCCTATTAAAGCACAACAATATAATGTTACAATTATAGAAAGCATAGGTATAAATGTTGTTACCTGAACAACATGGGAAGAGTAAATGAAGGGAAAAAAAGGAGCAAGAAAAGTAAGCAGAATAGGAAAATAAAATAGGAAAAAGAGAAAAAACAAAGATAGGGATAAGGTTAACCACTTTACGTCTGCTCACATTGCTGCTACTGCAGCAATGTGGCTCGTTATCGTCCAGCGACGTAGACCTACGTCGCTGGACTCCTCCCCTTGTGGGTGGCGCGCGCGTGCCACCGGAGGCTCGCTCGTCCAGTCACATCGGGAGTCGGGCCAGGGGAGGAGCAGCGGCGATCGTCGCTGCTCTTCCTCGATCGTCGGGGAATCGAGTGTGGAGATCCGCCCGCTTGTGTAAACAAAGCGGGCGGATCTCCTAAGTGACAGGCAGGGTCAGATTGCAGGATTCAGCATAGCTGAACCTGCGATCTGTCCCTGTGTCACTCAGTCACCTCCCCCCACACATGTCAGTAAGCACCAGGCATACAATAACCCCTCCCTCTCCAATAAAATTAACCCCTTCCCTGCCAGTGTCATTTTTACAGTAACAGTGCATATTTATAGCACTGATTACTGTAGTAATGTCACTGGTACCCCCAAAAGTGTCAAAAATGTCAGTCAAGGGTCCGATCTGTCCGCCGCAATGTCGCAGTCCTGCAAAAAAAATGGCACATCGCTGCCATTACTCGTTAAAAAAAAAAACACCAAAAATGACAGAAATATTTCCCTTAGTTAGTAAACGCAATAACTTTTGCGCAAACCAATCAAAATACACTTATTGCAATTTTTTTTACCAAAAATATGTAGCAGAAAACAAATTGGCCAAAAATTTAAAAAAATTTGATTTTTACATTTTTTTGGGGGGGAATTTCAATATATTTCAATAATATACATACAGTAAGCTTGAATGTATTGACCAAGGCATCAATAAGGATTCATCAAAGTTGGAAGGTAAATAGTGTGTGACCCAAGGGAGAAAAGTTTTCTCAAAGTTGCATATTTTGTCACGTGTGATGGCTTCTCTTTTGGCATGGATCATAGCTTGGTTAACTCTATGTTTCATTTATGTTTAATTTCATTATCAGCGTTGGAGATTTCCAGGATTTGATGGTGGTCTGTTTCGCAGCCGTAGTGACTTGTAGAAGGAGTTTAAAGTGGGATTGGGTGAGGTTAGCTGGTCTTAAATTTAGAAGTGCTACAGAGGGGTCAGGAGGGATGGGCTCTTCAAACAATGTAGAAAGCATATGGAATATTTCCTTCCAAAATGTTTTAACTACCGGACAATCCCACCAAATATGTGAATATGACCCAAGGGCAGTACAACCTCGGAAGAAAGATGCAGGGTAACTGGGGGTAAATTCTGCAATCCTGGCAGGGACCAAATACCATTGCGTGAGTACTTTAACTATAATTGGTTTCTAATGCAACTGTATTTTCTCTAGCGCTCATTGACAGACGTAGTCCTCGGTGATACAGCACCTTCGGGTTATGTTGCCTCCACAGGAGCAGGACTAGACAGGAAATTAAAAAGCTCTGGCCACACCCTAGGGGCAGTCCCAGAGGGTATATCCTCTCTCTCTCTGCCTCAGCAAATCAGTTATTTTCTGTCTAGTTAGGAGTAAGACCTAGATACCTTGCTGGGATCTTCGGTCCTGGCAAGATTTTTTTAAAAAGATTTTTTAGACAGCTTTTTTTCTCCAGTGTTCCTGTGAGATCTTCAAGCAAGAAAGCTGAACTGGGCGACGGGCTGGATGTTGAGATCCGGTGGTCACCCCAGTTCAGCCTACGAGCGCGTGCAGGCCATAGCTCCGCGCTGGGTCGGCCGCGACAAAGTCCCATTAAGGGACTGACCCCGCGAGTTAAACGTCTCGCTGAAATGCCAAAGACCATGAGTCACGGCGTCCATATCGGTCGACAGCCCTCCTGCCCCGGTGGAGAGGGGTACTGTCAGGAGTTGGTGCCCGCCTGGTTCCGGTATGGTGAGTAGTATGTTCCCCCTTTTCCCCTGACGGGTCTTGTGGTGAACGCGGGCCCCTCTCTGTATGGTAAGATAGAGTCCCTCTCTATCCTATAACATGACACAGATCCTCCTACTTTGAGTGTGATTTTATGTGCAAAAAGCCAGGAGGCTTGGTTTGGGAGCTAACAATCTAATTGTATACATGTTAAAAAGATTGTAATCAGTGGCATTCTGGGAATCTTACTATGATAAGAATAAGCTACCTACCAGTCAGAAGCCACGGACATGTAGACTGCCTTCCTAAATCAGATCTCCAGCTATAAGCAGGCCTCCCGAACGGCCATGCGGTCCGCCAGGGCCGGTACCGCCAACCACGCCAAATCCCCATGCAGAGAGAGTGTTGTGTGCCCTGCAGCACACCGCTATTCAGTACAGGCCGCCGCCATTTTTTTTGCTGGATCGCACGAGCCGCCATCTTGGCGTAGCCTCGTGTCTCCAGCATGGGGGCGGCCATGTTTGAGGTGATCCAAACACCTCGTGGAGCTAGGGGAGGCGCCGGAAGGGGTGCAGAGTGGCGGAGCCGCCTCCTTTCTTCCTGGGCAGCCAGCCAAAAGACTTCCTGTTTGTCAAGACAGCGCTGTAACCTGTTGCAGTTAAACTCTGAGCATCAAGTGGTGAGCCTGGGGGTCTATCTCTCTCTCTCTCGATCGATAGGGATCCCTAGCAGGTAACACTAAGGGGCTTTTTTGTGGCGCTGGGGGTCTGGAAAAAAAAAAAAAAAAAGTTTTTTATTTTTGAATTATATTATCCAGGAAGTGACTGGAATTATCATGGACCCTGCCACACATATTCCCCCACCTGTTTCCCTTGAGGGGGCCACGGGACCCACCGGTGCACAGAGTGTAGAGTCATTTGCAGCAATTTTGGAGTCTATGGTGGCTCGGGTGGAGGCGGCCTGTCAGGGACGGGGGTCAAGGAAGCGACCCCCGCCTACCCCTATACTATCTGACACCTCTGACTCAGATTCAGAGATGGTCACTGCAGTTGCAGGTCCCTCTGCAAGGGCTGTTATCTCAGGTAAAGCTCCCTCAGACAGTGAGGAGGACGTTTCTTCTCCCGCTATAATTCAGGAAGAAGCATTGGTGGACGCACTAGTTGTGGCAGTGCAGGAAACCTTAAAACTTGAGGTTTTACCGGCAGAGGCAACTGAAACAGAGATTCCTTTTGGTACTAATAAGCCCATCAAAACGGTGAAGGTTTTTCCTGTACCCAAGTGTTTCGGTAATAAGATTAAAGGAGAATGGGAGCATTCTAAACGTACCTTTACTATTTCCAAGCGTATTGCTAGACGCTATCCGTTTGAGGAATCCATCATTAAGAAATGGACGGTACCACCAGTGGTGGATCCACCTATTTCCAGGCTGAATAAAGCCACGGTTATCCCAGTGGAGGACACTTCGTCCTTTAAGGATCCGGTGGATCGAAAGATGGAAGCAGAGTCCCGCACCATCTTCTCTCTGATAGGGTCAGCATTTAGACCAGTAATTGTTATTGGTCTAGTTTCCCAGACACTTACGGAATGGGCGAGAATGGTACGCCAAGACCTTAGGGGAAAAGATATTCCCCAGGAGACATCTGATTTGATGGAACAGATTATACAAGGGCTACAGTTTATCTGTGACGCAGCCTTGGACACTACTCCCCTATTAGGGCATGCATCTATGTCAGCGGTCATCCTCAGACGTGTGCTGTGGTTAAAATGCTGGTCAGCTGACCTAGGTTCCAAAAAGACCTTGACAAATCTCCCCTTTCAGGGGAATCGTCTATTTGGGGACAACCTAGATGAAATCATTAAGGATGCCACTGGGGGCAAGAGCACTTTTTTGCCACAGGCTGCTAAAGCTAAGGGACCTCGCAACAAGCGAGGACCTTTCTTTACCGCCCATAAAGGGCGCCCGGCTGGAACAAGCGGGAAAGGCAAGACTCCTCCAGGAGGGTTTAAGAAGGGCTGGTCGGACAAACAGAGGACCAACCCAGCCAAACCCGAAGCAAAGGAGTACACAGCCTGAAGGTGCGCCCCCACCCGGTTTCAGGGTGGGGGGACGTTTTCACCGGTATTCAGGACATTAGATCGAGCATCAACCACTACTACCGGTGCGATTCTTCCCTTCCAACATTTAAGCACTACAGGAAGCGGTAGTTACCGTTCCCTGAATAGATGTTTTCCTTTACCTTTTCCTAAGATTAGTCCCTATACCTCACAGGAATCGGATCTGGTTGACCAGATAGGCCAAGAAGCCTCTAGTCGGGTGACTTCGGTCCCTGAGGTTCAACCAGAAAAGATCACCCTTCCTGATAACAATCAGGTATCTGATAAATGTGTGGGAACAGAAAACGACCAGACTTTCTCGGATGGTCGGGGCCAGATAGCTCTAGGGACGCCTGGTTCAGATCCAGTCAGCGCCAGTGGTCCTAGAAATTCTCGGCTGGCCTCGTCAAGCCGGCCTGGCCGACTTGGACATGCTAGTCGCAGACGTTCCGTGGGAACTTCGTCTCAGGGAATGTCTGTGGTCTCAAGGACCAATTTACCATTGTGCTTTACAGTCGCTGGTTTTAATGGCCTGGCCATTGAGACCCAAGTACTGAAGGACAGAGGGTTGTCAGCTTCAGTCATTCCTACCCTTATTAAAGCAAGAAAAGCGACTTCCAGCAAGGTCTATTATCACACATGGAAGACTTATATTGCGTGGTGCGAATCTTTAGGATTTCCTCCACGTACCTATTCGGTGACTCGAATATTGGCTTTTTTGCAAAAAGGGGTTGAGCAGAAACTAGCCTTGAGCACCATCAAGGGTCAAGTTTCAGCATTAGCAATCTTCTTTCAGAAACCTTTAGCTACCAAGTCCTTGGTGCGGAATTTCATCCAGGGGGTGCGGCACCTGGCTCCACCAGTCCGCGCGCCCTTACCGCCCTGGGATCTTAATTTGGTTTTGTCGGTTCTACAGAAACCTCCCTTTGAAAACATCAGGGAGATTCCCTTGCTTACTTTATCCCAGAAGGTGGCCTTCTTGGTGGCTATCACTTCTGCTCGCAGGGTGTCAGAACTGGCTGCATTATCATGCCAGTCCCCATACCTAGTGATTCATAGGGATAAGGTAGTACTTCATCCTAAGCCATCTTTTCTTCCTAAGGTGGTTTCAGATTTTCATCTGAATGAAGATATTGTACTACCTTCCTTGTGTCCTCAGCCCAAGCATCATTGGGAACATGCGTTGCATTCCTTAGATGTGGTTCGGGCAATCAGGGTATACCTGAAAGCTACGGAATCATTCCGTAAGACGGATTCACTTTTTGTGATCACGGATTGCCCCAGAAAGGGTTTGCCTGCATCCGCCGCGACCATTGCCAAATGGATTAGACAAACGGTGGTACAGGCTTATTCTATTAAGGGTCAGAGTCCTCCGTTCCCTGTTAGGGCGCACTCCACTCGAGCGCTCAGTACTTCCTGGGCCTTTCGCCATCAGGCGTCAGTGGTCCAAGTATGTAAGGCGGCCACCTGGTCGTCGGTACATACCTTTACAAAATTCTATAAAATTGATGTGACGGCATCGGCGGATGCCTCATTTGGCCGCAAGGTTTTGCAGGCCGCAATTTGAGGAGACCGGTGGTCTACCTCGAGGGTTTTTTCTGTTTGAAAAAAAAAAAAAAAAAAAAAAAAATTTCTCTTTTTTGTTGAGTCTCATCATTAAGGATGAGCATTGTAAACTTCTAGTTGGCACCGGTTGGGCCTTCTAGATTGGGATTTGATTTCATTTTCCCACCCCTCATTTGTGATACTGCTCTGGGACGTCCCGAAGGTGCTGTACCACCGAGGACTACGTCTGTCAATGAGCGCTAGAGAAAAATGGATTTTTGTAAAATCTTACCGTAAAATCCTTTTCTCTTAGCTCATTGACAGACGTAGTCCCCGCCCCTCTGTTTTTTTGAGTTGGGTTGGGTTAAAATCTCTAAAGACTGCTTTTTCACATAACTGATTTGCTGAGGCAGAGAGAGAGAGGATATACCCTCTGGGACTGCCCCTAGGATGTGGCCAGAGCTTTTTAATTTCCTGTCTAGTCCTGCTCCTGTGGAGGCAACATAACCCGAAGGTGCTGTATCACCGAGGACTACGTCTGTCAATGAGCTAAGAGAAAAGGATTTTACGGTAAGATTTTACAAAAATCCATTTTTACGAGGATCGTTTCGTTCCATCCCATATCTCATTCCAATCAGTTGTTTCCACTTAAACAAAGTCAGACTGCCATTTAGCTACATAGGTAAGGGGTTCAGCATCAGGTTTAGCAAATTGGGCATAGAGAGTCAAAACCAGTCCTTTTGTGTGGGGATCACATTTACATATGTCTTAAAAATGGGATAGTAGATAATCGGGTCTAACCCTGTCTTGAATATATGGTATAAATTTTTTTTTTTTATTTGAAGGTATCGAAAGAGATCTGATTTCTGAAGTCCATGATTTTCGCATGAAGTGGGGAATGATTTGATTGAGGTGGGAGACGTCAATTCAGAGAATACAGTTAAATTAGAAGCAGACCACGCTGGTAAGGATTTAGGGGAGATCCAGGCAGGATAAAAAAAGTGCTTTTAAGGAATAATTGGAGTGGGATATGTGAGGTTGTAAGCCGCACGTTAATTTGAATTTGTTCCAAAGAGCAAGAAGATGCTTAGTGATTAGGTTGGTGAGTTTTTTACTATCTGACGGTTGCAACCATAAAAAGTTAGCCAGAGACAATGGATCGCAATCCACGGATTCCAACATTAACCAAAGTGGGACTTCAGAGGTTGCATGATATTTGGGTAGTTGTGCTAATTGGGCCGCATGGTAATAGGTAGTAAAATTGGGAAATCGGAGTCCAACTCTATTCTTAGGAAGGTACAGGGTGTGTTTTTCGGCAGTTGGGGTTTTGAAGAGCCCCAGACAAAAGTGGTTGCTTTGTGCTGTATTATCCTTAAAAAATATGCCGGGACTGGAATAGGTAGGACTCAGAAGAGATAAAGGATTTTAGTTAAAATCGCCATCTTAATAACATTAATTTTACCCATCCAAGATAAGGGAAGAGGAGACCATTGGGGAAATAGGTTAATAATTTGGCATAATACTGGTGGAAAATTTGCAGCATAAAGTTTAGAGAGGTTAGTTGTAAGTGAAACACCTAGGTAAGGCAGGTGATGGGAGGAACATGAAAAATGGAGGGATGCTTGTGCTTGTTGTAAATCAGAAGAGGATAAGGATATGTTTAATGCCGAAGTTGTATGAGGGTTAATAGTTAGCGGTTCGCCCGGAGGTCGGTTCGCGGCAAACTTTGCTTGATCAGTCCGCCGATTTTGCAAACATATGGCGTTGTTCGCGGCGGCCATATTAGTTTACATTGGGGAGAACTTTGACCCATGACACAGCCATCAGGTGGAACGGGACAGCCAATTGAAACATTTCAGCACATGGACATACCCCCTACCTTATAAATAGACCTGACGTGGTGGCCATTTCACATTTTGATTTTTGTCAGTGCAGGGAGAGGTTGGCTGTGTGCACCAGGGACAGATTGTCAGTGACACAAATCGCTCTGTTATGGTCCACAAAAGTCCTTTTAAGGGCTGGTATTTGGTATAGGTGTACTATCTCTTTTGTCAGTGTAGGGAGAGGTTTGCTGTGTGCACCAGGGACAGATCGTCAGTGACACAAATTTCTCTGTTAAGGTCCACAAAAGTCCTTTTAAGGTATAGGTGTACTATTCTTTGGTGTGCAGTGCACTATATAGGGGTGTAATCCCCTTATAATATACTTTCTAATATAGAAAGCATATTATAGTGGATTTGTATTGTGCACTGCGCAGCATTGTGGCTGGTGTGTTGAGCGTTTCTGCAACAATACTACAAACAGTGACAAAAGCCCTTTTAAAAGAGGATTATAACTGGAGTGATAGACCAGTGGCCCCCCAATACCACATATTGAAGTGGGGTGTTATCTGAGTATACTTATATAAGTGTATTTGTGTCCTGCAACAATATTGCCTCTTTTGCTGCATTAACTCTGATACACACAGTGCCAAACTTACTGGCCAATTTTTTGTACAACTGGTGGGATAGACCAGTGGCCCCCCAATACCACATATTGAAGTGGGGTGTTATTTAACAGTATACATTTATAACAGTGTATTTTAGTCCTGAAAAAATGTGGCCTTCTTTGCCGTGTTAACTGTGCTACACACAGTGACAACAGTTACTGGCAATTTTTTGTAGAACTGGTGTGATAGACCAATGGCCCCCCAATACCACATATTGAAGTGGGGTGTCATCTGAGTATACTTTTATAAGTGTATTTGTGTCCTGCAACAATATTGCCTCTTTTGCTGCATTAACTCTGCTACACACAGTGCCAAACTTACTGGCCAATTTTTTGTACAACTGGTGGGATAGACCAGTGGCCCCCCAATACCACATATTGAAGTGGGGTGTTATTTAACAGTATACATTTATAACAGTGTATTTTAGTCCTGCAAAAATGTGGCCTCCTTTGCCGTGTTAACTGTGCTACACACAGTGACAACAGTTACTGGCAATTTTTTGTAGAACTGGTGTGATAGACCAGTGGCCCCCCAATACCACATATTGAAGTGGGGTGTCATCTGAGTATACTTTTATAAGTGTATTTGTGTCCTGCAACAATATTGCCTCTTTTGCTGCGTTAACTCTGCTACACACAGTGCCAAACTCACTGGCCATTTTTTTGTACAACTGGTGTGATAGACCAGTGTGGCCCCCTAATACCACATATTGAAGTGGGGTGTTATCTGAGTATACTTTTATAAGTGTTTTTGTGTCCTGCAACAATATTGCCTCTTTTGCTGCATTGACTCTGCTGCACACAGTGCCAAACTCCCTGGCCAATTTTTTGTACAACTGGTGTGATAGACTAGTGGCCCCCCAATACCACATATTGAAGTGGGGTGTTATTTCCTTTTTTTCTGCGTTAACTCTGCTACCCACAGTGCCAAACTCACTGGCTAATTTTTTGTACAACTGGTGTGATAGACCAGTGGCCCCCCAATACCACATATTGAAGTGGGGTGTTATTTAACAGTATACTTTTATAACAGTGTATTTTAGTCCTGCAAACATTTGGCCTCTTTTGCTGCATTAACTGTGCTACACACATTGACAACAGTTACTGGCCAATTTTTTGTAGAACTGGTGTGGTAAACCAGTGGCCCCCCAATACCACAGATTGAAGCGGGGTGTTATATACCTTTTTCCACATATACTGCACTTCTCTAGAGACTTTTTTCACAGGATAATTTATAAAATGACAGGCAGAGGAAGAGGCAGGCCCTTACGCAGGGGTGGCAGGGGTAGGGCAGGAGCAGTAGGCCAGAGCCAAAGTGTGAAGTTTCAGAAGGTGCGTTCAATTACCTCAAAGCACGCACCAGACTTGGTTGAGTGGTTCACTCAGCCTTCCTTTTCTGCACCCTCCTCATCCTCACTCTCTGCTGTGTGCACCCCCAAAGACAGCATTAGAACCACCATATACCCTCCACTTGAGTCACTGGAATTATTTTCCGATCCATCACAAGACATTTGCGATGCGCAGCCATTCTACGCATCGGATCAGGAAGAGGAGGTAGCAAAAGCCGCCACTCAGCAGTCTGACGACAGTACCCAGATCAGCCCAAGGAGGTTGGACCCCGCTGTTGCTGTCTACTCCGAGATCTTGAATGTTAGTGGTGGGGAAGGTGACGTTGATGATGACGTGTCTATGAACTTCACATTTCAGAGGGTTCAGAGGGAGAGACGGACCAGCAGTTAGGGAGGAGAAGCAGGTGGAACTTGCATTGCACAGGAGGGACAAAGCAGACTGCAAATGTATTAGGAGCGAGCCATCAACCATGTACAGTCACATCTGGCGCTCCCAGGACACCGGCACATGGCTCCGCAGTGTGGGCTTTTTTTAATGTGTCCGCTGCTGACAACAGTGTTGCCATCTGCAGCCTTTGCAGTCAACGCATAAGTCTCGGTAAGCCCAACACTCACCTAGGGACGATCGCCTTAAGAAGGCACCTGAACTCCCATCACCGAGCCCAGTGGGAGCAACACCGTCAGAACCCACAAAGCCACACTCCAGGCTCTCACCATCCAGCCTCTTCTCCTTCTCCTCACAATTGTCCTCCACTCCACCTTCCATCCTGCCGTCCTCACGTTGTTATGGAAAAAGGCTGGCTTCCGTGGCCCAAATGTTGGTGCTTAAAAAATTATGACGCCGGATAACCCTCTTGCCCAACGTTTGACTGCTGGCTTGTCGGAACTGATAGCCCGCCAACTACTGCCATATCAACTGGTTTACTCGGAGGACTTTCGGAAATTTGTGGCCATTGGAACACCACAATTCAAGGTCCCAGGCAGGAAATATTTCTCACAGAAGGGCATTCCAGAGCTGTATGGCCATGTTCAGCGGCAAGTGAACGTATCTCTGGCATACAGTGCCGGTGCCAAGATACATCTGACCACAGACACATGGTCTAGCAAACACGGGCAGGGAATTTATATCACTTTTACTGCCCACTGGGTGAACCTTCTGACGGCCGTCAAGCATGTAAACCGTGGCACCTGTGTAGATTTGGTTTTACCGCCACGGATTGCATGCAGGCCGGCCTCTTCTTCTCCTCCTGCTACTCTATCCCGCCTCACCTCCTTGGCTAACTTCTCCTTTTCCGCTGCTACCGTCTCTTCCACTGCGCCGCCCAAGATCCCAAGAACCTATTCCACATGCCAGGTGAGAGGTTGGCATGCTGTGCTGCATCTGTTGTGCCTTGAAGCCAAGAGCCACACTGGTCCTACACTCCTTTCAGCTTTGCGTTCACAGGCAGATCAGCGGCTGACACTGCTCAATTTGACAGTTGGACTACCCCTGGACTACTGGGTGGGCAGGCTTGATCTCTGGCCAGAGTTTGCACACTTTGAAATGGGACTGTTGGCTTGCCCCCCATCCAGTGTCCTGTCCGAAAGGATGTTCAGAGCAGCAGGGGGGATCGTGACCGATAAGCGCACCCGCCTAGCTCATGACAGTGTTGACTACCTCACATTTATAAAAATTAATGAGGCATGGATCTCTGAGGGATACAACACATGTGACCAGTAGACCATGTTTGATTACAATTACTCATGACAGGCCACAAATATCTGCCAGACCGCCATCCACCCACAACAATTTATGGCCCTTGTCTTCGGTAAATACAGCGGCATAAAAGGCATTTCATGTCAATTGAATGCCTAATTTTTGGGTCCTTTCATGGCCGACAATTATTTTTTCTGTCAATGCCTTATGTACCTCCAGTCACAGAATACAACGTTCTTAGCTGTCAGATAAACCCATGTGGGCTAATTTTTGGGGCCTATACTGGCCGACACTTACTTATTTCTCCTGTGAATGCCAAATGTACCTCCAGCCACAGATTACAACGTTCTTAGCTGTCAGGTAAACATATGTGGGCTAATTTTTGGGGCCTATACTGGCCGACACTTACTTCTGTATCCTGTCAATGCCTAATGTACCTTCAGCCACAGAATACAACATTCTTAGCTGTCAGATAAACCCATATGGGCTACTTTTTGGGGCCTTTCTTGGCCGACACTTACTTCTGTATCCTATGAATGCCTAATGTACCTTTAGCCACAGAATACAACGTTCTTAGCTGTCAGGTAAATGCATGTGGGCTAATTTTTGGGGCCTTTCATGGCTGACACTTACTTCTTTATCCTGTGAATGCCTAATTTTTCAGACTGGAATTAAAAATCAATGGGTCTGTAAACGTTCTGCCAAATTGTGGAATGGATGCGGACCCATTTTACAGATGTGTGAATGGACCCTATATGTATTTGACATGTATTTACCAGTTGATGTCAGTTCTGGCTGATTTAGGAAAAAAATAAATACATTTTCTTGCTGTAAAAAAATAAATACAATTTTTTAGGGCAACTTTTCCAATTGCAATACTTCTGTTATGATATTGTCCATGTGGTGGGACTATTTGTGCACAGCTAGCAAGTCTTTTGTGGCTGCAAATATGACCTAAAGGTTTTTAAAGTTCGCCTCCCATTAAAGTCAATCAGGCCCGCCGCGAACTTGCGGTTTGCGGACATTTAAGAAAGTTTGCGGCTAACGTTCGCGAACCGCCCCGGCCGATGTTTGTCCATCATTAATGGTTAGACCTGAAATATGGGCAAAACATTCAAATTTTCGAATGAGGTTAGGAGATGAAATATGTGGGGAAGACATACAAATTAGGATATCATCGATGAATAAACAAAGTTTATGTTGATGACCAGCAAGTTCAAGACCCTTAACTGAAATATCAGAATGAATCGATTGGGCAAGGGGTTCTATAAGTAAAGCGAACAAAAGTGGGGATAGAGGGCATCCCTGATGTGTGCCTCTGCATATTTCAAAGGGATTCGATTTATATCCTGCATATTTGACGTAGGCACCCGGCTTATTGTATAATGGTGAGATCCAGCCAAGGAAGTGGGGACCAAATCCCCAACGCTGCAGAACATAACGTAGATAAAGCCATGATACCATATCAAAGACTTTTTTGATATCTTGGGACAGTAAGCAGGGGGGAATTTTTCGTGATTTAGCAGCATGTAGCAATAAAGTGGCCATACGTATGTTATCTCCCGCTTGGCGTAATGGTATAAAACCAACTTGATCTCTGTGGATTAAGGAGCCTATTACTGTATTTAGTCGGGTTGCTAAAACTTTCGCTAAGAGCTTGATGTCAAGATTGAGCAATAAAATCGGTTTATAGTTGGATCAAGATGAGTCATCAGAATGAGGTTTAGGAATCATTGAAATTATTGCCGTCAAAGTCTCAAGCCGAAAAGAATGTCCATTAAGAAGAGAGTTAAATGCATTAGTCAATAACGGAGCCAAAATATGTGCAAATTTCTTGCAGTATGTGGCCAATAAACCATCAGAACCTGGACGTTTATTCAGCTTGAGAGCTTTAATAGCCAATAAAATTTCATTAGTGGTAATGGGGTTTTCAAGATTGTCCCGATAAGTCGAAGATATAGCTGGTAGTGTTATTTGGGAAAAGAAGAAATCTGCCGCAGTCTGGTCTAAAGGGCCTTCCATTTTATACAGGGTGACAAGGTTTTTCTGGAAAGTATGGAGAATCTTTACAGGGTTACTAGAATATGTGTCTCGGGATAATTTCAATCTAATCAGTTTAGGAGGGCGATTTAGGTTTTTAAGGGTACAGGCTAGAAGTGTATCAGGTTTATTAGCTTTAAGATAGAATGTGTGTTACATTTACTTAAGATTTTATTAGCAGAGTCAGATAGAAATAGATCAAGATCAAGCCCTGCTTTATCAAGTTGTATTCTAGTTGCGGGGGTAGGGTTCGATTGGAAAAGTGCATGAGAAGAATTTAATTTATCCTCCAGTTTTTGTTGTAACTGACATGTTTCTTTTTTAGAATAAGAGGCATGGTGGATACAAGCTCCTCGGAGCACTGTTTTGTGAGCCTCCCAAAGTGTCAATGGGGAAACATCAGTGGTTGAGTTAGTTAAAGTGGAGTTCTACCCATTTTAGTGACTTTAGATGTATGTAATCCCCTTTAAAACGACTTTTACCAATGGAAAGTTTTTTTTTGTTGTTGTTGCTAGTAAATACCTTATTTTCTGCTTTATTTATCCTCTTCTCACTTCTGGGTCCGGTCGGCGATTACGTCATTCGGCGATTCGCAGTGTGTGCTGGGATGTATCTCAGGGCATGAAATCTTGCATTATTACACAGGAGATGAGCTGTACTGCGTGCTCTGCCCCGCCTCTGCCCCACCTCCTCTCAGTGAGCTGTACTGTATGTATTGTATTGAGGCCGTGCTCCACCCCACCTCCGCCCCGCCTCCTCTCAGTGAGCGAGGACTGAAAGCATTATATCCTCACTGAGCTCACTGAGAGGTAGCGGGGCGGAGGCGGGGCGGAGCATGGCCTCAATACAATACATACAGTAGAGCTCACTGAGAGGAGGCGGGGCGGATGCGGGGCAGAGCACGCAGTACAGCTCATCTCCTGTGCAATAATGCGAGATTTCATGCCCTGAGATACATCCCAGCACACACTGCGAATCGCCGAATGATGTAATCGCCGACTGGACCCGGAAGTGAGAAGAGGATAAATAAAGCAGAAAATAAGGTATTTACTAGCAAAAAAAAAAAAACTTTCCATTGGTAAAAGTCATTTTAAAGGGGATTACGTACATCTATGTAATCCAATTTATTAAAAATGGGTGGAACTCCACTTTAAGTAGTCTTTCAGAGCTATTTCTAAATCTGCTGAGTGAGTTGGATGGGATAAAATAGCATAATTAATACACCATGTATGATCATGAGCTTTAGGGATCAAGGATGTTAGCGTAGTGCATACAGCACTATGATCAGTCCATGGAAATGGGAGGATCGATGAACAAATAGGCTCAGGAGTCATGCCTATTGTGATTAGTATATGATCAATTCAGGAAAAAGATTTATGAGGATGAGAGTAAAAGAGGTATTGGCGTTTTGTGGGGTTTGTCTCTAGCCAAGAATCTATTAAGGATATCTATACGTATCTCTGGGTCTATGCCTCTTACATACAGGGGCCTGAAAAAGTAGGTGAACCCTTTAGAGTCACCTGGTTTTCTGTCGGAATTTGCCATTAAATGTAATCTGATCCCCATCTAAGTCACAACAATAAACACGCACAATGTGCTTATGCTGATAACACACAAACAATTTTTATTTCTTATGTCTTTAATGAACATACCCATTAAACATTCACAGTGCTAAAGGAAAAAGTAAGAAAACCTATTATAACAATTACCTAAATGTTAACTAATTGGAGTCAGTATTTTGCTCCTGCAGTCCAGGTGTTTAAATTCGTTTTGAGGTGTGGTTTAGAGCTACTTTCATTGATAAACATTTTTATATTGCTGTACGTACAAAGCATCAGCTGATGTGAACCATACCTCGCAAAAAACATACAATCAAGAGTAGCTGATCTGCATAAAGCTGAAAAGGGATACAAAGCACTATCAAAGTTTGTATGCATCCATCAGTTGACAGTTAGACAAATTGTGTTTAAATGGATACAGTTTAGTATTGTGGCTACTCATCCTAGAAGTAGGTGCCCAGCCAAGATGACTCCCATACAATCCTGAAGATAGGTCACAAATTCCTCCTAAACTTTGTGCAGGTCTGATCCAGAGCTATGGAAAGCGCTTGCAGTCATTTCTGCCAAATGAGGTTCTACCAGCTAATAACTCCAGGGGTTCACCTACTTTTTCCTTCAGCACTGTGAATGTTTATTGAGTATGTTTAATATAAACACAAGAATTTATAATTGATTGTGTGTTATCAGCTTAAGCACATTGGGTTTGTCTATTGTTGCGACTTAGATAAGGATCAGATCACATTAATTACTGCAGAAAACTAGTAAATTTCAGGGGGGTCACATACTTTTTCTTGCTGCTGTATTTAATAATACATTCTGTTATCAAATCTATGTTCAATCAGGTCACCCAGAAACTTCTTCACCAATTTACTCAGTTTTACCTCCCCTGGATTGTATGGTACACGCATAGTGTATAACTTTGCATTTAATAATATTAAACCTTATTTACAATGTAGTTGCCCCATTAACCAGTGTTCCACTTCACAACTACAGTACTGTATGTCTTCTGCTAGGTTTTACATGACTGATCATATGAAAAGGAACACATTACTGAATACTGGTAATCTTCAAAGCAAAGACGGTCAAGTACGTACTCACTCTACACTACTGTTCTATTAATTCAAACACACCTCTCCGTGGGTCTGCTCCACACTTCCCAACAGATCACTGGTAGTTCCATCAATTATATGGCTAATGAATGTTGGAAGGATGAACATGCCATGACCTTTGCTAAGAGGTCAGTGGATAAGAATGTAGGAATTTAATTAGAAGATCAGAACTGATTTAGGAAGGTTTCAGGACAAGGTTGGGGGGAGATTAATGATATATCACAAATAGTAGAATGTGGAGATGATAAGGGTGGCAGGAAGAAAGACAAAGCAGACAGAGATGCTGTGGAATGTATGAAATAAAACAAAAATGAGGGTCCAAGAGGAGTAAAATTGGAAAAGCCCCCCTGCCAGGTACTTAACAATAGCCTCCATCTTAATATTTATATCTGACACTCCCATGTGTGTCAGATGTCTGTGTCCTCTTCGTGTTGGGATTTTTATTCGGCAGCTCCTGCTTCACTACTTTTTCCTGTAATGATGTAGGAACTGGAAGATGGAACCACGGAGCAGAAGGTGGGCCAGAAATCTGAAACGCTCTAAAATATGACAATTCTGAAAAGTGAATATTTTGAGACTGTAGCTCTCGAACATAGGAAAAATCTGGTGAACAGGTATGACATAGGTACAAGTTTTTAAACTTTTTTTTTTTATTACAGAGCAATGTAGCTCTGTAATCATTGATACGTTATTAAATGTATTTTTTAAATACAAGCCATGAAAGTTTTTACAATTGACCTAATATCAGCCTCTTGCAGTTTCTGTATAGCAAATCCCATAAAGTACTGTATAGCAACAGAGGGTCCTCCATTTAAGGCAACTTCAACAGCAACATAAAAGAAACAGCAGTTCTTTGAATTATATGCTTTTTAACCACTTTACAACCGGAGGATTTTGCTGTCTTACGTCCAGACCACTTTTTGTGCTTCGGCACTGTGCGACTTTAACTGACAATTGTGCGGTCATGCAATGTGGTACCCAAACAAAATTTACGTCCTTTTTTTCCCACAAACAGAGCTTTCTTTTGGTGGTATTTGATCACCTCTGCGCTTTTTATTTTTTGCGATATTAATAAAAAAAGAGCGAAAATTTTGCAAAAAAATGAAATTTTCAACTTTGTCTTTTAAAAAATATCCAATATACTCAATTTATGTCATATTTTTTGGCCAAAATATATTTAGCTACATGTCTTTGACAAAAAAAAATTCAATGAGCGTATTTTTATTGGTTTGCGCAAAAGTTATAGCGTCTACAAACTATGGTGTAAATACTGAAATTTTACGCAGCTTTAATTTCTGACTGCCTATCTCAATTCATGAAGTGCTAAAATGGCAGGGCAGTACAAGACCCCCCCAAATTACCACTTTTTGGAAAGTAGACATCCTAAGGAATGTTCTGAGATGCATGTTGAGCTCATTGAATATTTAATTTTTTTGTCACAGGTGTTTGAAAAATGAATAAAAAAAAAAAAATTTTTTTTTTTAACACAAAGTTGTCACTAAAAGATAAATTTCTCACACATGCCATGGGTATATGTGTAATTACACCCCAAAATATATTCTGCTGCTTCTCCTGAGTACAGGGATACCACATATGTGAGACTTTTTGGGAGCCTAGCTGTGTACGGGACCCCGAAAATCAATCTCCATCTTTAGGTTTTCTAATGGCGTAAATTGCTGATTTTACTCCTCACTACCCATCACAGTTTCGGAGGCCCTGAAATTTCAAGATAGCACAAAACCCCCCAAATGACCCCATTTTGCAAAGTAGACACCCCAAGCTATTTGCTGAGAGGCATGGTGAGTCCATGGAATATTTTATATTTTGCCACAAGTTCCGGGAAATATATTATTATTATTTTTTTTTTTGTTTTTTTACACAAAGTTGTCACTAAATGATATATTGCTCACACATGCCATGGGTATATGTGAAATGACACCCCAAAATACATTCTGCTGCTTCTCCTGAGTACAGGGATACCACATGTGTGAGACTTTTTTGCAGTCTAGCCGAGTACAGGTCCTCGAAAGCCAACCCCCACTTTCAGGCTTTCCAAGGGCGTAAATTGTTGATTTCACTCCTGACTACCTATCACAGTTTCGGAGGCCATGAAATGCCAAGACAGCACAACCCCCCTCCAAATGACCCCTTTTCGGAAAGTAGACACCCTAAGCTATTTGCAGAGAGGCATGTTGGGTGTTTTGCAGATCTCACTTTTTGTCACAAAGTTTTGGAATTTGAAAAAAGAGGAAAAAAAATGCATTTTCCTGTTTTTTCTTCATTTTCCAAAAAAAATGAGAGATGCAAAATACTCACCATGCCTCTCAGCAAATAGATTAGAGTGTCTACTTTGCAAAATGAGGTCATTTTGGGGGGTTTTGTGCCATCTTGGCGTTTCATGGCCTTCAAAAGTGTGATAGGTAGTAAGGAGTGAGATCAACAATTTACGCCCTTAGAAAGCCTGAAGGTGGGGAGTGGTTTTCCGGGTCCTGTACGCGGCTAGACTGCAAAAAAGTCTCACACATGGGGTATCCTTGTACTCAGGAGAAGCAGCAGAATGTATTTTGGGGTGTCATTTCACATATACCCATGGCATGTGTGAGCATTATATCATTTACTGACAACTTTGTGTAAAAAAAAAAAAAAAAATAATAATTTTCCTGAAACTTGTGGCAAAATATAAAATATTCCATGGACTCATCATGCCTCTCATCTAATAGCTTGGAGTGTCTACTTTGCAAAATGGGGTCATTTGGGGGGGTTTTGTGCCATTTTGGCATTTCATGGCCTTCAAAAGTGTGATAGGTAGTAAGGAGTGAGATCAACAATTTACGCCCTTAGAAAGCCTGAAGGTGGGGAGTGGTTTTCCGGGTCCTGTACGCGGCTAGACTGCAAAAAAGTCTCACACATGGGGTATCCTTGTACTCAGGAGAAGCAGCAGAATGTATTTTGGGGTGTCATTTCACATATACCCATGGCTTGTGTGAGCATTATATCATTTACTGACAACTTTGTGTAAAAAAAAAAAATAATAATTTTCCTGAAACTTGTGGCAAAATATAACATATTCCATGGACTCATCATGCCTCTCATCTAATAGCTTGGAGTGTCTACTTTGCAAAATGGGGTCATTTGGGGGGGTTTTGTGCCATTTTGGCATTTCATGGCCTTCAAAAGTGTGATAGGTAGTAAGGAGTGAGATCAACAATTTACGCCCTTAGAAAGCCAGAAGGTGCGGATTGGTTTTCCGGGTCCTGTATGCGGCTAGACTGACAAAAAGTCTCACACATGGGGTATCCCTGTACTCCGGAGAAGCAGCAGAATGTATTTTGGGGTGTCATTTCACATATACCCATGGCATGCGTGAGCAATATATTATTTAGTGACAACTTTGTGTAAAAAAACAAAAAAAAAAAAACAAATTGTCATTTTCCTGAAACTTAGGGCAAAATATAAAATACTCCATGGACTCAATATGCCTCTCAGCAAATAGCTTTGGGTGTCTACTTTCCAAAAAGGGGTAATTTGGGGGGTGTTTGAACAGTCCTGGCATTTTATGCTCAATTTTAGCAACACATCACCCACTCTTCTAACCACTTGAAAACCAAGCCTTTTCTGTGAGTTTTTGTTTACATGAAAAAATATTTTTTTTTCACAAGAAAATTACTTTGAACCCCCAAACATTATATATTTTTTTAAAGCAGAGGCCCTACAGAACAAAATGGTGGATGTTGCAATTTTTTTTGTTACACGGTATTTGCGCACACATTTTCCAAACGCAATTTTTGCGTAAAAAAACACTTTTTTTATTTTTAATGCAGAAATACACTATATAATTCCAAATTGTTTGGTAAAATTTAAAAGATGATCTTATGCCGAGTTCATAGACACCTAACATGACATGCTTTAAAAATTGCGCACGCCCGTGCCGCGGCAACAAACTACGTACGGTTTTAAAAGCCTTTAAAAGTCTTTACAGGTTACCACTTTGGACTTACAGAGGAGGTCTACCACAACAATTACTGCCCTCGACCTGGCGTTCACGGCGATACCTCACATGCATGCTGAAATTGCGGTTTACATATGACACTAGACCAACGCTTGTGCGCGCATTTGCGCGCAAGCACGGGGGGACAGGGGGGCTTGATTTTTTTTTTTGTTTTTTTTTTTTTTTAATTTGCTTTCTTATGTTATTTTGACACCTTTTCTTTCATTTTTTTTTCTTTAATCATTTTTATTGTTATCACGGTGAATTTAAATTTCCTCTATGATAGCAATCTGTAGTGACAGGTACTCTTTTTAAAAAAAATTGGGGTCTTTTATACTCTAGATCTTTCCTCTGACCTTAACGCATCTGACCATACCAAAATTGGTGTGATAAAATACTTTCCCAATTTCCCAATGGCGCTGTTTATTTCTGGCGAAACAGAAGTTATGAAATGCTCGTAGCCTCCGGCATCTTAGGCCATAGAGATGATTGGAGCCATTCTCATCTCCAATCAGCTCTATGGTTAGATAATTGAACCACCGGCTGCACTCTCGGGTTAACCGGTGGGACAGGAGAGCCCGAGAAAAACCGTAGAAGGCAGCGGAAGGCGGCAGGAGGGGGGGGGGGAGTCCCCTCCCACTGCATGTAAAAGCAGTCTAGCGGCCAATTATCCGCTAGGATTGCTTTTACATGTAAGCCGACCGCTTGCTGTAAAAAACGATACCAAGATGATGCCTAAATCTGCAGGCATCATCCTGGTATAACCACTCAAAGTCCAGCAACGTACCAGTACATTGCTGGTCTTTGTTTGGCATATAGGTTTTTTTTTTTTCATGCAGCCTGTGGGCTGAACGAAAAAAAAGAGAACCTATCAGAAATCAGCACAGGAATAATGCGTAGTATTACTC
This sequence comes from Pelophylax lessonae, assembly GCF_965119305.1. Classification (NCBI taxonomy): domain Eukaryota; kingdom Metazoa; phylum Chordata; class Amphibia; order Anura; family Ranidae; genus Pelophylax; species Pelophylax lessonae. Next base: position 542,650,258 of record NC_138770.1, on the reverse strand, counting down.
ATCATTAACCGCCCAAACAACCACCCACTGAATTTAATGATGGGTATACACGACACTATCCACGTATACCAAAATAGGATTTTAACTGCAGTGCTGAAATCAGAAAATCACCACAGCTGCTATCAGCAAAGGTATCCATATATGCTGAGCGCAAACGCTGTTTGTGTCAGAATATATAAAATCAATGCATGGTAGCCGACGAGTACCTGCAAGAGAAACAGGTCACAAAAGAATGAAAAAACAAACAAAGTACATTAAAAAAAAGTACATTAGGAAGAGTAGGACATATAAAATGACTGACACAACAAAAGTTTTTGGATTCTCATCATTAACCGCCCAAACAACCACCCACTGAATTTAATGATGGGTATACACGGCGCTATCCACGTATACCAAAATAGGATTTTAACTGCAGTGCTGAAATCAGAAAATCACCACAGCTGCTATCAGCAAAGGTATCCATGTATGCTGAGCGCAAACACTGTTTGTGTCAGAATATATGAAATCAATGCGTGGTAGCCGACGAGTACCTGCAAGAGAAACAGGTCACAAAAGAATGAAAAACAAACAAAGTACATTAAAAGTACATAGGAAGTGTAGAAGAACATAAAAAATGACTGAGATGACAACTATTTTTGGCTTTTATGTATTTTTTTTTTTTTCTTCAAACGTCGAGTTCCAGGTTCCAGGTTCGGGTCTCTCAAAATGACGATAGCCATCGAACATCTTTTGAGACCCTGTGTAAATGTGCCCTAAACTGTGCCGTGCTGTACCCTATGCTAATAATCCACTAGTGTGTGGTAGCGACGGAAACAGTCACCGTGGCAAAGACCAGGTCGGTCAGGACAGTCGGGACAATAATTCCGGGTGCCACGCCTAAATCCGCGCTTGCTGCAGACACGGCATCTTTTTTGGGGGTATCGTTTGGTATCGGTACTCGGGAGGTATTGCGGAAAATGCCTCTCATGCAGCCGCCTCACTGCATCTGGTTGGGGAAGTTGGGCAGGAGCACCAGCTGAATACACAAGGGCTCTGATTATCTCTTCTTGGAATTGAAAGAAGGATAATGTTCCAGCAGAAGCTTTGTATAAGACAAAAGCGTTGTAAACAGCCAATTGAAATAGGTATACAGACACTTTTTTGTACCAGCGTCTGGCCTTACGGGCAATTAAGTACGGTCCCATCATCTGGTCGTTGAAGTCCACCCCTCCCATTTTACGGTTATAGTCGTGGACACAGAGGGGTTTCTCAACAACAACACCGGTGACCGTAGTAATTTGGACTGCCGTGTCTGGGTGAATGGAGGACAGCACGTAAATGTTTCGTTTGTCCCTCCACTTCACTGCAAGCAATTCCTCGCACCTCAAGCAGGCTCTCTCCCCCGAGCTCAGTGGGGCATTCACTAGCCGTTGGGGGAAGCCCCGGCGATTAGATCGCACGGTGCCACAAGCGCCAATTTGCAATTGATAGAGGTGTCTAAAAAGTGGCACGCTTGAATAGAAATTGTCCACGTACAAGTGGTACCCCTTTCCGAATAAGGGTGACACCAAGTCCCAAACTATCTTGCCGCTGCTCCCTATGTAGCCTGGGCAGTCGGGGGGCTCCACAGTGCTATCTTTTCCCTCATAGACACGGAAATTAACTGTATAGCCTGTGGCCCTGTCACAAAGCTTATACAACTTGACCCCGTATCTGGCACGCTTGCTGGGGAGGTACTGTTTGATAGCAAGGCGACCAGTAAACTTAATCAGGGACTCGTCAACGCAGACATCTTGTTGGGGGGTAAACAAGGCTGCGAACCGCTGATTGAAGTGGTCTATGAGGGGCCGAATTTTGTGGAGCCGATCATATTCAGGGTCTCCCCGAGGACGACAGAGTTGATTGTCGTTGAAATGCATGAACCGAAATATTTGTTGGTATCGAGCCCTGGACATAGCAGCAGAGAACACGTACATTTGATGAATTGGGTCAGTGGACCAATATAACCGCAATTCATTCTTTCTTGTAATGCCCGTGTTGAAGGAAAGGCCCAGAAAGGTTTTAAACTCCTGAATCGTAATAGGATTCCAGGCGAATGGTCTGGCAAGGGGTGAATTTGGGTTGGCGGCGATGAATTGTTGAGTGTACAAATTTGATTGGTCCACAATAGATCTGAAAAGATCTTCAGTGAAAAACAGCTCAAAAAAGTTTATGGGATTAAAACCAGCTGTTTCCACTTGGATTCCGGGTTGGGCGGTGAATGGGGGAAGTACTGGCGCTGTGGAATCTGTGGGCTGCCAATTAGGATATGCCAGCGCTTCAGGGAGGACACTATGGGCTCTACGGGCCTGTCTTCGGATACGCGGTGGCTGCGGGCCACTACTCGTGCTAGCCACCGCACCAGCTTCAACTGCACTCAGGTGACTCGCCACGTCACCAGGTGATACTGCAGTGCTGGTTGAAGGTCCAGGGTGTACTAGGCCGCTCGTGCTTGCCAGTTCACGAGAAGTGTGAGCGGCACTAGTACTGGCACTCTGCTGCATACCAGAAACCTCCAGTTCTTGCAAGTCAACAACTCCAGAATGGGGTCGGGTACGCCTGACCCTAGCAGGGACCCCTCTGTCGGAGCTATCTGTCAGGGAGCCGCTGCTGTCATCTGGTTCGTATATTGACCCTGATTCTGACAGTGAGGCTTCCCCATCGCTCTCACTTGACATGGCCATTATACTGTATATAGCATCATCACTGAACGAACGTTTTGTCATTTTGGTAGCTAAATTTACTCGTACAGTGATGCGACTACTAGGTAATAAAAGCACCTGGTTGTCGAGGACTATTTGGTCGCTACAAAGAAAAACTGCTAGTGCTAACAGAGATCAGGCCTGACTCTGCTAACGCAGCGGTTTTGTGTGATTTGTGTTTTTTGGAAGTGTCAGTAATCTATTGATTACTACACTTGCCTGGGTAAGGTGGGCTGGGCAGGGGGGCTAAACGCAGGTGCTAGCAGGAATCAGTGCTGATTGTGCAAACACTGCGTTTGGGGAACACTAAATTATGAGGACGCTAGTATAGTTCTGATCAGATCAGATATTGATCTGTTCAAACACTATACTAGTAACGGTGGTGTGTGTGTGTTAGTGTACTTGACTCTAACTGACGCTAAGTAACGGTGGTGTAGTGGGACCCTGACGCTAACTAGCTAGCCTAAGTTGTGTCACCCGTGACGCTAATACAGTGATCGGTAATCACTGTATATAGTGAACACTGTGACAGGGAAGTGAAGGGGTTAAACTGGGGGAGATCAAGGGGTTAAACCTTTATAGAGGATAGATGGCGGGTGGCCTAAACCTATTCGGGCCTAGCGCAAGCGCAAATTAGGGTCACCAGTGACACTAAATACAGTGATCAGTAGTTATCTGATATACTGTATATATTAGTGCACTGATTTATATGGAGTGAAGGGGTTAACTGGGGAAGATCAAGCGGTTAAAAGTTTATTAGGGAATAGGTGGCGGGTGCCCTAACCCTATATGGGCTTAGCGCAAGCGCAAATTAGGGTCACTAGTGACACTAAATACAGTGATCAGTATTTACCTATATACTGTATTTAGTGCACAGAGTAATAGGTAGTGAAGGGGTTAACTGGGGCTGATCAAGGGGTAAAAACTTTATTAGGGGATAGGTGGCGGGTACCCTAACCCTATTTGGGCCTAACGCAGGCGCAAACTACGCTCACAAGTGACACTTATACAGTGATCAGTAAAATATCTGTATACCACTGTATATAGTGTTCACTGTGAGGGGTTTTGGGGGTGATCAGGGGGTGATCAGAGGTGATGAAGGGGTTAAATGTACCTATGTGAGGTGTGTCAGTGTAGTGTTGGTGGAACTCACGTTTTTGGTGTGTCTCTGTCTCTCTCCTGGAACCGAAAGGACTCCAGGAAGGACAGTGACATCACTTCCCCTGTCTGTGTTTACATTACACAGACAGGGGACAGATTGCCATTGGTGGGGACCGATCTACAGACACTGACCAAAAATCATTGGTCAGTATCTGATGACTGATCGGTTCCCTACCGAATGACATCGGGATCGGGACCCGCGGCGCGCGGGAGCGCGCTCTGGAGCCGTGATCGCGCATCACGTTAATACTACGTGGCTGAGCGGTATCGTGCCGCTCTGCCGCAGTAGTATTACCGTGAGCGGTATTAAAGTGGTTAAGCTGTATACGTAATTACATATTTTGTATGTATAATAGATTGTTTAACTTTTAAATTCAGCTTGGATATACACTTGGCTATAATAGAGCAGCAGCACTCCAGTCTGATTCATTTCAACTAAAAAAAAAAGTTTTTTTAGCTAGCTTTACCTACAGTACCTGTTCTTTATCCAGTGGTAAAAGGCCTAAATCGAACGATAGAAGCTGGAGCCACAGAAAATCTAAAAGCTATAAGAAAGTTTGGTCTTAAATAAATAAAGCAAACGTTTTTACCTTTGTAGAGATTGGACAGTGGCACAACAGTTTAATAGTATTTTTTACAAGCTTCTTTTTTGCAGTACCACAGTAAATGGTCCTAAAAGTTTAATAGTAATTAGGAAAGAGTTGGGACTTTAAATGAGAGATATGACATGGCTGGTAAGGATGTAAATAAACACATTTATTGTTACATAAAAGTTATGAGAATATAACATGTTTTAGGATATAATCACACAATTCCATAGAGTAGTAGGGTTTATAAAACACTTAGTAATATGATTGCTGCAGCAAACAGGCTCAAACTGTTTCGTGGACCAGTTGTGGTTGCTTTGTCTTCCCCTCCCCTCCCCTCCCCCTTTTAATTGAGTTAATCATTTTGGCATTTTTTTATATACATATATATTTTCTGCAGATATGTATCGCACGTCTGCTCCTGAGGAAGTGGCAAATTCGGTCCACGAAACGCGTTGAGCCTGTTTGATGCAGCGATCATTACTAAGTGTTTTATAAACCCTACTACTCTATGGAATTGTGGGATGTTGTTTTTTTTTTTTATTAATCTGGACTTGGGGACTTTATATCAGCTCACATATTTTCAGTCATTTTATATTCTGAAATATGTTATGTTCTCATAACTTTTAGGTAACAATAAATGTGAATATTTACATCCTTACCAGCTGTATCATATCTCTCATTTAAAGTCCCAACTCTTTTCTATTTACAATTCAATAGGGATGGAGGCGCATGACATGCATTGCCTTGCCCCTCATTTAAAGTCCCACATCTCCCTCCTCCTAAAAGTTTAAGAAAACATCAAAATACAGTGCACAAACACTTCAGAACCACAACTTCACATTCTCTGAATCCCCTCCCATTCCTTTATCCCCAATTATTGACAAAATATTCAAAATATATATACTGCAGGTGTATGTTTGGTAGAAATTGGCTAGTATCAGGACAGTATGCAAGCACTTGAATAGGCAGAAAATAGAAAAAGACAAGGCATGTTTTATATTGCAATAAAAGTTAGAGTGCATTATTACAATAGCCACAAATATTGTTCAGTGGCTGCATGATATGCAAGGAGCTTGGTTAGGCTGCTATATAGGAGGAGGGGACATGAGGCAAGTCTTTTTCCAGAAATTACCATTATAGTGTATTATTTCAGAGACATTATCCACAAAATTTGCACAATGGCTAGACAGTATGTTTGCAGCTTGATTAGGCCACAATATAGAAGAGGGAGAGGTGAGGTAGGTTTTATCTTGAAACAAACATTAGCATGTGGTATTTGGTAGACAATAGCCACAACAATTCTACAGTTGCTTGACAATATATACTGTAAAGTATATAAAGGGAGCATGTGCTCCTACTGTGGAGACTCTCATAAATATACAAGGATTAGGACTGCAAGTAATACAGGGTGCCGTGAAGGGGCATTGTAGCTTATGCATGCATTTACATATGTGTGCTAACTAAACCCCTGTTTTTAATGCATACTGTTGGTCAGGTTAATTTGGTTGGTAAGCAGACTGGTTGGTGAGTTGAGCTGGGAATTTTCTCTAGTTTTGTCTTTCATGCATTGCCCTTCCATGTGTTCCTTGCTGTGAAGATGGCAGGGGCCATCTGTTTGTTACTAGTATATAAAGAGCTTGGCAAGGCCACAAGGTATTAGGGAGATGAAGCAGGTTTTTTTTTTATGAAATCAAAAATGTTAGTGTATTATTTCAGTGATAATAGCTACAACAATTGTACAGTTGCTGGAGAGTAAGTAAACAGTGTGGTAAAGCCTCCATGTAAGAGAGAGAGTCTAAGCAGGTTCTATCATGAATCAAAACAGAATGTTATATTTCAGGGACAATAGCCTTAAATAATGTACACTGGCTGAATAGTATACAGTTGTGCTGAAATGTCATGATCATGTAAAAAATGTCTTATTTACGGGTGGTGATCATATGAGACTATTTATTATCACATAGTTGTTTGGCTCCTTTTTAAATCACAATGATAACAGAATTTACCTAAATGGCCCTGATTAAAAGTTTAGCTCATGAACTGAACAGGCTAGATACTGAACCAAAGGAAGCAGGAAAGAGCAAGCTAATGGAACTTGATAATGATGGTAAAGAATATAAAAATATATCCAAAGCCTTGAATATGCCAGTCAGTACTGTTCAATCACTTATTAAGAAGTGGGAAATTCAGGGATCTCTTGATACCAAGCCAAGGCCAAGTAGACCAAGAAAGATTGCAGCCACAACACCCAGAAGAATTGCTCAGAATACAAATAAAAATCCACAGGTAACTTCAGGAGTAATACAGGCTGCTCTGGAAAAAGTTTGGTTGTTTCAAGGAGTACTATATAGACAATGTGGGCTATGTGGGACTTTAAATGAGACACCGGCAGGTATGCCCAGCGTCTCCATCCCTGTATCGGAAAAAACAAATTGAAAAGGATTAAAAGAGGTGCATGGAAGCCAGCCAGCCCCCACTCTGATGTACTCACCCTCCAGTCTGCCACCAACCAAGTAGACCTGTCTCGATATAAAAAAAGAACAGGGGTTTAGTTGACACGCATTTGCAAACGCATGTGTAAGCTGCAGAGGAACGACACGGCACCCTGTTTTATCTGCAGTCCCTAACACTTTTAAATTTGAGTGTCTCCACTCTGGGAGCACATGGCTGCTAATGGGTGGATAGGAGGCAGGTGGGAGGGAGCAGCCCAAACTTCCCCCAACCCACTTCCATCCACGACTGGTATAGTATCTCAATGCTCTAATAGCAATGTTCTTAAGATGCTACAAACTGAAAACGACCATCTGAGAAGCATACACCTCCAATCCCTTGGCGGATGCAGTGTAAAACACAGATTGTGACTTTATATGAGGCAATTTGCCTGTATAGCTCAGTGCCTCCATCCCTAATTTCATAAAATATTTGGGACTTTACATGGAGACGCTGGGCATACCTGCCGGTGTCTCATTTAAAGTCCCACATAGCCCACATTGTCTATGTAACCAGGGATGGAGGCACCTCGCCTACAGGCTGGTGCTTCATTTAAAGTCCCACCGTGCGATTTTTGTGGGTTTTTGGTGGATGCAGTCTAATTTGACCCCAGTTTTTTCATATACAGGCATGGAGACCATAGCATGACCTGCTTGTCTCATGTAAAGTCCCAAATATTTTATGAAATTAGGGATGGAGGCACTGAGCTATACAGGCAAATTGCCTCTTATAAAATGCCAATCTGTGTTTTACACTGCATCCGCCAAGGGATTGGAGGTGTATGCTTCTCAACTGGTCGTTTTCAGTTTGTACCATCTTAAGAACATCGCTATTAGAGCATTGAGATACTATACCAGTCGTGGATGGAAGTGGATTGGGGGAAGTTTGGGCTGCTCCCTCCCACCTGCCTTCTATCCACCCATTATCAGCCATGTGCTCCCAGAGTGGAGACACTCAAATTTAAAAGTGTTAGGGACTGCAGATAAAACAGGGTGCCGTGTCGTGGCTCTGCAGCTTACACATGCGTTTGCAAATGCGTGTCAACTAAACCCCTGTTCTTTTTTTATATCGAGACAGGTCTACTTGGTTGGTGGCAGACTTAAGGGTGAGTACATCAGACTGGGGGCTGGCTGGCTTCCATGCACCTCTTTTAATCCTTTTCAATTTGTTTTTTCCAAGGAGTACTATACAACGATACTTGAGCATAGTGGAGCTGAATGGTCCAGTATCCAGAAAAAAGCCTTTACTAGGCTGATGCCACAAAAAAGCCCAGTTACAATAAGCCTGACAACATCTTGAAACACCTCACAGCTTCTGGTACACTGTAATTTAGAGTGGTGAGACCAAAATAGAGGTTTATGGTTTCTATATTTAGAGAGGGGTCAACATGGTCTATAGAGACAAGAATATCATCCGCACTGTGAAGTATGGTGGTGGCCCACTAATGTTTTGGGGGTCTGAGATCTCTAAAGGCACAGGGAATCTTGTAAAAAAAATAATGGCAAGATGAGCATTCTTCTGCACGAAAGCTGTGCATGGGATGCTCTTGGACTTTTTAGCATGACAATGACCCTAAGCACAAGGCCAAATTGACCCTCCGGTGGTTACAGCAGAAGAAAGTGAAAGTTCTGGAGTGAAGATCTTAAACATGCAGTTCATGCAAGAGGATCTAAGACTCTTCATGATCTGGAGGCATAGTGAATGGACATCTATTCCACCTGCATTTTATTTGTTGACTTTGTGATTGTGCCATTCTGTTATGACCTACAGTTAAATATGAATTCCATAAGAAATAAATGTATTACCTGCTCACTCATGTTTTCTTTAAATATGGTATATTTCTATGACCACAATGTAACAGAAAGAGACAAGTCAGTTTTTTTCTTAAAGTAAACATTAGAGTGTGTTATTTCAGAGACAATAGCCACATATATTATACAGTGGCTGGAGAGAATGTAAGCAACTCGGTAAGGCCACAATGTTAGAGGGAAACATGAGGCAGTTGCAGGAATCAGTAGCAAGGATAGCCAAACTTAGAAAACTGAGATCAGACCATATACATTTAAAATATTATTTATTTACAGTAAAACCAAAATCCATCCAAACACCAGCAAACAAAAAAACATAGCAAACGTGAATATACAAGTGAACCATAACCCAAATACTTAACACGCTAATTATAATACAATATACATATCACAAGGTAAAACTGGAGGTGCTAGGAAAAGGGGGAACCAGGTCTAAGATCAGGAACAAGGGAAACAGGTACAAGGCAGCAGGGTACAGGATGCAGGACAAAAGCAAGATCAGGAGCAGGACACGGGTGGAAGGCAGGAGCAGAAGCAGGCAAGAATCAGGCAGATTTAAAAATCAGGCAAGAATCAGGTAAAACACTGAAGCGAAGTGTAATAGTAGAGGAAGTACTAAATACCCTCCCAGCAGCCAGCATCAGGTGGAGACTGATTACTGGGATCTGCTGGCTGCTGGCATGCACCTGCTGGTGGACACTGGAAAAAACAACCTTCTGCACTGGGAACCACAGTGCCACCAGCAGATGATCCAGGTCCTAACAGGAAGGTTTTATTCTGAAATAAAAATTAAAGTCTATTTTTTCATATGGCAATAGGCACAGATATTGTACAGTGGCTAGAAAGTGTGTAAGCAGCATGGTTAGATTGCAGTGTAAGAGGAAGAGATTAGGCAGGTTTTATCTTGAAACATTAGAGATTATTATCTGAGACACAATAAACACAAATATGTTTAAATGCTGGAGCATAAGAAGGATTTACTCTGTAGCAAACATTTGAAATTTTGCAGCTGAGATCCAGCTGCAGAAGCGTGTGGTTCCTTTACAGTGTCAGAGCACCAGGATAGGCCCCAGACTTTTAGATACCAAGCAGAATTTATTCTTTAGCAAGTATTTGAAAATTTGACAGCTAAGGTCCCACTAAGAAAACATTGTATAGCACCTTTACAGTTCCAGAGTACTTGCCAGGACTTGGATCACCTGCTGGTGGCACTGTGATTCCCAGAGCAGAAGGTTGTAGTATCGATGTCCACCATCGGGTGTCTCCCAGCTGCTAGCAGAACCCAGTAAACAGTCTCCACCTGAAGCTGCCTGCTGGGAGGGTAGTTAGTTCCTATTGTACATTTCCTTCTTGCTTCATTATTTTGCCTGATAGCCATATTATGCTTGCTGACTTATTCTGAGCCTAGATTTTGCTCCTGCCCTGTATTTGTACCTTGTCCCCCGCTGCCTTGTATCTGCTCCCCTTGTACCTGATTCCCAGTCCTGATCCCCCTTTTTGAATGTTTCTTGCGCCCACAGTTTACTAAGTTGATCTTTGCTCTCTTTTCGTCTGTATATACTGTATTGTAGTTAGTCTTTTACTTTGTGTCGCTTTGTTTTATTGTTCACTTATATTTTCATGTTTGCCATGTATTCTCTTTGCTGGTGTTTGGATGTGCTTAGTTTCACTGTTAATAAACTTACTATTTTATACATAGTCTGGTTTCAGTTTCCTGAGTGCAACTACACAGAACTGGTCATCCCTGCTGCTGGATGCCTGCTCTTGATATCCCTGACAGTACTGTAATAAAACATTTGGCTAAGGTCTATCTGCAGAAACAATGTGTGGCCCTTTATAGTGATGTAGCATTGGAATAGGCCAGTAACCCTGAAGTGCAACAGACAATTAATCCTGCAAAAGCATAATCAATTTTGCAGGTCTAGCTGCAGAAACAATATGCATTGCACCTTGCTGGAGTACCACGGTAGACCAGAATCTTTGAGGCTCTGTACAAAATTTACCCTGCAGCAAACATTATAAATATTGCAGCTGAGGCCCAGCTGAGGAACCGTTATGTGTATCAGTTTTACAGAGCCAGGACACTGGAATGAGTCAGGAGAGGTGGCAGTGGCTGGTAATGGTGGCAGGCCAGGAGAGGTGGCAATAGCTGGTCATGGTGGTAGGAACTTTTTATTTCAGACTGCATGACACTAGCATCAGCAGTGGGGATTTTTTAATCATCGAGTCCAGAAGCGAGTAGTCTGCTGATGCTGGGTCATCTGCTGATGCAGGGTCAAGAGTCAGGAGAGTTGTCAGCCAAGCCAGGTCATTCATGGAGGAACACGGAGAACAGAAGACTGCTAGTAGAGATGCACCTTGGAGCACAAACATAAGGGCAAGGACTGCAACCCATCAGGTGATAGATATAGTCAGGTGTGCATCATCACCGTGCGACGCTCAGGCAGCAGGCAAGTGATGATTCAATTAGAGTCTATAAGAGGCAGCAGCCTGCACATGTCCAAGATGGCTGCAACAGGAGGGCAAGATAAGACCTTGATACATGCCCTCTCTCCCCCGCACAGCCATTCACTGGGAAGCTCAGTGTGCTGCTTCTCCTCCCCCAGCACCCTTTGCAGCTGAGAACAGAGGGAATGTGTTTTTTTTTTATATCTACACAAATAATGCTTAGCCTTTCATTTCTTTTATAAACTGAATGGGTTGTTTTGCAAGGTGACCGTGTACAATCACTTTAAGATAACTGTTACTTATTATTTAACCTTTTCTTTCATACAAAGATAAATTAGTTGATTTTTGAAGTACGCAGGGTGTCAGTTAAAGGGATCTTAAAAAGAAGAAATACATTTTTTTTTATTGAACTGTATTCCTATTTAACACCTTATCCACTCTTAATTAACCCTGATAAGCCCAAATTAAATTTACAAATCTATGAGGCAATTCTAAAGTTATCATCCATAATGTGCACAGAAGAAGAGGGAGGTTTATGTCGGACTGTACAAGCCAGAAAGGAGCACACAATAAATCATAAAATGTCCAATTTATTCATTGATATAAAAAAAAGGGGAATGCTTTTGAGAACCCATCATTGTAGTGCTTTGTATGTAACCACAACTACTTTGATCTTCGTGTTTTTATTTGGTTATGTGTTGTATTTAGGAGGTGTACATCAGCATCCCCCTTTTTTATATATCAATTTATAAATTTGACATTTTATGATTTAATGTGTGCTCATTTGTGGCCTGTACAGTCCGACAAAAAGCTCGTTCTTCTGAAGCCCAAATTACCTTTTTCTCCTCTTTCTCCCCATAGCTATTATTTTTCTTCAACTTTTAAATTTCCTCTTTATACTTGAAAAAACATTTTTTATTTAATTTGTAACTAGCTTTACAATATTTTGTGCTAGTATCATAATTTTAGTACCTCTTTAAAAAGGGACAGGCTATAAAATAAAAGGTATACTTTTTATCTATTGTAACACTATTTTTTTCTTTTTTTAAACTGACACTGGTTAAAGTAGAAACATTTTTTTTTAATTTTTTTATTTTTGCAATAGACTAGTCTATAGATATAGAAAATAAAATACAAAAAAAGTGTAAGACAATATCATAAAAAAAAAAGCCTTGTTTGTCATAAAAAAAGAACTACCGTATATACTTGAGTATAAGCCGACCCGAATATAAGCCGAGACCCCTACTTTTAGCACAAAAAAGTGGGAAAACTTATTGACTCGAGTATAAGCCTAGGGTGGGAAATGCAGCAGCTACTGAACCCAACTGGACAACCACGAGACACAAAACAGGGGCTGTGGGCATGGTACAGGCATTGCACAGGTCATGGTAAGGGCATGGCACAGGTCAGGGCACAGGTGATGGTACAGGCATGGCACAGGTGATGGTATAGGCATGGCACAGGTCATGGTACAGGCATGTCACAGGTCATGGTACAGGCATGTCACAGGTCATGGTACAGGAATGGCACGGGTCATGGTACAGGCATTGTATAGGCATGGCACAGGTGATGGTATAGGCATAGCACAGGTGATGGTATAGGCATGGCACAGTAAGTACAGGCATGGCACAGTATGTACAGGCATGGCACAGTAGGTATAGGGATGGCACAGTAGGTATAGGCATGGCACAGTAATTACAGGCATGGCACAGTATGTACAGGCATGGCACAGTATGTACAGGCATGGCACAGGAGATGCAGTGCTGCGGGCATGGTACAGGAGAATGTCCTGTACCATGCCCGCAGCACTGCATGAGGAAATGCAGGGGCTGCGGAGGCGTCTCGCTTACCTGTCGGTGAGGCGCCGTCTTCGATTTAAAAATCGCGCCCCCCGGCGCCGCCATACGTCACCGCAAATGCGCCGCCGATGCTCGGGTGTTCGGCTATTTCCGGGCATGCGGCACATGCGCAGTGACACGTCGGCGCCGAGCGGCGCCATTTTTAAAAAGACACTCTATTCAGTGACTCGAGTATAAGCCGAGGGGTGCATTTTCAGCATGAAAAAACATGCTGAAAACCCGGCTTATACTCGAGTATATACGGTATGTGTATTTCTTTGAAATCTTGAATTATGATGACAAAGTTATTGCTGAATCAACCGGCCCATAGCACATGCTGTACGTTTCATTTGTTTCTTAGCTTTTTCTTGAAAATCATCTAGATCTGAACAAATTCTGTTGAGGCGTATAATTGTCCTTTTTATGTATGTCTCAATTGACAAGAGCCTGCATGTAATAACGCACCACGCGGTGTCCTAAGAGCGCTAATCTACAGCAGATTGATTTTAAGATTGTGAAGTTAGTATTGGCACTATAAATATATAAAAAAAGATGTGCTGAATGTGTATTGCTTTTTATACTCTCAGTTGTAAATCCATAATTCATACAAAACTTTTTATAACTTTAGGGCCCCCATGTTGGATATACATAGAAAGAAAGGGTTACATGAACCTATGAGAGGGTGTATAAGACAGTGAGTGAGCCAGTTTTATTGTACATGAGAGGTGCTGTTATATTAGAAGACTTCTCTCCTTTAATTTCCTAATGTATTTATTGTAAAGCACACTATGCCATGTGAGGTCAAACCAGAACTCTATTTTAAGACTTTTCACTTATTTCTGTATTCTCACACAGCTATGCAAGTTACCAAAAGCATTGGCTGGTCCAACATGCAGTGTATGTTTAACACAAGGAAAAACAAAAAAAGCATGGATATTACCCTCCACATCTGGAATATTATCTTTAATATTTATATACTCAGCAGAGTTATCAGACCACCCACGTAGTTATCATCATCTGCAATGCAGTTTTGGAATGAAATACATTTTTAGAAAGAAGGCAGTTCCCAATTATCATTATAACTTTTGACATTGTTATATGATAAATTGTAGCTTTGCATAGTCTTGGTCATAATATTTGCCAAAAAAATAGGCTGCAAATCAGAACAGTTTATATAATTGAACACATGACAGGCAATGCGTGCTTTTCTTTCCAAAATGCAGTCAGCCAGTGTAAATGTGTTTTTAAAGTGTAACTATTTAAAGCTGAAAAAAAAAATAAAAAAATTAATGCAGCTAAGTATTTATTTTAAAATCTTTATATGCAATTAGTATAAATTCATGAAGTTGACTTTCCTTCCTCTTTTTATGCCTTATACAGTAGCACATTTACATGACCTGGCAAAGAAGGTGCTGACAGGAGGAGAGAGCAGAAAGATGACCTATTCAGTCTGTTGCTGCCTCTTCAGGTGATAGGCTAGGGGTTCAAAGCTGTCAGCAGCTGTGTTGCTTAAAGCAGAACTCCTTCCAAATGTGGAAGCTCCGCTTGTTCGCACCCTCCCCCCCTCCACTGCCACATTTGGCACTTTTTTTTAACTCCCTCCCACTTTCTGGTAAGATTGCCGTGATCTCCATCGTGCCTGGCCCTCCTTCCCCCCCACAGCCTTCTGGGACCTGTGTGTGTCCCAGAACATGGCAGGACCATTAATTAGACACAGCGGTAGCAAGACCGCGGGAGGAGCGGGCTCGATCGCAGCCGGCCTCCCGCAATCTTCGGCTAGAATGACAGTAGAGCCACCTGCTTATGTAAATAAAGCAGGCAGCTCTTCTGCCAGAGAGGCAGGGAAAGATTGTGTGATTCAGCTTAGCTGAATCACCAATCTCTCCCTGCCTCTGTCCAATCCATCCCCCCACACAGTTTGTAAGCACAAAAGGGAAAACATTTTACCCCTTGATCACCCCCATTGTTAACCCCTTCCCTGCCAGTGTCATTTATGCAGTAACAGTGCATACTATTTAGCACTGATCACTGTATTAATGTCACTGGTCCCGAAAAAAATTAAAAAATGTCAGTTAGGTGTCCTATCTGTCTGCCGCAATGAAACAGTCCTGATAAAAATCGCTGATCGCTGCCATTACTAATAAAAAAATACATAAATAAAAAATCCATAAATCTATCCCGTAGTTTGCAAATGCTTTAACTTTTGCGCAAACCAATTAATATACGCTTTTTGAGATTTTTTTTTTTTTTTTTTACCAAAAATATGTAGCAGAAAAGAAATTGGCCTAAAATGATAAAAAAAATAGATTTTTTAAATTTTTTGGGGGGAAATGTTTTATAGCTGAATGTAAAAAATATTGTGTTTTTTTCAAAATTGTCGCTCTTTTTTCGTTTATAGCGCAAAATCTAAAAAACGCAGAGGCGATCAAATAACACTAAAAGAGAGCTCTATTTGTGGCAAAAAAAGGACATCCGTTGTATTTGGGTATGGCATCACACCACCGCGCAATTGTCAGTTAAAACAATGCAGTGCCGAATCACAAAAAAATGCCTGGTCATTAAGGGGGCAAAACCTTCCGGAGCTGAAGTGGTTAAGGTGAACTCATCCTTTAATGTGAACATCTTCCTCTAGCTACATGACCACTGCTATGTGCAATTTGTGATATTCAATAAAAATTAAAGTTGATTTTTTACAAATGTGAGCATTTGCACATAATGACAAACTACCATTTACCATGGGGCGGAGCTACAGGAAGTAATGTCATTTAATCCACTACACCCAGAAGTGGTGAGGTACACCCGGAAGAGCCTGAAGGACAGACTGAACTTGTACTTTGGATGGTGAAGCTGGTCTGCAATATATTTAAGTGGTTCATCCAAGGTGCTTGAGGGAATGCACTTTTAAATATAAGTGCATTTATTTTTGACTTTTGATGGTGCAATTTTAATAAAGACTTTAATAAATGTGTTACACTGGATAGAGCTTTTTGCTTCTGGCTTTTATGGTGGCTATGGTGTATTTGCTGAGGAGAAAAAAGGCATAAATCCTGAATGGTTGGCTCTCTGCCCAGAGGGTCATGGATTTGTGGTGAGTCTTCCTAAGTGGTGGAGGCAAGTTAGTGAAGTTAAGCACTGGAGGAAAATAGTGGATGTTTCTGCACATAATTTGCACTATGACTTTACTTATTGGCATTATAGAGGACATTTGAAGAAGCACTTTACTTAGCTGCAGTTTTATTTTATTGCATTGCACTTAATTGTATTATATAATGCATGGTTTAGTATAGCAGCACTTTCAGCACTGAACTTTAATATATGTCATTACGCATAT
Source organism: Pelophylax lessonae (assembly GCF_965119305.1). Classification (NCBI taxonomy): domain Eukaryota; kingdom Metazoa; phylum Chordata; class Amphibia; order Anura; family Ranidae; genus Pelophylax; species Pelophylax lessonae. The sequence goes on along the minus strand of NC_138770.1, from coordinate 542,633,872 downwards.
AAAGTGCTGTGTATTGAAAGCAAGATTACTTGAGCACTAGATGTGTTACACACAGCAGCTCTGTATATGGTATACATTACACAGTGGGAGTTCTGCTGTAAAAACATATTAGGGGAACATTCACACTTGTGTAATGTGGCAACAGATGCATTGACACATGTTAACACAACACATGGCAATGAACCTACCCTTTGTGTGGTGCTATGTGGTGCAATTTATTGTAAACAAAAGCCCAATGCAATATACAGTGGAGAACAATGCACCACAGCACACTACAACACAAACTGTCACGTACTTGACTGGAGGCTGAGGTGACGAGAGGTCTCCCCTTGTGGCTGAGTGCAGAGTACCCCTGAAGGTGGTGACAGAGGGTGCTATGCCCAAAGATGCACAGGTTGCCTGAAGGTTAAGCTGCCTGATGGCTCCAGATGGGAGGTGATTCTCTGGAAGTGTTGACGGATCTCGACAGATGGGTAGAGCAGGAAGCAAAGGCAGAAGAAAGGGCCAAGGGTCAAACACAGGAGGTCAATCAGGAGCTGAGGTAGATGCGTGGTCGAGATCAAGCAAAGGTCAAACACAGGAAGTCAATCAGGAACAAGGCCGAAGCAGGTCCATGGAGCAAGCCAGGATCAGAGCCAGGAGGGAAGCCAGAACAGGTAAGGGGTAAGCCAGATTGGTAACAGGTAATCAAAAAGAAGCACAGGAGAACAGGATACAAGGGCTGATGATAATCCAGCAATTTATGAGAGGAATTTGTGTCCTTATATAGGCCAATGGACGCTAGCACTTATCGTGCCATTCGCTAATATGCATGCATGAATTAGTGCTGCCATATTGGACATTGGGATTTTTGCCAGATGTCCTTGGTAAAATTCCCTGACACATATATTAATTGGTGCTCCTTGTTTTGAAAAAAAAGGAACGTGCACATTTTTTTTATCTGTTGTGGTGCGCTGACATCCTAGTTTTAATGAATGGGCTACAATATTCCAATGCATGTTAACACATGCCATAACTTGTGTTGAGTGTGTGTGGTAATGCACTGGGATAGGCCCTATATGATCAGTCATTTGTGTTATTTGTATTGTTCAAAAGTAAGTGTGGATCATCCTGTTCTGTAATTACAAGACTTTTGGTGTTAACTGAGGCTCCTTTTGACAATTGGAGAATAATCTGCCTATCCACCATCCCTTTTTAAGGATAAAACATAATGAGGATATAAGAATTATACACTATTCGTTTTTTTTTGTGCAACCCCGTCAGAGCCACTGTACTAACCATGCAAGGTTAGTTCAGCGATCTCCCCTTGCTGAGCTGTTGTGTTCTGACAGGGGGAAGGCGCCCCATACCATTGGCTGAGAGCGCTGATCGGGTGTCGGTTGGGTGCTGGTTTCCCAGCATGCACGTCCGACCGAAGACAGACCAACAGATACACGGGCCAAATATCAGTCCTTTTTTTTTTTTTTTTTTTAACCTGCCGTTGTCTCCTGACATTCGGTCCATGTGTATGGTGCTTAGGCTAGTAGCCCCTAACACTGAGAAAGTCTGCTGTGAGAATGGGTCCATAAACTAAAGTTTATGATACTTTTTACTTTGTATGAATTTTTTTTACAAGAAGAGAAGATCGACTTTGACATGCTTTACACAGTGGATTCACCAAAGAGACTGGGAGTGTTTGAAACCTTTCAAAAATGACCAGTAAGATACCTTGCCCACAAAAATGAACTACAAAAAGAGTGAAATTAAGGTGTATATGGACCTTTAAGGCACAAACAGAACAGTATAATTAAAAAATTGCAAATCTTTATTCACATTGATCATAAACATTTGCTATAACACCCAGCCTCAATGTAAAACTCATCATTAAAAACAATGCATTTTACCTGTGACCACACAGTGTATTTCCCTTGGAATAACCATATGAAAGGGCAATATGAGGAACAAGACTGCCTACGATGATTCCACCTCCTTCTGATTTTGCTCAACATGTTTTGCAACCTCGTAGGTGCTGCTTCCCCAGGAGCTTGTAATGCATCTAAAACAACAAAAAAGTGCATACATTTAATGTAATTATAATAACACAAATTAACTCCTGGTAACAAGCTAATAGCATATTAACCTATCCACTTACTAGATACAAAACTGCATAATAGTGGGTACAATCGAGGTCAGGCAGGGACCTGGTCAGCAACAGCTCAATCCCAAACAGGGACTATTGACAATAACAGAAAAGACAAGCGCTTAGTGTGGTATTATATAAACTATACATATACTGCCCAAACCAGGAATAATTAAGAGCCACTCACGTAAACGCATAGAATAGAATAGAGTAGATTCCACTAGGCCAAATAGTGTGTGAAGCCATTAGCAATCTTGGGTTCATTATTCCTTTAAAGGGAGTATAAGAAAAGGGGCAGCCGGTATTAAATGGCATGAATACAAGATCACAATTATGGTAGCACCCTCCAGAATATGACATTGTACCTTAAACAATTGTACCTCAGAGATTAGGCTCAGGTTTAGGCTCTGCATAGGAATCTGAGGGTGGGAATGAACTGTATGTAGGTCCAACTGTTCCCACATAGCCTCAAAATTGAAAAAAAAACATCATAGCAACATGAATGCCCTAAACTACTTACCCAAATAGCCCAAAGAGAAAGCCTTTCATTAATTGAGGAGAAAAAGAGTTGCCTCAAATGGTCACAAAACCAATCCATTCAGTCGTGCCTAGTCTGAATACCAGAAAGTTTACGGAGTATTGGATTATTTCCTGCTCGGCAGAACCGCGCTTGCTGTAGTCACAGCGCCTCTGTGAAATACAGGCTGTTGCCAGACCCATTTCCCTGTCTTTCAATGCACCAGACTCATGCCGATCCGAGTCGATGTGTGAAGTCACCCAGCCTGCCCACTCCATAATGCGCATCTGAATCTACCCACGCCCCCATTAGTAGATGCAACTGCTCTGGAAGGATCTCCAAAAATGTCCTTATGCCCTGTGGGATCCCTTTCTTGCGCATGTGCTAGTCTAGGCGCTAATGGCGCTTCCGCCCATCGGTTCTTCCCTTGAACTCTGGAGCATAAATATTCTAACTGAGGCTCCATTATACAACCCCTGTTGTATGAAATCACCACTCTTTGAAAGTGATCATTCAATTGTTTAATTGTGTAGAAAAAAAACGAATCACAGACACGCCTCAAAACTATTTTCATTCAACATTCCAACCTTCTGGCTTTAATCAACACTTAAACAAAAATGAAAAAAGAAAGAAAACTGTAGTCAACTGCAACTGTTTTTGCAGATCAAGCATCAAGAATCACTCAATTCTGTTGAAAATATTCTGGAAGAAAATTGTCCATGACAAGGCTTCAACCTGCAAAGCTGATCTGGCAACTGCAATAAGAGAACATTGGAGCCGGAATGATTAATAATACTGTTTGTTTATAGTTACATCCATGCCTCAGAGAATTCAAGCTGCTATAAAAGCTAGGGGTAGTGCAACAAAGTACTAATGGTGTATACTGTAGTGTTTTTTTTTTTTTTTTGTGATTCCATAATGTTTTCCTCAGAATTTAGTGATTCCAAATTTTTGTCCTCTGCTTGATCTGCAAAAACAGTTTCAATTGACTACAGTTTTCTTTCTTTTTCTCTTTTTTTTTTTAACAAACAAGGAGTGCTTTATTGAAAAAAACATGTGTACAGAAAACAGGCCAGAAATAAACAGTCAACATAATACATGTGCGATTCGACATACCACAAAATCTCAGTATCATATAGCAACTAAACCGAAAAATGGCAAGAGGCACAGATCTAAGAGTCACGGAATACAAGGGGGGGGGGGGAGGGGGAAAGGCGGGGGGGGGGGGGAAATGGACATAAGAAGAAAAAAAAAAAAAAAAAAGAAAGAGGGGGGGGGGGGGGGAGAAGGGACAAAAAAAAAAGAGGGTAGGGGGGGAGGGACAGAGCAGGCAACATCAATCCGCAGTCCATGGTGCCCAGACCTTATCATATTTCCAAGGGCATCCCCTATTCATATACGTTAGCTTGTACAAGGGCAAGTCCGCATCCACCAGTTTAAGCCAAAACGGCACATCCGGAGGAGACGGAGTCGACCAGCGGAGGAGTATACCCTTCTTTGCATAGAAAAGAAGAAACGAGATGAGGAGCTTGGAGTGGTGAGAGCGCTGATCATCCTCATGAATACCCAGGAGTGCGAGTTCGGGGGAGGGCAGGAGAGTCAAACCCAGCTTAGCATTAATAGCCCCGAAAACTGCCGACCAGTAACTAGCAATCACAGGACAGTCCCAAAACATATGAAGGTAGGACCCCGGGTGGGAGCGACAGCGCTGGCACGTGGCCTCCCTGTCAGGATAGATACGATGCAACCTCTCAGGAGTGTAGTACACTCTATGCAGAAATTTTACCTGAATCAATTTGTCACGGGAGGGGATAACCAACTTAGGACCCGCTTCTAGGCATTCCTCCCAGCCCTCCCTGTCCAACGAGGGGAGATCAGACTGCCACCGGCTCCAGAGGCGTTCAAGTTTGGGAGACTCAGAACCCAGGAGAGAGGCATAGAGGGTAGACAAGGGTTTTAACAAGTCCCCAGGGGCCAAGATCTTTTTGATGGGATCGGGCTGGAGGAGAGGAGGCACCCTGAATTGTGATCGGAGGGCATGACGGAGCTGGAAGTACCTAAACCTCATCCACAAAGGCAGGCCAAACCCGTCCCTCAACTGCGCAAATGACAGGACCCCATCCGAGGCCATGACATCCCCCAGGGTCGTCACCCCATATCTCGCCCAGACCTGCGGGTCCGGAAGCATACGCAGGTGAGGGAGAGAGGGGTTCCCCCAAAGAGGCTGGTCGGGAGACCACTGATTAGGCTGCGCAAATCTTTTCCGGGCCACCACCCAAACACGCCATGTAATACGAGAGGGGCCGGGAACAGAATCATAAGCCCTAGGGCCACGGTACACAAAGTTACGCAAGTCTGCCAGGGAGCCCAGATGGGCCGCCTCCAAGCACGTAGCAGCATTCATAGTGGAACCCTGAAACCACCAGTGCACAGTGACCAAGACCGCCGCCCAGTAATACACCTGAAAGTTGGGAAGAGCCAGGCCCCCCAAGTCAGGCGGAAGCCACATAGTGGATCTAGCCAGACGTGGGACCGAGCCCCCCCAAATGAAGGACCCCACACAGGCATCAACCTCACGAAAAAACCTACCAGGGACCCAGCACGGGGAATTATGAAAAACATAGGTGAACTTGGGCAGAATCATCATTTTCAGAAGGTTAATTTTCCCCAAGAGATTTAACGGCAGACTGGCCCACGCGGTGCAGCGCGCCTTCAGGTCAGACAAGAGAGGTAGCAGATTCTTTTCCATAAAGGACTCAAGGGGTTTGGACACCTGGACCCCAAGATACCTAAACTCAGTCACCCAACGGAGGGGGGTCTGCGGAGCCAGCTGCCGTGCCGAATCATCAAGCGGGAAAAGCACCGATTTAGACCAGTTAATGCGAATACCAGAATACACCCCAAAGGTATCAAAAATGGTGAGTGCCGCCGCAAGAGAAGAGCCCGCATCCCGGAGATACAGAAGGGTGTCGTCCGCATAAAGAGAAATTTTCTCCTCCAGTGCACCCACCCGCAGACCCTCCACCGCGTCAGCCGCCCGGATTAAAATAGCGAGAGGCTCCAGAGCCAGAGCGAATAGGCTGGGGGACAAAGGACACCCCTGACGAGTGCCCCGGTGGAGAGGAAACGGCCCAGAGAGGTCACCATTCGTGCGAACACGCGCTTTAGGTGCCTTATACAGCAGCTGCAGGCCATGAATAAACTTGGGACCAAAGCCGAATCAGCGTAGGACCTCCCAGAGGTAGCCCCACTCCACCGAGTCAAACGCCTTCTCGGCATCTAAAGAAGCAATACCCTGGAGCCTGCGTTATCGTGGGTGATAGACATATTGAGAAAAAGACGCCTAATATTAATATCGGTCCCCCGCCCAGGCATAAAGCCCGTCTGGTCGACGTTAATCAACTCCTCAATAACCGTGGACAAACGAGAGGCCAAGATCTTAGCAAAGATCTTGGCATCCACATTCAGCAAGGAAATGGGGCGATAGGACGCACATTCCAGGGGGTCCTTGCCCGGCTTGGGAATAAGGACCACCACCGCCTCCTCCATCGAGGCAGGGAGGGAGTCCAGAGAGGCAAACTCCGCGAGCAGGGACAAGAGGCGCGGGGCAAGCAAGTCCACATGCATGGAGTAAAATTTGCCCGGAAGCCCATCCGCACCCGGCGTCTTACCCTTCTGCAACCCAGAGATCGCCGCCCGAACCTCCCCCAGAGTAATCACATCCTCCAACCGATCCCTGGCCGTTGTCTCCAGAACAGGAAAGGAGACCCCGTCCAGATAGGCGGACAGATCAGACAAGGAGTACTCAGCCCTAGAAGAGTAGACAGATTAAAAAAACTCCGCAAATCGAGCATTAACCCGGTCTGGAGAGGAGACAAGGTCTCCCCCCTCCAACCTAATAGATCCCACCGGCGTGGTCGGCGACTGACTCCTCGCCAACCAAGCCAAGAGTCTGCCATTTTTACCCCCATATTCAAAGATACGCTGAGCAGAGTGCACCATGGCCTTGGTAGAAGCCTCCATTCTGAACACCGAAAGAGCACGGAGAGCCCGCTGAAACTCCGCATGCCTCTCAGGCGAAGGGTCCGAGGCATAGGCCTCCTCCAGGGCAGCTGTCCTCTCCTCCAACTCCCGCAGGGATCCCAGGGCCCTCCTCTGAATATGGGAAATGCGGGAAATGTACTCCCCCCTAATCCAAGCCTTAAAGGAGTCCCACACAACCGGAGGCGCAGCAGAGTCAACATTAGAGTCCCAGTGGGCAGCCATCACCTCGGTCATCTGAGCCTGCAGTCGGTCATCCTGAGCCCAGTACCTTGATAGTCTCCAGAGCCTGGAACCCACAGCACGTGAAAGTTCAATATGCAAACAGACAGGTGCGTGGTCCGATATGCCGCGGGAAAGGATCTCCGCCCCCGTTATCAGGCGCAAAAAAGAGGCAGAAGCAAAGGCCAGATCTATACGAGACAGAGCCCGATACGAGGCAGAATGACACGTATAGGTCCTAGCCGTCGGATGCAGAAAGCGCCAGACCTCCGTTAAGGCAAACGCCTCGGCCCAGCGCGGGAGGTCCGGGGAGTCCCGCCCCGCAGCATGCAGCCGATCCAGGCCAGGGGAGAGCACCAGGTTAAAATCCCCCAACAGCAGAATATTAGGAGTGTCAAATTGCAAAAGCGTCTCCATAAGGGAGTAGAGAAGTTGGACGGAGACAGGGGGGGGTAAATACAGCCCCACTAGAACTAAAGGAACATCATAGATCCTAGCATGAATCATCACATACCTACCACTCGGGTCAGTTTTAACCTCCAGGACATGGAAGGGAAGGGACTTACGTACCAGAATACTAACCCCTCTAGCATAGGATGAGTAGGTTGCATGGTATTGGGGTCCCACCCAGGGTCTACCAAGGCTGCGCACCCTCGAACCGTGTAAGTGTGTCTCCTGCAATACACAAATATGAGGAGAATGCTGCTGCAGAAACCGAAAAACCAGAGATCTCTTAACAGCAGCATTGAGCCCCCTAACATTCCACGAAATAACCTTTATAGAGGACATCGCATGGTCAAAACATTATGTGGAAGTGGCGGCGCCCGGCCCCAGACGGCCCCCCCAGCAGAGAGACAAGCTCCCCGCCACGGGGACCCACCGCCGACGGGCACCCCCACCGGATAGATCACCACACACATGCATACAGCCAACATCTCCCACCACCTGCAAATCCGTACAGTAGCACTCCCAACATAAGTAAACAAAAGAAAAAGAAAAAAACAAAAGCAACAAACCCCCAAAACTTGCATAGGACATAAAAATAGCCCCCCACCCCCCACCCCGCAACACCAACCCAATCTTGGTGAGCATAGTTCCCCAAACCGTGCAACCGCACAACCATCGGGAGGGGCGATCACCATATGAGATCTTTCCCGAAGGAGCAGCGGTCCATGCAGCAGAGATGCTGAAAAAGTAGGATCACCAATCAAGTCAGCAGCAAAGTCCCCCCGCCAAAATGTACCAGTACCAAAAATGGGGAGAGACCACCCCTCCATCCCGCTCAAGGGTGCAGAAGAAGGCCCAGGATAAGATAAAACATAAAAAAAGGGGGGAAAAAAATAATAACCCAATAGTCCACGCGGGGTCCTGTACAGAAAAATGTTCCAGCAATTCAGGTGTAGCCAGACATTCCAACCCCGAGACAGCAAACGTACTGGGGTACCGCAGCAGGAGCCAGACAGGAACGCATAGGATAGGAACAAATAGCAGCAGCACAGTCTCCTGGAGTCCCAGGGGCACACACTTAGAGAAACATTGCAAACAACCGTAGGTAAGAACTCTTTTCCCTCCCCAAGGTCCAAATGGCAGGACTCTCAGGGAGAACCACAGGGCTGATCATCCAGGACAGCACCAGAGGCCATCAACGCTGCGGTGGCAGGGTATCCATCCAGGCAGACACATCCGAAGGGTTCACAAAGAAACGGACCGCCTCCCCATCTTGGACTCGGAGGCGAGCGGGAAACAGCACACTATATTTGATGCCACGGGTCCGGAGAGCGGCTTTAACAGAGTCAAAGGATTTCCGGAGCTTCTGAGTCTCAACGGAGTAGTCCGGAAAGATGAGGATGGTTATGAGTAAGCGACTGGCAATGTCGTGAAACGCGTCAACCTTGTCTGCTTGTACACTGTCTGTCACTTGATTTTATTGGAACAATAAAGGAAACAATTTTTGATTTCAAGCAATATCTCAACCAGAGTGCGGTCAATCTTTCTACAATTTTGCAAGCTTCCGGATTACGGCTCCGACCTGCACCAGGTCATCAGACATACACCTGAGCGGCTACACTTTTCTGCTTCCCGGAAAGATGAGGAGCTTGGTATTCTGGTAGGATAAGGCCCCCTTCAATCTAGCAGCCCGGATCACCTCATCCCTGTCCCGGAAATTAAGCAGGCGCAGGATCAGTGTGCGAGGGGGCGCCCCGGGGGGGCCCAGCTTGGGTGGGACACGATGGGCTCTCTCCACAGTATAGAAGGGGGAGAAGCGGGCTTCAGGGAGCAGGGACCGGAACAGTTCCTCAACAAAGAGCGTCGGGTTAGCCCCCTCCACCCCCTCAGGCAGCCCCACAATGCGAAGGTTGTTGCGCCTGTTACGGTTCTCCGCATCCTCCGCCTTATACTCCAGTGCCTTCACCCTGGTCTGCAGGGAGCGGATGGCTCCGGTATGATCCCCAACCAGATCCTCGGTCTGGCCCAGGCGCTGCTCCGCCGTAGACAGGCGTGAGCGCAGTTTGTCCATGTCCTGCCGAATGATCCCCACATCCAGCTGCACCGCCTCGATTTTAGAGGTGAGGGCAGACTGGCAGGTAGCATTAGCGGCCATGACATCCTCCAGTCGCATGCCAGGAAGCCTGCATGTCCGGATCAGTCTGTGACGCCATATTGGAGCGAGGGAGCAGCCTTCCCGCCACTGACCTGCTTGGAGCCGTCGGGGGAGAATCCTCCAAAATGGTCGGAAACTTCAACTTTTTTCCCCTCCCCGTGGTCCCCGCAGACCTCCGGCGCATGGATGGTGGGACAGTACAGGTCCGGGAGCTGCAGGAGAAGAATAGCCGGCAGAAGGGACAGAAGGTTCAGCAGAGCTCCGGCAAGTGCAACCGCTCAGGTCTCCATCTTGGCCACGCCCCTCTTTTTCTCTTTTTATAAGTGTTTCTTAAAGCCAGAAGTTTAGAACGTTAAATGAAAATAGTTTTGAGGCATGTCTGTGATAAGTTTTTTTCTACACAATTAAACAATTGAATGAACATTTTCAAAGGAGTGGCGATTTCATACTTTTTGCCAGGGGTTGTAACATTGATTTATACATGGACACAAAATATTTTTTAAGACATAGTGGCATGTGTTAGATTGGGAAACATTTATTGTATTTATGTTATTAGTATCATGTAAAGCCTTACAATGTGTTTAACATTTTTAAAAATATGTATGGAAATAAATAATTGCTCTAGATCATTATAAATACCTTTAAATAGAATATTCATACTGTATGCCTTGAAATTCGATTAGCATGGTATGGATATAAACACATAGTAAAAATAAGCTATTGAGCATTACTGAGAGGGGAGTAGGTTATATTTAGTTGTTGTTGCCTGCGGGCAACACCCCCTAGAAATTTGTTTCAGAAGACAAAAAAAATGATAAAAAAAACCCCAAAGAAATTCGTGCCATGTCTTCTTTCGACTTTTTCTTTCCTTTCTAAAGAATTTTCTTCTCTTAATAGATTGTCCTTTAAGTTTTCATAATAGAACATTTTTATTGGCACCATGAATTAAATTTCCTCTGTGAGGCTAGTTTGCAGAAATACTGCCAAAAATAATATAAATCTGGAGTATGGGGAACTCTTCATTAGCCTTTCACCCATTTCTGGGTAGCGCATACCTTTTTTTAGTAAATTGGATCTCACGAGAGGGTTGTTCCAGCTCAGAATAAACCTCATCATTCATTTCTCTTCTTCCCTGTGGTATTCTATCTTTGCAACCTTTACCTTCAGGGCTAGTGTACAGTCCTAGGCTTTAGTTCCTTATTTTCATCTCTCTTGTCAAAAAGGACATAGGAAAGTGGCTTTTTTCCAGCTGCAACCATTTTTATTTTTTTATTTATTTTTTTATCTTGCTCTTTGTTGTAGCTTGGTTTTCTTAATAATTCTAAAAAATAAATGCCCAAGTAACATTTTATGGCATAAGTGAACAGTAAAATTTATTAGCAAAACTACTTGTGTTTTACACTGATTTTTGAGTGTTAAGTGATTAAAATATAATTTCAGAATATGTTATTGTTGCAGTTCATTTGCGATAATAATGCGGTCCTTTGATGCAACCCCTTTTTCATGTGGTACCTCAAGGCAACCATTTTACAATGTAGTTCTCTAATACAGCACTTTTTATAATTAATTTCTTTATTTGAGCTCCTTTAAACAACTTGCCGACCGCCCCACACAGAGTTACTGAGGCAGGGCGGCTTGGCTGCGCATAATCACATACATATACGTGATTATGTGCACGTGGTCTCGGTGGCACGAGCACACCGCCGGAGCCGCACTCCCGCTGTGCCTTGGACATAGCAGGAGCCAGACCGCAGGAGGAGCGGATTAGATCGCCGCCGGCCTCCCACGATCTTCCGAGAAACTGACAGGAGAGTTGCCTGCCTATGTATACAAAGCAGGCCGGCTCTTCTGTCAGACAGGCACACAGATTGTGTGTTTCAGTTTAGCTGAAACCTCGATCTCTGTGTGCCTGTCATAGAGCCCCCCCCCCTCACACAGTTAGCAAGCACAATTAGGCTTATATTTAACCCCTTGATCACCCCCAGTATTAACCCCTTCCCTGCCAGTGTCATTTATACAGTATAGAAATGGTTATTCTGCATAGATTGCAGAATGAAAGTAGGTTACTATTGTCGGCAGGATAAGAATCGGGGAACAAATATAAGTGTAATCATAGATATTTATTAATGAAGTGTCACGTAAAAATATTACTACCGTGCAATAGTGATGTCGCAAACTTAAAATTCGCCGTTCGCGAACGGCGAACGCGAACATCGGCAAATGTTCGCGAACCGGCGTACCGGGCGAACCGCCATAGACTTCAATAGGCAGGCGAATTTTAAAACACACAGGGACTCTTTCTGGCCACAATAGTGATGGAAAAGTTGTTTCAAGGGGACTAACACCTGGACTGTGGCATGCCGGAGGGGGATCCATGGCAAAACTCCCATGGAAAATTACGTAGTTGACGCAGAGTCAGGTTTTGATCCATAAAGGGCATAAATCACCTAACATTCCTAAATTGTTTGGAATAACGTGCTTTAAAACATCCAGTGTGTGAATACGATCAGGTATGATGTTTTATCGGTCAAGTAGTGTAAGGGTTACGCCCGTCGCCCGCTTCACAGTGACAGACCAAACTCTGACAGACCAAACTCCCCGTTTAACAGTCAGTCAGTCCATTTGCACAACCGCAAACTCCCCATTTGCACAAGGTTGGATACCAAGCTAGCCATGTCCCGTTCCTTGTCCTCACTGACATCATTGAAGGTCTCTTCCTCCACCCAGCCACGTACAACACCAAGGGTCCCCGAAAGGTGAGAACAAGCCTCCTGGGACGCCTGCTGTGGCTGGTATTCCACCTCCTCAAAGCCACCTTCCTCCTCTGACTTCTCTTCTTCAGACTCCTCTCTCTGCGTTGCCACAGGTCCAGCAATTGACAACGACAAGGCTGCTTCTGGTGGTGATGGGGACCACAACTCTTCCTCTTCATGCTCATCTACAGCCTGATCCAGTACTCTTCACAGGGCACGCTCCAGAAAAAACGCATATGGGATGAGGTCGATTATGTTGCCTTGGGTTCGACTGACCACCAGGTTTGTCACCTCCGCAAAAGGACGCATGAGCCTACAGCCATTGTTCATGAGCATTCAGTAACGCGGCCAAAAAATACCCAGCTCCGCAGAAAGAATGAAAGAAAATGAATGTTTTTTCTATGAAAAATTATCCCGCGGATCGCTTTTGGTCTGTTCACAATGAAGCAACGACCTTATCATCTGGGGTGTGCCAACACACTCCTAGAGGTGATCGCTTCATTGTGATACGCAAGCCCCTTCACCACGACAAGGTAAAGATCACGAAGGGGAATTGACACATGTATGTGCCTTTTTTTTTGTTTTTTTGCAGCCACAGTGTAGCACCAGAGGCCAGAAAAATTAGGCATGTACGCATTGCATGAAAAAGTAGGTATTGTTGCTGTAGCAGCGGCCTGAAAAATTGAGGTTTTCAAGGCAGAAAGTGCACTAAAACATTGCGGCTTGAACCGTAGTTGGTGGCGGAGACGTCACGTAAGTCATCCGGCATGCAGAGAATGATTAAATACAGCAGCGTGTGGACCATTTTTAGCCCAAGGCATCTCAGTCATCACCAGGCCTTTTTTAGTCAAATGCATCCCCCACTGTCAGTCCCTTCGGGATCCATGCCTCATTCATCTTAATAAACGTGAGGTAATCAAGACTTTTTTGACCTAGGCGACTTCTCTTCTCAGTGACAATACCTCCTGCTGCGCTGAAGGTCCTTTCGGACAGCACACTTGAAGCGGGGCAGGCCAGAAGTTCAATGGCAAATTGGGATAGCTCAGGCCACAGATCAAGTCTGCACACCCAGTAGTCAAGGGGTTCATCGCTCCTCAGAGTGTCGATATCTGCAGTTAAGGCAAGGTAGTCTGCTACCTGTCGGTCCAGTTGTTCTCTGAGGGTGGACCCCGAAGGGCTGTGGCGATGCGTAGGACTAAAAAAGCTCCGCATGTCCTCCATCAACAAGACGTCTGTAAAGCGTCCTGTCCTTGCCGGCGTGGTTGTGGTGGTAGGAGGAGGATTACTTTCACCTCTTCCCCTGTTGGATTCCCGTTGTGCTGTGACATCACCCTTATATGCTGTGTAAAGCATACTTTTCAACTTATTTTGTAGCTGCTGCATCCTTTGCGACTGTCGGTAATTGGGTAACATATCAGAGACTTTCTGCTTATACCGGGGCTCTAGTAGCGTGGCCACCCAGTACAGGTCGTTCTCCTTCAGCCTTTTTATTCGAGGGTCCGTCAACAGGCATGACAGCATGAAAGACCCCATTTGCACAAGGTTGGATGCCGAGCTACTCATGTCCAATTCCTCGTCCTCACTGATGTCATTGAAGGTGTGTTCTTCCCCCCAGCCACGTACAACACCACGGGTACCAGATAGGTGACAATGAGCACCCTGGGATGCCTGCTGTGGTTGGTGTTCCTCCTCCTCAAAGCCACATTCCTCCTCTGACTCCTCTTCCTCAGACTCCTCTTCCAGTGTTGCCGCAGGTCCAGCAAGCGATGGTAAGGCTGTTTCTGGTGGTGGTGATGGTGACCACAACTCTTCCTCTTCACGCTAATCTACGGCCTGATCCAGCACTCTTCGCAGGGCACGCTCCAGGAAAAAAACATATGGGATGATGTCGCTGATGGTGCCTTCGGTGCGACTGACTAGGTTTGTCACCTCCTCAAAAGGACGCATGAGCCTACAGGCATTGCGCATGAGCGTCCAGTAACGTGGCAAAAAAATACCCAGCTCCGCAGAGGCTGTCCTAGCACCCCGGGTCATACAAATACTCGTTGAACGCTTTTTCTTGTTGGAGCAGGCGGTCGAACATTAGCAGTGTTGAATTCCAACGTGTCGGGCTGTCACAAATCAAGCGCCTCACTGGCATGTTGTTTCGCCGCTGAATATCTGCAAAGTGCGCCATGGCCGTGTAGGAACGCCTGAAATGGCCACACACCTTCCTGGCCTGCTTGAGGACGTCCTGTAAGCCTGGGAACTTCTGCACAAAGCGTTGCACAATCAGATTCAACAAATGTGCAATGCACGGCACATGTGTCAACTTGCCCAAATTCAATGCCGCCAACAAATTGCTTCGTTGTCACACACCACTTTGCCGATCTCCAGTTGGTGCGGGGTCAGCCACTGATCCACCTGTGCGTTCAGGGCGGACAGTAGTGCTGGTCCGGTGTGACTCTCTGCTTTCAGGCAAGTCAACCCCAAGACAGCGTGACACTGTCGTATCCGGCATGTGGAATAGCCCCTGGGGAGCTGGGGGGGGTGCAGTTGGTGTGGAGCAAGACGCAACAGCAGAAGAGGACTCAGCCGAGGAGGTTAGCAAAGAGGATGGAGTAGGAGGAGTAGAGGAGGTGGCAGCAGGCCTGCCTGCAAGTCGTGGCGGTGTCACCAACTCCTCTGCAGCAGAGCCACGCATTCCATGCTTGGCAGCCGCCAGCAGGTTTACCCAATGCGCAGTGTAAGTGATATACCTGCCCTGACCGTGCTTTGCAGACCAGCTATCAGTGGTCAGATGGACTCTTGCCCCAACACTGTGTGCCAGACGTGACATGATTTCCTTTTCCACAATAGAGTACAGGTTGGGGATTGCCTTTTGTGAAAAATAATTTCGGCCGGGTACCTTCCCCTGCGGTGTCCCAATAGCGACAAATTTTTTGAAGGCCTCAGACTCCACCAGCTTGTATGGTAAAAGCTGGCGGGCTAAGAGTTCCGACAAGCCAGCTGTCAGACGCCGGGCAAGGGGGTGACTCTGTGAGATTGGCTTCTTACGCTCAAACATTTCCTTGACAGACACCTGACTGTGGGCAGGTGAGCAGGAACTGCTGAAGGTGAGAGGCGGAGGGGCGGGTTGTTGATAGGGGGCATGGAGGACAGCAGTGGTTGATGTGGCTGAAGATGCTGGACCAGGAGGAGGATGGTGGCTTTCAGTTTGTGTGCTGCTTTTACTCATGTGTTGATCCCATAGGCGTTTGTGATGTGAGATCATGTGCCTTCGCAAAGCAGTTGTACCTAGGTGGGTGTTGGACTTCCCACGACTCAGTTTCTTTTGGCACAGGTTACAAATGGCATCGCTGATATCAGAGGCAGACACACAAAAAAAATGCCACACTGCTGAGCTTTGCAAGGACAGCATTCTGGTGGTGGCAACAGCTTGCGTTGATTGGCCTGCTGTCTGGCTGACCCCGGGTGCCGAATCTACATGCTGTCTGACTGCGCCACTAGCTCCTTGCGATGACCTCCTCCCCCTGCTTCCAACTCGTCTCCTCCTCCTCCTCTCTGTCTCCCCATCTGAACTTTCCCCCTCTTTTTCTGCTCTTCGAGCAGGCACCCAGGTGACATCCACAGACACATCGTCATCATTAGCCGCTTCACTTGACAACTCAGCAAAGGCAGCAGCAGCAGGTACAACATCATCATCATCATCACAATGTACGTCCATGTGTATAATGCTGCCTGACTGAGACATATCCCCGTTATCTACATCCTCTGGCACTAATAGTTGCGCATCACTTATTTCTTCCAACTGATGTGAAAATAACTCCTCTGACGGATCAAGTGAAGCGGCTGTGGTGCTAGTGTTGGTGGTGGTGCCGGCGGGCTGGCGAGTAGTAAATTGAGAGGTGCCCGAAGCTGAGCTGGAGGAGGATGGTGCATTAACGTTCCGAGCGGAAGCTGTAGACGATTGGGTGTCTTGTGTAAGCCAGTCAAGTATGTCCTCAGAATTTTTTGAGTTCAGGGTCTGTGGTGGCCTCTGAACACTGGGCATTATTCTACGGCCTAAGGAAATCACAGCACCACGACCACGACGGCCCTTGCGGGGTGGCCTGCCTCTGCCTGTCATTTTTTTTTAATGTGTTGTACTATGAGTGCAAGGTGCTGTGCCACCCTATAGGAGTGTTGGGCAGTGGGTACAGTACACTCTGTGGGCCTGACAGTCACTGGCACCCAGGCAACTGCAATTATAAAAAAAATATATATTTTTTTACTTTGCAAGCTGCTGTGCCACCTTATATATCAGTGGTGGGTGGGCAGAGGCACAGTACACTCTCTGTGGACCTGACAGTCACTGGCACCCAGGCAACTGCAATTATAAACAAAATATATATTTTTTTACTTTGCAAGCTGCTGTGCCACCTTATATATCAGTGGTGGGTGGGCAGTGGCACAGTACACTCTCTGTGGACCTGACAGTCACTGGCACCCAGGCAACTGCAATTATAAAAGAAATATATATTTTTTTACTTTGCAAGCTTCTGTGCCACCTTATATATCAGTGGTGGGTGGGCAGTGGCACAGTACACTCTCTGTGGACCTGACAGTCACTGGCACCCAGGCAACTGCAATTATAAAAACAATATATATTTTTTTACTTTGCAAGCTGCTGTGCCACCTTATATATCAGTGGTGGGTGGGCAGTGGCACAGTACACTCTCTGTGGACCTGACAGTCACTGGCACCCAGGCAACTGCAATTATAAAAAAAATATATATTTTTTTTACTTTGCAAGCTGCTGTGCCACCTTATATATCAGTGGTGGGTGGGCACGCAGTGGCACTGCAGTGGGCACAGTACACTCTGTGGACCTGACAGTCACTGGCAGCCCAGGCAACTGCAATAATAAAAAATATTTTTTTTTTCAATTTGCAACAAGATGCTGTGCCACCGTATATATATCAGTGGTGGGCAGTGCACTGCAGTGGGTACAGTGCACTCTGTGGACCTGACACAGCACTCACTGCAATTATGACAGAGGAAAAAAAAAATATTTTTTAAAATGCAAGGTACTGTGCCTGTGCCACCCGAAATGAGTGTGGTGTGCACACAGTACAGTCTGTGGTGGGTCTGTGGCCTCTCACACACAGCGGGCAGGCAACTGCAGTGTACAATAGATATATATATATATATATATATATATATATATATATATATATATATATATAAATAAAAATCCTCAATTACCAGCCCTTAAAAGGGCTTTTGGGGACACTAGATAGATATATATATATATATATATATATATATATATTGTAACAGGAAGTCAGCTAAATCTGGGAATGTAGTCACAGGAAGGAGATACATTTCCAGCTGACTTAGAAAGTCCATTAATTAATTTAGGGTGTTGGCTACAGAGCTAGCCAGCAGGAAGTTGAAAGGCCTTCAGCTGTTCAGAATGAGGAGATCAAGGCCTCTATAATTTGTCCAGAGAAAATCTATTGAGTGCTGCCTCCTGTCGCCGTGTAGGCTGGGAGAGGAGGACAGACATACGTGTACCTCCCGAAGCTGGTGGGCATGGGAGAAGGACTGCTGCCGCCTGTCGCCGTGTAGGCTGGGAGAGGGGGACAGTCGGATGTGTGCCTCCCGACAAGCTGGTGAGCATGGGAGAAGACCCCCTACAGCGATGTGAAGCTAAGGAGGGTAACCACGAGTGAAGACGTCTCAAAGGTGAGAAGACAAAGTGTTCCATGTGAAGAGTGTGAAGAAAACAAAGGGACATGTTCAATGGACAATGTTTGTGCTGTGTGAAAAGCAAACAAATGGACATTTGAGTGTCTGCTGTAGGATCAGCAGTGTCGGCCCAACAGTAGGTTGGAAAGACTTCTTAGGTAGGTTCCAGTTGTGAGAAGGTAGCCGCCCACAGAGGCAAGGATTTATTTTGTTTTATTTTATTTTGATGTGTTTGCTGCATGCACTTGTTTGAAGAATAAACCTGTTGTTTGCAAGCACTTTTGGGCTATTTCTCTGTGAAAACGCACCCCCCAAGGAGTCATCTACACCCGCCACCGAGCTAATCCCTCACATATGGTGGAGGTATGCAGTGGGCATAAGCAGAGATCCCTGCAATGGAGTGCATATGTTTGATGAACTTTGTCTGGTGCATGAGATTGCACAATCTATGTGTGCAGGAGAGAAGATCCTGACAGAAAAAAAAAAAAAAAAAAAAGTGTTTTAAAGAGACAGCGGTCTCAAAATTATTTGATGAACTTTGTTGTGTCTGGTGCAAGTGACTGCACAAACTGTGTGTGCAGGAAAAGAGATCTTGAAAGAGAGAGAGAAAAACTACATGTGTTGAAGAGACAGTGGTCTGAAAAATTTTTGCTGGACTGTGAAAAATTTGTTTGTGGAGTTATTGAAGATGGGGCGTTCAAAACGCCTGAAGAATGCAAAGATAGATGAAATGAGAGACCGGATTCTATGGATGGAGGGGATGTTGCCGTCTGAACCAGCCCCATCCATGCCTAAAGAGAGTCTACTAAAGAGGAAGGTTGTTGTCCCTAGCAACACTGATGAAACTGCTATGGAGACGCAGTGTGCTCAGATGAAAAGTAAACTCAAAATGGAGGAGATGTTGAAACATCTGATTATATCAAATGCAGCTCAACAAAAGGCTCATCAAGAGAGCATGGCAGGCTGGAAACAGAGACGCCAGCAGCCAATGGAGGCCATCGGTTTGGAAGAAACCGAGTATGTGTGCAGGGCTGAGTTGGATGCCTTGCAACGGAAAATGGAAGAAAAGGAACAAGCCTTGGAATTGCTTAAAATGGAGCATAGAAACTTGCAGGAAATGAATGAACTACTCAAGTCTCATGTGTTACAGTGGGAAGAATCCACTGCTCTTCTTTTGGTCGAGTTGCAAAAACGCAGAGAGACTATAATGGAGAAAGATACCATCCTCATGGAAAAGGAAAGTGAAATTCAGACTTTGCAGAAGCAAAGCATGTGTGAAATGTTGGAGTTGCGTAATCAGCTGGAAAAAAGTCTTCAGTGTTTGGAAGTTACAAAAATAGACCTGCAGGAGTCGCAGGAACAGAATGTCGCTCTGAAAACGACATTGTCTCTCAGCGACAACGAGAAAAGTGAAAGAGAGGCTAAATTACTGAGTACTGTGTATGAGCTCACTACTTTGAGCAATGTGGTAAATGAATGGCGTGCGGACTGTGAAAGTTGGAAAGGGGAAGCCCAACGTGTCCAGCAGCAGTTAAAGGAGAAAGAAGCCTGTGTGGCAGAATTACAATCTCATTCCCAGAAACTAGCCAATGAGGTGAAGGCTCTTATGCAGGGAAAAGGAGATTGTGAACATAAGAGGGAAAAAGTAGAGGCACAGCTTCTGGAATCGCAAGTGAAGGTGTCAGAAGGTGACCGATTGTGTGCTAAGCTGTCAGAGAAGGCAAACCGACTGCAGGTTGAGTTGGACAATGTTACAAATCAGCTTTCTCAAGCAGACAGAAAATCTAGAGAAATTGCGGAAGATTTTTCTATCTTGGAATCGCAGCTGCAAGACACGCAGGAACTCTTACAGGAAGAGAGGTGTCAAAGGCTGAGTTTTAGCACAAAGCTCAAACAAATGGAAGATGAGAAAAATGGCTTCCTGGAACAATTAAAAGAGGAGGCGGAAGCAAAGAAAAACCTATCAGAGCAAGTCGCAACATTGCAAGCTCAGATAGCGGATATGAAAAAACGCATGGAAGAAAGCGTTGGTTCATTACAGTGTGTTGAAGATGTGAAAAAGAAGTTTGATCAGATGCTTGGTGAAGAGAAGACTGTGTCTGCAAAATATGCAGAAGAACGCGACCGTGCAAAAACGGAGGCGCGTGATAACGAGAGCAAAGCCCTGTTCTTGGCTCGCTCTTTGGAGGAAGTTCTAGAGTGTAAGGCTGAACTAGAAAGTGTTAACAAACAGCTGCGTACAGAAATGGAAGAATTGGTCAGCTCCAAGGATGATGTTGTGAAAAGCGTTCAGGAGCTAGAAAAGTCTAAACGAGCCTTAGAACAGCAAGTAGAAGAGATGAAGATTCCGTTGCAGGAACTGGAAGAGGAATTCCAGGCAACAGAGGATCTGTCCCAAAGAGGGGATAGTGTGCCTGATGCAGTTTTTAAAAGGATCAGTGTTTTGGGGTCTGTCCTGAGTGAGCCTCAGAAATGTGATGACACGTGGCTTGAATCACCCCTTTGGAATAAACCGTTCCTTCAAAAACTTCAAGCATTGGAAAATGTATCATTAGAACTTCAGCAAATAAAGGAGTTGTGTAAGAAATGTGATGATTTCTCAGTTCAGGCTGAAAACCTAGTGGAGAAAACTAAAGCGGAGAAAACTAAAGCAAGTGATATAAATCTGGGAGGAAAAAGCAAACGCCACCTAGTGGAGAAAACTAAGGCTGTTGGTGAAAACGTGAAGCAAATGAATTTCAAGTGCCTTTCAGAGAATATTTCTAAAATGAAACTGGTAAAAGACGGGTGGCAGAAGTTTGATCGTGATCTTGAGATGCATTCCATGTGGAATTCAGATAGAGAAAAAGAACTAGGTGACCTTGAGCGGTCAAATAGTTCAGCAGAAAGTGCATTGAAGAAACCTGTAAAAGAATGTGTTGCAGTTCCATGCTTCTTCACTGATGCAGAGAGGAGGTCTATAATGGATACCACCCAGATCGCTGGGTTCAACTGTGTTGTTGCCTTTGACCCCTATGTTGGTGGAAGGAAAGTTGATGATGTTCTGGTTGGCTTCTTCTGTGAAGAGTTTGGCAAGAAATATAAACTGAATATCAAATCAAATAGTAGGCCTTTACTGCGACTCGCTCAGGAGGGCGAAAAGTTTAAGAAGTTGATGAGTGCAAATGCTTCAGATCTGCCTATGAATATGAAATGTTTGAATGATATTGATATCTCTGGGAAAAGGAACAGGGGTCACTTTGAAGAAATGTGTGACAGCCTGTTGTCTCAATTGGAAAATCCTCTGCACAGCATCTTAGAGCAAGCAAAGCTCAAGAAGGAAGATCATTCCCTTTTACAACAAAAAGTCAATGATTGTGTACAGATGTATGGAGAGGCAACTCAAGTCACAGAGGGATGTCAAGAGTCCCTACTTGGAACAAAGCTTAGTGAAGCAAAGGTTCTCAAAGTTTTGTGGAAAACATTTATGGATTGCAGAGAGAGGCGTCTTAAGAATGTTGAAGACATTAAGACTAGCCCAATTGAGTTGCCTATGGATCACGGTCCTCCATGGTGGATTGGACAGACGGTTATGAGGGACAAGCTGTCTGACATTTATGAGAAAGCTGTCAATGAAGATGACAGAAACGAGAAGGAGCAAAATGATGCCAAAAATGCAGTTGAAGAATGTGTATATGAGATGAGAGACAAACTGTGTGGCATTTATGAGAAATCCGTCAATGAAGATGACAAAACAGTTTCATCCGGAAGCTTGAGGATAATAGGAGGCTTATCAGTGAGTCAGCAGTGCTTGACACATGCGTGCCTGGAAATCTGTGTCCCAACCCTAGGGTTGAAACAAGAGGGGGGGGTATGTAACAGGAAGTCAGCTAAATCTGGGAATGTAGTCACAGGAAGGAGATACATTTCCAGCTGACTTAGAAAGTCCATTAATTAATTTAGGGTGTTGGCTACAGAGCTAGCCAGCAGGAAGTTGAAAGGCCTTCAGCTGTTCAGAATGAGGAGATCAAGGCCTCTATAATTTGTCCAGAGAAAATCTATTGAGTGCTGCCTCCTGTCGCCGTGTAGGCTGGGAGAGGAGGACAGACATACGTGTACCTCCCGAAGCTGGTGGGCATGGGAGAAGGACTGCTGCCGCCTGTCGCCGTGTAGGCTGGGAGAGGGGGACAGTCGGATGTGTGCCTCCCGACAAGCTGGTGAGCATGGGAGAAGACCCCCTACAGCGATGTGAAGCTAAGGAGGGTAACCACGAGTGAAGACGTCTCAAAGGTGAGAAGACAAAGTGTTCCATGTGAAGAGTGTGAAGAGTAAAGGGACCTGTTATAAATGGACATGTGCTGTGTGAAAGAAAACAAAGGGACATGTTCAATGGACAATGTTTGTGCTGTGTGAAAAGCAAACAAATGGACATTTGAGTGTCTGCTGTAGGATCAGCAGTGTCGGCCCAACAGTAGGTTGGAAAGACTTCTTAGGTAGGTTCCAGTTGTGAGAAGGTAGCCGCCCACAGAGGCAAGGATTTATTTTGTTTTATTTTATTTTGATGTGTTTGCTGCATGCACTTGTTTGAAGAATAAACCTGTTGTTTGCAAGCACTTTTGGGCTATTTCTCTGTGAAAACGCACCCCCCAAGGAGTCATCTACACCCGCCACCGAGCTAATCCCTCACAATATATATATATATATATATATATAAAAGAAGAAAAAACTCAATTACCAGCCCTTAAAAGGGCTTTTGGGGACACTATATATATATATATATATATATATATATATATATAAATAAAAAAAAATCCTCAATTACCAGCCCTTAAAAGGGCTTTTGGGGACACTAGATATATATATATATATATATATATATATATCTAAGAAGAAAAAACTCAATTACCAGCCCTTAAAAGGGCTTTTGGGGACACTAGATATATATATATATATATATATATATATATATATTAAAAAAAAAAATACACAAATACCAGCCCTTAGAAGGGCTTTTTGGGGTGCTGTCAGGATGCTGTCCTTACAGCAGTAGTGGACCAAGAACACTGCAAGACCAGGAACACTGACTAACTGTCCCTAGCTTAACAGCAGCAGCAGCAGCAGCAGCAGCTCTCCCTGCTCTCACTAACACACACTGCTTCAGAATGATCTAAGATGGATGCTGCCCTTGCTTATTTATAGGAGGTGGGAGGGTGTGGGAGGGAGGTATGCTGATTGGCTGGAAATGTGCCTGCTGACTGTGAAGTTCAGGGTCAAAGTTTGCCTCAATGATGTATTATAGGGGGCGGACCGAACATCGCATATGTTCGCCCGCAGCGGCGAACGCGAACATGCTAAGTTCGCCGGGAACTGTCCGCCGGCGAACAGTTCGGTACACCTCTACCGTGCAATATACAAGTAAGGAGTAACCAGTGGTATGTACGAGAAACAAGACAAACAAAACATATAAACAAACAATAACTGTACCGGCCGGTGCACAAATATCCCAATATCAAGGGGCAAGGAAACCATATAAATAATATTTTCCACAAACTGTAAGTAAGTCAATAACATATTGTTACTAACAAATGAGTATGGGATGTAACCCTCTTGATATGCTCCTGAGGAAGCTCGGACCCATCCGATGTGACTGAGTTGGTGCACATAAATATGGCATGCAGTGAATCCAAACGATTGTAAATATAGAGTCCAGTCAATCAAAAAAGGGGGGGGGGTTGACATGTAAGATAAAGACATCAGGAAATGTCTGCAGCGGTGTAGAAGATCGTGGCTAGAGAAAAAGGATTGCAGTGAACTGCTGCAGGGAGATCGTGGAGCAGATCACCTATGATGAGTCTGAATGTGTATGGGGACTAGGCTGAGTTTTAGGTGGGGATTCCTATGTCTCTGACGGCAGGTATGCCGCTTCTTTACCCCTGCTTGAAACCTAAATTGGCTGATTCTGACTAGGTGTCTCTCCAGCTGTAGCCGGGCAGCTTGAAAGGGATAATGTGTGAGGTATCTTACGGTGCATGGGGACTTGTGCAGAGCCTGGGGAAATCTACCGTGGGGACCGGTGGGATGGGTGCTTGGTGTGTAGCACACCTCTGTGCAAGGTAGTCTCTGATAGCCTGCCAAAAAAACAAAAAGGAGAAGCGCTCTAAGTGTAGACAGTTTAATAATACATAAGAAGCAATGTGTGTAGTAACTCACAAGACATAAGTGAAAGTCAGGCTGTGTAACATCATCAGATCTTTAAAGCATCCTCTGGGGGGAGGGAGGTGGTGATGTCAAATCCAAAGCGCCGTCCGTGGCTGAGTAGATGTTTAATGGGAGGAAAAAAAGCCGGCAGCCTCCCGCCTCAGTGTACGATGAGCGGTCAGATGGAAGTGACCGACGGCTGCAAGGTTCCGTGGATGGATGGACGCTCTCCCATCACCAGGGGTGGTGAGTTCAAACAGCAAAGGAACGGCATGCACGACGCGTTTCTGAGCATGCACGGGGTCGATGTACCCGGGGCGCTCTTTCCTCAGGTGCTGGAGAGCCGTGGACTCTACAAGGTTTATATATAGCTCAGTTAATTAGTGATTCACCGCAGCTGGAACAAAAGGGGAATGCCTCGGGATAAAAAGGATTTGGAACCAGAGCTGAAAGCAACCAGTTCATGGAAGGACAACAACTTTGAAATCAATTATACTTGAATGTACAGCATTAAAAACATAAACAATTAAAAGCATATGTTAAAGGTGGATTGTACTCGATTGGCTGGCCACAAATTCACATGTATGGGGCTGAAACAATAATTTCTCATAAGAATCAGATATATACCAAAAATGGATGATAGGAGATAATCAGTGATAATATTCAAAGTTAGACAAATGAGCATGAACTGATCATGACTCCTAAACATGATAATAAAGATAAAATTACAAATATATATGTACATGAAAAATCATGACTTTAATGAAATTATGAATGTTGTAGAGGTGAAATACACTCTAAACCTATGGACACTAGGTATGTGGAAGGGGAAAAGGGGGACAAAAAAATGTGATATTAATGTATTTATGACTAATAGTCCAAGAAGACATCATGTAACATAATAAATTAATATGACATGATGGAACATGCATCAAGCAGCACAATACACAAAAAGTATCGTAAAGGATCTATATAAATCTATAACAACCTATAAATGTAAGGTATGTAAAAAAATATAAATATATAAAAATATAAAAATATATAAAAATATATATATATATATATATATATATATAAAAATGTGAATACATACATCTATGAGAAAACTAACTGGTTGAAAGGGTATAAACGGCTCAAATTAAAAGATCCATGTGTGTAGATGGATAAAGGGAAAAAGAAAACTAATAAAGGCGACATATCATACAAGGGACCCAAGTCTGTATGTGATTGTTGACAAATAGATATGTCAAAATGGAAGATGTATATATATATATATAAGGTTATCAAAAAAAGGGGGGGGGGGGAAGAGAATAACCTATTGTGCTATTTGGGACAAAATAGGAAGAGGAGGAAGAAAGGAACCTCAATTATAGAATAGTGTGTACATCTAGTTCCTCGTTCAATGCTCGAGGGGCGAGAACGTCTAGCGTGTATATCCAAAAGGTTTCACGCATACATAATTTGGAAAAACGTTCTCCTTCTGGCAAATCTTTCGAAATGGATTCAATGACCCAAATTTCAAGTCCCTCAGTCGATTTTCCATGGACTTCTGAGAAGTGTCGAGGGACACTATGAAGGTCACTCCCACCTTCAATGAGACGGCGGTGTTTTCCAAACCGCTGTCTTACCGGTCTGATGGTGCGACCCACATAAAGAAACTGACACGGGCATATTAAACAATAGACAACATACTCAGTAGAGCTGATAGCCTGCCGGTCACTGGTGCCTTTGGCTCTGACAGCCGTGTGGTTGTTTCTTCACCCCTTTAAAGAGTACCTTATTGTGCCAATACCTCACTGGCTGTCCTCCGGCTGCGTGTCTTGTCCTGGAATCGATCGCCTCCGATCATCTGGAGTAGCGCTGCTGATGATCCCCGTTCTCCGAGGGGTCCGCCATCCTAAAGGGGGTGTGGTGAGTGCCCCCCCCCCCGCACGCCTGGTGACATCAACGTGTTTCGCTTAAGGTAGCGTAGCTTTGTCTGGACTAATTTATACAGTAACAGTGCATATTATTTAGCAATGATTACTGTATTAATGTCACTGGTCCCCAAAAAGTGTCAAAAATGTCAGTTAGGGGTCCGATCTGTCTGCCGCAATGTCGCAGTCCCACTAAAAATCACTGCTCACCGCCATTACTAATAAAAAAATAAATAAATAAATGTCCAAAAATCTATCTCGTAGTTTGTAAATGCTATAACTTTTGTGCAAACCAATTAAAATACGCTTTTTGGGATTTTTTTTTTACCAAAAAATATGTAGCAGAATACAAATTGGCCTAAACTGATAGAAAAAAAATGATTTTTAAATTTTTTTTATTGAGAATGTTTTATAGCAGTAAGTAAAAAATATTGTGTTTTTTTTTCAAAATTTTCGCAATTTTTTTTGTTTATAGAGCAAAATCTAAAAACTGCAGAGTTGATCGAATACCACCAAAAGAAAGCTCTATTTGTGGGAAACAAAGGACATAGATTTTTTTGGGTACAGCGTCGCATGACCGTGCAATTGTTAGTTAAATTAACGCAGTGCCAAATCGCAAAAAATGGCCTGGTCATTAAGGGAAAAAACCTTCCAGAACTGAAGAGGTTAAAATATAATTTCAGGATATATTATAGCTTCAGTTAATTTGTGATAATAATGAGGTCTTTTTGATGCAACCCCTTTTTCATGTGGTACCTTAAGGCAGCCATTTTTACAATGTTGTTCTCCAATACAGCACTTTTTATAATTCATTTCTTTAATGGAGCTTCTTTAAAGCCTAAGTTTAGTCAATTTTCTTTCCTGTCAGCATTGGACCATATTTACAATCAATGCAAATTCTCCATTGTGTTGTTGGCTGAGATTTTTGTTGTAATTTAGTTGATCCCATCCTCTGCAGCCGTCAGAGGCGGGCTGGCCCGGGGGGCAAGGTGGCAATTTCCCCCCGGGCCGGTCTAATCCCCCTCAGAAAAGGCCGCTCAGTTTGGGGTCAGTCCCGCCGTCCGTCGGTATGGTATGTCGCTAGTCAGTGAGTCACAGTCATAGACACGCTGTCACTTCCTGCCATGGCCCTGCCCTGGAGACCTGGTTGCTAGATCACCGGCCGCTGAGCGTCTAGCAACCAGTGACGTAGCGGTCTCCAGAGCAGAAGGAGAGGAGACCCATCATGCAAAGCCGTCGGCCGTCCTCCGCGCCGATCACTGGCCCCAGCCGCCCGGCCCCTCCCACCTTCGGCTCCTCCCTCCATCCCATCAACGTGGGGCCGATGCAGAAGAGGTGGCTGGCCTGGCCTAGGAAAATGCAAGTCTGCAACGGGCAACAGCGGGTCAGCGGCAATCCAGATTGATTCTAGTGAAGTTACCTGCTGCGGTGCGGTGGACAGTGTCTGTGAGGTGGTCGGGACTCGGAGAAGAGCAGCGGCAGCCAGTGAGTGACCAAAAAAAAAAGTGACATGTGGACATTTTTTCCCTGTACTTTCCCCCTGGCACTGTATACAGCCTGTATATTGATGTATAGCTGTTCCTGGCACTATATACCTGTCTCATACCTGTATTATACAGGTATGAGACAGGTATTTAGAGCCAGGAGCAGCTATACATCAATATACAGGCTGTATACAGTCCAGTTAAAGAGGTTGTAAACCCTTTTTTTTTTCTTTTTGACCCTGCAAGAGAGACATAATGAGCTAGTATGCATCGCATACTAGCTCATTATGAAATACTTACCTTAGAATGAGCCCCCCGCCGTGCCGCCCGCTTAGCTGGATGACGGGCGACATGTCCAGTCGCCTGTCTTCCAGGATCGCGGCATCCGGCCATCTGATTGGCCGGAGCCGTGGTGACGTCACCGGACTCTGAAGAAATGGCACCAGCGGCCGGTCCTTCAGAGCGCATGCGCCAGTAACGTCACTGGCTGCATGTAAGGTAAATATCTCCTAAACGGTGCATTTTTAGGAGATATTTACAGTACCTATAGGTAAGCCTTAATAAAGGCTTACCTATAGGTAAAAGTGTCAGAGGAGGGTTTACTTCCTCTTTAAAGAGATAATTACCTGATATGCAGCCAGTGATGTCACTGGCGCATGGGCTCTGAAGGAACGGCCGCTGGTGCCATCTTTTCAGAGTCCGGTGCCGTTCCTTCAGAGTCCGGTGCCGTGACCGTCGGCTCCCGCGGCTCTGGCCAATCAGATGGCCGGATGCCGCAATCCCGGAAGACGGGTGACTGGACATGTCGCCCGTCATACAGGTAAGCGGGGGTTCGTTCTAAGGTAAGTATTTCATAATGAGGTAGTATGCGATGCATACTAGCTCATTATGGGTTTCTCTTTCAGGTTGCAGCAAAAAAAAAAAAAAAAAAATAGTTTCATGGGTTTACAACCTCTTTAAAGGTATTGGGTCCCTGAGGTCCCCTAGGGCTCCCCCTTGTGTCATGGGAGCGTAAGCTGGCCGCAAAGGAGGAGGTCACATGTGTAGATCTCAGCCAGGGTTCATGCTGGGACTTGCAGTCCTTTGCTTTTGGGGATGTAATCCCCCCAAAAGTGAAGGACTACAGGTCCCAGCATAAGCCCCTCAGAGCTCAGCATGTGTCACCCACCCCCGATCCCCCAACTAGTGCAGGACTACAGGACCCATTCATCCAGCTTAACCACTTCCAGACCGCCCACCGCATATATAGTGTGGCAGGGCGGCCTGGCTGTGCAAAATCACATACCGATGCGTGATTTTGTGCACGGGTTCTAGGGGACGCGACACAGCGGGAACCAATCAGCAGGTCACCTGCGATCATTCCGGAGAATGACAGAACGGCGGTCTGCCTTTGTAAACAAGGCAGACGGCTGTTCTGTCACAGGAAGATGGAGATCTGTGTTTCAGCTGAGCTGAAACACAGATCTTTTTATTTTCTCTAGTACATCCATCCCCCACACAGTAAGAAAGCATTCCCTAGGAGCAAACTTAACCCCTTGATCACCCCTAGTGTTAACCCCTTTCCTGCCATTGTCATTTATACAGTAGCAGTGCATTTTTTAGCACTGATCACTGTATTAGTGTCACTGGTCCCCAAAAAGTGTCACTTTGTGTCAGATTTGTCCGTCGCAATGTCGCAGTCCCACTAAAAAGCTGGGCATGGATGGTGAGTTGATACGGTAGTTCAACGGGCCACTTGACCTGACTTGCCCCCCAGGCTTAAGGCTGCCAGCCCTCCCCTGGCAGCCGTTATCTTCCAGTGCTGTGAAAGTCAATATAAGCCGTACTATAGCTTCCATAAATGAAAAAGGATCTATAAATGGAGAAGGTTCATTTATCCTTCCATCCTACATTTATAGAGTGCTATTCATTCATGGAAGCTATAGCACGGCTTCTATAAATGGAAAAGTGGGGTGGAAATGACAGGCATAGTTGGCTCTCTTGACAAGTGCATATGACAGGTCCTTCAGCTCTTATTAACCCCTGCAGTACCAGAAAAAGGGGTAGGGGGGATTAAAGGGCCAGCAGTACAGGGGTTTAGTTGACACGCATTTGCAAATGCATGTGTAAGCTGCAGGGCCACTACACGGCACCTTGTGTTACCTGCAGTCCTAACACTTTCTAATTTGAGTGTCTCCACAATGGAAACACATGGCTGCTAATGGATGGATGGGAAAAAGGTGGGAGGATGGCAGACCAAACCTCCCCCAACTCGCTCCCATCTATGACTGGTCTAATATATCAAAACTCTAATAGCGATGTTGTAGCGATGGTACAAACTGAAATGGACCAGCTGAGAAGCATACACCTCCATCCCCTTGGCGGATGCAGTATAAAACACAAATTGGGACTTTATATGAGGCATTGGCCTGTAAAGCACAGTGCCTCCATCCCTTATTTTATAAAATATTTGGGACTTTACATGAGACAAGCAGGTCATGCTATTGGTCTTCATCCCTGTGTATGAAAAAACTGAGGTCAAATCAGACTGCATCCACCAAAAACGCACGAAAATCGCACGGTGGAACTTTAAATGAGGCACCAGCCTGTAGGCAAGGCACCTCCATCCCTGGTTACATGAACAATGTAGGCTATGTGGGACTTTAAGTGAGACACCAGCAGGTAATGCCTAGCGTCTCCATCCCTGTATCAGAAAAAATGAAAGTTGAAAGGATTAAAAGGTGCATGGAAGCCAGCCAGCCAGCTCCCAGTCTGATGTACTCACCCTCCAGTCTGCCACCAACCAAGTAGACCTGTTTCATGATATAAATAAAGAGCAGGGGTTTAGTTGACATGCATTTGCAAACGCATTTGTAAGCTGCAGGGCCACTACACAGCACCCTGTGTTACCTGCAGTCTTAACACTTTCTATATGCTTTGGTACTTTGGTATATGCTAATGCCAGGAGCCTAGCTAATAAAATGAATGAGTTGGTAATGTTGGTACATGAGGAAGACATAGACCTTGTGGGAATAACGGAAACTTGGTTCGACTGCTCACATGACTGGCTTGCCAATATCCAAGGGTATTCGGTGTACTGGAAGGATAGGGTAGGAAAAAGAGGGGGAGGGGTATGTCTCTATGTCAAGGATAATGTAAGGGTGATAGAGAGGAATGATATTATGGAAGGGATGAGTATGGAGTTAGAATACGTGTGGGTAGAGCTCCAGAGGGAAGAAAAAAAGGGAAAAGTAATTGTGGGGGTTTGCTATAGGCCACCCAACCAAAGGGAGGTGGTAGAGCTGGAATTTATATCACTGTTGGGTAAAGTGGCAAAACTGGGATCAGTCATCATATTGGGGACTTCAATTATCCCGACATTGACTGGGAAGAGGGGACAACACACTCACAGAAGGCCCGTCTATTCATGGTAACCTTACAGGACAACTACATGTCACAGTTGGTGGATTCTCCTACTAGAGAAAATGCAGTCCTGGATCTATTGATTACTAATGACCCAGACCTAATCTCGGAGGTAGGAGTCCAGGACAACCTGGGCTCTAGCGATCACAGGATGATCACATTTAGCATAAATAACAATATAACAAGGCAAGTGGGGATCATAAGAACCCTAAACTTCAGAAGGGCAAACTTTCCAAAATTATGCTCATTGATGAAATGGGATCACTGACCATGGAGGAAAATTGGGAATGCTTTAGGAACATATTAAACAAATGCATCCTGCAGTGCATTCCTATGGGAAATAAATTTAGAAGAGACAAGGCCAAACCTGGCTGGTTAAACCGTAATGTTAAAAAACTTATAAGGGGAAAAAAATGGCCTTCAAGAAATATAAATCAGAGGGCACAGTATCGGCTTTCGAGAAATACAAGGAGGCAAATAAGAAAAGTAAATACGAAATCAAAATGGCTAAAATCAACTTTGAGAGACAAATAGCGGAGGATAGTAAAAAGAACCCAAAGAAACTCTTTAAATATATCAAAAGCAAAAAAGCTAGGGCAGAGCATATTGCACACATAATTAACGAAGATGGGGGGATGGTTACAGAGGACACTGAAAAGGCAACCGTGCTGAACGCCTTTTTCTCATCAGTCTTTACTCAGGAAAAGGAGGGGTACACTGACCATGACTGTATGGTCAGTAGTATTACACAGGACTTGCCGCTATGGCTAACAGAGGGTGAAATCAGGAAAAGGCTGGATAAAATTAACACAAACAAATCACCAGGCCCGGATGGCGTACATCCGAGAGTAGTCAATGAACTCAGTAAGGTTATATCTAGACCACTGTTCCTGATCTTTGCAATTGGGAACATGATAGCAATTTATAAATATCTCAATGGTGATCTCGACATAGAAAAAAAGCTATTCAGTCGTAGAGAGTGCATGAGGACTCGAGGGCATACATTGAGATTAGAGGAGAAACGTTTTAACCTCAGGCAACGTGGGGGGTTCTTTACTGTTAGAGCTACAAGATTATGGAATTCTCTACCACAAGAGGTGGTTTCTGCGGGAAGTATGGTGGCTTTCAAAAGACTCTTAGACGTACATCTCAAGGATCAGAACATTCAGGGGTATGTGAGATGACTACAGCCACACACACCTACACAGGTTGAACTGGAAGGACTATTGTCTTTATTCAACCTCACCTAGTATGTAACTATGTAATTTGAGTGTCTCAACAATGGAAGCACATGGCTGCTAATGGATGGATTGGAGACAGGTGGGAGGGAGGCAGCCCAAACCTCCCCCAACCCACCCCCATCGATGACTGGTCTAATATATCAAAACTCTAATAGCGATGTTGTAGCGATGGTACAAACTGAGAAGGACCAGCTGAGAAGCATACACCAACATCCCCTTGGCGGATGCAGTATAAAACACAGATTGGGACTTTATATGAGGCATTGGCCTGTAAAGCACAGTGCCTCCATCCATAATTTCATAAAATATTTGGGACTTTACATGAGACAAGCAGATCATGCTATTGGTCTTCATCCCTGTATATGAAAAAACTGAGGTCAAATCAGACTGCATTCACAAAAAACGCACGAAAATCGCACGGTGGGACTTTAAATGAGACACCAGCCTGTAGGCAAGGCACCTCCATCCCTGGTTACATGAACAATGTAGGCTATGTGGGACTTTAAGTGAGACACCAGCAGGTAATGCCCAGCGTCTCCATCCCTATATCAGAAAAAAACGAAAGTTGAAAGGATTAAAAGAGGTGCATGGAAGCCAGCCAGCCCCAAGTCTGATGTACTCACCCTCCAGTCTGCCACCAACCAAGTAGATCTGTCTCATGATATAAATAAAGAACAGGGGTTTAGTTGACACGCATTTGCAAACGCATGTGTAATTTAGGGCCCTGCTGCCTCTAACTACCAGTCTTGCAAGGTTTTGAGTGAGATTTGGTGATGTTACTACCATGCATCTTAATGTTTTACTTGCTGGCAGGGCCGACGCGACCCATAAGGCAGCTCAGGCAGCCGCCTGTGGGCACCAGGGTGGTGGGGGCGGTAAATTGTCATACCGTCCTGGTCCTGGATTGGTCCTGGAGTCCCGGCGAATCCTGGTGCAGAGCAAGTTCCGACACTTGTCTCCAGTCATCTGTCCGGGAGGGGCGCGCCGCGCGCTAATTTTGGACACACACACATCAGACAGCATCAGTTTCACCCCCCCCCCCCGCAGCCTGTGCAGTGCCGTACGATCTCCGCTCGGCTCGGCTCCACATTCTCCCCGGACCCCGCCCACCGGCCGCCTTTCAGAAGCCGCCCTCTCTTCCTCCCACGGCTCTGATGTACTCCTGTAAACAAACAGGAGGAGTCGGGGAGGAGGAGGGAAATCATGCCATGCTCCAAGTCCGCGCTGATCTGAGGTCTGTGAACTGTGAGTACTACAATAGATGACACTGGGGGGGGAGCAACATAGATGACGGGGGGGTTACAATATAGATGACACGGGGGACAATATAGATGACATGGAGGGGGCAATATAGATGACAGTGGGGGGAAGACAATATAGATGACACGGGGGAACAATATAGATAATACTGGGGGGGTAATATAGATGACACTGGGGGGGGGGGGACAATGACACTGGGGGGGGAACAATATAGATGACACTGGTGGGGGGGGGACAAAATAGATGACACGGGGGAACAATATAGATGACACTGGGGGGGGGGGACAAAATAGATGACACTGGGGTTGTGGAGAATTATAGATAACACGGGGGGGGGGGATAATATAGATGACATGGGGGGAACAATATAGATTACATGGGGGGGAATAATATAAATTACACTGGGGGTGTGGAATAATATAGATGACACAGGGGGGGGGGTTATATAGATGACATGGGGGGAACAATATAGATGACACGGGGGGGGAGGAGACAATATAGATGACACTGGGGGGGGACAATATAGATGACACTGGGGGGGACAATATAGATGACACGGGGGGGATAATATAGATGACACGGGGGAACAATATAGATGACACTAGGGGGGGGGCATATACCTAGATGACACTGGGGGGACAATATAGATGACACGGGGGGGAACAATATAGATGATACTGGGGGGGGGGAACAATATAGATGACACTGGGGGTGTGGAACAATATAGATAACACGGGGGGGGATAATGTAGATGACATGGGGGGAACAATATAGATTACATGGGGGGGAATAATATAAATGACACTGGGGGTGTGGAACAATATAGATGACACGGGGGGGGGGTCAATATAGATGACACTGGGGGAGGGGACAATATAGATGATACTGGGGGGGATAATATAGATGACACGGGGGAACAAAATAGATGACACTGGGGGGGGCCATATAGATGACACTGTGGGGACAATATAGATTACACGGGGGGGGAATAATATAAATGACACTGGGGGTGTGGAACAATATAGATGACACTGGAGGGGGGACAATATAGATGACATTGAGGGGGGACAATATAGATGACACTGGAGGGGGGACAATATAGATGACACTGGGGGGGCAATATAGATGACCCTGGGGGGGGACAATATAGATGACACAGGGGGGAGGGAAATATTCTAGTTGGGGGGATGGATATTAAATCCGACCACCACCCCCCTCAGCACAAAGCCTCCCTCCTCCAAAGCGCCCCGTAGGACAGTGACCACTTAGCTCCCACCATCCCACAAATTAAAAAGATACTGGCTTCTACAAAGGGGCCAAACAAGGCATCTGGGACCCTTGGCACCCTGCTAGAGATGTGGATCAATCACCCCAGGTGCCCACATTAGTGCCGACTTGTCAGGCAAGTTAGTGGAGCCAGGTGGTGGAAATTTTTTTTTTTTACTACTGTACTACACAATCCAGCACAGGCAAACACATTACATTTGCAACCTGCATTTCGGGTGTCATTAAGTTAACATTGACAGCCACGGCAGATTGCAACTGCAGTGCGTTTTGAAGAATGCGGTGCAGAAAACGCACATATCATTTGGATTTGTGGGCTTTTGTTCTTTTCTCAGGAAAGTCCCACCAAAAGCAGGACAGTTGGGAAGTAGTTTTGATTGATTTGTATTAAAAGGGGGAGATTTGTACTGGGAAGGGGGAATTTAGGTGGGAGGATTTATGAGAGAACTGCACAGTAGACTGATGCTGGCATGGGGGATTGGGGGGGGGGGAGGAATTGTGTTGGGTAGGGGTATTTAGGGGTTGGAAAAATAATTGTGCCGGGTAGGGGGATTTGGGGGGAGAGAATTTGTGCTTTTGTGCTATAAATGGGGGAAAATATTTAAATATTTACTCTGGGAGATCTGCACTAGAAGAGTGATTGGGTTTGGGTTTTTTTTTTGCTGGGAGAAGAAATGTGGGGGGATTTGTTGTGCTGGGAAGGGGGATTGGTGGGAAAGAGGATTTGTGCTGGGGGTATCTGGAGAGGGGGTATTGGGTGGGAGAGCATTTGTACTTGAAATGGGGGGTTGTGCTGGGAGGGAGGATTTTGGGGGGTGGAAGAGGATTTATTCTGAGAGGGGTATTGGGGGGAAGGAGGATTGGTGTTGGGAGGGGAATTGAGGGGTGTGGGGATAAGTGCCAGGACAGGGGAATTGTGCTGGGTCGGTCTGGGGAGGTAGAAGTGGGGGAGCATACATTAGTGCTGGAGGGGAGGGAGTGGGGATTTTTGCTAAAAGGGTGAAGTTGGGGGGGGGGGGGATTATTTTGTACTCCCCTTACCACTACACTCCTGTCCCCTGCATTCTGTACATTACACACTCCTGCCCGGCATTCTGTGCATTATATACTCCCGTCCCCTGCATTCTGTACATTAGACACTCCTGTCCCCTGCATTCTGTACATTACACACTCCTGTCCCCTGCATTCTGTACATTAGACACTCCTGTCCCCTGCATTCTGTACATTACATACTCCTGTCCCCTGCATTCTGTACATTACATACTCCTGTCCCCTGCATTCTATACATTACATACTCCTGTCTCCTGCATTCTGTACATTACATACTCCTGTCCCCTGCATTTTATACATTAAATACTCCTGTCTCCTGCATTCTGTACATTCCATGCTCCTGTCCCTTGCAGTCTGTACATTACATACTCCTGTCCCCTGCATTCTGTACATTACATACTCCTGTCCCCTGCATTCTATACATTACATACTCCTGTCCCCTGCATTCTGTACATTACATACTCCTGTCCCCTGCATTTTATACATTAAATACTCCTGTCTCCTGCATTCTGTACATTCCATGCTCCTGTCCCTTGCAGTCTGTACATTACATACTCCTGTCCCCTGCATTCTGTACATTACATACTCCTGTCCCTTGCAGTCTGTACATTACCTACTCCTGTCCCCTGCATTCTGTACATTACATACTCCTGTCCCCTGCATTTTATACATTAAATACTCCTGTCTCCTGCATTCTGCACATTCCATGCTCCTGTCCCTTGCAGTCTGTACATTACATACTCCTGTCCCCTGCATTCTGTACATTACATACTCCCGCCCCCTGCATTCTGTACATTAGACACTCCTGTCCCCTGCTTTCTTTACATTACATACTCCTGTCCCCTGCATTCTGTACATTACATACTCCTGTCCCCTGCATTCTATACATTACATACTCCTGTCCCCTGCATTCTGTACATTACATACTCCTGTCCCCTGCATTCTGTACATTACATACTCCTGTCCCCTGCATTCTATACATTACATACTCCTGTCCCCTGCATTCTGTACATAATGTTCTCCTTGACCCTGTTCTCTGTGTGTCATGTATTCCTAAACCTAGCACTGACTAAAGCTTTCTGTGTGTTACATATTGTATTACACACCCTGGACCCCTGCAGTCGGCGTTATGCATCCTTAACCAAACACTAACTGCAGCACCCTGTGCATTGCACATCGTCGACCCCTTGCCTTACATACTCCTGCACTATATACACAATACTGTACATTATATACTTCTCACCAAAGTCTTTATTATCTCAACAGTTAATGGTTGCTATGCAGTCCCTGACTATTTTAAAGAAGGTCTTCTTTAAGGTAGGCTCAGATAAAGTGTAAGCTCTGTGTATATTTTCATTGTCTGCAAAACCATATGCAATGGAAGCTTTGCATTCTTTTTTTTTGTGATTATTGTGCTGGGGTTTATAAGTATTCGTGAGATTCTTGCTTGTAGCATAGCAGTAAAAGCATATTTTATGGGTACAAGTGTTTAACCACACTCTTAAAGCGGAGTTCCACTCAAAAGTGGAACTAACGCTGATCTGTTTGCACCACCCCCCCCTCCAGTTTGGCACCTTTCAGGGGGGAGGGGGGAACGGGTACCTTTTTTTGACAGGTACCCCTCCCCACTTCCGGGAGACAGCGCTGCAGCGCCATCCCTCGGAAGTTCAGCCCCCTCCTCCTTCCCCCGCCACTGGGGCAATTACAAAGTGCGACGCGCTTTACGCATGTGCAGTAGGGAACTGGCAGTGAAGCTGAAAGGCTTCACTGCTGGTTTCCCTTATGACAAATGGCGGCGGCAGCACCTGACAGCCGTTCCCGAAAATTGTCTGGGGTGCCCACATCGCAGGTTCCCTGGACAGGTAAGTGTCTATATATTAAAAAGTCAAAAAGTCAGCAGCTACAGTATTTGTAGCTACTGATTTTTAATTTCTTTTTCCCCACGCAGAACTTTACTTTAAGCTACGTGCACCACAGGTCACTTCCTCCCTCAAGTCTCCCTCATTCTGAAGTTTAAAAGTTATAAGGAATGCAGGTGGCAGGTGAGGGGGGGGGGGGGAAACCAAAATGCACCTTCGCCTGTGTAGACAAAAATCCTTGCACCGGCCCTGCTTGCTGGAGAGAAAGCTGTACACGAAGGACTGCAGTGCCAGGATCTTCCTGCTCCTGCTTCATTCATTCTGTGGATCTGTGCTTCCTCCATCTCTCCTGTTGGTTCCTGATCATTATTACACCAGTTATAAAATCACCAGTTCTTAGGGTACAGCTCTGATATGAGAAAAAAAAAAGCTCCGCTTTTCTACGAAGATGACCCTCTTCACAGCATGGTAAGTCATTAATGGGGGAAATATCAGTTGCAGGGAGCCTCCAGGGATCCTGGTATCAAACTTTCTGTCCTCTGCATGCCTTTTGGGACAAAGCTTCCATGTTTTCCAAGATATCCAGGTTTTATTATCTGGCCTGACAATAAAAGCCTTTTTTATCATGCTGTACGCCATTCCAACCACAGTTTCTTATTTTTGATAATAAAACTACATTTTATTTTTATATAAAATACTCTAAGAGTAACTCCACTTTTCTGCTGCTGTTGTATTTTCTGAAATTGCAATGCGATATGGCTACCTGGAGCTGTTCTGTACACAGAATGTATACTGACCACACCCCAGAAACATAATTTCCTGCTTGTGTGATTGGCTCACCAATTTTCCCAGAAGTCTGCCTAAGATACAAGTCAGATTTCTGGCATCCCCTGCAATAAAAATGTAATTTTTGGTGAGATACTCCCAATAGGAACATGTCTAAAGGGATGCAGACCCAGCAGATTTCCTCATTAGAGCCCTGCAGCTGCCACAGCTGATTGATAATTATGAAACCACTCCCATTTGACCCACTCAGCACAGAGGCACAGAGGAAGGAACAGGGATTTCTTCAGAATAACAAAAGATAGGAATCTGCAACAAAGTTTGTTAAAATCCTTGTATTGTCAGAGATCACCCAGAGGGGAATGTTTTTTTCTCAACAAAAATGGAGTTACACCTTAAAAACTAAAATACTTAATCAGGATACATTCCACCCTGCACTGTAACGCAGCACATGAATACACTACATTACAATTAAAGTTGAATATGATCAACAAGTATAAATACAAAGGTGGTCCATATAGTGAACTTAGTGTTGAGTTATTCACTTTAAGGTCATCACAGAGGACAAGGGGGCGCTCTTTACGTTTGGAGGAAAAGAGATTTAATCTCCAAATATGGAAACGTTTCTTCACAGTAAGAGCTGTGCAAATGTTGAATAGACTTGCTCAAGAACTGGTTCTGGCTCAGTAGATTGCTTTAAAGTGGTAGTAAACCATGCAAGACAATAGTATAATGTGCTAGTATGCATACTAGCACAATATGAAATACTTACCTTAGAACAAAGCCCCCGCAATGGCGCCCGGTCATCGCTGATAGAGCTGACACGTTCCCTCTTCTTCTGGGTTTGCGGGCTCCAGCGCTGTGAGTGGCCAGAGCTGCGATAAAGTCGTAACCGCGCATGCGTGTGGGAGCCCTCCATTCTAGCAAGAAGCTCTGAAGTTCCGGCACGATACACCGGACCTTCAGAGTGCATGCGCCGCTGATGACAGTGGCTGCATGCAGGGTGAATATCTCCTAAACTGTATAGGGAAAGGAGATATTTATTTTACTTACAGATAAGCCTTGGAAGATTTGATTCCGATTATTAAGGCAATGATTCGATTTGATTTGATTCCGCGATGCATCACGATTACTGCCCAATGCCCAGCCCACTGCCCAATGGTTTTCAAAACTTAAAAAAAAAAAAAAAAAAAAACAATCAAGCTGGACCCTGGCATGGCCTGCAAGCCCTGCATAGTGCACTTGAACTGCAAACATATAGGAAGGTCTGAAAATAGCATAGCAGAGATAGACAACAACACTATTTACTAGAAGTAACAGTAAAATAGTATGGCATCAAAACTGTAGTAGTGCAGTTTATTGCTTCATAAAAGAAAAGGAAATATTAATATAAGGTCTACACACAGCGTGTGTCTTGTCCAACTCACGCTTCTCTGTTTGTTCGTAAAATCCAAAATGTGCCCAGATGTTTGCTTTTAAAACGCTAGGTTCATTTTTTATCTTTCGTTCTTTTTCTCCTTCTGCCATTACCACATATGTGACGGAGACGGATGACGTAAGTTGCCAAACTCTGTCAGTGTAAAAAAAAAAAAAAAAAGCACTTGTAAACTAAGCTGTAACAAGCAAGCAACATCTTTCATAAAATATTACTGTGTCTGTCTGTCTGTCAGTCCCTTTTATAAATGCACTGAGCCAGAGACCCCCCCTTCCCCCACAGCTGCCTGACACTGACAGAGACCCACCTTCCCCTACACCTTCCCCCACAGCTGACACTGACAGAGACCCCCCTTCCCCAACACCTTCCCCCAAACCTTCCCCCACAGCTGACACTGATAGAGACCCCCCTTCCCCAACACTTTCCCACACAGCTGAGCTGAGACTGACAGAGAACCCCCTTCCCCCACAGATGAGCTGACACTGACAGAGACCTTCCTTCCTCCACACCTTCCTCCACAGCACACTGACAGAGACCCCTCTTCCCCCACAGCTGACACTGACAGAGACCCCCCTTCCCCCACAACCACAGACCCCCCCTTACTGACACAGACCCCCCCTTCCCCCACAGCTGACACTGACACAGACCCCCCTTCCCTCACAGCTGACACTGACAGAGACCCCCACTGACAGAGACCCCCCCTTCCGACACTGACAGAGACCCCCCCTTCCCCCACAGCTGAAGTAGAGACCCCCCCTTCCACCGCTGTCAATGACAGAGACCCCCCCTTCCACCGCAGAACAAAGATACTACTAGTGACCCCGACCGTCCCCAGTCCCGGGTCCCCCCCATCACAGACATCCCCCCCAGAGAGACAGAGACCCCCATAATAGCCCCTTGCCACCAGAAAGGTGTCAGGCCAGGCCACTAAATAAATGTGCACTGCTCAACAACTACTACACTACTCTGCTGACTCTCACTAATTATTAATTTGTGATACATTATTAGTTCGGACTTACATACCTGCTGTGTGTGGGTTGTTGTGCATTGCATACCACACTGAGGAGTACAGTGCTCTGCTCTCTGGGCTCCAGTGGTTGGCTGGCGTGGCGGCTGGGCCTGGGACGACCACGGTGAGGTGGCGCTGGCTGGCTCTGATGGGGACACTTGGGGCTCCGGGTCCTGGCTGGTTGCAACACTCGGGGCTCCTGTGGAGTGTGGACTGGCTTGGTTGGCTGCAAGGCCGCAGGTGGGACGCCGATACCACTCAGGGGATGTTCTTCTTACAGCTGCGCCTCATGTCAAAGATGGAAGAGGAAGGGGCGGAGCCTTTTTATTCAGCTCCCGCACTAATCCACCAATCAGTTGTGTTCTTTGACTTTTTCTCCCAGGCACGGGAGGGCTTGGATGACATTATTTCCTAATCGATGTTGCCGTCCCCCCTAATTGATGCAGAATCGCGAAGGGTCGCATCGCAATGCATCGATTCGCCGATTATATTCCGCAGGCCTAATAGAGAGGGACCACTACTCCACCTCCAATTCACTTAACATGTTTTGCGGCAATCCGCTTCATCAGGAGTATGATACAGGAGGAATGAATTTATAAGAAAATGCAAATAGCAAAAAAAAAAACATGATAGCATATTGAACACGGATTGCCAAGAAACATGTTGAGTGAATGGAGGTGGAGCAGTGGTCCCTCTCTATAGGGAAACCACACTACTACTATGCAAATGTAATACTATTTATTGTTGTTTATCAAGGTCTAATCGTCTGGTGCAGGTTCCTTGCCCTTGACTGACCAATAGGCACATATATGTTTTTTTCTTTCCCCCTCTTTTGGGTTGTTGTGTGTTTTTAACAATTGTCAAAATCAATAAATGTATATTTTTAACAAAAAATTATTGTATGTAAGTCTTTTGCTGTACCATGAAAATCCATATTGCCTCAACCAACTTCCAATGCTATATTAATTTTCAGGACCTAGGTACATCTTAATTTTTCTTTATTGTGTAGCACATTTTTACCTACAGGTAAGCCTATAATAAGGCTTACCTGTATAGAAACCACCAAGCAGGGTATACAACTACTTTAAAAAAGGCCTGGATTATTCTCTAAATGTACATAATATAACTGGGTACTAACATTTATAGGTAAAGTTGATCCAGGGAATATCCGATTGCCTCTTGGGGTATCAGGAAGGAATTTTTTTCTCCCACTGGAGCAAATTGGATCATGCTTTGCTGT
This sequence comes from Pelophylax lessonae, assembly GCF_965119305.1. NCBI lineage: Eukaryota > Metazoa > Chordata > Amphibia > Anura > Ranidae > Pelophylax > Pelophylax lessonae. Next base: position 542,591,766 of record NC_138770.1, on the reverse strand, counting down.
TTTTTTTTTTTTTTGCCTTCCCTCTGGATCAACTGAGGGTATAGGATTATGTATATGAGGTTGTATGATTTTGTTTTCCCATTTATTGGTTGAACTAGATGGACTGGTGCCTTTTTTCAACCAGACTGTGCAGAGCAAAACCTCCACGAACCATCATGTCATGCATGACCCTGCTTTACCCCAAAAGCATTATGTGGCCCCTAGGGTACCACTGAAATACCTATAATTACATTCAAGTTGTGCCACACTCCCAAATACTAATGTGTTAGTATCCCTTTTAATCTGTTTGCATAGCAATTTTCAGAATCAGTAAATCATATCAAGCTATATACAGCATAACATTAACAAAACAAACAATGCATTAGTCCATAAAGCGTCCTTTGGCATATGCTCAATCTTTCATAAAAACAGGCTTGTGTTCACATATCCAAACGACTACTTTCTTAATTAGTATTCACCACTGTGCTCCAATTATCCACATACATTAGTGATCCCCTCATCCGATGTGCCCTCACCTGGGTGATAAAAGCAACCAATGGTCTAAATGCGCCTTTGTCACTCTCTGGGGATCTGTTTAATGCTGTTTCACTCCTTTGGTGGCAATCTTGAGCTCAGAATCCTCTTTCTCTTACACTTATCTCCATACGCCCAAATCATAAGGAGAGAAAACTGGACATAGTCAGAGGCGTCACGAGCCGGGTGCGGGGGGGGCGGGCCGCACCCGGGTGTCCGCCGGGTGGAGGGTGACACCGCTCTCTGCCTCTCTATTCTCTTACTGTGCGGGCCGCCGCCGCCGCCGCCGGGCCGGCATCGCATCGCCGCTGCCTCATACTAGTACAGAGAGAGAGACGTACTGTGTCAGACAGTGAGTGTGTCACTCAGTCTGCTGCCAGCCAGTGCCTGGGCTGGACTTCTTTGCTCCGCCTCCTCTGGGCCGGGCCGCGCGCCCTGAGCCTCCCCTCCCTCCCTCACTCTCTGCCCTCACGCAGAGGCGTCACGAGCCGGGTGCGGGGGGGGCGGGCCGCACCCGGGTGTCCGCCGGGTGGAGGGTGACACCGCTCTCTGCCTCTCTATTCTCTTACTGTGCGGGCCGCCGCCGCCGCCGCCGCCGGGCCGGCATCGCATCGCCGCTGCCTCATACTAGTACAGAGAGAGAGACGTACTGTGTCAGACAGTGAGTGTGTCACTCAGTCTGCTGCCAGCCAGTGCCTGGGCTGGACTTCTTTGCTCCGCCTCCTCTGGGCCGGGCCGCGCGCCCTGAGCCTCCCCTCCCTCCCTCACTCTCTGCCCTCACGTCACGTTCAGGCAGAGCGGGCGGGGGCGGAGCCAGTTGCGGTGACGTCAACGCTAGGAGAGGAGGTGAGTGTCATGTGCCGCGGGCGGCCAGGCCGGGTGATGTGAACTTAGTGCAATTTAATAATTGATCTGGTGGCACTGCCTGGTGCAATTAATTGTCAGTCAGTGTCTGTCCCTAATGCACAGGCAGGCTAGCACAGTGACAGACTCTGACTCAGTAACCACTCAGCAAAAAACTCTTCTATCTGCATTGCATGCAGGCTGCAGCCCTACTTTTGGCAATGGTCTCTCCACTCCCCAGAAGTCCAGCCTGGACTTGGCCCACCAAAGACAGATTTTCAGTGGGCTCTGCTGCTCTGCACACAGCTCTCTCCACTCCATCCAGCAATGTAGTCAAGTCCCATGTAGTGGTTGCAGCCTGCAGTCCTTTCTCTTGTCAAGAGCAGTTTCACTTTCACAGAGTACAGCTGCCAATGCAGCCAGTTGCAGTCCTCCTTCATCCCTGGTCTCCCCCAAAATGCTTGTTGCTCCTCCTCTGTTGGAGAAGCTTTCCAGTTCAGCACTGTCTCCACTGCAAAAAGAGAGTAACAAACTGCAACAAGGGGGAAACAGAGCAGGCTAAATATATATATATATATATATATATATATATATATATATATATATATATATATATATCTACAGTCTATAAAGTAGTCCAAACAAAAAACACATCAACCAGTCTGGCAGGCTCTCAGGGCTCTTTCACACGGTCCGCCTCCGTAGGCGGATCCGTGCTGCTCAGCGAGGATCGATCCGCCGATCCCCGCTGAGCCGGCGGATGACGGCTCCGTCTCCGCTTGCAGTGCAGAGAGGGAGGTGTCACAGCTCCCGCTGCTCTCTATGGTGGATCGGATGAGAGTGGACCGCCTCTCTGCAATCTTCCGATCCGATCCCTGAACGGATGGAAAAATAGGGTTTCCATCCGTCCGGATTTCACGGACAGGATCGGATGTGGATGGCAGCGGGTGTCAGCGGAGGTGTCTCCGCTGACACCTGCTGCCCCATAGAGATGCATGGAGGATCCGATCAGATCCGCCTAAAAAACTGACAGGCGGATCTGATCGGACCGCCCGTGTGAAAGAGCCCTCACTCTCTCAAGAGACAGTGTCAGTCATGTGAAGTAACTGTATTCCATTACATTTAGTGTTATATGGGAGCTATGATTTACGAGTTACATTAGTTAAAAAAAAACACATTATTAAAAGGGGTTGGGGTGACACCATGAGTTACCGCACCGGGTGACACCAACCCTAGTGACGCCACTGGACATAGTGCTTTATCTTTTAAAACAACTGGTTTATTAAACACTTAATATAAAAACACTCACATTTTCCTGGTGCTTAGAGAGCACCAAACTGTAAAAAGCATTCAGTTCTCACAGTGCGGGTATAAGACAAAAACAAATTTAGAAAGTCGCATTTTTAAAAAACTCTCATAACTTTAACATTTTTTTTTAACAAATCACAATTTAGAAATTACATTTTAACGTATATATATATAAACCTAGACTGGGGATTAGTATTTGGGAGCGCGGCACCACTTTTGAATACAATTTTGCACATTGATACACGTTTAAAAAGTGTGTACAGGTGTGAGTGATCTGCTTTGTAGGTTTGTAGTCTTATAGCACTCAATATTACAACATAGCAGCGGGCAAGTTCACCCATTTTTGTCATACCGCACTTCTACCATATCCACAAAGTGCACAAAGGCAGACCCATAATAGCGGGCATAGACAGCCTCACCTGCAATTTGGGGAATTACATTGACCATTTCCTACAGGGTATGGTCATGCAGCTGCCCTCTTACATACGTGACTCAGGCCACATGCTGGAGGTTTTGACCAATTATAAATGGCAGGAAAACCACAGATGGGTATCATTGGATGTATGCTCGCTATACACCTCTATCCAACACGAGTACGGGTTACAAGCAGTTCAGCACTTCATGTTTCAAGATCAGACGCTCCATCACACTCAAATACAATTTTTACTTGAGTGTATTGAGTTCACCTTGACGCACAATTTTTTCACGTTTGTGGGTGAATTCTACAGGCAGCTCAGGGGCACGGCGATGGGAGCCAGGTTCGCCCCTAGTTATGCCAATTTGTTCATGGGGTTATGGGAACACCATTATATTTGGAGGAACAACCCCTATGGGGCGAACCTGGTTCTCTTTGCCCGGTACATAGACGATATCATCGTCATCTGGGATGGATCAGAAGAGGAGCTACAGGCATTTGTGCAGTACTGCCAAAACAACCCGTATGGCATACAGTTCACATATGTGGTGGATAAGGAAAAGTTGTTTTTTTTGGACTTAGAACTCAAGGCGGAGCCAGATGGGTGTATTACATCGAAAACCCACTTTAAGCCTACAGCAGGTAACTCGTACCTACATGCCCATAGTCACCATCACCCCAGGTGGATACGTAATGTTCCCCATGGTCAATTTTGTAGGCTTAGATGTACATGCACCAAGCTCAAGGATTTTGAAGAACAGAGTTCAATTCTGACCAAAAAATTCCAACAAAAAGGATATGATAATCAAAGCATACATACAGCATATACCAAATATAGGCAAGAATACACCGATGATAGGAAGTCTGAGAATTGTAGAACCAGTCGGGGATACAGGACAAGGGAGGACTACCAAGTATCTTTTTGCACTAAATACAACCAAAAAGCGTTTGCCATCAAAAATATTTTAGAAAAACACTGGGGCATCCTAGAAAAAGATCCTTTACTGTCAGGGGCCATTTCAACTAAACCAAAAGTCATCTACCGTAGACCGAAAGACCTAAGGAGTGTCTTAGCACCAAGCCGTGTCAAATCCACTAGGAAGGAACTAGCGCTGATGTGGAAGACCATTTTCGACCAAAAGGGTTCTTTCAGGTGCAGAGTTTCTAACTGCGGACTTTGCCAATACATGTGGCACAGGAAAAAGGAGGTCGCAGGGTTGGATGGACGAGTACATCAAACCAGACAGTTCATCAACTGTTCCACAGAGTTTGTGGTTTATGGTCTCGTCTGTCCCTGCGGACTCCTTTATGTAGGCCGCACTTCACGCACATTCAGAACACGATTTGGAGAACATAAGAGAAACATCCACAAAGGTTTTGACAAGCATTCCCTTTCTTGCCATTTTCGGGATGTGCATAATAAGAAATCGGTAGGTCTGAAAGCCTTTGGACTTGAGGCCATCACAGGTTATACGGATGTTGGCCTCAGATTTCAAAGATTGTGCAGTAGAGAAACGTACTGGATTCACCTTCTTGGCTCATTGGCCCCCAGGGGATTGAATGAGAGTTTGGATATAACAGCTGTTATACGCTGAGTATAGGGTCAGCCAGCCCCAGGAGCCCTGTCAAGGAGAGTTATAGAGCCATGAGAGGTAGGGACTATCAGCTAATAGGGGGGGAGGCTGGTTGCAGGCGAAGAAGAAAGAAAGATAGAAGGGTGAGTTTTTGGGGTCACCTTCATAGGTAGGAGCACCCATCCTACCAGATAGGCCATTGGTCACGAGGCTAGGGATGAAAACATTGGATGTATATGGTGCACCACATTTTCTTCCATTTTTTCAATTTTTTCCATCTTTTGCATTTTTTCATTGTACCATTTCAGTATATGAACTGTTGAACATGGTATTGTCAGCAGTTTTGTGAAATAAGCATATAGCAGACTCATCATTTAATGTTTCTAAAGGATGCATTTTATCAGGATTTTTGCCAAGTACAGGCCATTTTAGATATATATTTTTACCATTGTATGTTACATTGTATATGTTTTAAGAGATGATCACAGTAGCGAGTAGCATCAGGTTCCCACACCCTTGGAGATGCTGGAATCCTGCACTCCAGTCGATCCAACAAGGAGGCCAAAAAGGAGGGATTGTCCAGTGTACGACAAAACTATTTCAGGTGAGCAGTCTCATGTCCACACTCTTTTAAACACACTTTCTCAAATTAATAGAATTTCAAGTATACAATTATATTGCATGGCCGTTTTTAATTATCATTATATGCATATAGAGGGTAAATAGGGCCACTAACCAACATAGGACCCAATTTCAAACATATGTGGCCTTATTTTGGCACCTGAGACAGTGATGTCTTGGGGGACACAACTATTCTTATGGACAGGGCTGTCCAAGTTTCACCAAGGAATATGAGCAGTGCAGTTTTCAGTTTCACCGCTAGATGGCAGTGCATTCAACCAGGGCTCCAGTTGAGTCTGCATACACGTTTCCACAGATACAGACGGGGGCGGGCTCTACACAGAGCTTCCGCCCCGCTCTACAGGCGATGACGCAAATCAGGTCCTGGAACGCAGAGCGGACGGCGTGCGTTCCAGGACCAGGAAGCCACGATCCATCAAGGAAGTCATGGCTTCTGAGGAGCCATGGTGCACTCAATCAGCCACATTCCAGCTTGTGAGGGCCCTGCAAGTAAAGACACGAGTGGCCAACAGTCGGACACTGCCATCAGTTTCAATACAAGCGGACATGAGCAATCACAAAGGAGTTCTGGTAAGTCACACATATACTTCAGGTCCCATCTGCGCATTGGAGGTGGCATGTCTGGAGCGTGCACAGGATTGTATAACGGCATGGAACATTTGTCTGCATATTGTCCAAATATTGTCCAAATGCTGTTCCTGGATCGCATTCCCAGCCTTGGGGACCCCTTTGCTTTAATTTTTTTTATTTTGACATTTGACATTTGTTTTGACATTTGCTGGTTACGGCTATAGGTGTTGAAGACAGTCTCCACTTGAAGTGTAACATGAAACATGAAACATAATATTAGAGGCCATAGAGATATGAGGACTAAGACATATAAACCCATTAAGAGTAGTTTTGTTGACACTGGATGGTCCCGCCCCCTCCTTCCGGGGGGAGGGAGGGGCATGGGAGGGGAAGAGGTGGAGGAACATGGAACATGGAGCTACTCTCTATATAAACTTCAATCTGCTATGGCATGATCAGCTCTGAGGAAGGGAGCTTGACTCCCGAAATGCGTTAGCGGTCGCAATTTCCAGGACATGGTCCAACACATGGGTGACGGGAATTTGCAATACGATTTTAATTCTTCATGTTTGTGAGTATGCATTCAGCATTTTTATTAAATCATTTTAAACAGTACCACGGGTAATGCACTAGGTGTTTGCGCCTCCTTTTCCTTTCTTTTATGCATTTTTAATTACCACTGAAATACCTAGCGGCTCAATGTCAGACGTGCAGTACCTGAGTTAGAACCCAGCCGTACATGTCCTGCATTGCACCGCAACAAAAGCTAATTGTTCAAAACTTTTTAAAAAAAATTTAAACCATTTCAACAAGCAAAAGGTGTGATGGGGGCTAAGAAAAAGGGTGTCAGGAAGGCTCTGTCAAAAGACAGGTTAATGCCTGCAGGCAAGTTCCTGTTACCCAAACCTTCCGAAGAAGAGAAGCATTAGCACATTCTAATGTGCGCATCTGCGCACTCGCATTTGAACCAATATGCACTGGAACACAAATGGATGTGCGCATGCATGCACAAATGTGTGCAGCACATCCCGTAAAACAAATGAGGGCGCCAAATGGGCTATTTAAGCTGGATCAGCACCCAGGATCAGTGCTGTCTGGTCTACAGCGTTCTGTGATTGTTCTGTTCCCTGTTACCTGCATCTGCTCTTGAAATAGTGACCCGCTTGCTCTTGACTATTCCTGCTCTCCACCTGCATCGACTCCGGTTTGTTCCTTGACTATTCTCCTGTCTCCTCATCTGTACCTGATCTGTTTGCTTTGTGTATGACCTGGCTTGTTGGACTCTGCTTATCTTCCAGTCCCCGTGTAGCTACCAAGTCGCTTACACCTGACCATCTGCTATCGAGACATCTGCTACCATCTGGTGTCCTACTCAACCAGCAGCCCAGCAGCTTGTATGTCCACTGGCACTCGTGGGCCACCTGTATACTCTACCAGGGGCCCAGAGTCAGAGGTGTAAGAGATGCCTTCCTCTGCATAAATTAGGCGCTACCCACCAGGTACATGTCAGTGCGAGCCAGCCATGTCTGAGCCTGAGCGAGGAACCTCTCCCGTGGAGGAACTGTGTCAGCATATAACCGGCCTCACACAAGCCGTTAAAAATCTGCAGGAAGGTTAAGGTCGGCTTGAGGAACGAGTCCAGACTTTATCATCACTCTCCACTGCTCCCATGGCTGCTTCCTCATCTTCCACTGGAAGCTCTGCTGCTCCTACAGTCATGATGTTACCACCGGAATCCAGAGTGCCTACTCCTGAAAGGTTCTTCAGTGACCGCAGCAAATTCAGGGCTTTCTGCATGACTTGTGAACTATACTTTGCCTTACAGCCCGCACTTTCTCTTTGGAAACCACTAAAGTTGGATTTGTAATTTCTTTGCTGCAGGGTGAGCCCCAGTTATGGGCTCATTGTCTACTGGAACAGAAGGTCACTTCCCTAAACACTTTATCCACCTTCTTCAATGACATGGCTCAGATCTATGAAGATCCTCAGCAAATTGCCACTGCAGAAGCAGTACTCCACATACTCCAGCAAGAGCGGCCGAGGATTATGTTTCTGATTTCAGGCACTGGAGTGCGGATACCAATTGGAACGATGCGGCTCTTTGCTACCAGTTCTGCATGGGTCTTTCAGAGGCTCTGAAGAACGAGCTAGCCCGAGTTAGGGTCCCACACTGTTTGGCCGATCTCATAAAACTATCCATCCAGACTGACCAAAGGTTGAGAGAGCAAAGATCTGAACAATCTGCTGGACTTTTTTGCCCTGTATGACTGTTACCAAGGGATTGCCAATTCACCGGGCCCAGCTCCTTTTGAACCCTCAGCACCTGCTCACAGCTCTTCTGAACCCATGCAGCTTGGCATACTTCGCCCTTCCCTTACCAACAAGGAACGTCAATGCCGACACCAGAATAATCTGTGCTTATACTGCGGGGGAACCAGGCCACTATATGAGAACCTCCCCAGCCAAACCCCGTAAATGCCTGTCTATTTCTTTTTCCAAGTCTCCAGCTCTGCCAAGCGACTCTTCTCATCTAGCTCTCTCCATTCTGTTAAAGCTTCCAGGAGGAACTATTCAAGTACCAGCTATAATTGATACTGGGGCCTGCAGTTGCTTTATTGACCTCTCCCTTGCCACTGAACACCAAATACCTTTGCAACCCAAGGCCCAAAGGCTCTCAGTTCATCTTGCAGATGGGACCACTGTCAAGTCTCGATTAGTCTCTCAAGAGACCACCCCATTATCTGCCATCATTGCTACCAATCACAAGGAACTTTTACGCTTAGATGCCATTGCCTCACCCTTGTTTCCCATTATACTAGGCATGCCTTGGCTGCAGGCACACAACCCGCACATAAATTGGGCTACACGGCAAAATCAGTTTAGTTCACCCTACTGCTATCAACATTGCCTACCGAAACCACCATGTTCCTGCTACATATCAAGGCTTTCTGGATGTTTTCAGTGAAAAAGAGCAGCAACTCTTCCTCCCCATAGGTCCTACGCTTGCCAAAATGAGCTGCTCCCTGGGGCCGAGGTGCCTTTTGGAAGAATCTTTCCCTTATCTGAACTTGAACTCATAGCTCTTAAGGATTACATTGATGAGAGTTTGAAGAAGGGGTTCATTTATCCATCTACCCTTCCGGCTGGGGCAGACATTTTCTTTGTTTAGAAAAAGGATCATTCTCTTTGACCCTGTATTGACTACTGTGAGCTCAACAAGGTCACAGTCAAAAACTAATACCCTTGGTTCCTGAACTTTTTCAAAAGCTTAGGTCAGCAACAATCTTCGCAAAGCTGGATCTCCGAGGTGCATACAATCTGGTCCACTTACGGGCTGGGGATGAATGGAAGATGTCATTCTGTACTCGATTTGGGCATTTTGAATACCTAGTGATGCCCTTTGGTCTGTGTAATGTTCCTGCCACATTCCAGCATTTAGTCAATGACAGTTTTCAAGATTTTTTTAGACCTTTTTGTTATCGTCTATCTGGATGATATTAAGATTTTTTTCCCCTTTTATTAGAGATTTGCAATGAAAATGTAAAGAAAATGCTGACTCGACTCCAACAGCATGGATTATTTGCCAAACCAGAGAAATACGAGCTTGAGTGCTAGAGCACCCAGTTTTTGGGATTAATAATCTCTACAGAGGGTATAAAGATGGATCCCCAAAAAGTTACAGCCATTCTGAATTGGCTGACTCCCACGGATAGGAAAGGAATACAACATTTCGTAGGATTTGCGAACTTCTATCGGAAGTTCATCAAGGGATTTTTAGCCATCATTTTACCTGTTACTCAACTGACCAAGCATAGCAACCAGTTTTCCTGGACTCCCGAAGCTCAGTCTGCTTTCGAAAACCCTCAAAGAGTTGTTTACTTCTGCATCTATTCTAAGGCATCCTGAGCCAACTCTACCATACGTGTTGGAGGTGGACGCATCAGAATCAGCAGTAGGGGCAGTGATCTCTAGAACTTTTCTACACCCAGTTGCATTCTTTTCTCATAAACTTTTATCGGCTGAGAAGAATTAGGATGTGGGCGACCGTTAACTGCACTAGAAGAGTGGAGATATCTCCTGGAAGGGGCAGCTCATCCAATACTCATTTTTACCGACCATAAGAACCTCAAATACTTGAGAGCAGCAAAATGTTTGAGGCCACGTCAAGCCAGGTGGGCATTGTTCTTTTCAAGGTTTACCTTCCACATAATGTACAGGCCCGAGTCAAAGAATACTAAACCTGATGCTTTTTCCTGCATGTTTGGTGAGCCTGAGGAAACAGAGCTCCCTGACACCATTCTGTCCTCTGGAAAATTTCTCCTGTTGCAAGAAGTTATAATCTCTCAAATCAAACAGGCCTCTGTGGGAGTTCCCTCATTCCCCAGAGACACCCTTATAAATAAGGGATGGACTATTATGGCACCAAGATAAGAAATTTGTTCCAGAAGAAGTATGTGTTCCTGATCTGAGCTTGTGCCATCACCATGCGTTAGCAGGACACTTTGGAGTCAGTAAGACAACTGAACTAGTACTACGTACATTCTGGTGGCCCCATCTGGAGAAAGACTACAGGAAATATGTGGAGGCATGCACCACATGTACCCGAAATAAAAGTAACAGGATCAAAGCATGGGGTCTGCTTAAACCACTTACAATCCCAGACAGACCATGGAGAATGATTTCTATGAATTTCGTTGTGGAACTTCCTCCATCAGAAGGTTGTACAGCCATTTATGTAGTGGTTGATCGGCTGTCCAAAATGGCACATTTTCTACCCAGGAAAGGCACACCCTCTGCTCTGGAAACAGCACGGATTTTCATCAGAAAAATAGTAAGGCTCCATGGGGTCCCAGCTAACATTGTGTCTGATCGGGGGGGGGAATTAATCCTGGAATCTGGCTATCAGGTATGGTTGTCCACAACCAACTTGAAATGATCTTGTCCATCAAGGAAACTGGGACCTAAGTTTGTGGGGCCATTCCCGGTGAAAAGAAGGATTAACGATATGGCTTATGAATTGGAATTACCAGCCTCCTTTAAGATCCACCCGGTCTTTCATGTGACCCTAATACAACCTGCCACTCCTGATCCTTTTCCTGAGCGTAATACAGGCCCACCCGAGCCGATGATAGTAGATGGGGAAGAGGAGTATGAGGTTTAGGCAATTATGGATTGCAGAAAAAGGAGAAATCAAACCCAGTACCCATTTAAGTGGAAAGGATACGGACCTGAAGATAATTCTTGGGACCCCAAAGACCATGCCAGAAGACTCATCCAATCGTTCGACCAGGCCCACACAGAAAAGATGGCCCAGTTGGGCATCTGGAGGCTGGTTAATGCCTGCAGAGAAGTCCCTGTTTCCCGAACCTCCAAAAGAAGTGGCGCGTTATCGCGTGCTAACGTGCGCATGCATCTGCGCACTCGCAGGCGAACCAATATGCACCGGAATGCAAACGGATGTGCGCACAAATGTGCACGGCGCATCCCGTGACAGATGAGGGTGCCAAATGGGTTATTTAAGCTGGATCAGCACCCAGTATCAGTGCTGTCTCGCCTACAGCGTTCTGTGATTGTCCTGTTCTCTGGTACCTGCATCTGCTCTTTTTTTTTTTTTTAAAGGTATTTTATTGAACAAACAAAACAATACATAACAGAGAAATAACCGGAATCATGTCAATTGAGGAGCCAAAAGAGACACACACAAAACTCCATTTCACAACAAAAGCCATGACAAAAATAACATACATAACTGTCAGCCGTAACATTAGTATAGAACCCTCCCAGCCGAAATAAAAAAATCTTCCAGAGGCTGTAAGACCATTGTCTACGCAGAGTCAGAAATTGAAGAAGTAGTCCGGTCAGAGTCCACCCAAAAAGACCAAATTTTCCGGAACTTCTTGGGGCAGCCTCTGGCCTCATACGTCATTTTATACATAGGCAATGCCTGATTAATGAGAGCAATCCATAATGGAACGTCAGGGGGAGCAGTAGACTTCCATCTAGTAGCTATAGTCTTCCTAGCATAAAAGAATGTCAAGCGGAGAAACAATTTAGTACGAGCAGGGACGTCCTCGTCATCCACATAACCCAGCAGACAACGAAGGGGGCTACAAATATTGGATAACTGAGAGATATCTGCAATAAAAGCTGTGACTTCCGACCAAAAGGCCCGGACAGGTGGACATTCCCAGAACATATAAAAAAATGAACCATCAGCAGCAGTACACTTGGAGCATAGCGGAGAAGGCAATGTACCCATTTTGTGCAGGAGTACTGGGGTATAGTACGCCCTGTAAAGAAGCTTCAATTGGATAACCCTATCCCTAGAGGAGATAACAACAGGTATTTGTTCCGGAAGGACGTCTTGCCACACCTCATCCGACAATTCCGGGATATCCTCCCGCCACTGAGACTCAACCACCGCGAGCCGTTTGGAGTGAGAATGTAAAAGTCGAGTATAATATGTAGAGACCAGCTTCTCATGTGACGAGTCAGAAAGAAGGTTTTCCAAGGGGGTCGGTTCAAGCGAGACATCACGGAGGCCAAACTGTGCGGCCGCCGTGTGTCTCAATTGCAAGTACCGGTAGTAAGCCGTGGGGGGCAGACCAAAGGTAGATTGCATGTCCGCAAAGGACCTGAAGGTTCCCCGGACATACAAATGAGAAATAGATTTCACCCCTAGGCGGGACCAGAAAAGGCCATCATCCCGACTAAAGAACTCCTTCAGCCGCGGATTGCTCCAAAGGGGGGCATTGGGGGAATGCAGCTCCGGAGGGTCGGAACCATCCAAGGCCGCAGCCGCGAAAATCCGCAGGGTGACAGAAACAAGAGCAGTGTTCGGTCTGCCCATAACGGACCTTCGATGTACCAAGTTTTGCAGTGATTCATAGGAGGTGAAAATAGCTGCTTCCAATGAAGCCGCAGCATTAGCATCCTCCGGGTGGAACCACCAATGAGCATGGGCCAATTGAGAAGTAGTATAGACGCAAGTTAGGCGCAGCCAGCCCGCCCGCGAGAACCGGCAGCTGCAGAGCATCCCTGGCCACACGCGCCGCCCGACCCCCCCAAATAAAGGAGGTCAGGAGCGAGTCAATGGCCTGAAAGCGGCGCTTAGGGACATATACCGGGGAATGGCTGAGCACATATAAAAAACGGGGGAGAAAAATCATTTTAAAAATATTAATCCGGCCTAGCACCGTGAGGGGAAGCGTAGACCAAAGCCACAGCGAGGACCTAAGACGGGCAACCAGGGGATCCAGGTTGTTGGAAAAGAATCGAGACAGGGGGAGCTGAATCTCAATCCCCAAATATCGAAACCGATCCACAACCTGGAGGGGACAAGAAGCAAGGGAAGGGGGCAGAGCCTGGGGATCCAGGGGGAACAGCGTGGACTTACTCCAATTCACCCTGAAACCAGAGAAGTGACCAAAGCGTTCGATAACATTCAACAGAATAGGGAGGGATTGATAGGGATCCGCCAGATATATCAACATATCGTCCGCGTACAGGGAGACCTTTTCTTCCAAGCCATTCATCACAAAGCCCGCAATACCCTCACAAAGGCGGATCTGCGCAGCCAAGGGCTCAATGGCCAGGGCAAACAACAGCGGAGATAGCGGACACCCCTGCCTGGTGCCCCGAAAAATGGGAAAGGGTTCCGACACAAAACCGTTCACCCGAAGACGAGCACGAGGTAGATAATACAGAAGACGGACCCAATTTATAAATCCGGGCCCAAAGCCAAATTTCGCCAACACTTACAGTAAATAAGGCCATTCCACGGAGTCGAAAGCCTTATGAGTGTCCAGGGTCACAACGACCCTGGACCCCACAGAGGCATGAGTCGTCTGAAGGTTAGTAAAAAGTCTACGCAGGTTGATCGATGTAGAACGGCCAGGAATAAATCCCGACTGATCCGCACCCACCAAGTCCGTGACAACCGTATTCAGACGCCTCGCGAGGACTTTGGCGAGAATCTTGACATCAGTATTAATAAGCGAGATCGGGCGGTATGACTCACAGAGAAGGGGGTCTTTACGTGGCTTGGGGATGAGCACAATGAGAGCTTCTGTCATAGAGGGTGGCAGACGTCCCTCCTTCAGAGCACAAGTGAACACAGTCAGTAAATGGGGGACCAGCAATTCCCTATAGTGCAAGTACCATTCGATAGGAAAACCATCCAGGCCAGGTGTCTTATTGTGTGCGAAAGTGGCTAGGGCCTTGTTTATCTCATCCGCAGTCAGGGGCGAATCCAAAAAACTAGATTGGCCGGCCGACAACTTAGGCAAAGTAATATCGTATAAGAAATCATCAAGTTCAACAATGGTATAATGAGCTCTAGATTGGTACAAGGAGGAATAGAAAGCAACAAAACTGGCCAGAACATCGGGGGTTTGTTCCACAATGACACCGGCGTGGCTGGTAATCCGAGGGATGACACATGGCTGGTATTCCGGCCTAGCTAAATAAGCCAAGAGGCGACTGTTCTTATCGCCCAGTTCAAAAATGCGCTGATTTTGATAAAGGAGTTTCTTCTGTGTACGCTCCACAACCACCAGATCCAGGTCCCGGGCCCTGGCCCGCCAAGAAGCATGGTGCTGGGAAGTAGGGTCATCAGTATATTGTCGTTCAGCCGCATGCAGCGCCAGTTCGGCGTCAACCAACTTAGTCTGGCGAGCCTTCCTGGCACTGCCCACGGCAGACGAAAAGGTACCTCTCATGGTCGCCTTAAAGGCCTCCCAGGTCAACAATTCAGATCCAGCTTGTTTATTGAGTGCCCAATATGAGTTCATCTCCGCCGACCCCTGGTCAGTCACTGCCTGGTCCGCCAGCCACAGGGGGCTGAGCCTCCAAAGTTTATAATTAGGGGGGGACCCCAATGCGAGATCCACCAATAAAGGGGAGTGGTCCGATACTGCGCGGGGCAGATACCGGACACCCGAAAGAAGACTTAGCAGTTCCCGAGGGAGCAGGCAGAGATCAATGCGGGACAATGTATTATGGGAGCTGGAATAACAGGAATACTCAGTAATCCCCCCATGTTTCCATCTCCAGGCGTCCAGGAGATCCAATTTGTCCAAGTAGGAGCATAAAGGAGTTGGTGCGGAGGAGACAGCTCCAGACCTGTCCAGAGCAGCATCGAGGACCGTATTAAAGTCACCCGCCATAATAAGGGGACCCTCAGCCATTTCCAAGACCAGACCCAGCACACGGTCAAAAAACTGTCTAGTAAATGGCGGAGGGACATAAACGTTAACCAGGGTATAGGGCTTACCCAGAAATTCAAAGACAAGAATAATAAAACACCCAGAAGGGTCAGTCTTCAAATGCTTGATGGTGACAGGGGCTGATTTTGCAATCAGAATCGAAGTACCGCGAGCATACGAGGAATATGTAGAGTGTAGCGCGTACGCCACATGCGCCCTCTTTAGGGCCATCACCCTGGACCCCTGGAGATGGGTTTCCTGTAACAAAACAATGTGTGGGTTATGACGTTTTAAATATTCGAAAACCAGGGAACGCTTGACTTTAGAATTTAGCCCCCTGACGTTCCAAGAGACTAAACGGAGAGTAGACATAGTGATATGTTAAAAATCAGCGTTGGCGACCGGGGGGGTCCCAAAAAAGAGGGAGGCCCCCCCCCGAGCACCAAGACCTCACAATATGGCAGGCAAAACCATTGGCAGGCAGTATGCATAGGAGGAAAAGGCACAGACAAGAACCAAAACATTATCAAGTACAGCAAGGCAGAGATGAAAATCGTAGCACCTAGGCGTAAAAAAAAATATCCCTGATAAGAGTCCAAGAGGACATGACGGAGTAAACGCAAATCAAAAAAAGGGGGGAGAGACCCCCACAATCCCATATAAACACAAAGACAATAGTACCCCCACACCCATCCCACCCTAACCCACCCGGCCCTCAGTCCCCAACAGTTGAGAGCTTGAAATCCCATAACCAAAAAACAGTGTAGTTCAGGGAAACGTGGATCTGCTCGTCCTGAAGCAGACAGGAATGGTAGCAAAAAAAAAGGAAAAAAAGGGGAAGGGGAGCAACCATCCCCAAAAATGCCCTTCCAGAGGAACAAGGAGGGTCCCCCCATTCAGGAGGACACCCGACAATCACAAAAAGAGTTGCAAGGAGGATCATAGAATATAAAGGTGTATCCCAACGACATCCAGGGGGAAGAAAGGGAAACCCAGCAGCAGTAGCAAGACACAGGCCAGCGATCACCGACGAGGAGACCTATGATCCTGGGAGGGAGGGGAGCGGCGTCCCAAGGAATCCACCCACTGCGCAGCGTCCTGAGGATCCTGAAAAAAGTGGGCTTTACCTTGATAGATGACCCTCAAACGAGCCGGGTACAGGATACTATACGGCAATTGTAAATCCCGCAGTCTCCTCTTAACTGCCATGAAGGAGGCCCGCTGTTTCTGGGTCGCAGCAGAGAAGTCCGGGAAGATAGATACAGCGTGGTTATTATACAGGATTCGGCCCTTGTCCCTAGAGGCCCGGAGCACAGCCTCCCTATCACGGAAGTGCAGGAGCTTGATGAGAAGAGGACGGGGTGGGGCCCCGGGCGGCAAGGGGCGCAACGGCACTCTGTGCGCCCTTTCAATGGCAAACAAGGGGGAGAAAACTTCCTTCCCAAAAGTATCGATAAGCCAATGTTCCATGAATGATTCAGGATTTTTACCCTCCGATCCCTCCGGAAAGCCCAAAAAACGCAAATTATTGCGCCTGAGGCGGTCCTCCATGTCCGTTAGCTTGTCTGTAGTAGCGACATGACCCCTCTGTAACTCTGACACAGTGGACTGCATGGGGCGGTGGGCATCTTCCATGTCACTAATACGCTGCTCCGCGTTGCCCACCCTGTGGCGAAGGTTGTGCACATCTTGTTTGAGAAACGACATGTCCATCTGGACAGACTCAATCTGTGTGGCAAGCGAGGTCTGACAGTGCTGGATAGCGTCCATTATGGCAGACAGGGTAGGTTCGGGCCTATCCACAGACGGAGCAGGCTCCGAGGGTACGGGGGAGCCCAGGGGAGGAGAGAGGGCACCACTTACAGTCACCGCCAGCTGAGACGATCCAGGAGGGACTGCTTCCCCATCCACAGAGGCCGATGCCGTCCGTACAGCCGAGGAGCGAGCGACCTGGGAGGAAGGGCCCGCAGCGCGTGCAGGGCCGGCGCCATCTTGGGATCGTGGCAGCGTGAGGTCCGGCGGGCGGATACCGAGTGCCTCTGGACCGGGAGGACCTATTTTGACCATCGCCGCGGGTGCACCGGGATATCAGGAGACAGGAGACGTCGGAATCAGGTGAGTAGGACGTCGGGTTCCAGCAGGATCACGGAAGGATCAGGGCAAAGAGGACAGAGCTCCGGAGCCGCGCTGCTTTCACATCCGAGTTCCGGCCACGCCCCCCCCACCTGCATCTGCTCTTGAAATACTGACCCTGCTTGCTCTTGACTATTCCTGCTCTCCACCTGCATCGACCCCAGCTTGTTCCTTGACCATTCTACTGTCTCCTTATCTGTACCTGATCCATTCGCTCGGTGTATGACCCGGCTTGTCTGACTCTGCTTATCTTGATGTCCCCGTGGAGCTACCAAGTCGCTTACATCTGACCATCTGCTACCGGGACATCTACTACCATCTGGTGTTCTACTCAACCAGCAGCTTGCACGTCCACTGGCACTTGTGCAACTCTGCACTCCTGGGCCACCTATGTACTTTACTAGAGGCCTGAGTCTGAGGTGTAAGAGAAGCCTTCCTCTGCATAAACCAGGCTCCACTCACCAGGTACGTGTCAGAGGGATAAGGGAGGAAGAAAAGAGTTTACAGGCCCGAAGCTTTTTAGAAAGAAGAAAGACACAAAAGGGAGAATGGGGAAAAGGAAAATCTTCCCCCTAAAGTCCATAAGGTAAAAATCTCTGAGCAGATTGTGCATCAGTCTGTGACAGTCCTCAATGGATATCCTCTCCCTCTGGTGGATGAGGCACTTTCTGGCACACCACAAAGCATCCTTTCATATGGTATACCTGACTAAAACCCACTCTTATAATTTGTTCTCCTAGGACAGCTTCTTTTCCCAAATGCAGCTCATTTTATAATGCAGTCCACTGGTGTGAGCCCCTTTTAGCATCCTCCAGAACAATATGACTAAAGTAAACGCATCACTTACATACACAATGTACTCTGGTGGCATCTTTTGTTTGTAAATTCAGAAAGTTTAATGTTTTATATATTAAATAAAATAACTGTCATAAGACTTTCCTCTTATTTTTGTAAATGCTGTCCATAACTATTGTTTTTAAAATATTTAAATTAATACATGGACTAAAAATGGTGTTCATTTACAGTTATCATTTACATGTTCTAGTTTTATAACCAACCCCAATCTTTATTTTGATTTCTGAGGTTTAGCCGCCTGCTGAATTTTTCACTAAAGTTAAAGAACTCCCAGATTCACAAACATCTGGTCTGGATTGACTAGATGTGGATATTAAGATGGATTATTAAACATTTACTAAAAATAGCATTGTTCTCTCCCAAATGGCAAAATGGATATTTATCTAATACCCACATCCATTTTTCATTGTGTGAGAAAGTGAATCATATTTTAAAGGCAAATAATGCATTTTTCAAGGGCTAATCGATCCTCCATGATAACATTTTTTAGTGTATAACAACTTATATAATGTGCTGCCTCAAGCAGAAAAACAATGTCCAAAATAGAAACCACACATTAAAAAGGGTCCTAAAACACAAATATTACAAAAAAGAAAAGGAAAACATTACCTCTGGAAAGTGTTATAAATCTTTGTCCAATATTATTTTTATTTAACAATTTAGGTAACATTTTTTCCATTTTCTCTGCTTTATATAAACTGCTTGTTTTAATACAGTTCACTGTTTCCTTCTCACTCAAAGAATATTGACTTATGTGGTCTTCTGGGCAGATAAGAATGCCTGCTGCAGATTTGTACCATTCTGACACATTGTTGTTGATTTACTAAAGCATATAGGCTGTACACTTGGCAAGGGAAGTTGCATTTTGCAAGGGGAATTCCCCTAGTCTAGTGAATGTGGTAAAGCTCCACTGACTTGCATCATCCAATCACGTGGAATAAAAAAAACAGTTTTTTATTTTCCTTTCACGAGATTGTATATTTTTTACAAAATTTATTTTCACCACATATAATAAGTGGGATTATTCCCTTGCAAAGTGCAAGTTCCTTTACAAAGTGGACAGTTTATTTGCCTATTTAGTAGATTAATCACATTTTTTTATTGATAGTTCATGAAGTATCCTGATCATTTTAAGAAGCTCTCACATTGTTTTCATATGCAAAAAAAATAAAAGATGGAGCTGATATACAAAGGGCAATGTCAAACAGGCATTAGAAAATACAGTAGATAATCTCCTCACCCCCCCCCCCCCGCTGAGTTGCCTCGGTGCAGGGTAGAAATTAATGGGGGCCCTCTGTCACATGAGAATGGGGGCTCTGATAAATGCTGAAGGTAAATTTGATTTTTTTAAGAGCATTCATTCTAAGTGCTTCAAAACAAAAAGTCCTACAGTTCATATTCTTTAAAAATCAGCCACAGACGAGGTGTCCATATCGGCTTGGTTGAATACAAATTATCGGCGTATGCTGATGACATACTCTTTTATGTTACCCAACCTCATACTACTTTGCCAATATTGGTATCTGAATTGCAGAGGTATGGTCATTGGTCTAATTTCCGGGTAAATTATAGCAAATCTGAAATGTTGCAGGTTACAATCCACCCAGACTTGATGTCTCTCTTAAAAAAAAACTTTTCCTTCACATGCCAATCTCAGACACTTTCATACTTAGGTACCAATAAATCTCCCAACCACCATCTCCTCTATTCTGATAATTATGGCAAGCTCATGCAGTCCATAGAAGGGGATCTCCAAAAATGGCTGGGGCACATTAATGTGTTAAAATGTATGTTCTGCCAACGATTATCTATTTGTTGTACATCATGGTACCTATTGTCTTACCCCATACGTTTTTTCCATCACTTGCGCAAATCATTCACTGCGTTCGTGTGGCAGAACACACGCCCCAGACTAGCCTATTCGGAAAGAAGAAGGAAGACTGGGGTTTGGGGCTTCCAGACATCGACCTTTACTACAAAGCAATGGCCCTGGTACGCATTCTCAATTGGCACCATAATTTTTCTGATAAATTAAGGGTACCCTTAGAAAAAAACATAGCGGGTCGTAATTTAGCAGGGGCGCCTTGGATTCCTGACACGGCTTGGGGTCTGGCTACCTAGGTCTCCCCTCTCACATTAGCCCCCTAAAAATCTGGGATAGAATGAATGGGAATGGGGAGCTGGCTCCCCCGACCTATTCTATGGCTCCCCTGGGGGGATTCCTGTGGTTTATTCCGGGTGAAGAAGGATAATTTTTTCGACACTGGGGTACGGACAGAGACACTAGATGTGCTCAAAGTGCACCTACAGGGCATATCCTGACCCTGGATCAATTGAGACAGAGGCACGGGCAATTCCCCCTGGACTTCAGGTGTCATAGACAGTTGCAGGACTTTCCTAATAAATTACGCCCCAAACTTTGTGCCTCAGACTCTTTTACTGAATTTGAGGGAATGTGTGCTCATCAATCTGATACCTCCCATCTATTATCCCACACATACTAGCTCTTACTAAGAGCACAGTCACAAACTACTCCTTACTTTATACGAGAGTGGGAGACTGAGTTTAGCTTTAACTTCACCCCACCCCAGCTGCAAAAAATAATCAAGCTTTCCCATGTCTCATCCATAAGAACCAAAATGCAGGAATCCTGCTACAAGTTCCTCTCGCAATGGTATCGTACACTACACCACCTAGCAAAAATTTTCCAGAGGGTGAATCCTAAGTGCTGGAGCGGGCATGTCAGCAAGAGGGTACATCTGGGGTGGACTTGCCCTAAGATTTTAAAGTTTTGGCAGGACATTTCACCCTGGATACAGAAGACCACCCTCAAGCCCATTGAATATACCCTTCTTCATTATCTGTTCCACGCTACCCCCTTCTCTCTGAAATCATATAAACGCAGTGTGACTCCACATTTTCTGAATGCAGCTAAATGCCTATGTGGCACCCTCCTAGGTAGGTGCTAGGAAGAAGCATATGGGTGGCCCTGTCTGCATATCAGGAGGGCCTGATCATTTTGTTAAGCTGTCATGTGCTTCCAAGGGTGTCTGTTGAGTCTGGGGAGTCTCCCCACTGTGTCCATTATTATTGGACAGTGGAGGAAACCTGACCAATTGCACACCAGGGCTTGTATCCATCTCAGAGGGCAGAATCTGCCGCAAAGCATCCTGGGATAGGGTAGAAGTCTGAGGGAAGCACATGACGCAGTGTCTTTGGTGGGAAGTCCAAGGAGGAGGGTGACGGCTGTCTCTCCTCCTGTCAGCGCAAGTGAGAGTGTCCTGGGTGGTCGGCCTAGAGGATGAAGGTTGAGCTGGGCTGCAGAGAGGGATCCAGAGTGTTGTGGACCGAGTGGAGCTGCTGGGCAGAAGTTTCAGGGAAAAACAGTATCATGAGTACTTGAGACTGCCCAGGGGTCTGCCTAGGAGAGGGGACCACTCCAGAAGGTCAAGGGGATCCAGGAGCCAGCTAACCTGAGGAGAAGGTTTAGAGAAAGGGGATGCCAGTGTTTAAGCCCTGAAGATAAGTGAGAGGAAAACGGTGCCGGTGTGGGCCCTGAAGTGTTTAGCAGCACAGCAGCAGTTCAAGTAGCTACCTCAGCAAGGAGTGCTTAAGGGAGCTAAAGAAAGTACTTCTTTATGTGAGAAAGCAGTCCAAGTTCATTTTGGAGTTAACAGGCAGCAAGCCAGCGTTAACCAGATTCAACCGGCGTTGACCGGCACCTAGCCAGCGTCAAGTCAGCGCCAAGAAGCGTTTTCAGTTGCCCCTAGCAAATTGTGCATAGTTGAGCCAAAGGAGTATCCCACTCATTCTCTTCTCCCATCCAAGTTCTCAATAAATACAAAAAAACCCAAAGATACTGGACAGGTCATTGTCTCAGCGCTCACAATTGGAGGAACATGCACAGGGGTACTTTTGTTGCACCCGGTGGCCCAGAGGAACCCATATCCAGCAAAACGGCTGGGAATCCTGCTACACCTAATTCCCAGGTACAGGAGGCAAAGCATGTGTCCCACTTTGGAGGATTGGCGGAGGGAGGTGGAGAGGATAATGGAGGCGGAGAGATGGGTTTACATAAACCAGAATTTTTATGGTCTGGGTGGATGTATTACTCGTTGAAAATGGCTGGGCCTACTGGACCTCAATCATCCTAAATGCACAAGATAATTACCCACACATGCACGGTATACAGTCTGAGGGAGGTGCCACAAGACTTGATCAGACCGATGGTCAGGCTATGTGCTATCCTGAGATTTTTAGTACAGGCTGCATGACTCCACTTCCAATTTATGGACAGGAGGTTACCTCCCAGGTGCTATTAAGACCAGTTGTTGTCTTGGTTAAACTTTGCCTGTTCTTTCTCTTATCTTTGGGTCTGGTTGGTCAGAGGACTGGCCTCCTAACTCAGATCAGGGGACCTTCATTTCACTCTGTTAGGATGCTGTAGTGCCAGTGACCAGTGTCCTGCGATGCATTACTCATACCCATGTAATTGTAGCCTTTACTGGGAAGGTTCTGCCAGAGCCATCTTCCATTGATGGCTGCATCTGGGTAATAACTCTGTTATCTCCTTATAAAACTATACTATCTGTGTATAGTTCAGAGTTGTATAAACTGACTGATTGTCCTTTACGGGCAGATCCTGTTTTTTCATCCTAATATTTCTTCTCTTAATGTCTTCATTTTGTTTGTTTTTTTGTTTTGTTTTTTTATTATTATGCTACTGTGTGATTATCTGTTTTCTTTTTCTGTATTATATTTAGTTGCCTGAAAACTCAATACATTTTGATGAAATAAAAAAAAAAAAAAATAGTAGAAAAGCCATTCCACCAAACCATAGTAGATATTTTATATATGTTTTCTGTTATTTTCTTTGTGGATCTTTGATTAGCTACTGACTATTTTGATCCTGCTTGGTAGGCGGCATTTCAGAACTCTGCTGAGAGACCACTACTTCCACACAGAGAGCAACAGTCCCACTCTGCAGCTTCTGGCAACAAACAGGCTTTTTAACACAGGCTTTGGCTTTTTTAGAAAGAAAACTGTAAGTAAACCTGTTTTGATGTACCTGGAATTTAGCAGATTCAAACTGATGGTTCAATTAAGCTTACAATACCCATGGATACATTTATAACTGCTGTTGAGCCAAATAGAAGGCTTCCTTTCCATCACATATTCTGTTAAACCAAGGGATCTGCTATTTAAATGAATTTTTTTTGATACAACTACTGTATGTATTAAAGTAGCCTCCAGGTTAAAGAAAAAAAAATATATATATACATACTGCATATATATATATATATATATATTTACACACACACACACACAGTACACCCCTCACATTTTTGTAAATATTTTATTATATTTCATATCATGTGACAACACTGAAGAAATGACACTTTGCTATAATGTAAAGAAGTGAGTGTACAGCTTGTATAACAGTGTAAATTTGCGGTCCCCTCAAAATAACTCAACACACAGCAAATAATGTCTAAACCGCTTGCAACAAAAGTGAGAACACCCCTAAGTGAAAATGTCCAAATTGGACCCAAAGTGTCAATATTTTGTGTGGCCACTAATATTTTCTACCACTGCCTTAACCCTCTTGGGCATGGAGTTCACTGAGCTTCACAGGTTACAACTGGGGTCCTCTTTCACTCCTCCATGACGACATCATGGAGCTGGTGGATGTTAGAAACCTTGCCCTCCTCCACCTTACATTTGAGGATGCCCCATAGATGCTCAATAGGGTTTAGGTCTGGAGACATGCTTGGCCAGTCCATCACCTTTACCCTCAGCTTCTTTAGAAAACCAGTGGTAGTCTTGGAGGTGTGTTTGGGGTCGTTATTATGTTGGAATACCCAGTCTCCGAAGGGAGGAGATCATGCTCTGCTTCATGATGTCACAGTACATGTTGGCATTCATGGTTTCCTCAATGAACTGTAGCTCCCCAGTGGTGGCAGCACTCATGCAGCCCCAGACATGACACTCCCACCACAATTCATGACAGCAGGCAAGACAAACTTGTCTTTGTACTCCTCACCTGGTTGCCGCTGCACATGCTTGACACAATCTGAACCAAATACGTTTATCTTGGTCCCATCAGACCACAGGAAATGGTTCCAGTAATCCATGTCCTGTCATCTGCTTGTCTTCAGCAAACTGTTTGCGGGCTTTCTTGTGCATCATCTTTAGAAGAGGCTTCCTTCTGGGATGACAGCCATGCAGTCCTATTTGATGTAGTGTGCAGTGTATGGTCTGAGCACTGACAGCTTGACCCCCCCACCTCTTCAATCTCTGCAGCAATGCTGGCAGCCCTCATACGTCTATTTCCCAAAGACAACCTCTGGATATGACGCTGAGCATGTGCACTCAACTTCTTTGGTCGACCACGGCAAGGCCTGTTCTGAGTGAAACCTGTCCTGTTAAACCGTCGTATCATCTTGGCCACCATGCTGCAGCTCAGTTTCAGGGTCTTGCAAATCTTCTTATAGCCTAGGCCTTTTTTATGTAGAGCAACAATTCTTTTTCAGATCCTCAGAGAGTTCTTTGCCATGAGGTGACATGTTAAACTTCCAGTGACCAGTATGAGAGAGTGAGAGCGATAACACCAAATTTAACACACCTGCCCCCCATTCACACCTGAGACATTGTAACACTAATGAGTCACATGACACCGGGGAGGGAAATTGGCTAATTGGGCACAATTTTGTCATTTTGGGTGCACTCACTTTTGTTGTTTTAGACATTAATATTTGTGTGTTGAGTTATTTTGAGGGGACAGCAAATTTACACTGTTATACAAGCTGTACACTCACTACTTTACATTGTAGCAAAGTGTCATTTCTTCAGTGTTGTCACATGAAAAGATATAATAAACTATTTACAAAAATGTGAGGGGTGTACTCACTTCTCTTAGATACTGTATATATAAAAGAAGTTTATGCAGGTATAAAGGGAAAACACTCAGATATGCGCACAAAAACCAACAGTAGCTTCAAGGCTAGGCAAAGTATTAATAAAAATCTTTCTACTTGTCCAGCTTCCTGCACATTCCTTTTTGATCATTGTGAGTAGGAATGAGTTTGAGGTTCACTGCTGCCATGTATTTATAGCATATTCCCTGGGATCCTCCAATGATAACTTTGCAAGTTCACCAACAGAAAGAAGGAAGGCAGTGCATAGTCTTTGCCATGGTCAGCTGAATCAGAAGTGCCTAGAGCTTAAAGAATGGGATAACCCAGTCCTCTTACTATAAATGAGCGAACTCACAGCAGCCATATTGTTAGTGTGCGGTGGATATGTTAAGGACAGCTGACAACTTTGTGTAGGGAGCAGAGGTGGCTCTAGGCTTTGTGAGGCCTTAGGCAATACTTAGACATGAAGCCCCATGCCACTGGTAGGCAGAGCTCCAGAAGTCTTAGATTACGTGAGAGGTGAGCACGACAGGGCTCTTAACGCTGCCTGCGCACAGCGTTAAGGTGTCCTGTCAGCTCCAAAATAAAGTCATGCTGCAAATTAACTGTTCAGGCACTGTGAGGCCCACTTAAGTGGGACAGGGATCTTAACAGCATTAGGGTCCCCCGTCCCTAATAAATGGGGTAATGCATTAGGGAAATTAGGCAGACGGAAGGCCGCCTAATTTGTATAAGGAATTGGAAAAATATAAAAACCTGCGTTTAGTGAAAAATAACTAAAAAATTATTATAAATAATGATTAATAATTAGTGAGGTAAAGTAGCTGCACTCAGAATATTGTACACACCAATAATAGCAAACAGAAATGTAACAGTGTTGCGTTGGCATATGTGTATAATACATAACTCAAATGTGTATAAATGTTGCATAAACCAATAACTATAACATTAATTCAAACACCACCAAACAAATATCATACAGTGTGAATGCAAGAATGTAGTGCACAAGATGAGAAAAGGTGTTAATTGCATAGAAATTGAGTCCAAAAAAAGGTCCATTAGGTAGTGATCCAAGCAGTGCCAAGGTGGCTCTTATTCCAACTTCAGTGAATTAACACCCAGTGCTCCCCTTCCAGTTCAAACACACTTAGCATCTTACCCAAAATCTCAGACCTATCAAGGTCATTAACCACCTTAGTGAGCTTCACCTCTCACTTTAGGTTTGGGCTAGCTTTCCCTTCTCCAATCGTCCTTTAAGATAGCAATGCTGGGAAGCACCTCACAGGCTTATCCAAGACAGTCTCACACCAGATGATTCCAACAATGAGAAAAGAAGCTCATTGCGCAACATCCAGTAAAATCAAAGAGGGTTTATTTAAAATTGACTTTGAAATAGACACAATCTGTCCTACACCCTCCATGGGCGTGCTGACCTCACTGCTATTTCCTGTGCCATTAAATACAGAGCCATCTCTGTTAGGGAGATACAAGGGCCAAAATTGAATCACAAATTCATCCCCCATAGATTTCAACAGGATTCGCCACAAAGTTTGCAAACTTTAAACTTTGGGGGGGATTTACTAAAACTGGTGAACACTAAATCTGGTGCAGTTGTCCATAGAAACCAATCAGTTTCCAACTTCACCTAAAAGCTGATTGGTTACTATGCACAGCTGCACCAGATTCTATGTGCACCAACTTTAGTAAATCCCCTCCTGGGTTAAGCTAGCCATACACTAGTAGATATTCAAATGAAAGTGCATATGAAACTTTTAAGAACATTTGTATGAATATTTTCAGTACATTTGATGACTTGATGAATTGAAACGTTTGAAAACTTTTGTACTTTAACATTTTCTTTGTTTGTAAAATTTGATTTTGAAACGGATGGACTTTCCCAAATGAAAACCGAATACACTGTTAGACATTCATTCATTCAAGCAAAATTTTTTATTCTACTCCTTCTCAATTTTCTCAACACTACGTTCAAAAGCGAACACCAGTTTGACCCATTAATTGTATAGAAAATTGAATGAATATTCTTAAAACTAAACATTTCAAACAAAATTCTACTAGGGGTGCCCAGTTTAAGATTTTCTTATTATTATTAACCTACCAATAAACTAGTTTTCATAGTGAAGGAAGAATCACAATGTGAGGAGATGAGTACTGGCAAGATTAGGCCTTTTTAAAGCTGCTGCTGGTATCCAACAGCAGACCTTTATTTTTTTTCCATAGACAAAGTTTCTTTAAATTGTGTTGTATTGTATTACAGTGCTGCCCATGCAAAATAATGAATTATGATGCTTGTATATGCTATTAAATCTAAATGGTCATATCTCTTTTCAGCCAAGATAAACAGAAGACAGGTGCAGCACAGATGCTTACAAGTGGCTGTTACATTGGATGATAGCTAAGATATTTCTATTTATTTAAGAAAACCCTCTATAATATATTTTAATTTGAATTTATATTCTTTGCAAGCACTTTAAATATATTTTATTATATTTTTTTAAATGTGATAATATTTTCGTATATTCATCAAAAAGTAAAAAAAAATGTAAAATTGTAAACCTTTTGTAGTTGTATGCACTCAACAAGGCAAAGTATTTAAATTTCTAATTAGTGTATTGGCGTACCATGCCTCTAATTAACTCAGCATGATACACAATAAACATTAACACATCCCAGCCAACCAATAATGCATGTAATTACTTCTCACCGTGTTAATCTCTTCCCCACAAGTTTTCCTGCTTGAATTCCTAATGTCTAACTTCCACTAGTGCAAAACGCTACATGACTATATCTCCAAAGTTACATTTTGTTTGATACAACAGAGTATTATTACATTTTCGCATATTGCTGAATGTTATCTTGGGTGTATACCAATGATCTTACTAGGTTCTCCCATTTAGGGCACATACACTGGGTCTCCCGCTGGCTGCCACAACTGCCATTATAAAGTAAAAATCTTTACTTTTACTTTACTAAATTTACTATACAGATTATTGCATTTGGAAATGATAGACTAAACAACAACTCACCTTAGCTCCACCGCACTGTGAGAAGATAAAGAGCTAAGTGTCGGTGCTCGCAGGCTGAACGTCCAAACCAAATGTTATATGAATAAATCCGGCACACAAAAAGGCTCCTTTCAAGTAAAATTCTTTATTCCAGCATGGATAGTGGTGACAACATGACAAATTCTGACGCGTTTCGGCTTTACGCCTTTCTCATAGCATGGGGAAGGTGTAAAGCCGAAACACGTCAGCATCTGTCATGTTGTCACTGCTATCCATGCTGGAATAAAACATTTTACTTGGAAGAAGCCTTTTCGTGTGTCGGCTTTATTCATATAACATTTGGAAATGATAGACTGTTCACTTTGCAAGGGAAGTTGCCCTTTGCAAGTGAATCTGTCCCAGAGCTTGGTGAATGAGAGGAAACTCTACTGACTTTCATCATTCAATCACATGCAAACAAAAAATCTTATATATTATAAAGTGCTAGGTGCAACCTCATAAGCATATATAATATAATATATATATATATATATATATATATATATATATATATATATATATAAATATATATATATATATATATATATATATATATATATATATAAATACAGGTGATTATAAATTATCCAATACATATGTGCCAAGTGAAAACTTCTTTTACATTAAAAATTCAAAGTGTCCAGTGCTTCAATATATGAATAAATACATGAAATGATCAATAATCAATACTCAAAGTGTCCAGTGCTTCAATAAATGAATAAATAAACAAATTCATAAACGTGTGACTCTCCTCTTCGTGCAAATAAGTGCTCAGTGCTGATCTGCTAGCATAATCAATGAGGAGATTAAGAAAAGTGCTCCGTGCTTGTACATCCGGGTGCTCCCCTCTCAGTCCCCTACTCACCGGATTGTCAGAGAAATTGAGCCTTTTGAATAATCCCCAGCGGTCAGGATCCTGGGTAAGCCACAAGTTGACACTGGTGGTCTTCTATAAATAAATTTTGTTTTTTTAGGCACAATCTTATTATACACCGGATCTCTCAGTAAAATCTCCCAACACTTTTTTATGCTTTTTTCCACTTGACGGTATTGTTGATTGAATTCTGTACAGAACACAATATCAAACGTTTTCCTTTTATCAGATTTCTTTGTCAGTAATTCTGTTCTCTCTGTGTTCTTTATTTCTTGTTTGATTTTCTCTAATTGGGGTTTTTTGTATCCTTTTTCCATAAATCTTTTAATTAGTATTGATTAGATTGTTCTTCAAAATCTGATTCCCTATTACAGTTCCTCTTAATCCTAAGTAATTGTCCTTTAGGGACAGCTGTAATCCATTGAGGATGGTGTCCACTATTGGTAGGGATATAACTATTCCGGTCAGTGTCTTTAAAATAAGTCCTGGTATATAAATTATGTCCATTTTTAAAAATTACCAAATCTAAATAATTGACTTCTGACTCATTAAAATTAGCTGTAAAAGAGATATTATATTTATTATTGTTCATAAAAGAGATAAAATCATTAAGACTCTCCGCTGATTCTTCCCAAACAATAAAAATATCATCTATGTAGCGTCTGTACATTTTTAATGAGGGGTGGGGTCTCTTAAAAATTGATTCATCCTCCCACTTGCTCATAAATAAATTAGCCACCGTAGGGGCATATTTAGCCCCCATGGTAGAGCAAAACGCGTCAAGCCGTTACTCTCACATACCTACGACACTTCCGGGTTGAGCGGGTGGAACGCACAGGAATGTCAGGCATTCACGTAATAGGATTTCAACCGCTTGAATATCTTTTAATGCTGTAAGTGCAACTTTTTATTGATTTGAAATAAAGTCTTTAATACTGCACGATGAGGTCTCTCTCTATTTAAACTTTTCACGGTGGATCTGCTACTGGATAAATTATATCGGAGGTTGCTGCAATAAGAATAGGAGAAGATAGTGATCTGTGGAGCTTGTAACTTGTGGCTTACCTGGGATCCTGACCGCTGGAGATTATTCAAAAGGCAAAATTTCTCTGACAGTCCGGTGAGTAGGGGACTGAGAGGGGAGCACCCAGATGTACAAGCACGGAGCACTTTTCTTAATCTCCACATTGATTATGCTAGCAGATCAGCACTGAGCACTTATTTGCACGAAGAGGAGAGTCACACATTTATGAATTTGATTATTTATTCATTTATTGAAGCACTGGACACTTTGAGTATTGATTATTGTTCATTTCATTTATTTATTCATATATTGAAGCACTGGACACTTTGAATTGTTTTATGTAAAAGAAGTTTTCACTTGGCACATATTTATTGGATAATTTATAATCACCTGTATTTATATATATATATATATATATATATATATATATATATATATATATATTATATATGCTTATGAGGTTGCACCTAGCACTTTATAATATATTTGCATATTAGCTAAAATACTGTTCATTTATATAGGTGTATATTGGATTTATATTTACTTATTAATTTTTAGCACATAATTGAATACAGTATTTGCACATATTTTCAGTATAGATATAATTTATTATCACACAGCAGCGCTGATACTTTTTAATACAGCACATGAGAAAGGTTCCCCCTTTTTTATCAGCAGCAGCTTGTAATTATTTATAGATATGTATCTCCTAAGCGCAGGTACTTACCTTTTAAACAAAAAAAGCTGTTTCTTTTTTCCTTGCATATTATCGGGCAGTTATTTGAAGTTAAATTCCGTCACATTCAGTAAGCTCTGGGGCATATTACCTTGTTGCAAAGCAAACAACCTATTTGCCTTTAGTAAATAAACCCCAATGTATAGGGAGTGTACCAAAAGGGCAATTTCTTTTTTCTGTAGCAGCCAATCAGTATCCTTCAGCTGTTCATCCATAGACTGTTCAAGTCTTAAACTACTTATACTACATACTCTTGCATGGTCTTCACCTGTGCATCAATAGACTGTCCAAGTCTTTACTTATGCGTGGTCCTCAGCTGTGCACCTACAGACCATATTAGTCAATTTGTCCTTGTACTACACAGAGAAGTGTCCTCCTCCAGCTGTGTTAAATGTTTTTAAGCTGTGTTAATAGTATCCCACACCCTTCTACCCTTCCCTGTTACAAGTTTTATTCAGCAATAAATCACAAAAATCCATCCTCTAGACTGGTCTCTGAGCCAAAGTTTATGAACTGTTGCTGTGTGCTTGGCTGCCTCTGCACTGTTTGGAAGACCCTGTGCTAAAATCCAGCAGCCCTTTTAGGGGTAACACTGCAGGTAGTTATGTTTTACAAACTTAAAAAGCAGGCAGAATCATACCGAGTTTCTAAAAACAACTTAGGAGTTGTCGAAAGAGAGCACTTTGGGTCTGTATTTAACCGCTTTCAGACCACCTGCCGCAGAAATACTGCAGCAGGCTGGCCTTCCTGCACGAACCACCGTAGGTATACGTCGGTCGCGCGCCTGCAGCTAGGGGGTGAGTGCGTGCTGCCGTCGGTGCGCTCCCACCCCCACTCAGCAGCGGGGACTCCGATGCACGGGGCAGGCGATCGCTCCCCGCTGAGAGAGAAGTACGGTCAGCTGTTGTAAACACAGATGACCTTTCTTCTCACTGGAAGGATCACAGAGCTCCTGTGATCGTTCTATACAGAATCACAGATCTCTGTGATAATTTCCCAAGCCCCGCCCCCATACAGTTAGAAACACGCCCCTAGGTACACATTTAACCCTTTGATCGCCCCTGGGTTAACCCCTTCCCTGTCAATGGCATTTTTACAGTAACAGTGCATATATTTTAGCACTGATTACTGTAGTAATGTCACTGGTACCCCAAAAGTGTCAAAAATGTCAGTTAGGGGTCCGATCTGTTCCCTGCAATATCACAGTCCCAGTAAAGATCGCAGATCGCTGGCATTACTAGCAAAAAAAAATAAAAATAAAAATGACATAAATCTTTCCCGTAGTTAGTAGACGCGATAACTTTTGCGCAAACCAATCAAAATACACTTATTGCGATTTTTTTTTTACCAAAAATATTTAACAGACAACAAATTGGCCTACAATGTTTTAAAAATGTTGATTTTTTAATTTTTTTTTGGGAATGTTATATAGCAGAATGTGAAAAATATTGTTTTTTTTTTTTTCCAGAGTTGTCTCTCTATATTTGTTAATAGCGCAAAAAAAAAAAAATCACAGAGGTGATCAAATACCACCAAAAGAAAGCTCTATTTGTGGGTAAAAAAGGACATCAATTTTATTTAGGTACAGTGTCGCACGACCGCGCATTTGTGCGTTAAAATAACGCAGTGCCAAATCGCAAAAAATGGCCTGGTCATTAAGGGGGCAAATCCTTCCGGTCCAGAAGTGGTTAAAGTGGTAGTAAACCACATCCGCTTGCTGACTGCCTGCCGCATATTTACTGCAACAGGCTGGCTCAGCTGCGTGAATCGACGTAGGGGTATGTCGGTTCGCAAGAGTGGTGCTGGGGGGCAAGCAGCGGGGATGCCGATCCACGGGGACCGGCGGCCGCGATTGCTACCGGGCACCTGCGATCACTCCCCACTGAGAAAGTAGGACGGTAAGCTGTTGTAAACACAGCTGACTGTTGTTCTCTTTGAATTGATCACAGAGCACCTGTGATCCTTCTATAAAGGATCATAGGTTTCTGTGGTCATTTCACAAGTCCCTCCCCCTACAGTTAGAAAACACTCCCCTAGGCTCACAATGAACCCTTTGATCACCCCTAGGTTAACCCCTTCCCTGCCAGTGTCATTATTACAGTAACAGTGCATACTGTAATTTTATCACTGGCCCCCCAAAAGTGTCAAAAATGTCAGTAAGCGGTCCGATCTGTCCGCCGCAATGTCGCAGTCCTGCTAAAAATCGCTAATCGTCACCATTACTAGTAAGAATTAAAAAAAAAAGTCAAATCTTTCCGCTAGTTTGTAGACACAATAACTTTTGTGCAAACCAATCAAAATACGCTTATTGTGATTTTTTTTACCAAAAATATGTAGCAGAATACAAATTGGCCTAAAAGGATAAAAAACTTTGATTTTTAAATTTTCTCTTTTTGGGAACATTAAATAGCAGAATGTGAAAAATATTGTTTATTTTTTTAGAATTGTCGCTCTTTTTTTGTTTATAGTGCAAAAAATAAAAATCACACAGGTGATCAAATACCACCAAAAGAAAGCTCTATTTGTGGAAAAAAAGGAGATCAATTTTACTTCGATACAGTGTCACACGACCACGCAATTTTCCGTTAAAGTAATGCAGTGCTGAATCGCAAACAATGGCCTGGTCATTAAGGGGGCAAACCCTTTCGGTCCAGAACTGGTTAAAAAAAAAAAAAAAAACTGGTCCCCTACAGGCTCATGTCATAATGTGCTAGTATGCATCACATACTAGCAGATTATGATCATAAACAGTCGTCCATTTTTCCATAAAATAGCTTTTCATCTTATAATAATAATTATCATCATCATCATCTACTTTCCATCCTTTTTTTAATTGCATGTCTGTGTTACTGATTCTCTATATTCTTTTTTAGCTAATTATATTTAACTGCACTTGCTTCTTCATTGCCTGCATGTATTTGCTCTGGACTGGCTCCCTGATAGTGATAGCGGTGGACCATAGCTGTGTAACATATGTAAGATGTAGATAAGTTACAATGTAGTGTACAAAACACACTCAAGAAATGGACCCTCAAGATACTGCCCCTGATCATAAATCAAGAAAAAGAAAAATTCAAAAGGTTGGGGTTTTATATAATATGTAAAGAGGGTGGGAGCTAAAGGCAAAGCGACATAATGCCATAACTGAAAATGAAAACCCTAATTTTGCCCAACCTTCTCTTGAATAAATATCAGAAAGTCTCAATAAATATCAAATAAATTACTTCAACTCACTGGACTGGCTAGAAAAAAGTTTATTGGTATCAAACAAGTATATAGAAAAAAAAACAAAATCTATAAAAATGGTACCACACCACACAATCTCACCTATGCTGATAAAAAAGCACAGACATCCACCTCACTCTTATTGTAATGTACAACCCCTGGCAAAAAAGTATGAAATCACCACTCTTGGAAAATGTTCATTCAACTGTTTAATTGTGTAAAAAAACAAAAAAAACAAAAAAACAAAATCACAAACATGCCTCAAAACTATTTTCATTTGGTCGGGGGGCGTGCCCGGAAGTGACGATGTGAGTGTGGGCTGTGCGCCTTCCCGCTGAACACCTCTCCCGCCAGAGCCTGTAGAGACGCCGAGAGTACACCCGAAAGCAGCAGAGCTAAGTGAGCCGTGACCCGGACGCCGATATCTGAATAGCCCGCACCTCGGGTGAGGAGGGAAAAGCGGCCAGATTACATAGGAGGTCAGAAGCGGAGCTTATCCCGGTCCCGCCGTTCGGAGCGCCGACGGCTCGATCAAGTAAGGGGCTGTATCTCAAACCTCCAGCTGATTGCCTCTATTGCCGAAATTCCCCATCAGCCAGAGCAAATAGAGGCTACGGAGGCAAGAAAGCAAGACCAGCAGGAGGAGAATAGGATACCAGCCTCCCAAGGAACCAGTGCTGCAGATGAGGAGGGGAGAGTACCTGGATGGTGAGCCCCCCTGCTTGGTGTCTGTACAGATTAAAATCTCCAGGAGCGGAGATAGAGGCTGGAGCTGCGGAGGATAGAGGCTTTGAGAGTTGGCCTGGATCAGATACAAGGCAACCCCTGCGGGTTATCCCTTTAAACCAGGTTCCCTCTTACACTGGTATTTTTAAGGGAAAGGATAGTCACCCTATTGGAAGGACAGTTTGGAATGTGGGTGAGATAATATTTTTTTTTTTCTCTATCTTATACCCCTTCCCGTATATCTCTATTGTATGCTGGATGGCTATTGACTGTGATATCTATAACGATTAAATTAAGAGACTGAAGAGGAAAAGGGACTGCATTTCTTCTTACTGGTTGTTTGTCCTGTGGCTTTTCCCCGTGGTTATTTGGAATAAAATCTCCCAGGGGAGTTAATAGAAGTCGAGAGAGAATAGGCCATAGAATTAAAAAGAAAGTATGACACTAACTAAAAAAAGAAAAGGAAAGAACAATACGACGAAACCTAAAACAAGTAAACCAGAAGGAGAAATAGACAAATACTTTGCTAATAATCATAAGACGTCAAGAGAAATGGCAAGAAGTGGAAATAGTGCCCTAACAAGCCCAGAGTCAGGAGATGTACCTAGCTCTCTGACTGCCTCCCCTACTTCAGAGAATTACCTTGAAAGTCCAGAGGCAAGACAAAGGGAGAATGATACATCTTGCACTTATGTACAGAGCTTATCTCACAACATGGAGCTAAAAGCTATGCTACAAGCCCTCCCAACTAAATCGGACATAGAACAGATGATCAGCAAAATAGAGGAGGTACATCAGAGAGAAATGCAGGAAATAAAGAAAGACATACAAAATATTACAATAGGCTTAGCGGAGGAAGCAGTAGCCAGAAAAAGTATTGGAGAGAGGGTAACATCACTAGAATCAACAAGAGACATACAAAGAGAGATAGATGAGAAGATACAACTACAATTGGAGGAAATAGAAAACAGAAACAGACGTAATAACTTACGTATACGAGGCATACCTGAAATGGTGGGGAAAGAAAAACTGACAGAAGTAGCAGAGGAAATTTTTAAGCAGATCATGAAGGATAAATATCCGGAACATTTGGAGATAGAAAGAATACACAGAACCCTTGGCCCTAGAAGCAAAGACGAGAGAAGACCGAGAGATGTGATCTGTAGACTATTTCATTATGTGCATAAAGAGGCGATTTTAAGGCTAGTGTGGGATAACCAGGATATAAAAGTGGAAGGAGTACCAGTTAAGATATATGCAGACATTGCCAGAGGTACACTGAGGAGAAGAACTCTTTTGAGACCATTATTAGAATTGGCAAGAAAAGCAGGATGCACATATAGATGGGGGTTCCCATTTTCGGTAACGTTCCGTAGGAATGGACAGTATTTTAACCTTAGAACATACCAAGACAGGATGGCATTCTTTTCGTTTATAGAGACAGACCCTATTCAAATAGTAAATTGGCTGAATCGACTGCCTAATGAGAACCCGCCAGTATACCATCAACAAAGGGAGAAAAGACCAGAGACCCTATCGAGAGAAGAGAGGAGATAAAGAAATCTGACTATTAAGAGACTGTAGTGAGATCCCCCTACGGGAAATAAGGGTTAATTATTGATACATCCTTCTCGCCCCCCCCCCTCCTTTTTTTTTTTTTTCTTGACACAGTTTTGAATATAGGATGGAAGTCATTCCTCTTGTCACTAATTTTATAGGTGGTATGGAGAAGTGGAAGGGGTTTTTTTTTTTTTTTTTTTTTTTTTCTTTTCTTTTACACAGTTATTGAAATATAGAATGGAAGTTGTTCCTCTTGTATACTATAGGGGGTGGTGGGTTTTTTTTTTTTTTTTTTTTTTTTTTTGACACAGTTTTTGATATATAGGATGGAAGTTATTCCTCTTGTCACTAATATTATAGGGGGTACGGGGGAGGGGGGGGTTTCTTTTCCCCCTTTTTTTTTTTTTTTTTTTTTTTTTTTTTCTTCTACACAGTTATTGAAATATAGAATGGAAGTTGTTCCTCTTGTATACTATAGGGGGTGGTGGTTTTTTTTTTTTTTTTTTTTTTTTTTTTTGTTGTGTGTTTTATGAAGTATATAAAGGTTAACTCACAATTTAATTCGGTAGAATAAGAGGGGGATGAGAAGAGGAGGATTGAGTTATTGAATATGAAAATGTTGTGATATCCATATTATGATGAATAGCGTTTGTGTAGATGGGGGGAGGGATAGATGGGGAAGTGAGGGAGGGGAAGAGGGAGGTTTCCCTCGACCCTACCCCCTCCCCATCAATCCCCGGGACCATTACTCAAGTATTTTGATGTTTTCCTTTTTTTTTTTTTTTGTAATTCAGTGAGAAGGGAATGTCACTGTCCATTAAGGGAAACCAAAGACCATGAAGAGAAAGAGAGGAATGCCGGTAGACCTTAGAATAAGATATGGCCAAAATATGTTGATAAAAAGTGGTGGGAGGAGGTGGGGGAGAGTCCACAGAGAGTCACTTCGGGGCACGACCCTACTAATAAAGTCACACAAGTGGCACGAAAGTGGCCGTGTGAAATAAGGATACATTTTTTGTTATCCGAAACTACGGAAGAGAAGGCCGTTCTCTTGTAGAGACCGACCTTCTCGAATCCGTAGGGGGGGTTTTTTTTTTTTTTTTTTTTTTTCTTCTTCTTTATCCACGAGCGAATGATGGAGGATGTAAAGGTGGTTTCATATAATGTAAAGGGACTTAATACCCCAGAAAAAAGGCACATGTTATTATCTGAATTAAAGCAGTCACATACTAGTATAGCGCTGATACAAGAAACGCACTTCAGGACAGATAAATTACCGTTTCTTAAAAATAGAAATTTTTCATATGCATACCATTCCACTTATACACAAGCAAAAGCAAGAGGGGTTTCCATACTCATTGCAAACTCTGTTCCATGGACTTTCCAAGACAAAATGCAGGATCCGGAAGGAAGATTCTTGTTTGTTAGGGGGAAAATAGGGGAAATACAAATAACAATAGCAACAATATATGCACCCAATAGCAGACAAGACAGCTTTATAGCTAAGGTAGTAGAGAAGCTCATGAGGTTCTCAGAAGGACAGTTAATTACGGGGGGAGATTTTAACTGCCCATTAACACCAGCCCTGGATATATCAACAGGGACATCGACTTTTTCAGCAGGAAGGAATAAAAAGATTTTAAAAATACTATATAATGCTCAACTTATAGACGCATGGCGGCTACAACATCCTTCTGAAAAAGAATACACATTCTTTTCTACACCGCATAAGACCTACTCTAGAATTGATTTTTTTTTTATACCTCATGCCCAATTACAATCAGTTCAAAATACAAGTATAGGCAGTATCACATGGTCAGACCATGCACCTATATTTTTGTTATATAAATTAACAGCGAACTCTGCACAGGGGAGGAGCTTCTGGAGGCTGAATGAAAGCCTACTACAAAAAGAAGAGATACTAAGGGAAGTCGAGAAAGAAATGAAAAGCTTTTTTGAAATAAACGAGCAACCGGATTGTAAGATGGGAATACTTTGGGAGGCCCATAAGGTAGTCGTGAGAGGGCTCCTTATAAAACATGGAGCACGTATTAAAAGAGAAAGAAATGAGCAACTGTCACAACTCCTAGGAAAACTTAGGGAACTTGAGACAGAACATAAACAAAGACCGATAGATGCAACCTTGATCGAGTTAAAACTAGTCAGGAAAAAGATAACAGATTTGATGCAGTATAAAGCAAAAGCTGCCTTACAAAGGTGCCGTAAGTTAAATTACGAGGCGGGTAACAAATGTGGGAAAGTACTGGCTAGAACTGTTCGGGAGCAGAGGACGAGATCTTATATACCATATATTACCTCAAGAGAAGGAATTAAAAAAACTTTACCTACACAAATATTGAAAGAATTTGAGACATATTATACCTCTCTGTATAACTTACAGGAGACACCCCCCCAACAACAAGATATAGATCAATATCTAGTTCAGTCACAGCTACCTAGACTCTCGGAGGAGGATCGTGAAAGCTTGGAGGCTGAGATTACACTAGAGGAAATAAAACAGGCAGTTAAGGCAATGAACCCTGGGAAAGCACCTGGCCCAGATGGCCTAACGGTACAATATTATCAGGTACTGTTCCATATCTTAGGACCATATATGGTAAAGTTATACAATGCATCAGGTTTGGATGGGAAGCTGACGAGAGACACACTTACAGCCCATATCTCATTAATACTAAAAGAGGGTAAAGATCCAGCTATATGTGGCAGCTATAGGCCAATATCCCTATTAAATGTGGATTTAAAAGTACTGACTAAAATCTTAGCAAGTAGATTGGCAGAATTCCTCCCAAACCTGATACATCTGGATCAAGTAGGCTTTATGTCATCTAGAGAGGCAAAAGACAATACCATACGAATTCTCAATTTGATGCAAGTAGCAAAAGAAAAAAAGATCCCTTATGTAGTGCTGAGTACGGATGCAGAGAAGGCATTTGATAGAGTGGGCTGGCCTTTTCTGTTTTCCGTACTCAGACACATTGGATTGGGAAAAAATATGCTAGAAAAGATTACTAGGGTATATACAGAACCGATAGCCAGGGTAAAGGCCAACGGGCTATTATCAGAAGCCTTTCCAATAAGAAACGGTACCAGACAGGGATGTCCCCTGTCACCCCTTTTGTTTGCCTTGACGGTGGAACCTTTCCTGTGCAGAGTTAGATCGAACCAGGATATTGAAGGGATAGAGGTAAAAGGGAAACAGTATAAAGTAGCTGGTTATGCAGACGACTTGTTATTCTCCTTGACCAAACCGGGTATTTCTCTGCCAAACCTATTACAGGAATTTAAAAAATTTAATGCTATATCTTATTTAAAAATTAATTATGGAAAATCAGAGGCAATGGGTGTGGGATTACCCGTGGCCCAAATCAACCTATTGAAAACCAGTTTTGGTTTTAGATGGAGGGGTGAGGCAGTGAAATACCTGGGGACCTACATACCAGCGAAGTTAAGCCAGGTGTTCGACCTTAATTTTTTACCCCTTTTGGCAATGACTAGGAAACTACTTAAACAATGGTATGGCGGGCTACACTCTTGGTTCGGTAAATGTAATTTATTGAAAATGATAGTGTTACCAAAATTTTTATACCTGGTGCGTGCACTGCCGGTTAAGATACCGAGTGTTTTTTTTAAGACAATGCACTCTCTTTTTTTGAAATATATATGGGCCCATAAAAGACCTCGCATAGCACGCAGAACTTTAACATTACCGAAAAAAAATGGAGGCCTTGCTTTACCGGACATTCGAACTTATTATTACGCAGCACATCTGAGTAGGATATTGGATTGGTGGCACCACTCGGAAAACAAAATATGGGTACAAATTGAGCAGACTCAAACAGAGATAGACCTAAAGAGGGCGATATGGGTTTTCCAGTGGTTACCTAAGGAATTGAAACATCACCCAATAATAGGAAACACATTACGGATATGCTCGCACCCAAATATATATAGTAAATTAACAAAGAAGGAATCACCCTTATTCCCAATATTAGGGAACCCACAGTTTATCCCGGGTTTAGATCCTAGAAGCTTTATACCATTGAGAGAAAAGAAACAGGAACAAGCTTCATTATTCCTTATACAAAATAACTGGGTTTCAATTAGTAAATTATTGGAGAGAAATGGATTATACAACTTGCCTTTTTGGCAAGCAGTGCAACTACACCATTTCCTGGACTCAATACAAAATCCAGAGAGGTATAGTAGAGCATTAACAAAATTTGAAAAGTACTGTATAGAACCAGGAAAATTATCACATACATTATCAATCTCCTATGATTTACTGATGAACCCAGAGGAGCAATTCAAACCCCCGTGGGTGGGAAAATGGGAGAGAGACTTGGAGTGTGAACTAATTGAGGAGCAGGTACAGAGGATAGTAAGGTTAGCCTTTAAGCCAGCTAGATGTACCAAGACTCAAGAGATGAACTATAAGTTTATGACGAGATGGTACATCACACCCGAGAAATTACATAATTGGTATCCAAGTGAGACCAGTGAATGCTGGAGATGTAAAAAAGAAATAGGCACGCTGATCCATATCCTCTGGACCTGTACAGAAGTAAAACCTTTTTGGGGAAGAGTAAAAGATATAATTCAGAAATTTACGGAAAGCAGAATAGAGGAAAAGCCAGCCTTTTTTTTGTTACATCTATCGGATATCCCGATAAAGAGATATGAAAACTCGATTGTACCATACCTGGTAAATGCGGCTAAGGCATGTATCCCGAGTAACTGGAAAAAAGTACAACCCCCCTCGATAAGAGAATGGGTAAATAGAGTAGAGGAAATAAGGAGAATAGAAGAGTTGATTGCAACTTCTCAGAATAGGAAGGGAAAATACAAGAAAATATGGGATGTGTGGGGTCAGTTTATAGTCTCTGAAGAAGGGAAGCAACTTATAATAGGATAAAAGCAACCCGGAAGAGCTTACTGACTTATTCGGTCATTCGCCGTGGATAAATGAGTAATTTAAGGAAGGGGGGAGAGGGGGAGGGGTTTTTTTTTTTTTTTTTTTTTGGGTGGGAGAGGAGGAGGGAGGGAAGGGGGGGAAAAGAAAGGGAAGGGGAAAAAAGAGAAGGAATATAAGAGGGTAAAAGTGGAAGATGAAGATTAAATTAAGTGTTA
Source organism: Pelophylax lessonae (assembly GCF_965119305.1). Classification (NCBI taxonomy): domain Eukaryota; kingdom Metazoa; phylum Chordata; class Amphibia; order Anura; family Ranidae; genus Pelophylax; species Pelophylax lessonae. The sequence goes on along the minus strand of NC_138770.1, from coordinate 542,550,435 downwards.
AAAAGTGATGTAAACTCCACATGGAATGTAGATGTATGTTTTTTCTGTTATGAAGATTCCTGAATAAAACTTATATTTGAAAAAAAAAAAAAAAACTATTTTCATTTAACATCCCAACCCTCTGGGTTTAAGAAACATTTAAAAAAAATAAAAAAGAAAGAAAACTGTAGTCAATTGCAACTGTTTTTAAAGATCAAGCAAAGGAAAAAAATATGGAATCACTCAATTCTGAGGAAAATATTATGGAATCTGCATGTACTTTGCAGTTTTAAAACAATCGTATTCATTAGATTACATCTGCTTATTAGTCTGCAGTTAAAAAAGAGTGCTTTCACACCTCAGTGAGCTGTTGCACAACCCTGATTGACATGAACCATGGCTTCAACACGAGAGATGTCAGATAGAGCCATTGTTGGACTGCCGATGATGATATATTTTTTGAAGAACAATTTTCTCATTAACATCTTCAGCCCTGGAAGGTTTTCCCCCTTTCATGACCAGGCTATTTTTTGAGATACAGAACTGTTACATTAACTGACAGTTGCTCGGTGATGCGACCCTGTACACAAATACAATTTTTTTCCCACAAATATTGCTTTCTTTTGGTGGTATTTAATGAACTCTGCAGTTTTATTTTTTGTGCTATAAACAAAAAAAGGGGGGCAATTTAACCACATAACGACTGCTCACATTGCTGCTACTGCAGCAAGTTGGCAGCCCTGGGTCCAGCGACATAGGCCTACATAGCTGGATACCGCCCCCTCTCGGCGGCGGCTCGCTCCTGCTGTATTTAGACACAGTGGGAGTCGGGCCAGGGGAGGGGAGGCGGTGATCACCATCTCTCTTCTCCGATTGTCAGGGAAAGACTGAGGAAATCCACCCGCTTGAGTAAACAAAGCGGGCGGATCTCCTCTGTGACAGGCAGGGAGAGATCACAGGATTCAGCATAGCTGAACCTGTGATCTGTGTCACACAACCCCCTCCCCCACACACGTCAGTAAGAATGAGGCATACATTTAACCCCTTGATCACCAACAGTGTTAACCCCTTCCCTGCCAGTGTCATTATTACAGTAACAGTGCATATGTATAGCACTGATTACTGTAGTAATGTCACTGGTCCCCCCAAAAGTGTCAAAAATGTCATTTAGGGGTCCGATCTGTCCGCCGCAATGTCACAGTCCCGCAAAAAATCGCAGTTCGCCGCCATTACTACTAAAAAAAAAATAAACAATAAAAATGACAAATCTTTCCCGTAGTTAGTAAACGCGATAACTTTTGCGCAAACCAATCAAAATACGCTTATTGCGATTTTTTTTTTTACCAAAAATATGTAGCAGAAGACAAATTGGCCTAAAATGTTAAAAAATTTTGATTTGTAAATTTTTTTTGGGGAATGTTATATATCAGAATGTGAAAAATATTGTTTTATTTTCAAAATTGTCACTCTTTTTTTCAAAAATAAAAAATCTCACAGGTGATCAAAAACCACCAGAAGAAAGCTCTTTTTGTGGGGAATAAAAAGGATGTAAATTTAATTTGGGTACTGCATCGCAAGACCGTGCCATTGTCCAATAAAATAACGCAGTGCCGAAACGCAAAATATGGCCTGGTCAGGAAGGGGGTAAAATCTTCCAGTCTTAAAGTGGTTAAAAATACACTCATTGAGAATTTTTTTGTCAAAGACATGTAACTAAATACATTTTGGCTTAAATATATGACAAAAATTGAATATATTGGATATTTATTAACTGTCAAAGTAGAAAATTTAAATTTTTCGCAAAATTTTCGCTCTTTTTTTATTAATATCGCAAAAAAAATAAAAAGTGCAGAGGTGATCAAATACCACCAAAAGAAAGCTCTGTTTGTGGGAAAAAAAGGACGTAAATTTTGTTTAAGAACAGCATTGCATGACCGCGCAATTGTCAGTTAAAGTCGCGCAGTGGCAAGTTGAAAAAAGTGACCTGGTCATTAAGCAGGAAAATCCTCCGGTCTTAAAGTGGTTAAAAGAAAATATATATTTTTTTACTATAAAAATATATATTTTTGCTATAAAACATACCCAATAAATTTAAAAAAAATTTGAATTTCCTCATCAATTTAGGCCAATATATATCCTGCTACTTATTTTTGGTAAAAAAAAATTCCGATAAACGTAAGTTGATTGGATTTTTCAAAAGTCATTGCGTCTACAAACTATGGGATATTTTTATAGAGCTTTTATTTATTTATTACTAGTAATGGGGGGGGGGGGGGCAGCGATTTTTAGCGAGACTGCAACATTGTGGCTGACAAATCGGACACTAACTTACACTTTTGACACTTTTTTGGGGAGCAGTGACCCTAAGAGTCCATTCACACTAAGGCTCCGTTTCCACTGCCGCGGCTACGAAGTCATGCTACTTCTAGCGCGACTTCGTAGCGAAAGTAAACTGCGGCTTTCAGTGCGACTTGTCCCTCATTATAGAGGGAAGTCGCACTGAAGCCGGCTCAAAAGTAGTGCACAAACTACTTTAGAAGTCGCCGCAACTGAAGTCGCGGCAGTGAAAACGGGCCGAATTGAAATCAATGGCTTTTGACTTGCTGTGCGACTTGACATGTGTCAAGTCGCACAGCAAGTCGCACTAGTGGAAACCGGCACTAATACGACTTGTCAGGTGAAACCAGCTATCGTGGCAAAACGTGTTCAAAAATCACGCTAAGCTTGTTGCCCTAAAAGGAGCAAAAAAACAAAGCTTCTTTTGGGTGGCAAATGTGCATAGGGCAGCCGATTGAAGTGAGTAGGCTGTCCTATACATGACACGCAAAATTTTGTGAAAATTGTGCAACAAAAATCACAAGCAGGAACACTTGTTCCCTCTAATATGTGAACGGGGCTTTCCTTAATGCAGAGCTATACGTCTGACTTATTAGGCTGGCATGCCGGGCCTCTGTAGAGAGACCACAGGTTCCACGTATGGAGCAAGAGTCCTGTTCTGCAGCTGCAGGAAGAAGGCAGACTTTTATACTAAAACTGTGGCTGCCCTAGAAAGAAAATGAACAGTAAAGCCCCTTTTGCCCTCTGTCAGTTGGCAAAAATCGGCATTTGAGGTGTGCTTATACCTTGACACAGCCACCTCATGATAGGGCAATGGCTGCCAGACAGCCCCATATGCATTGCTGTGTCTGCAAAGCTGCATTTTGCTGCAAAAAAAAACATTGGACAAGTTGAGTTTGGCAGGTAGCGAAGCTGCAACAACTATGCTAACACGTCCAATGGATGTAGTTGCAGTGAGGTGAAGATGGATTTCAGTGAAAATCCTCTTTCAAACAGGCATGTGGCAGATGGCATATCAGCTCCTGATGTTCTACTAACTGCAGGCCAGCTGCTGCTGACAACGCCATCCACCACAGATTGCGAGTCAGCAGCTAGATCAATGTGAAAAAGGCCTATGAACACTATGGGTTTGATGCATCTGGAATGTATTTAGCTCATTTAAACTGAAAGTTGAATTGGGCTTTAAACACTAAGGGCACCACAGTTGTTGTACTTTAGAAGTATCACTGTCAGTTCTTGGGGTGTTTGTTCTATTGACTCTGCAATATACCCATTATATTTATATATATATATATATATATATACTGTATATCACACAGAGAGGAAAAAAAGGTTGAATTCTCCTTTATCTTCGTTCTTTTAAAAATGTCACCCGTGCCTGTATAATAGGATCACGCTGTTTTAAAAGTTCTTGAACATCAGCTATTGTCTAGTATATTTAGTATCTATCACATCTGAATAATATCCTTGAAAAAAGCAGGTATTTCATGTTTCAAAACATACAGTATATCACATACCAGTTTACAGCTATGTAACACTTTTCTGTGTTTTCTTTTAATACTGGCACGTTGCATGCCTATACTAAAAAGAAAACAGTGATTTAAATGATAAAAAAACGAAGGAAGGTTTATAGAACTAGAATAATATTCCACAGGATCAGACCTTCATATCCAGCCCAAGAAAGTGAGTCCTGGGGATGGCACCGCCCTTGCAATCTTCATGCAAGTGAAAATTCATTTGTAATGGCACCCCAAATGTAGATCACAAATGCAGTGTGTTTGAAGGACCAAATTGCATTGTACCACAGTACCATTCGGTTTGGTGTGGCGCCTTTTTTAGGAGTAGTGCATGTACTACTTTTCTGCATTCCAGTGTGATTTGCAGCCCATTCAAATGAACCCCCCTACTAATATATGCACCCCAGAACCCTTCAATACACCTTTAGGCTCGGTTCACACTATTGCGATGCGGGAAGGCTGCGAATTCGCAGCCTGTTCCCGCATCGCACATGCACCCCCGGCAGTTCACACTGCCATATGCGATCCGCTGGGGGTGTCAATGTAATCTTAACGACACCCCCAGTTTGATCGCATATCGCAGTGCGATCGTGCAGTTCGCACAAGATCGGATCGCACAAGTGTGAACCGCTGTGGGATCCGATCCTGATGCGGCAGCAAAAATGCCTCCTGTGCGTCTTTGCTGCGGGTGCGGTGCGAATTTAGCCATACAAAGTGTATGGCTAAACTCGCACCGCACAGCTGATCGCATGTCATGTCGGAGCAGTGCGCTCCGACATGACATGTGAACCCGGCACACGCAGAAGTGTGAACCGGGTCTTACACTGCAACTCTCTCTCTTCTCAACTCTGTACCCCAACCCCCCCTCTCTGCTCACCTCTGTACCCCAAACCCCCCCTCATCTCACTTCTGTAGCTCTAATCCCCTCGCTGCTTACTTTTGTTCCCCATCCCCCTCTCTGCCCACTTCTGTACCTCCTCTGTAACCCAGACCCCCCCTCTCTGCTCACTTGTGTATCACAAACCCTTCTCCATGCTCACCTTTGTACCCCAAACTCCCCTCTCTGCTTACCTCTGTAGCCAAAACTCCCTCTCTGCTCATCTCTGTACTCCAATCCCCCCTCTCTGCTCACTTGTGTACACCAAACCGCACTCTTTGCTGACATCTGTACCCCAAAACTCCTTGTTGGCACACCTACAGTATGTACCTCACTATATCATAAGCTAACCCCCACCCTCCCTTTTGATCTCCTCTATGTCCTGTTTTCCTCTCAGTAGAGCCTCAGGTCAGGACAGTTCTCCAATTACAATCCACATGGCTGTGGGAGGTGCTGGCAGAGTACTGTCCTATAGGGGGAGGAGAAGAGCTAGGGATTCAGAAAGCCCCTCCCCCTGCCACTGCTCTTCACTGCACTTTGCCAACTGAGCTTCTGCTGTGCTGATTTTGGTTGGATCTGACTGCCTTTTTCAACCAGGATGCCGCGGCACGCCTAAGGACCTTAGGGACCTTTATTATACATAGAAGTGCAGAAGGAGAGCTGCTTGTTTTTTTTTTTTTGTTTGGCAAAATAAATCTGACAAGAGATTTCAACATCACCTACTCTATCCCAAAAAACAAAATGTTTTGGTTTTAGATAAATGTTACGCTAATATAGTATATATATTACGAAAAAGCAGACAAAAGGGAATCTAGTCATTCACGGATATCCGTAACAAAGGTAATTTTAGTAACTTTTAGTATACTTATTAGATATATTATTATGCATACATACAGTATAAAGCACTCACATATCATTTTTAATAATAGTATGCCATATTTACCATTTAATCCTCCAGGATATTTTCCTTATCCAATAAGCTGTTCAAATTAAATAAAATGTATTTTATTTCCTTTTTATATCTATGTTTAACACAGTCAATACTTGCAATTTTAATTGTAGAACATTGTGACTGGCCAGTAAAATCTAACTAGTATTTCTTATTTTAAATCATTTTTTCAACAGCAATCTTGGGCGCAGATATGCAAGACTTTCTTTCTTGAAATTGTCTAGATATAGAGAAAAACACAGACACACTTGAAAGAATAAACAATATATAAAGAATCAGGATCAAAGTGTCCTTGAATTTAAATAAATTATACTTTTATGTGTATAGATAAATTAATTTTTTAACACATTATTGCAGTGATTACAGTTATATTAAAAGGAATCAAGCCACTTTTCGGTTATGATTGATGCAAAAGTTATGGGGATCCAATGTCTACATATCCCCGCCTTATCCCTCAAATTAGGGACTTGTTTTTAAAAGCCATAATAGAATATTCAAAGCTCAGGGATGGACAAAATGGTCTTGTAATATTGTACAGTTATTTTCCAGTATAATATTTGTTTTTTCATTGCAAAAAGTGCAAATAAATGAGATGTACAGACGCTATGTTGTTATAATAATGTTTATTTAAAGTATATCTAAAGCCAAAACTTTTATTATTTTTTAGAAAACTTAGTATACCCTTCTGCACTATGACCAAACTAAAAGGTAAACTAATCAATTAAACCCCCTAAAACATGTGAAAGTGACCGCTTCTGTATGTATATAACCGGCCCACAAAGTGAATATTAAACACATGACAGTTGTACACAATGGATGGCTTCCTTACGTGACATCCATTGTGTACAATTGTGTTGCTAGCTGTGATCACATGGTACAGACAGGGCCAATCACAGCCCATCTGTACCAGGTGATTACCTCTGGCCAATCACAGCTAATCAAAACAAAAAACAAACTGAATGAGTAAGTTTCATTCAGTAAAATACTTGCTATTGGCAATGAAATACACTGCTATAAGCAATCATAATGTGTAAAAAAAAAACAGTCACCAGTCAGTGTCACTGATCACTGCCATACCAGTTATATGATGCCACTGTGCTGCACTGGTGACAGTATGTAAAAAAAAAAAGTGATCTATTTTTATAATTTCTTAATTTTCCAAAAAGTTATGCCAAAAAAAAATTACAACTTCAAAAAATTTCACTATGCCCCTTACTAAATATCTTTGACTGTCTAGTTTACAAAAAAAAGGATAATTTGGGGGATATTTGTACTGTCCTGGTGTTTTCAGGCCTCAAGAAAGGAAATAGGCCATCAGCACATCATGTTTGCGACTCTATAACTTTCATACAGACTAAATAATATACACTTGTTTGGGTTATTTTCACCAAAAATGTAGCAGAATACACCTTGGCCTAAATTTATGAAGAACAATTATTTATTTGCATAATATAATAACAGAAGCGAAGAAAAAGCACATTTTTGTTTCAACGTTTTCAGTCTTTTCTTTTTATTTATTTAGCAAAAAATAAAAAAACCCAGTGGTGTTTAAGTACCACGAAAAGAAAGCTCTAGCTGTGTGAGCAAAATGATTAAAATTTAGTTTGGGTACAGTGTTGCATGACTGTGCAATTGTCATTCAAATCGTCACAGCGCTGAAAGCTGAAAATTGGCCTGGGCAGGAAGGGGGTAGAAGTGCCCTGTATTGACGTTGTTAAGCAGCGCACCTTGCTGGATGATTTCCCTGAAGCAGAAGTGCTCTCTAAATGTTGTCTATCTAAGGACCTCATTATGCTTCTCTTTGGGGAATTAACACATTTTCTGCAGTCCCCCACCCTGTGATTTTATGCCATACCACCTATGACCAAGTTCCTGGCTGTCCTACACTTTCTGGGCAAGGCCTCCTATCAGGTGGGGGTGTCACAGCCATCTTTCTAATGTTTATTTGCTAAGGCCCTGCAGGGTTTCCGGCAAATTGCCCCTAAATATATATACTGTACCTGCCTAACACACGTCAGGGTGGGATCAAATTTAGAACTAGTTCTATGCGATAGCTCGAATTCACAATGCAATGGGTGTCATACCCATGTGCCTTTTTTTTTTTTGCCCCCCTTGATAAAGAACACACCAACAGCAAGGGGGTACCACTCCCTAAACACGCAGGCTGTCTAAGATGCAAATATGTTCACCAGAAATGTGGTCACCGACTTCCCAGGATCTGTCCATGATGCCCACATATTTAAGGCAATCACAGCTCTACCACCATTTTGACACTAAAGCCCCGTACACACGTACCGATGGTCGGCTTACAAATGTTCCTCTTTTCTCCCCGGGATGTCGGTGTCTGCTGAAAAGTGCAAAGACAGCACAAGGACAGCACAAGAATTTTGTCCGCCGACTGCAGAAGTGATGTCATGTAATGGTTAACTTTCCCTGTGTTTTCTATTTTCTGAGCATGCCCAGTCTTGCAAATCTGCGGTCTGTCGGCCGAATTGTGTACTGACAGGCGAACAATCGTCCGTTCTGGTGTCGGCATACAAATATTTTCATGTTTGCACGAAAGACTTTTGTCCGCGGATTGTGCGCAGACATCTGTCGGAGGCACCATACTAACACGCGTACAATCGGCAGATCCTTCGTCCACCGACGTTTGTATGCCGACGATCGGTACGTGTGTACGGGCCTTAATAGAATAACCAGAGGCTGGATTCTTGGTAAGACACTTTTTATTAGCAAATATGTGTTCACTCCTTACACCTTGCACACCAAATACAGTATACACAGCACATGTATAGCCTTGGCTGTTAAAGAAATGGCTCAACCAGATTCTCAACCTGGTGTAACCATTTCTACCTAAAGACACTTTACATATGGCCTAAGGCCTTCACATTACAATCATGTTCAGCAATAAAAAACAAGATGTAGGGTAGAAATGTTCCAGGTATTACCCACTCGTCATGATATAATATTGCTGTTATAAAAATTGAATTTTCAGACTGTATTGTAAGCAGTGCTTTAAGTGGGCTGGTAGGCACCAGTACTCGTCCAAATATAGCTCATGAGCGTACCACCACCTCTCCGTGCACCCAGAACGTGCTTTTAGCGTACCGGTATGCAGTGGCATCACTAGGGGGGCCAGAGGGGGCCATTGTCCAGCCAACATTAGTCTGTGCCCCCCAATTAAAACCAAGACAGACAGAAAAGTGCAGGCGCCGCTGCGGCGAGATGCTGCCCCGAGCGGGTCGGGCCGCCTCTACAAACAGGCCGGCGCCCGGCGGAGGGGGCGTGCACAGCGGCATGATGTCACGCAGCCCACACCAGCAGAGGGAGAGTGCGTGCAGGTGCATCTGCGCACCAAGCACCATCAGTCCGTCCCAGGCCCAGCCCAGGCCTAGAGAGCGCAGGACTGGACAGGCGTGGCGTGGACGCACACTCACTGGACGGACTGACTGGGATAGAGTCAGAGTGTCGGTCTCGGGAATCGGTCGACGGTCGGTGTCGGAGTGGTGAGAGTGAGACAAGACAGCAAGGATATGCCAGAGCCCAGCGGCCAGCCCAGCAACAGTCAGAGTCAGTCAGAGCCTCAGAGGAGCATAGCCATAATTATCAGGACTCGAGGAGCAGGCCGGTCCGGGGGGCATCGGTTTTAGAAGTGGCGGCAGCCTGGGAGGTGAGTCACTGGAACAGTGAGTCCACTCACTGCACATTTGCTTTCTCAAGGTACCACCCTATATAATAGAGTACCGGCACCTCTTTTGGGCCACTTTAAGCACTGATTGTAAGTGATTCTGGCTATCTATGTCTGCCCTGGCTGCTAACACCACTCTTGAGGTCCACTGCTCAACATTAGCAGAATCTCGCTACAATGCAGGAAATATTAAGACAAGACATGTCATTGAGCGGACCTTTGGGTTTCTTAAAAGCAGGTTCCACTGTATCTCACTATCTGGTAGTTTTCTGCTCTATAGCGACGCTGTACCCAAATAAAATTGATGTTCTGTTTTTCCCACAAATAGAGCTTTCTTTTGGTGGTATTTGATCACCTCTGCGATTTTTATTTTTTTGCGCTATAAACAAAAAAGAGCGACAATTCTGAAAAAAAGAACAATATTTTTTACTTTCTGCTATAAAACATTCCCAATAAAAAAAATATAAAAATCTATTTTCTCATCATTTTAGGCCAATATGTATTCTGCTACATATTTTTGGCAACAAAAAAAATCTGAATTAGTGTATATTGATTGGTTTGTGCAAAAGTTTTTGCATCTACAAACTAGGGGAAATATTTATGTCATTTTCATTTATTTTTTTTACTACTAATGGCGGGGATCAGCGATTTTTAGCAGGAGTGCGACATTGCGGTGGACAGATCGGACACCTAACTGACATTTTTGAAACTTTTGGGGGGACCAGTGACATTACTACAGTAATCATTGCTGAAAATATGCACGGTTGCTGTACTAATGACACTGGCAGGGAAGGGGTTAACACCAGTGGCGATCAAAGGGTTAAATGTGTCCCTAGGGGGTGTTTTCTAACTGTGCGGGGGATGGGCTTGCTGGATGAACACAGAGACCTGTGTTCCTAAATAGGAGGAACACAGGATCCCTGTGTTCATTACTGACAGAACAGCGGGCTGCCGTGTTTACATTGGCAGACTGCCGTTCTGTCTCCCCCTATCTGCCCCTGTGGCCAGTCGGTGCATGCACATGCGCTCCCACTAGCTGTCTTGTGAAACGACGTACAGGTACGTCGTTTCGAGGGACAGAGCTGACCTTCCGCCATATAAGTACGGCGGCTGGTTGGCAAATGGTTAAGACACTGATGAGGACCCTATTCCACCAATGGCTGAATCCTATCACTGAGTTTGGCCATCAAGTCTGTCAGTGCTCCATAAATAGCTATTTTTTAAGTTATGCATCAACTCTTTCTTTGTAAATCTTCAGGTAGTTTACTCTTGGTTTTTGGTGAAAAAGATTGTGATTGTTACAAAGGAGCACAAGAATGGCCCCATATTGGTCTGTTTATAACCCTCTCACTTCAACATAAGCTCCTCGTTTCAGCAGCTTCAGTGGAAGCTCTGAGCCCTCGCTTAAACATATGTGACATGTACAGGCAATTCATTCATTTTACACCAAGATTTTTGGAGATATCCTAGGTGAATATTTACACCACATAAAACCGGTCATGTATGTTTGCTTACAAAAACCTTCATTAAAACAAAGAAATAAAAACATAAAACCAGTATGTTGGCCAGCAAAATTATTATTAGACGAAACAACAGTTTTAGACCAGAACTGTGCGAATCCACTGTATTTACAAGTCATGAGGTATATGCCAAAGGAAGGTAGGTGTCCTATCCCACTTGGTGCACACTGCTAAACATCTCCTCATCTTAATGATGAGAAGCTATTTAGGTTCACAGAACTAGGCTCAACATTGTGCAGAATGACAATGGTGGAGATGTACTAAAACTGCAGCACAAACAATCTTGCGCAGCTCGGCCTAGTAACTAATTAGCTACTAGGTGTTTTTATTGAAGCTTCATGGAACAAGCTGGATGTAGAAGCTGATTGGTTAGTATAACTACCAGCTGCACCTGATTCTCTGTGTTTCAGTTTTAGTAAATAGAACCCAATGGCTATTTTCCATATTTAAAAAGCTTACATGTTCCAAAATAGTTACATAGTTAGTCTGGTTGAAAAAGACACAAGTCCACCTAGTTCAACCAATAAAAGGGGGAAAAAATCATACAATTCTATATACACAATCCTATACCCACAGTTGATCCAGAGGAAGGCAAAAAACCCCAGGAAAGCATGATCCAATTCCTTCCTGATCCCCAAGAAATGTTGATGTTCCAGCCCCTCAATACTATATCCAAAACAGAAAAACATGTCACCTTCAGTTACACTTTCTTTCAGTGCAATACAAAAGTCCCATATAAAAAAGACACCTTAGGCAAAAAAACTGGTGGCTAGAGCTTAACTTTAAAAAAAGGCAACAGCAGAGGGAGAGGCAAAATCTGGTGGTGGATTAACGCCAGAAGACTTGTTAAACCACTGTCTGAGTAGGTCAAGTTTCTTTTGTCAATATTCTGTTGTACTTGTTTTCCTTTTCCTTGAATTCCTGCATACATGCCTTCACGCTCTTAATTTTTTCTTCAATGGCCTTTAACCACTTGCCGACAGTAATCCTACTGTGGAAGTGTGGCTCCCCTGGGTCCAGCGACGTAGACCTACGTCACAGGACTCCTAGTGGTCTCGGCGGGAGTCCGGCCGGGGGAGGAGAGGCGGCAATCGCCGCCTTCCTTCCTCGATCATCAGGAAAAGGTTGAGAAGACCCACCTGCTTATGTAAACAAAGCAGGCAGATCTTCTCAGTGACAAACAGGGAGAGATCACAGGATTCCGCATAGCTGAACCTGCAATCTCTGTCTGTGTCACAGAGCCCCCTACCCCCCCCCCCACACATCAGTAAGCATGAGGCATACATTTAACCCTTTGATCACCCATAGGGTTAACCCCTTCCCTGACAGTGTCATTATTACAGTAACAGTGCATATTTACAGCACTGATTACTGTAGTAATGTCACTGGTCCTCCCAAAAGTGTCAAAAAAGTCAGTTTGGGATCCGATCTGTCCGCCGCAATGTCGCAGTCCTGCAAAAAATCGCAGATCGCTGCCATTATTAGTAAAAAAAACTAACAAAAACAATAAAAATGACATAAATCTTTCCCGTAGTTAGTAAACGCGATAACTTTTGCGCAAATCAATCAAAATATGCTTTTTGATTGGTGTGCCAGAGAAGCCCGGATCTTGAACATCTGCTTCCACAGAAAATAGTAGGGTATTTTCTTCCTATGTGAGATCATCTGCAAGAGAATTAAGTCAAAGTTGGCCCATGTCCTTCCATTTTTGAATACTCACCCAAGTCCATGATAAATCCAGCACAGGCAAAACATGCTCCATGGTCACCTTTAGGGAAAGTTTGCCAAAAGATCATTGTATTCTGAAGGAGGGGGGGGGGGGTTCCTGCTGGCAGCATACAGTGCATCCGGAAAGTATTCACAGTGCTTTTCTCTTTCCACAATTTGTTATGGTGCAGTTTTTTTCCAAAATCGATTAAATTCATAATTTTCCTCAAAATTCTACAAACAAAACCCCATAATGACAAAGTGAAAGGAGTTTGTTGGAAATCTTTGCAAATTTAATAAAAATAAAAGAGGAAAAAAATCATATAAACAACTTTAATAAAAATAAAAATAAAAAATCATATAAACAAATTTAATAAAAAGAAAAGAGGAAAAAAATCATTATTCACAACCTTTGCCATGACACTTATGATTGAGCTCAGGTGCACCCTGTTTCCACTGATCATCCTTGAGAACATCTCAACAGAAGCCTGTAATCCAGCACCAGCCTGTAATCCAGCACCAGTTTTTTGCCTTGAATAAAAGAGATAAGCAATGAAGCAAAAAATGTAGACATCTAAGATGTACAGTAGAAAAGATAAAGTGCCATTTACTTGAGATAAATTCCAGACATTTGTAGTCATGCTTTCTAATGTCAGTACACACAATCAGACTAATCTTTTCTTTCTGATCAATGCCATTTCCTCTTGATGTTGCCCTTGATGTCTTGGTATCTCTTTTTCACATTATCTTTATTATGGGGTGCTACCCCCAATGCATTTACAACTCTGGTAACAATTTACCATTGCTTTTTCTTCAAAGCTTGTGCATCCTGGGACACAACAACTTGTCAAACACAGGAGCCAAATTCTCGACCAACGCCACATTCGTGAACATCCGATTTAGTTGTCAACCATATAAACATTTCCTCTTGTTAGGGGTACTGGCTAATTGCTTGACACTGCTGTCACTGGATCTTTCATGATGTCTGCCTTTCTTGGCTCTTGAGAGAGCATTCTTCGTGCAAGCATCACTGCTGTCAGTTGAGGGTTCCTCCACACAGGGCGTGTAAGTTTGGTCTGCACCCTCATCATCCACTTATGTACTGCTATCTATATAGTTGACTTGGGTCAGAGTTAAATGTTGTTTTCTTCTCTTGAGTAGTGGGCCTTTGGAGCTCCTCTCCTTGCCAAGATGGTGGAAACTCACAAATGACAGATCCTGGAGAGATTTACAGGACATTAAGAATATTGAGTACTTGTTTGACTTTAGCATTTTAGGAGATTTAGACTAACCTTGTTTTGTTTCCTCCAGATGAGCGAGACTTGCTGGGTGACCTGTGGATTCCATGATGACTTGCTTCTGGGACAAGGTTGTCTTTGAGGAACTATGAAAAACTCAGATGCTGTTAGGTTCCTGATTACTTCACTTAACAACACGTGACATGTAAAAATACCAACTATTGTTTACCATAAACTTTGCTGCTTTTACCAAGCCCATCCTTTCTGCATTTTTTTGGATAATGCATCCCTCCACTACAAGAAAATCACAAAGTTATGCAGAGTTAGATGGAAAAATGGGAAGTATGTTGGGTTGGACAGTTCTAAATACAGTGTCTCACAAAAGTACACCCCTCACATTTTTGTAAATATTGTATTATATCTTTTTGTGTGACAACACTAAAGAAATGACACTTTACTACAATGTAAAGTAGTGAGTGTACAGGTTTGTATAACAGTGTAAATTTGTTGTACCCTCAAAATAGCTCAACACACAGCCATAAATGTCTAAACCGCTGGCAACAAAAGTGAGTACACCCCTAAGTAAAAATGTGCAAATTGGGCCCAATTAGCCATTTCCCCTCCCCGGTGTCATGTGACTCATTAGTGTTACAAAATCTCAGGTGTGAATAAGGAGCAGGTGTGTTAAATTTGATGTTATCGATCTCACTCTGTCCTACTGGTCACTGGAAGTTCAACATGGCACCTCATGGCAAAGAACTCTCCGAGATCTGAAAAAAATAATTGTTGCTCTACATAGTGATGGCCTATGCTATAAGAAGATTGCCAAGACCCTAAAACTGAGGTGCAGAATGGTGACCAAGACCATATAGCGGTTTAACAGGACAGGTTCCACTCAGAACAGTCCATGGTCGACCAAAGAAGTTGAGTTCACGTGCTCAGAGTCATATCCATAGGTTGTCTTTGGGAAGCCTGTCAGTGCTCAGAGACCATACGCCGCACACTGCATCAAATTGGTCTGCATGGCTGTCGTCCCAGAAGGAAGCCTCTTCTAAAGATGATGTACAAGAAAGCCCGCAAACAGTTTGCTGAAGACAAGCAGACTAAGGACATTGATCACTGGAACCATGTCCTGTTGTCTGATGAGACCAAGATAAACATATTCGAGCTAGACACCAGAAATGAGGCAGATAAACGATATAAAACATATGCTACAAGACAAACATGAAGCTGCATCTGCTAAGATAAATGAAGGTGTTGAAAGGCTTACCATGTGCTCCACCAGAACTAGGATTTTTGGCTTCTCTTCGGCTGAGCTGTCCTCCACCATTGCTCACTTCTACCAGGGCCCTGAGAAGTGAGCACTGGAAAAGTAGCGCCGCCCGCTGGATATGACGACACCTGCGGTAAATTACTGCAAACTTGTGGTAAATTACCACACTGTTTCATGTGGGAAATATCGCAAAACACAGCCAAAGACTGCATGCAAATGTGAATGCCAAAAAACGTTTTGAAAAACATTGAGAGGTATTTTACCGCATTTCTTAAGGTTCTCAGTACCACTTAGTGAATGGAGCCCTGTGTCTCTTGAGCAGTGGAAGGGCTGTAAGCAGTCTGAGGATGTAAACAGCTGGCTGGCTGATTGTTGCATTCTGCCGCTGCATACACTCCCCATAAGAAATCTTGTTTTGATGTGCCTGTTCACTTGCAGTCTATGTAGATTTTTAGTGTCTTTAATAAAATTATACAGAAGTTATCAAACTATGAGTGCAGATAAGGGCAACCAAACTGATAAGAGGCATGGAGGACCTCAGCTATGAGAAAAGATTAGAGGAACTGAATCTATTCTCTCTTGGGAAGAGGAGGTTAAGGGGGGATATGATCAACATGTATAAATACATAAGGGGTCCATATAGTGAACTTGGTGTTGAGTTGTTCACTTTAAGGTCAACACAATGGACAAGGGGGCACTTTTTACATCTAGAGGAAAACAGATTTCGTCTCCAAATACGGAAAGGTTTCTTCACCGTAAGAGCTGTGAAAATGTGAAATAGACTCCCTCCAGAGGTGGTTCTGGCTAGCTCACTCGATTGCTTTAAAAAAGGCCTGGATTCTTTCCTAGGTGTACAAAATATAAATGGGTACTAAAATTTTTTTATGTAAAGTTGATCCAGGGAATATCCGATTGCCTCTCGGGGGATCAGGAAGGAATTTTTTTCCCCTGCTGTAGCAAATTGGATCATGCTTTGCTGGGGGTTTTTTCCGCCTTCCTCTGGATCAACTGTGGGTATAGGATTGTGTATATGGAATTGTATGGTTGGGTTTTCAATACTGTTTTTTTTTTTTTGGTGAACCAGATGGTCTTTTTTCAACCTGACTAATTATGTAACTAAGTAACTATTGAAGTTAATACATAAAAGTTTGCAGAATCCTAGTTCTGCCTATTCAGGTGGACTTTACTGGCAGTGTATTGAGACCAAGATTGTAAAAAATTGTAAACTTTTATTCACACAATATTAAAAAGACAACAATGTAGTCTCTAGTAATTGGGACATAAAGTAATGTCCAAGGCAAGTGTACATAATCATACATCACAAATAATACAATATAAAAACAACATGCAACAGGACATAGAAAGACAGAGGACAGAGGGCACCCTCTGCTGTCGGGGTGATAGGGTGATCCTAAACACCCCACAATACACGGTGGGGTGAAAAGATTCCAGTGATAGAAGAGTTTACAGCCAGTAGGTCGACACGTTTCGCAAACCTTATCTTTATCAAGACCTAGCTGTAAGTCTCTTTATTTATGTCTGTCATTTGAGACCTTGCAACAGAGTTATATCTGTAAATCCATCAGGGGAACTCCAATATCCAGACTATACATCCGCCACATACATTCCTAACTTGTGTGTACACCACAACCAATCCTCCTCTCGAATATTCAAGAGAGACTGGCACATAAGGAAATCACCTATAGGGCCCAATTGACACCTTTTTGTCAGCCATTAGGCCCTAAAGCTAGCCAACAATAGCTATTTGACTGCTGACCTTGTGCAATAGGGATGGAGTGTACCTTTATTAGGTCCCTGTGTATTTCTCATTAGTCAGGGCAATTCCTTAGACCGGAGACCTAGAGGCCTGAACTCTGCCTCCTGGATCCACATTATTTGGGTATAATTTGCTCATAAATCTGTTATTACATTTTTTTTTTTTTTGGTTTGTGAACTGTTTTATTGGGACATGCTGTTTATATGGTTGTTGTTTGTTATTACTACAATTGTTTTACCCTGTTGGATGTTGTAGGCTAAATAAATAACCCTTCTTTTAGCCTCTATGTGTGTTGGAGAGTACAGTGCCTATTAGGGGGGGTCATTAGCATCAGGAACAGAAGAGACCAAACATCCAGTGGCTCAGTCGTTCCTTTAGGTGTGGTGTCTTATTTTATTTTCTAGTCTGCAGTAAAAACAATGTCTGCTTTAATTGGATTGGTTTTTATTAGTATGACTACAATTATATTGTATCATATTGATGTGTGAGGTCCAATATTGTCTTGTTATTGGGCTTTTGGTTTAGAAACCCTTTACATGTTTTTTGACTGTTTATCCAAAATAAAAGCAGCATCAACAAAAACCATAGTATACTACCTGCATTTTCATTCTGACATGTATATTTCATCCACAGACTTTCATCCAAAATCATGTTCAGAAACTGAAAAATGTCCCGCTTTTCCATTCTTTGCACTGACAGCAGTTGTCAGTTCATCTACCACTACAGCAGAATTATTCATCTATGTCCATCTCTTTTCCCCTTCACTGTATTATCTTAACCGAGGTGCATTTTTATTCCCTTCTAGTGCTTGAGACATTTTACTACTTAGACTTAGAGAAGCAAAACTACAAATCTTAAAGTTGGGCTACTGACAACTATGTAAAAAGGTTACTACATAGTGTATACTGTATATAAACTGTATTACTTGCTGAGGATTTTTTAAATTCTTCTCAGTCAGTCTTGTGGTTCATATACCACTGGCACAATACATAGCCACATCGCTGTTTTTCGTTTTGACTTTGCAAATTTCCTTATCAGCTGAATGACCAATGGGCAATAAACCAACAGTAATGATGCTGCTTCATTGTCCAATAGGCAGGCAGGTGTCACTGTATAACCATAAGATAGCTTCAATAGAAATACAACATTTTTGGTAAGCAAAACAGTTCACAAAAACGGTTTTGAAATGTATATATAGCCTTCACTGTTCTGTTTTAAAGTATATCCAATGCACAAGCTTTAATTTATTTGGATAGAGTGGGGAAGGGTTAAAAGATGTGTGTTCTATATGAGAATAGTCCTGTTAGTTCCAGTGACAATGGTCAGCAGTGCACATAGAGTGGGTAAATTTCCAAAGGAACACAGATGATCCTGCCAGTAACACAGCATTTTCGTTTGTAGGTTGAGAATACTGGAGCCACTGCATACCAAAGAGCAGCTGCATTGTCAGCACTGCTTTAGTTGTTTGTTATATTGTCTATCAAATCTATTAGATAGAAAACTCAAGGAAGCTTACATTATGGTTGACTATGCTGCTGCTACTTAAAGTAGCATTAAACTTTAGGCATTGAAAGCATTATTCCCTTTTCCTTTTACTAGAACTTTATTATGAATTATTTCCAGTTCTTTTATCCTTATTCTGCACCAAAGACTCCGTTTTTTTATTCCTTTAGTTTCTAATTATATAATACATAAACCATGGTGCAGCGCTAAAAAGTATCAATACAAAAGTACATGCACATATTATTAATCAAAATGAGTGAACACTAATAAAAAAATATATAAATCAAATAGTCCAAAGGGTCAAAAATACAAATGTAATGGTCATGTGAATCAATCATCATGATAAACCACTGTATTAAGTAAATCCAAAGAAGGATGATAGGTGAATCTGCACGTGTGCATCAGAGATCGACCACCAAATGTATAGCTAACAAGTTTACCAGAGCAAGTGGACTTACTCACATACCATTGGTTAACAAAGCTGTGTATGGCTCCCAAACTTTCCAGAACCGGCTCAATCCAACCATAAGAGCTATTTGCAGATCACGCAGCACTCCAGGACCGGGTGGATGGTCACCGCACTCAAAGGTCAACCTCCCATCTCGTGAGTATTCATCTGCACATAAGTGTAAAACCATTACTAAAACTTTTATTAAAAATTTACAACACTTACAAAAGTCTGGTTAAATACAGTGCTGTATAAAACATCCTTCCCAAGCATGATGAGGTAAAAGTCTTGAATCAGAAAACACAATGACGTTAGAACACGAGCTCCACCTAACTAGTTTCGTCATAATTGACATTGTCTGGGGTGCATTTATTTTTCTTAATAACTCCCAATGTCCTCCCAGTGATACCCTGATTTTCTAGGCAGGGAGTGTGCACTGCTCATATCATGCAACAGTCAGGTATTCTACTGAATTTAAATAACACATCCCATGATTTCCTGGACCACCATCCCCTTTGCTTGTGCCCATGCCTAAGCCAGGCAGTGCAAAGTCCCGACTGGGAGCTCACACGTGAAAGTACACATGTGCCTCACAAGTACTTGAGGTATACACATAAATTATTATTGTTGCAAGGAGGGTTTAATAACATTTTAAAGTCGTTCTAAAGTCATAACATTTTGTTTACCTAATGCATTCCAAGCATTAACCACTTGCCCCTAGCAGCATGCAAAATTGTGTTCTCTTGGTGGGTCGGCCTTGGAGCTGAGCAGCCACTTATTTACGTTCGTTAGTGTAAATACAGCTGTGCTGAGAGCGATCCTGACACAGTTACTGACGGCTAACGGAAAGTAGCGATCGGGAGCTTTTCGATCATGTGACCACCGTGACAGTCAATAACGGTGGTCACATGATTATAAACCCTGCTCCACCTCCCAGCATCATAAACCCCTCAAAAGATTGGGAAACTCCAGATCAAGGGGTTAAGGTAAAAAATGTTTTACAACTTACTGTCCTCCCCACACCTCTAAATGCTTACCTACGTCTTCAATCGATCCAGCGCTGTGTGTGGCTGGATCTCTTCTCTCCTCTCTTCCTCTTCACACAGGAACTTAGGCAGCAGCGGGATCCATTGGCTCCTGCTGCTTTCAATCAAATGCTGTGAGGAGGATGTGAGGAGGCGGAGCCAAACCACACTGTGTTTGTGTCTATGGAGCGTGGCTCCATAGTCACACACAGCTCATGAGCGAGTATGCATGTGTGCCCCCATAGCAAGCGGTTTGCTATGGGGGCACACATAGAAGAGAAGGAACCATGATCGTCGACAGGGGACCCCAGAAGAGGAGGATCGGGGCTGCTGTTTTACATACAATTGCCTAGAGCATTTGAGTATAACATGTTTAATATTTTTTTAATTTAACTTAAAAAAAACTGCCTTTAGTAACACTTTAACCTAAAATACATTTTTTAAAACTACACTAAAGATATAATCATTTTCATGTTTTTCTATTATATCACATGGTGTAAAGTATCATTATTATTCATATAAATCTTCTTTATAATCCACAGAATGTAGTCACAGCTAATAGTTGTGTTAATATTATCTCTGCTGTTCTCAAAATGGTTGTAAACTCTCCAACCTAACTTCAGTACATTCTAATCCTCAATACTAAAGCTACTGATCGCTGCCTGTAATACATGTATTGTCTTCTTGCAATCTGTCCTGTCATTTTTGCTGACGTCACCAGCGCATGCGCTCCCCCATCCTTTTATTCATGGCACACTCTGCGTGCCATCTTCCCAATGACAGCATGCCCTGTCCACAAGTTCTGCTGTCTGCTGCACAGCTGTGAAGACTCCTAAGACTGGGCATTAATTTACCAGCTTGCTGGTTCTTCCCTTGTGACCGTGTGACGTCACACAGGGAGTAAACCAGGGCATAGGGACTCCTATAGTAGCAATCATCTGTAGCTTTCAGCCTGACAGCTGGAAAACACTGGAAAGGCAAAGGCAGGAATTACACAGGGAAAATGTAAATCTTCAATGGCATGTATTAGGAAAAAATCACTTTAGTCGATCTAGAAAGAGGCTTGGTAATAAAATATCGCGCATGCGTGAGATTACTGAGACAGTGCTGATTGGCCCTGTGCTGATCACATGCACTCTCCCAAGAAAAAACTCTCTAGTAATAAACACCAAACTGAACATGTGCAGCTTGTTTTGTAGCCTTTGTTCTATGAGAATATGAATTTGGGACAGTGGAAGAAGGGGAGGAACAGAGAAGACAGGATCAAACAGCCTTTTTACACAATGCAGAGGATTTAATCTTTAGGATCCACAGTGAGTATAACAAGCATGCTTTACTCCACATATGGACTGATTTTACTGTTGTGGATTTAGTAACACTTTAAGTTAGGGTTTACTTGTATTTATATATAAGTCATCTATTTACAATTTTGCAAATCTTTGTTAGTCATTCCTCAGGCAAGCGAAATTTCAAGATGTTTTTATTATCTATAACAGTTTTCTCTCTATACAAATTGGGTTTTGGAGATTATGTTTGTGTGCACTAATGCATTTTTTTTTGTATTTTAATAATTTTCATCAAAACTATAGGTTAAAAAAATATTACTAGAGTTTTATGGGAGCCATTAATTATACACTTGTTCTTTGTCTCTAGAATATATGTGCTTTGGGTTATTTTTTGCTCCATTTTCAGGTATGTAAAGGTATATGCATTTCACCTGTGCATGGAAATGGCAGAAAAATTGGCTTGGTCATATGAAGTGTAAAATATGATTCAGCCCATGGCAACAAAAGACTTCAGGATATTAAACTAGGTCACATATACACTGAAAGTGATATGATATTATATATTATTATGTTAGCCTGCCACCACTGCAGATCAATGGGCTATTTGTGCTATTTTAAGCCTGTATTAAAACCTGACTAAAATTACACTCCATTATGTATCCTGTTTGCACCATTTCCCATCAATAATGGTTTATAGTGGACCTTAATGAAATCGTACACCTCTTATTCTCCTTTAGAGCTGACACTGAAAGCTTCCTGTGAGAACAATATATTGTTAAAAATATATATGGCTCAATTTACTTAGCTGATAGTTCACTATTCACCATAACAACTGTTACTTATGCAGTTAGACTGAAAATAACTGTCACGTGGCATTAAAACTTTGTGAACTGAATTTACTGTACAGTCATTTAGAGGGAAACTGTGAGAACAGAAAGATGAGACTCTCTAACTTGTTTTTAATGTAAATCCATACACACTTCCAAATTCTTAGACCGTATTCACATTGATCCGACTTGGACCGCGACTTGTCAGCCTGACAAGTCGTGCACCGTCGCTCCCATTGTGTAGTACAGAAGCCGTTCTAATAGGAGCGACACAAGTCGCTCCGACTTAGAAAAAGGGTCCAATACTACTTCAGGGTGACCTGGAGGCGACTTGCATAGACATTCATTTTATGAAGTCCGTGCAAGTCGCGCCGAAGTAGCGCCGCACGTGACTTCACAGGTCGCCCCCTAAGTCGGAGCGACGTAGTGTGAACCGAGCCTTATAATGCACATGTATAGACACCTAAAGGTTCCTGCACATATGGTCACCTAGTGTTTAAAGCTCCCTGGTAGCCCAAAAGCCCAGGCAGACCTATTATGAAACTAGCAACTTCTAATATGAAAAAAGCTGTCCTCTTTTTCTTGAAAAGCTATTAAGACTATCCAACATAGAAATAGGTTAATAGTAAGGCCAGAGGGGCAAAAGATGATGAGGTAAATGGTTACTTAAGGACTCTTACTTCTTAGAGCCTTCCGAATGTGTGAGCAACTTTACAAGCTACATGATAATCAGTGTCAGGAAACCTAGATAAATTAAATCTGTGCCATGGTTCCTGATCTTATTAATGCCCTCTTTGTTGTTGTCACTCCTCCTGTTGCATTGTCTATCATGTTAAATAAGGTAAAATCCAACAAGTCATACCAGGTGTACAGATTTGGGAACAGGCCGAGAGATATTAAAGCTAAAGCTGAAAGCCTTGACTGGTATTTAGCAGATGCTAAAATATATTTTCTTTGGTTGGATCGACTCTTTAACCACTTCTGGACCGGAAGGATTTGCCCCCTTAACCAGGCCATTCTTTGCGATTCGGCACTGCGTTAATTTAACTGACAACTGCATGGTCGTGCGATGCTGTACCCAAATAAAATGGATGTCTTTTTATTCCCCACAAACAGGGCTTTCTTTTGGTGGTTTTTGATCACCACTGTGGCTTTTTGAGTATGCGCTATAAACAAAAAATAGCGACAACTTTGAAAAAAAAGCAGCATATTTCACTTTAATGCTATATAACATTCCCAATAAAAAAAAATTAAAAAAAAATAAAACGTTTTCATCATTTTTGGCCAATTTGTATTTTGCCACATATTTTTGGTAAAAAAAATCCCAATAACTGTATTTTGATTGGTTTGCGCAAAAGTTATCGCTTCTACAAACTAGGGGAAAGATGTATGTCATTTTTATTTATTTATTTTTTTTTTTACTAGTATTGGTGGCGATCTCCGATTCTTAGCGGGACTGCGACATTGTGGCAGACAGATCGGACCCCTAACTGACATTTTTGACACTTTTGGGAGTACCAGTGACATTACTACAGTAATCAGTGCTAAAAATATGCACTGTTACTGTAATAATGACACTGGCAGGGAAGGGGTTAACACCAGGGGCGATCAAAGGGTAAATGTGTACCTAGGGGGTGATTCTAACTGTGTGGGGGGCCAGACTTGGTGGATGGAAACAGGGCTCCTGTATTCTGAAATAACAGGAACACAGGAGCCCTGTTTCAATCAGTGACAGTTGAGCGGTGTGCTGTGTTTACAACGGCACACCGCCTTCTGTCAGTCCCTGCAGCGATCCCCGGGTTCCTGGCAGCCATCGCACCTGCCGGACCTGTTGCTTAGCTGCAGGACTAGAGAGTGTTGTGCTGGCACCGGCGCACCCGAGACCCGCTCCCGCGAGCCGCTGTGCCCGGTTTGTGCAGGAGAGCCAGCCTGCAGTGGCTGGTCTCTAAGTGGTTAAAGGGATAGAAAACTAGTTAGGTGGATAAGCTGTAACAGAAGTGTACTCAAAGGAGCGGAATTTTAGGCAACCCCAATGGATGTGTTGTTGTGAGCATGTATGTGGGGGTAAGAAGAGGCTCCAGCTTCTTTTTGGGGGAGAGTGGTTTAAGTACTTAGATGTAACCTATTTTTGATCTCTTCCTTTTTACTTTTACTTAAATGTTATTTATATCACATGGAGACAAAAATTCCCCTGTGGATTGAGATGGGGCTCAGGTAATTATTAGAGGGGCTGCTGCACACAGGAAGTTTTTTTTATCTTAATGCATAGAATGCATTAAGATAAAAAATGTTCTGCCTTTAGAAGCACTTTAAGGGCTGACACAGCAAACCTGCTAGGACATTCGGCCTGGATATTGGCCAAGTTTTCTTAAGTATGCAGAAAAGCCCTCCAGACCTCCACCCACCAACTTCTAAAAGTTACTCCAAACTTCCAGATCCAGGGGGAGGTACCAGAGACCTGCCTCTGTGGAGCTATCCAGTCTAACCTGCAGTAACCCTGACCCAATTTCTGACTCACAAGCTAACCATGAGTCATAAATTAAATTTGCCTGCACTAACAATAGTAGCACACTAAAGGGTGCTACACTAACCCTTCCCCCTAAAAACAGCCATGCACCCATTGGCTGGAAAAAATGAAAAAAAAAAAAAAAGTCTCTTGTAGAAAACAGGAGGGAAAAAGGGAAATAACCTAGAAAGGGGTTCTGTACCTAAAAAATAAACAATCGAAAAAAAGGATATATACATTTGACATATGTACAATAATTAATATATATATATATATATATTATATATATATATATATATATATATATATATATATATATATATATATATATATATATACACACAGTTATTCTAACTACAGCTCCTTGCAGCTAGCACACATCATGCAAAAAACATATATACAGACAAGTTGCATATTACAAACAACTGAGCACCTCCCCTAAAGGGAAGCCCTCTCAGCAGGAACTTTACCATTCCGGAAGTGAATGCTTGAAACAGTCCAGTACTTGAGCAGGGGGACAGCCAATGGAAGAGCACAAAAAGCCGCACAACCGCTTGAAGATGCAAAAAGTTAAAATCCAAATTTATTTTGCAGGCAAAAAGATAAAATCATCCAAGATGAAACCAAAACAGTCGGAGACATGGGGGGGAAAAGGGGAGCACGGCGGTTGACGCGTTTCACGGAGTCTTCCATGCTGTACAATACAAGACATTGTCTTGTATTGTACAGCATGGTTACGACTAAGCGGAAGACTCCGTGAAACGCGTCAACCGCCGTGCTCCCCTTTTCCCCCCCATGTCTCCGACTGTTTTGGTTTCATCTTGGATGATTTTATCTTTTTGCCTGCAAAATAAATTTGGATTTTAACTTTTTGCATCTTCAACCGGTTGTGCGGCTTTTTGTGCTCTTCCATTTGCTGCTATCAGGACTGCGGATCCGTGCCTGCACCTGGGTTGGATGTGTTTGGAACTATCCCCTCACTTGAGCGGTTCTTTTCCCTCTTGACCAGGGGGACAGCCATCCATGATGATCCTGCAAAAACAGAGAGGAAGCACAACCCTCTCACTAATTCAAACTAGCTGAAACAGTCAGCCAGCAAGGGGTTATGATTTTGCTGACAGAACCAAACATAGGGCATTTCAGTGTTGGTATTAGTCTTTGAAAAGATTTAATAGCAACAAAGTCTAGAAAGGTTCTAGGCCTCACCGTGGCCTTCTCTCCCCTTGCAGCAACAACTGCGTCCATCCCTGCTGTCTTCAAACTGGAATCCTGTGTCTGCCCCTCTAACAGTACATCTTGGTTTTGGGCAGTCTAACAACCTCACCGTTAGGCTTCCTGGTAGCTAACAAATAGCTACGTTTTGACCGTTCAGCTTTAACAACCACTATCTGGTCTTTGTGAATGGCCTGTCCCAGACTCCATTCCTGCTGAATGTCCTCAACCGGGCCCAGGCCTCCTGATTATGAGATCCCCAATATGGCTTAGTGACATTTATGTAATGCCATTTCATGTCTGCTTCCCACGGTGGGTGGGAGGCCTCAATAATGTCCATAATGTGTTGTGGGACATAGGGATAATCCAGGCCCCACTCAAGTGCAGTTCCCTTTTGAATATCTCGCTGAAACTGGGAGAACCTTGGAAGTTCTCGTAGCCTGACTTGACCAGGGAGAATGCAAGATTGTGGTGAGTGGACAATTCAGTGCTTGTATGCAGCCTTCTGGGCCTCAGTCCTGGCCCATGTACCTGACGGTCCCCCTGGAGCCCATTGCTGAACATATGCTGGGGTCAGCTGAAGCTCTTCAGCACAAGCTAGCAGTTGCTCCACTTCCTCTGACCCTTCACCTGATTCTGGTGTAGGAGGACTTTATTATGGTCCCACCAGCATCTCTACCTCCCCTTCAGTGCTTCCCCAGTTTTTCATCTGATCAGCTGTCTGGAGACCACTCATCCCAATCAGCTTCCAAGGGCCCAAAATCTGCCTGCAGTCTGGGTGACCTCTACTCTATTGCCCCACCACTGACGCTCCCCTCTGGCCCACCTAAAGATGAGCTGTCTTCACACTCTGGCTCCTTCCAGGTGGGGCTGACAGGGTGGATGGGTACAGCCAGCTTTCTGGGGATGTCTGCTGGTTCCTGCTGGGCAGCACTGATGGGCACCACGTCTCCTGCTGAGCTGCATGCCGAGATTGACTCCCAACCTCCACCATGGGAGTCCATCTATGTGTGGGAATCTCTGTCTTGGGACTCTACCCCACTCTGCAGCTTCACAGGGGAAACACTGTCCTAGGACTCAACCCCACTTTCTGAACTGGTCCTCCAGCTCTTTCTAGCCAACTGAGACTTTTTCCTTTCCAGCTGTTCTGTGCATAGGCCTGATATCAGATCCACACTGTATGTGATGGGTGCCAGCTCGTTGCGTGTAAGCCTCATCCGTGGTTTCCCACAGCTTCCACACTTGATCCATGCGTTGACCATGGTAGTGGTTCTCCTGCAGCCAGGACATATCAGACACAGCCTTTCTGTTCCTCTGATCAGTTCAAGGGCAAACCCCCCTTGCGGCTCTAGACACACCTCAGTATCCACTAATATACAGCTCAACCCCTCCAGACACACTGGCACCAGCTTTACTGTTCTGCTGGACTTTTCCCGCACTGGGTTTAACCCTTGCATAGCCACATGGAAATGTGCCGACTGGAATGCATTTTTAGCATGAGAACAGTTCACTGGCATTGGAAGAACTTGTTTCGACATAACACTTGGTCCCAGCCACATTCTGAGCAACTGGGTGTTGATAGTAGCCACAGCCTGAGATGGTTGCACGGGCAACAACATCACAGCCCTTCACTGACAACAGCAGGCTCTGTAGCAGCACAAGCAAAGATCTGTGGCCGGGAAACTAGGCAACAACAGCAACACTCTGGTCAGTGGCAGTCCGCGGTGGATGCTATGGGCAATGGTACTTGAATAGCACAGCAACAGTCACAGTGTCAACAGCACAGTGTAAATCCACCTTCCTGCTTGGCTCCTGTGAAACAAGCAGCAAATTAAAGTCCTTTGGCTTGATGGTTGCAGGTTGCTAGGGGCAATGACCATGCAGGTTGCTATAGGGAAATCCAGGATGAGCCCCTATCTTCCACTCGTCTCCCCTGCTGGCATGGCTCCATCATATTTAAGGGCTTTTTCAGCCACCCTGCCAGGACATTGGGCCTGGGGATTGGCCAAGTCCCCTTAAGTATGCAGATCAGCCCTTCTGGCCTCCGCACGCTAACTTCTAAAAGTTACTCCAAACTTCCAGATCCAGGGGGGGCACTTGAGACCTGCCTCTGCAAAGCCATCCAGCCTGACCTGCAGTAACCCTGACCCAATTTCTGACTCACAAGCTATCCATGAGTCATAAATTAAATGTGCCTGCATTAACACTAGTAGCACACTAGAGGGGAGCTGTCCCCCATCTTCAGTCCAGTCTTTTTTTTTTAATGCAATTATTTTTTTTTTTTTACATTCAGAAAGTGGTAAGATGTCCAAAACAAAGCCTATTGGGCATACCCAGGCTGAAAAAACAAAAGACAAATAGGAACAATAAAACAAAACACATAAAACTTAGAGCCTGTTCACACTACCACGACCAGAAAGTCGCCCCGTGACTTGAAGAGACTTGTTTAGAGACTTGGAAGAGACTTGGAGGAGACTTGGAAGAGACTTGGAAGAGACTTGTGCACTACTTTGAACAGACAGGCGACTTTGTCTGTGGGGAATGCCTAGCTAATCTCTTTCTTCTTCCTGGAAAGTCTGATAACAAGTCGTGTCAATTAAGATAAGGAGGCGACTCCCATTGAAGTATATGGGACAGTCGGATCACAGGTCGCCTCAAAGTAGTACAGGACCCTTTTCTGAAGTCGGAGCAACTTTAGTAGTGGCAATTAAGACGACACTGATTGATTAACATTGCTTTTGTTATGTCAAGCGACCTGGGGCTACACAAGTCGTCTCTAGTGCTAGTGGGAATGGGCTCTTAGAAGTTGGTAACCAAGGCCTAAGCCCCTATTCACACTAAGGCGACCTGTGAGGCGACCTGGTCGCCTCACAGGTCGCCTCCCATAGGGAAGCTGCGGACCCGTTCTAATAGGAGCGACACAAGTTGCTCCGACTTAGAAAAAGGGTCCGGAGCTTCTTTGGGGCGACCAGGAGGCGACCGCCATAGACTTCAATGTTATGAAGTCCGTGGCGGCCGCTCCGAGGTCCCGGCGCGCTGCTCGCACCGCGATCTTGGAGGTCGCCCCGGGAAGTAGCGTCGCGGTAGTGTGAACCGGCGCTAAGGCATATGTCAGGAGAAAAGAACAAACAAACAAACAAAAAACTTTCCCACAGTGTACAGAACCAAGCAAAATCAAGTAATTAGAAGCAAAGCAGTGCATATTATTGGGGCATTACCAATTATACAACAGTATCCCTGGACTTTGTCTAAATATTCCACACCTTGGAGAATTTTTTAGGGCATCACCTAGATTCGTATGTGAATTTATACAATAGTATCATTTTGTTGACAACAGACTTCCAATAGTCTAAAGTAGGGGTCTGTGGAGATTTCCATTTATTGAGTATAGACTTGCATGCATAAAACAATAACAGGCTATCAAAGTTCTCATAGCCCTAGAGGTTCTCTGGCTAAGAACAAGTATTTCGTATTTCATTGGATAATCCTAAACATCTTCATAATTCTCTAAATCCAGTTCTGGGACCTTTGCGCCTAAGCATGAAAACAGCTTGTGAAGACAATTGTGTACAGTGGGTTGAAGGGCCTTATAAATCTTAGAGAGGGGTTTCTCTAGAATTTCCTCTCGTAATAGGGAATCAATTCTTGATCATGTGATGGTTACAGGTTGATTATAAAATTAAAGCTGAAAGGCATGTCACAACTGAAGGTATCGAGTTAGGGAGAGCATACTTTAATTTAAGGGTATCAAAGGTCTGGAGGATCCCTTTAGAAGCCCATAGAATAGGGTCAGGGAACAAGGAAAATTGCTTTGTGAGAAGGGTTGTGCTACAGTGGTCTATGGGGTGAAAAAGTGTTAGAGGATACCGGATGTAGTAACTGCCAAGCTTTTATAATCGCTCTCATGAAATGGGTAATCGGAAATAAGGCTGACGGGCACCTATTCCAAAACAAATTTGCGATGCATAGCACCTGGCTCCTGTGCTCAGAAACAGGGCTCCCCGATCACTCCTACCACGGAACTCATACTTGGCATTCCCAATAGCTAAGGCCTGGCTGCCCTCTAAGACCGGGGTGGTCCACAAAGTACTGCAAACAAAAAAACAAGAAAGGGCGCACCGGCCTAGCACATTATCCTCAACAAGGCTTTATTAATACAATAAGACACTTTTACTTTGTATTAATAAAGCCTTGTTGAGGATAATGCACTAGGCCGGTGCACCCTTTCTTTGTTTTCTGTTTGACTGGCACCAATATAGCATATTACGTCAGGCTTTGTAAGAACCCAGCTGCGCTGTCTCAACCACTACAGCAGCATTGGTCTTGACTGCTTCCAACCAATTGTGTAAATAAAGTGGCAAGGTAATAAACAAATAAATCTGGACATGCCAATCCACCCTGCATCCACGGTGATTGTAGTACTGCCAACCAAACCTGGGCTGTTTTGAGCCCCATAGAAACTAGGCCATTGTGGACTTGAATGGTCTAAAACACTTCCTGGGGATCCACACTGGGGCATGATGAAGGATGTATACTATAGAGGGAAGCAACCTAATTTTAATGAGAATAATCCTGCCCACTGGAGAGAGGTGGAGATGGGACCACGCCGATAAACGCTGATTTGTTAGATTCAATAGCCGCAATAGATTTAAGTTAATGTATTGCCACCCCTAAATATTTGGCAGTAGAAGTCCACCGTTATGGCAAGTTCGGGTTGGCCATAATCCCCCGCCTCTCCATCAATGGGCAGGATGAGGGTTTTATCCCAGTTAACCTGCAAACCAGTGAGGGGAGAATATAAGGAGAGCAGGGCCAGAGCTTCCAGCAGAGAAGGTGTGGGGTGATTCAAAAAAAGAATCATGTTATCAGCGTATAACGCCACTTTTTCAATGACATGACCTCCCGGTATACCTTTAGTAAGGGGAGAATTACGTATGGCTTGCGCTATTGGCTCCATCATTAGTGCAAATAACACTGGAGACAATGGGCACCCCTGTCTGGTCCCCCTGCCAATGGAAAAGGTATCAGACAGCTCGCCTCCCAATTTAATCTGTGCCAGGGGAGCCTTATAAAGGATTTTGATCCAGTTACGAAAATGTGGCCCAAAACCCAGCACCCCCAACACAGCCGACATGTAGACCCAATCCACTGCTCCAAATGCTTTCTCTACCATAACCAGGACCCTGGAAGCTGACTCATTTGGGGGGGAGGAGGGGGGGCTGCAAGTGTGTCAATACCCTGTGCAGGTTAATGTCTGTCGATCTCCCTGGGATAAAACCAGTTTAGTCAATATGCTAACCAAGGATGGTAAATGTTTTGTCAATCTCATAGCCAACACCTTAGTTGGGACTTTAAAAATCATAATTCAAAAGAAATTGGCCAATATGACGCACAGCCTTCAGTCCCGTCTTAACTAAAGAAAGGGATTCTCCATATATTCCCATGTAAAGATGCATGCTTACTTTGCTTGGGGATCAAAGTCTAAACATCTTCATGCAAAACTGAAAGATATATTTAATGCATTTCTGATTTAATTCAATTCCTATTCTCTGTTCCTTTTAAACTGTAAAATCGTTACACTTTATAATCATAAAATTACGTTTTACAATATAGACATATCTCATAAAACTCAACAAAACAGAAAAAAAAACATATATTTCATCTAATAACTGCTTAGATACATTGTTTGCCATTATAAACAGCAAACCAGCTTTACATTTGATGCTTGCTATTTTGAGCCTTTGCAGACAGGTGGTGCTGGGTTATTGCTGTCTGTAATGATTTCTAACAACATTTATTTTCTCATCATCAAACTGATGACATTGGAAGCTCATCTGATGATTCACTTCAACTATGTTCTGATGAGCAGAAAACAAAGGAGTCTGAATGAAGGCGAGGGACACGCTTGGAGAAACACAATCAATGTATCTTTAGAACTGACGCCCTGCTTATTGATTATCATTTAAAATGCCCTCAGGTCGGGTTTTCAATATCCTGCAATTACATTGCTTCTAAAATAGTCTACATTTTATTGTATTATATATTAAGCACGTGAGACACACACTATGATATATCTGCCTTCTATGTAGAAATGAAATACATTGCAGTCAATGATCATAAGTCATGTTATGCTGTACATGTCTTCAAAGGCACTATTGTTACCATTATTTTATTATACAATGTCTGATTTCATGAATAGTTCCTCACAGAAATTCATTTTCAGAGGCTTTCTATACATTTAAAATACATTTTTTATTTACGTTGCATATATAAGTACAAAAGAGCCTTTTGCGGGATTACTCCTTTAACCCCTTCATGCCTGCCGTCCCTTTATTAGCATTCCCCAGTTCAGTGCTCCATGCTGAGGATACATTAATAAGTGTCCCATAGTAGAGCCGTTGACTCCCGCTGCTGTCAATAAGAGCCAGTGACAAGGGAGTGGGGGGCGGGGCAGAGCCACACTCTGTGTCTCTTACTCTGGAAAACACAGATTAGGGCTCGAGAGTGAGCATGCATGAGTGCCCCCATAGCAACTATGGGGGCTTGTTATGGGGGGCACTCAGCTGGGAGGAGAAGACAGGAGCATTGGGGGGGGGGGGGGGACCCGAGAAGGGGAGGATTGGGGCTGCTCTATGCATAAACACTTCATAGAGCAGGTAAGCATAACATCTTTGATATTTAAGAAGAAAACAAAAAATGAATGAAGCTTTAATATTACTGTAGGGTGAGGTGGAAGTTGCTTGTCCCTAGTGATTGCCCTGACCTTGCAAGCCCCCTCATTACCTCTGACACTCTGGGTTCTGACATACATCAAGCAGAAGATACAAATGCAAAGACACCAATAATAAGTAGGTTTGTAAGTCAACACTTTACTGGAAAATTAAGTCAATAAGACTATAAAAACTACACGTATGACCCAATTTTGTAATATTTCAGCAAAACAAATCACCAGAATACATAGTGAAATAACAATAGCAATAGGTCTATTGGCTATGATAAACAGGCTTTAAACAGCTTTTTTGAACCCAGAGGAGCAAGAGGGGGAAGAGTTCACTTTTAGTCAGTCAGTTTCCTCTAGGCCCTGATGCCATGGGAAATATAAAGCAAACAATCTATACAATTTATATAGGAGTTCCCCCTTTAACCACTTGCCGACTGCCTAACGCCGATCTACGTCGGCAGTCAGCCCCTCACAGACAAAGTGACGTAGGGCTACGTCACTAGCTTGTGAGGGTCTAGGGAGCGAGCGCACGCCCCCGGGGGTGCGCTCCTGCTCCCGCGTGGTCACGGACCCCCCCGCGCGTGTGACCAGCGGACCCGATGTCCGCCGGTCACTCGGCGATCGGCGGGGGAGAGGGAGAAAGGCAGGCAGCTTGTGTAAACAAGCCACCTGTCATTCTCCTCGGTGTAAAGACACTGATCACACGGATCTACTATGTAGATCCGTTGATCAGTGTCCTTACAGCTGAAGCCACAGCCAATCACAGTAGAAAGCACGCCCCTAGGGACACACACAGCCCCTCCCTCCCAAATAAAGTTAACCCCTTCACTACCAGTGTATTTTTACAGTAACAGTGCATATGTATAGCACTGATTACTGTAGAAATGTCACTGGTAACCCCAAAAGTGTCAAAAATGTCAGTCAAGGGTCCGATCTGTCCGCCCCAATGTCGCAGTACCGCAAAAAAAAAACGCAGATCGCCGCCATTACGCGTTAAAAAAAAACAACAAAAATGACAAAAATCTTTCCCTTTGTTAGTAAACGCAATAACTTTTGCGCAAACCAATCAAAATACGCTTTTTGCGATTTTTTTTTTACCAAACATAGGTAGCATAAAACAAATTGGCCGAAAATGTTAAAAAATTTTGATTTTTACATTTTTTGGGGGGGAATTTCATATAAAAAAATGTGAAAAATATTGCTATTTTTGCAAAATTGACGCTCTTTTTTTGTTTATAGCGCGTGATCAAAAAATTGCACAGGTGATCAAATACCACCAAAAGAAAGCTCTGTTTGTGGGAAAAAAAGGATGCCAAATTTGTTTAGATACAGCGTCGCACGACTGCGCAATTGTCCGTTAAAGTCACGCAGTGCCGAATCGCAAAATACCCCCTGGTCGGAATGGGGGTAAAATCTTCCGGGGCTTAAGTGGTTAAAAACAGTTGTATGTCTATAAGGAGGTTTTAGTTTGTCACAGGTTATACCAGCAGAGTTTTTTGATTGGAAAAGGTTCTTAAAGTTTGGGTATCCGTGTTTTTCAGATAGCTATGGTGAGGCCCCGAGATGTTACTGTGCAGTAGCAGGCCAATAAAGCTGAATGGAATAGATATTGTAATTCCCCCAGCAAAGATCCTCCAGCTGGTCAGATATAAAGGTGTCTGCATGCAGTGTCTTTAGGTGAAGTGTCAGAGATAAGATGGGCTTCTGCCTGCTCACCAATCCTGCAGATACATGGGTCCTTGGAGACAGGATGTCCCTGCACAAGCTCTTGAATGTCTGCAACCAGGTTTGAGGTGCCAAGCTGGCAACCTGTAGGCTCAGAAGTGTAGCAATGACCACGTGTGTGGGGAGTGGCGATAGACCTGATCAGCAACGCAGTGGATGTGGTAACAGTAGCAACAACCCTGTGCTCAGCAATGCAGCCCTCAGGATAGTTACATAGTAGTTGAGGTTGAATAAAGATATCACGTACCTGGTGGAGACCAAGCTGTAGAGGGGGCTTCTCTTGCACCTCCTGTCCAACACCCCTGATAGAGATGACAGGCGGTGTAGGACACAGAGTGGCACGAGGGCCGGTATAGCAGGTGATGTCTTGGCAGAAGACTGATGGCTGTGGATCACCAGATGAACACCTGAAACTGGAACTCGGTGATGCTGGATGAGAAGGCAGGAGCGAAATCGGAACACAAGCCAAGGGGTTGTCAACAGCCGGACAGCACGGGTACAGGAACGTGAGGCAGAAGCGGAGTCAGGATACAAGCCGAAGTCGGTACACAGTCTGGCAGCAAGGTACAAAGGCATAAGGCAAGGCAGGGTCAAACACAGGCTGAGGTCACAAGGCAGGCAGGAATCCAAGGAGAGTCAAAAGGCAAGCCGGGTCGGTGTAACGGGAAATCCACAAGC
This sequence comes from Pelophylax lessonae, assembly GCF_965119305.1. Classification (NCBI taxonomy): domain Eukaryota; kingdom Metazoa; phylum Chordata; class Amphibia; order Anura; family Ranidae; genus Pelophylax; species Pelophylax lessonae. The sequence continues at coordinate 542,515,642 of NC_138770.1, read as the reverse complement.
AGGTCAGGGCACAGGTAAACAGGAACACAAGCTGAAAGACCACTCAGCAATGTGCTCCTGTCACCCCCTGGTATAAATAGGCCGTTTGGCGCCAATTGCGTGCGCACGTTGCGTACGCACGTTCGCGCGTCCGCGCACTGGCGCGTTCGCGCATTGGCGCATGCGCATTCGCACATTGCTTCCCGTGTCCCTGGGCACGCGCACTGAGCGTCTCTTACAAAAGACAATAGTCCATCCAGTTCAACCTGTGTAGGTGTGTGTGGCCGTAATCATCTCTCATACCCCTGAATGTTCTGATCATTGAGATGTACATCCAAGAGTCTTTTGAAAGCAACCATACTTCCCACAGAAACCACCTCTTGTGGTAGAGAATTACACAATCCTGTAGCCCTAACAGTAAAGAACCCTCTGCGTTGCCTGAGGTTAAAACGCTTCTCCTCTAATCGCATTTCATGCCCTCGAGTCCTCATGCAATCCTTTCGACCGAATAGCTTTTTTTCTATGCTGAGATCACTATTGAGGTATTTATAAATTGCTATCATGTCCCCTCTCAGGCGTCTCTTCTCCAGGGAAAATAAATCAAGTAATTGCAGACGCTCTTCATAATTAAGGTCCTCCAATCCCCTAATTAGTTTACTTGCCCTTCTCTGGACTCTCTCCAGCTCCAACACATCCCTCCTGAGGACGGGCGACCAGAACTGGACAGAATACTCCAGATGCGGTCAGACCAGAGTTTTATAAAGTGGTAGGATTATAGTTTTATCTCTTTCTTTATGCATGCTAATATTCTGCCAGCTTTGGCAGCTGCCGCTTGACATTGCATGCTATTGCTTAGTCTATCCTCTACCAAGACTCCCAGATCTTTCTCCATTTTTGATTCCCCCCAAAGGTTCCCCCCCTAAAGTGTATTGTGCTTTTATGTTTTTAGTCCCCAACTGCAAAACCTTACACTTCTCCACATTAAACCTCATTTGCCATATCGTTGCCCACTCTGTTATTTTGTCCAGGTCATTCTGTAGGAAATCTGCTTCATGCTGTGCAGTTATTGCCCTGCCCAATTTTGTGTCATCTGCAAAAACTGATAACGAACTACTGATCCCGTCCTCAATGCTGTTTATGAATACATTGAACAGGGTTGGTCCCTGGACTGAGCCTGGAATGTATTTACCCAAGTATTACTATATTACTGTGCTCACAGTACACTGTCATCCCAACATTACAATGATATTCAGAAGCATTCGGTGCTTTGCAGTTTTTTTGAGGGGAAATGTATTCTATTTTCAAGTCTGTGTTCAGTGCAATGGTCATGTGACCTTTGATTTTCTGTAGCCCAAGGCTTAAAGGTACCCGAGCACCATCCCAGGAGCAAGTAATAGAAGATACTTCCCTAAGCAGCGGGGCATGAAGGGGTATGTGCCACTACTGACGCACCTTTACTTCTCCTGAACTTGGCTAATCACTCTTCGAAATGACCCTCATAAATCAGATGACCGAGTGAGAGCTTGTAAAGTTTGACTGACTCCCGAAATTTCCAGGTGACTTGACATTCCATATACATGGGAGGTGGGGGAAGAATACATGGAAGGTAGGTGAAACTCTTAAAATGCATGTGTGGGGTAGGAAACAAAATCATATGCAGCACTTTTTCACATGATGTGTACATGATACTTTTTAAATAATATACAGTATCTAGCCAAGGGGCACAAATCATGCAGTGTAGACTTTTCTATTTGTAAACATTGTTGATGCTCTATGAAATGGATCAAAGGTTTCCCATCTTGTCTATTTGTGGTTGCATCATCCTTTTAAATTATTATCCCAGTTTCCTGGCTTTTGAATACTTATGACCCGGATAAAAGCTGATATACATCACACTGGGATCCTTTTGGTGACTATATTTGTCATGGGTCCAATCAAGGGGCCTTACATTCTAGACCATAGAGCCTGTTGACCACACACTCCGGCCGCCTGTGTTTTCTCTTGCAAAGGACCACATTTTGGTATGATTATACAGGCTATATGTCACTTTCCATTAATCTCAAAAAATATCAATGTGATACCTTTTTCAACACAAATCTCCCTTCCCTAGGTGTGGAATGTTATGGATTACACCATGGCAATCTGATATGGGGTATCCTCCCCACTGTCATTTTTAGACTGCAGAGGACCTTCTGGGTATATTAGAGGCATCTATCCTGCTTATTGATTTATAGGTGGGTTCCTCCTCTTTTCCCTGTCTTTTGAAATATAGTCCACCCATTTCATTTTATTTGTCCCTCACCTGAATAATTTTTTCCATTGTTTCTATCTTTGGGTTAGTCTTGGTTCTTGCATGCCACCGCACCCGCCCGGGAGACCTTTGATGTGGCTGTGGGTCTAATACCAATTAACTTCCATCTGTGCTAATCCTTTGGGGTTAGGCGTAGGGGGAAAGCACACCGGTGTTTGCTTTTGGGATGCAATCAATGAGCTGCTTTTGATAATATATGTATATGAATTATGTTACTGACGCTGTTATTTTGTTTCATTGTAACTATATAGCATATGTACCTGCTTACACAAAATACTTCTGAAGAAGCGGTTTTAACACCGCGAAACATGTAAAGTTCTGTGGATGGACATGGAATCTTCCTATTACCAATGTACCGGATGTTCTGGTTTTTTGAAAAAGTTTGCACTTTTCCATGTCCTACCTATCATAATGCATTTATATGTCTGAATGTACTCATTCTGTCTTTTTGCACTTTTAAATAATGTCATTTTTTGATGTAATAAAATAAATTCCCGTTTTTTATTTATATTGTCTTGTTTTTACAAATTAGTGTAAAACACCATTAAAATCCCGCCCAGGCCCCCTCTTTTCTTCCATTTCTCTGGCTCCCCACGTCACGGCTGCGATGGCCTGCTCAACATAGGGTGGATTGGCGTCTCCCCCCACTGGAGTCGGGCATTTTCGCACCCGCCTCATGGAAAGTCTTTGAAATATTTACATCCTTTTAAATTAAGTTTTTTTTTTTTTTTTTTAAACATATTTCAGATCTGACATTTATTGGTTTGAAGTAAGTCTTAACTGTATCAAGCATATTTCCAACATTCTTAGAGTTGGAAGTTTAAAGGTAAAAGTCTGGCCTTACATACAGTATAAAATGATAGAGATGATAAAATGCTCAATACAAAACAAAGTGGGTGGTTAATAAAAAAAAAAAAAACTGGAGCAAATAAAAAATATGGTTTTGCCTATGGCATCCAAGCATATACTGTTGGTCATTGTTCAAAATTTAGGAAGCGCATGTAAAAGGCCTATCAATTTTACTTTGCTTCGGGTCCTCAAGAGTAGTAGTTTACAGCCATTGAAAGACCAGGGCCCAGTATATCCCTTCAAAACCTTCCATGCTCTACAAGTGAAAAAAAAAAAAAAAGATTATACTCATACAAAAAATATGGGAATGCAAAATATGTTTTTCAAAGGGAACCAAAAGTTGAAAATATGAGTTACTGTAATTTAAATACAACGACAATAAAATAAATCTGTTTAAAGCTTTTTTTTTTTTTTTTTCATTCTCACTCTTTCACTGTCAGATTGAAATATACAGTACGATTAAATCTAATAAACACTGTGATGCAGTGAATTGTTAAGGCCAATTCAGACTTACATGGTCCCATGCAAACATCATAAGTGCAATGTGTAAAGGCAATGCACTGATACTAATGCATAATTGCCTGGAAAATGAGAGATGGTACTGACAGAAGGCTGATTGGCTGCTTGTGATAGGGAAGGGTTGCGTGTGAACTGGGGGAGAAATGGATTCAGAAATGGGGTGAGGAAATAACAACTGGTTGTCTGAAGCATTATTGAAAGCGCCGATGGGGCATGGAGATCAGATGATCTGTAGAGGAAGAGACGTGCGGGAAGAAAAGTTGGCTAAAGTTATAGGACATACAGAAATGCATGAAGGTAAAACGATGAGCTGTCGAAGAATTGTGCAAGCAAAGGAAGAGGAGAGGAGAGTGTGTAAGGAAGAAGTTTAGGCAAGAATGCAATGAACTGAGAGGAAAGCAGTGGTCAAGCATATAGATACTAATTGATAATGGTGCTATTATTAGGACAGCTTAAATAGATGAAACAGCTGCAGTCCTGCAGTTTACTGAGTGTCAGGGCTTGGCTCTCCTGCTGATGGAACTGTTATTCCCACAGCCAAAGGGTGAAATTTCCGGTGGCCTGTGCTAGTTTTTGCCTCCATGCCTGCTGATTGGATCCAGTCCACCTCCATGCCTGCTGATTAGGTTCAGTCAACCTCCATGCATGCTGGTAAGGTCCAGTATGCCCCCTTGGCTGTTGATCGGGTCCAGTCTGTCTCCATACCTGCTGAACGGGTCCCGTCTGCCCCCAATGCCTTATGATCTCATCCAGTCAACCTCCACGTTCCAGCCCAGTCTGCCTCTACACCAGTTGTTCTGACACAGCCTGCATTCATACCTCTTGCTCTAGTCCAGCCAATGTCAATTGTGCCTGCCAAGTCCATGCCAACTGCTCTAATCCTGCCTGCCACTGCAGCCACTAGAGCCACTGCAGCGATTTTAATACAGTCTACTCTTGAATCAGCCTCAGCTCTGGCTTCTGCCCTTTCATATTCAGGCCTTTCAGTACCATGGCCTTACTCTACCGCAATTACATCTGCTCAAGCCTTTCTAAGAAGTTATATCCATCCTTCGGATAGACTGACACATTTGGCCAAGTGGGGTCCTCAACCAGTTCCCAAAGCCGCTATCTATTAAGCCCATGTTTTAGCCTCCCAGTTTGAATCTACTGATATTCAACCTGCTACACAGTTTGTCCCCATTGATGTGCCTTCTGCTATCCAGTCTGATGCCACTGATCCTCTGCTTACTCTCCAGTTTGACAACATTGATCCTCTGCCTGACTTTGCTAATCCTCTGTCCAATGTCCAGCCTCACAGTTCTGTGCCCACTGCCCAGCCTGATGGATCTGTGTCCACTGCTAAGGCTGATGGTCCCATGCCCACTGCCACTGATGGCCCAGTGCTCAATGTCAAGCCTGCTTCTGATAGTCCAGCGTCCAATGTACAGCCTGCCTCTATTGGTCCAGTGCCTGATGTCTGCCTCTGATGGTTTAGTGTCCCATGTCCAGCCTGCTTCTAATGGTTTGGTGTCTGTTGCCAAGCCTGACTCTGATGGTCTAGTATCTGATGCCCAGCAGGCCTCTGATGGTCTGGTGCCTAATGCCCAGCCTGCCTCTGATGGTCCAGTCTCTGTTGCCCAGCCTGCCTTTGATGGTCTTGTGCCCACTTCCCAGCCTGCCTTTGATTGTCTTGTGCCTGCTGCCCAGCCAGTTTTTATTACCATTTTTGCATGCCTGGCATGGGTTACCCTTTTGTTCTATGATCCCTATTGTTGCCTGTCCTGAGTTTCTTTTGCAGCCAGTTGCTTCTGTTGTGCCAAGGCCCAGTAATCCAGATACCCAATTAAGATGTGAGAGCTATACTAGCTATTACAGTCCCATTGGTACTGGTCTTCTGGGCAAGGGTAGAGTTCCATTTAAGTCTTGTCCTGACCTAGACATTATCTCAACCTCAGGTGCATTAGGGAACCTGGTTTGGGTAACCAATGCTTTGGGTGGACCTGGGTGGCTGTTAAAATGTAAAGCAGTTTCTAGCAACCCAGATGTGGAAGATCAAATTGCGATGGGACACCCTGAGTAACTGTGTGGGCCAAGGACTCTGGTGCTAAGCTTCAGGTGCCCTATGGATTCCCAGCATTGGGATATTTGCTACATTAAGGAATTGTAGGATCCAAGGATTGCGTGTAAGTTTAATAATACTTGGTTTGGTTCCTAATTCCATGAAGTGTAGTCCAATGATCTGGTCATCCTTGCTGGATACCTGCATTTGATATCTCTTACAGTGAGTGTAATGTGTAAACACAACATTGAACCAGTCACCCTGGAACTGCAGCCAGCCAGCAAAATCTGATACTCTCATGTGACAAGATCAAAACTTTAATGATTGGCTGCAGCTTTAAAGCCTGATTGGTTACGGGTTGTGTTTACATATTGCACTCAGTGAACTGCAGGACAGTGGCTTTTTTATTCCTTTCAGCTGTCATTTCTCACAGGCGGGAAGATAGCTGACTGTCAGTTGTGCCAGCAACTGTTCAAGAAAAAGTTCTTCAGCTTATGTTTCTGTACTTAGAGTTTAATTAATTGTGTTGCAAAGTCTTCTGTGAAAATGGAGTATCCTTATGCCATAATTCCATTGTTTCCATTGTTTCTTCCTGCCCTGGATAAAATAATCTACATTTCAAGAAATTTGACACACCTCTGGTGACATACTATAAATGAAAGTTTATGCTGTACAATATATGATACTTAAATGTGGTCTTAAATTTACAGCAAGACTAGCATTCTTAAGGGCATTCACACAGCACAAATCCAAGCACAAATTTCCCTCCAAACCCCCCCCCCCTCCTAGAACAAATCTTCCCCCCACCTACCTCCCTTCCCAACACAAATCCCCTTAAATCACCACTCTTAGCATTCCACCTCCCAAATTTCCCCAACTAGAACAATAATTCCCCACTGCCACCCCCCAAATTCCCCCTTCTAACACAAATCCTCCCCCCAATCTCCTTGTGGCGTCCCCCCACCTCACATGATACCACAGTGCCCAGGGAAGCTGCTCCTCCTGCCCACCCCTTTCCCCGGCCTTGACCCGCCCCCTTCCCTAGCCTGCCTTATTTGACTTTACAACAGGAGGTTCCGGAAGCTGGAGAGGTTGGGAGAGGGAGGAGAAATCACAGCCTGCAGTGTGGGACAGACTTCAGCCTACCAGGAGAACGAAAGCTGTGCTCAGCACAATGTCTCAGTACATAAACATATATATACACACGATTACACGTGTGTTTAAGCTTTGGGGTGCACACCCTAATGCAAAAGGCTGCACACACCTATGCTGCACATACAGAGCAAGCATTAGATATTTACATAGCAGATAAGACTGAAATGAGACATTGGTCTATCCTGTCCAACTTATATGTGCACATGTATCTGCCAGTCTGTGTAATTTGGTTTTCCTACCTTTGTATGTTGTCTTCATTAAGGAAAACATCTAGAAGTTTTTTGAATTTGCCAAAACTCCCAGCTGACACCAGTACCTAGGGAAGTGGTCTTCACATTCTTGCTTCTCTAACTGTAAAGATCTTCTCCACAATTTAGTTTAAACCTCCTTTCCTCCAGTCTTAAAGTGTAGATGTATATTAGGAGCTGCGCCAGACATATATTAAACAATCTATCACAGTAATACAGTCCATGAACAATCTAATGGAGTAGAACTGCAGGTAGAAAGAAAGGACCCGATCCAATCAGCCAATCACCAGTGAATAGTGAGAGAGATGAGTTACACCCTGTGCTGACACCCGTAGCCTCTTACCGGAACTTTTGACCCTCCTGTCACAGAGTGGTCAAACAGGCATAAGAGCAAACGCAAAGTCTTAAAGTGTGACCGAATTTCCTCATCAGTGACCTAGGATTAAGGACGTTGTTACCAGCTTTGGGGTCACCAGTGATTCATTTGTAGATAGAGATCATGTCTCTTCTTAGATGCCTCCTCTCTAAAGTAAATGAGTTTAGTTTACTCGATGTTTCCTCTGAGGTCCTCCAGTCCCCTATTAATTTAGTTACCCTTCGCTTCATTCTTTCTAGTTCTAGTTTTTTATCACTGATGTTCCTAGTAATAACTCCTTCAGTGTAATCCCACATAATTAATTATTCATAACTTTAAACTTTAATAAAGTTAATCTAGGTAAGGGAAAATATCATCTTATACAGTTATCACTGAAACTGGTGTCCTAATTAAACATTTTTCAATAACTTATTTTCCAGTTATGTAACAGTATTTATGTAACATTTTGGAATTCCGATTACTTTTTGTCTTGGTGCTCATGACTACCAGGACATACTCACCTTTCATTCATTCTTCCATCACTCCAGTCTACTGCTGGAACCAAAGAAATAACCTGGTACTCTGGAAGAATGGTCAAACGTTCCCCTAGACGCACTCCTAAACCTTGTGGACAGCCTTCCCAGAAGAGTTGAAGCTGTTATAGCTGCAAAGAGTGGGCCAACTCAATATTTAACCCTATGGACTAAGACTGGGATGCCTTTAAAGTTCATGTGTGCGTAAAGGCAGGTATCCCAATACTTTGTCAATACTTTGGCAATATAGTGTATTTTACAGCAACAGAGTGACTATCTGGATGAGTAATAAGGGGATAAGGACTGGAGTTAAATGTATCCATAGAGTTCCAGTTAGGGAATGCAGGTTAGGTGAGAATATAAGGTCGAGGGAGGTCCTTTGCAGGGACACTGTTTTTTTGCCCTGCATGGGCAAGATAACAGTTTTTCTTTAAGTCTCCTGGATTATGATAACATTAATATCTTATACAGTGTTATCATCTGTCAGTATTGGGCACTTTTCTCCTGCCAGTAAATGCCAGTGACAAGAAAAGGTTGCCAGTAAAAAATATGGCTGTCACGTTCATCTTGGAAGTGCGCGCGCTCTCGACACAGATCTAATAATAGCAAATCACGCAAATATGTGGCCTCTCTGCACCAAGGACCTAGCGCTGAGAGGCTGCAAATTTGCATGCTGCCAGTGCCAAGGGCTTAAATGACATTGATAATTGCATATTGTACTTGTTCGTAGCCTAAAACTATAATTTTGTAACTTTTGGTAATGCCAGTAAATGCCAGTAAAATCTTGGCTGTGCCAGTAAATTTTGGGTGTCGTGTCAGTAAATTTAAATCGGGTAGGTAGGCAACTCTGATTATATGTGTCAAAGCAGCGCTATAGCTCAAACAAATAATGTGCAAATAATTGCAATATGAAACAGCAAAAAGTGCAATATGAAACAGCAAACTATAAGCGCAATATGAGACAGCACATATTTAAACATGCATGTTCCAATGAGAAACAGTAGATAAAGTGCCAGGAAGTGCAATATGAACAGCATTCAATTAATTGCAGATATACATCCAACAATTCGCAATTTTAGCATAAAAATAACAACAAATCTGCATACAAACACGATGCATATATAAATGTCCTTATGGCATAATATAAGAGAAAATTGTGAAGTCCGTAGTGAGAACAAAGATCATTAGCATGTGTTCTTCAAACTCAAGTGTAAAGAGATCCACCACCGGCTAGGAATAATCATTATGCCTCTTACCAGAAAAGATGGGACAAAGGTTATAATGGCCAAAAGTGCATAAGATATTAACACAGGGTGGATGGTCAGCAAGGAAAATGATGGTCATCAATCCACAGTCAATGCCAATGGAAAGCCCGAAGAGAAATACAAATCTCCATCATGAAGTCCATATTAAAACTTAATGTTTATTGAAAGCTTTCAGGGTTCACTGAAAAGCTTCACAGCAGGGTGGATCAGCAGGCTTATAGTGTAGAGCAGGGAGCAATAGATGGTGCTCGATGGCTAATGCAGAGCAGCCACATTTATCTGCAATTTATTGAATGCTGTTCCATATTGCACTCTCTGGCACTTTATCTACGATTTCTTATTGGAACAGGCATGTTTAAATATTTGTTGTCTCATATTGCACTTTAAGGTTTGCTGTTCCATATTGCACTTTTTTGCACTTTTTTTGCTGTTTCATATTATAGTTATTTTCACATTATTTGTTTGCTCTATAGAGCTGCTTTGACACATAATACAAGAATTGGCATCACAATTTTGTAGCGATCTACATTTTGAGTTTAACTTACCTAGCGCGGAATTTCTACACTTTTAATTTGGTTTAACCACTTGCCAATCGCCGCACAACTATTTACTGCGATGGTCAGCCCCTCACAGGCAAAGCGACGTAGGACTACGTCGCTAGCCTGTCAGGCCGGAGGCGCGCTCCCGCTCGGTCACGGACCCCCCCCCCCCCCCCCCGCGCGTGTGCCCGGCGGACCCGATGTCTTTCTTTGGAAAAAAAACTGTTTTCATAGTTTGTCATAAAATTTTCCAAACAGGTCATTTTTCTCCTTCATTGATGTGCGCTGATGAGCCTGCACTGATGGGCACTGATAGGCTGCACTGATGGGCACAGATAGGTGGCACTGATGGGTACTGATAGGCTGCACTGATTGGCACTGATAGGTGGCACTGATGGGCACTGGTAGACACTGGTAGGTGGCACTGATAGGCAGGACTGATAGGTGCCAGTGATCAGAAGGCACTGATTAGGGTGCACTGATAGGTGGCACTGATAAGTGGCACTGATAGGCACTGATAGATGGCACTGAGAGGTGGCACTTATAGGTGGCACTGATAAGTGGCACTGATGGGCACTGGTAGACACTGGTAGGTGGCACTGATAGGCAGCACTGATAGGTGGCACTGATTGGCAGCACTGATAGGTGGCACTGGTGGGCACTGATTAGCAGTACTGATGGACACTGGTAGGTGGCACTGGTGGGCACTGATTAGCAGTACTGATGAGCACTGGTAGGTGGCACTGGTGGGCACTGGTTAGCAGCACTGGTGGGGACAGTGTGGGACCGATGTCCCTCTTACAGAAGCCTGTGATCAGCTTTATTTTTTTCTCCTCATGCCAATGACTGCCTTCTGTTTACATCATGCGATCAGCTGCCATTGGCTGATAGCTGATCACATGGTAAAGAGCAAGAATTCCAAGGACTCAGGGATCACATAGTGCGCCTCAGGGGGCATGTGGTAAGCATAAGAACGGGAGGACATCCAGGTACGTCCTACTGGCATTTTAGGCCCGCACTGTAGCTGTCTTTCGGCTATAGCGCAGGCATGTAGTAATTAAGTCTGAGTGGGCATGGGTGTTTACAAACTATAGAGTGTGATCACTATCACTTGGATAAGCATGAGAATCTTTTTGACTGTCTGAGGCTGAGAAGAAATTCACCCCAACCGGGCACAAACATCAAAAGAAAAACAAAAAAAGGTTTTAACTATGGTCTAAGCCAGTATTTCTTAACCTTTTTTCAGGCAAAGCACCCTTTAAAATTCTGCACGATCTCGAGGCACTCCATTCTAAAATGTAAAAAACAAAACAAATTACATAATGCAGCAACATCCACACATGTAGAATACCCAACGTTAGAGGTGATTAAGCCTAGATTCATACTAATGTTGTGCGGGAACCCCCACGATCCGTACACTTTTGCCGCATTGCAGTCAAATTGCACTGCCCACACTGGATCAAACTGGGTACAAAAGTATCATGCAATCTGGTTGCAATACGGTTCCAAAATCGGTGCATGCATGACTTTGGTGCGATGCAGTGCGATTTTATCCCAATTAAAATTACACACATGTGAATTGAACAGGAATGTGGTGAGCTTCCTGTACGATTCACATGAGGTTCATAGTGTGAACCAAGGCTTATTCTTCCAAAGCACACTGGTACTGACTAGTATTCCAATGTTTCTCGTTTCCCTCAGTTTCTCTCCCTCACTCAGCTAAAGTGACTCCAGTGCGAATAAGGCAGCAGAGGGGCAAACAAGGGTGCTGTGCCGGCTCCCGACCTCCTCCTTATCAACCGATGATGTCAGTGGTTTATAGGACTCCAGCAAATAGAAGGTTGTAATGATGCACAATGAAAATCTATGGCTTTGTGTAACTAAAAGGCAGGCTTGATCCACCCACTGGCTTGTATACAATTTAAACCTTGTGGACAGCCTTCCTAGAAGAGTTGAAGGTGTTATAGCTGCAAAGGGTGGACCAACTCAATATTGAACCCTATGACTAAGACTGGGATGCCATTAAAATTCATATGCACGTAAAGGAAGGCATCTCAATACTTTTGACAATATAGTGTATCTAACAGTGGAGAAAGGCTGTGCTAAGCTTACATTCTCATTAGATAGCTCTCTAGCAATCCCAAAAGTTCAGCTGTGAAAACTCACTGTAAAAATCCACTCTATTAGTTAGATGAGCATTATAGATGGTCCTCATGTTAACATGTGTAGTGATATCCCCACAGGAGCCACTTGATATGATGGGGTCTCTGTTCTTCCATGACTCTTCAAGCAGCTTGGTTCCCACTAACACCTCTGCAGTTTAACGTTTAGTTAGTTGTTAGTTACTACTTCACTATAATAATACACAGAAAATAGGTCACAAGCAAATTGGTAGTAAATTAATTAGATCTATTATGGCAAGTCAAATTAGACAATGTATGAATCAGTAAACATGCAATTAAGCACATTTTAAAATGCTGTACTGGTTAAGGTGAACACTGTACTATGGCAAATAGCTAACTGCAATAAAGTTAAACCAAATTTCAGCTGGAATAAACAGTGGGCAATATAATTACATTAACTAATCCAAAGAAATTTCCTTGTGTGGACTTTATACATCAGCCCTGATAGTGGGTGGGTGTATGCATCCTGACAAGGGGTACCCCTGGAGATTGCTATAGAGTACCTAATGTCTATTTAGCGGTACTAAGCCAGGTATAGTTGGGACCCCTCTGTAAGGTGGTGCACATGATGTTGCCCCGTTAAGGCTATCTGCATAGATGACTGAAGGGCTGATAGGTAAAGGTCAGTATTTATAATTGTCAACTGTGGGAAATAAGGGGTTAAGCTCAGTGTTTCTGCTCACCTCTCCTAATATGCAAGAGATCCTTTCCCCTTGGCGGTCTTTTGTTCCAGAAGGCTCAGTACTCCCTGGTGCAGGCACACCCGGCAACGAGTCCCTCCCGCTCTGGGTTCCAGCATGACACGAGAGCCTTCAGTGTCTCAGTTCTTGGCTCTAGTCCGTACGCTCCCCAGTCACACAGAAAACCCAGATGACCCCCCAGCACCCGAAAAGGCTCTGTCCTCTCTGATGTAGTTCACAGACCCCCAACAACAGGTCTGCACTCAGGTTCCCCATGCTAGACTGCCTGGTGCTCTGGTCAGTTGCTCAGAAAAACTCATGGGCTCTCCTCTTGGAGATGAAGTCCAAGCTTTCTCTTCACCTGCATTGCTGCGCTCCTTTGGACTACATCTCCCAGTGTCCTCTCCTATTGCTTTCTCCATTGAAAGAAAGAGAGGGGGCAGCTTCACTCTCTCTTCCTCTGTGTATCACTGCTGCTGCCAGGGGGAGATGGGTGAGCAAGGGAGCAAGCAGACACACATAGCCCCCATTGTGCAGCAGCCCAGCTGCTCTGCCTATGTCCAGCAGTGGAAGAGAGAAAATGAAGGAGAGCGGGCACGGAAGCATGCACAGCCCGCCCCTTTAGCAGCCTGCTAAGCACTCAGCTACACATACAGTTAGGGCCATATATATTTGGACACCAGCTCAATTTTCATACTTTTGGCTCTATATGCCACCAGAATAAAATTAAATGAAACAATCCAAATGAATTTGAAGAGCAGACTTTCAGCTTTAATTCAAGGGGTTGAGCATAAATATGAAGTACACATTTTAGAAACTGCAGCCATTTTCAGGGGCTAAAATGTCATTGGACAAATTAATATAATCATAAATAAAATGTTAATTTTTACCATTTTGTTGAGAATCCTTTACTGATAATGACTGCCTGAAGTCTGGAACCCAAGGAGATTGCCAAAGACTGGGTTTCCTTCTTTCTGATGCTTTGCCAGGCTCTAACTGCAGCTGTCTTCAGTTGTCCTTTGTTTATGGGTCTGCCTTTAGTTTTGCCTTCAGCAAGTAAAATACATGCTCAATTATTTGAGATCAGGGGATTGACCCGGTCATTGCAGAATATTCCACTTCTTTCCCTTCAAAAGCTCCTGGGTTGCTTTTGCAGTGTATTTTGGATCATTGTCCATCTGTACTGTGAAGCACTGTCAAAATTCCAATCAACTTTGCTGAATCTGGGCTGACAGTATACAGTGCCTTGCGAAAGTATTCGGCCCCCTTGAACTTTTAGACCTTTTGCCACATTTCAGGCTGCAAACATAAAGGTAAAAAAATGTAATTTTTTGTGAAGAATCAACAACAAGTGGGACACAATCATGAAGTGGAACGAAATTTATTGGATATTTCAAACTTTTTTAACAAATAAAAAACTGAAAAATTTGGCGTGCAAAATTATTCAGCCCCCTTAAGTTAATACTTTGTAGCGCCACCTTTTGCTGTGATTACAGCTGTAAGTCACTTGGGGTATGTCTCTATCAGTTTTGCACATCGAGAGACTGAAATTTTTGCCCATTCCTCTTTGCAAAACAGCTCGAGCTCAGTGAGGTTGGATGGAGAGCGTTTGTGAACAGCAGTTTTCAGTTCTTTCCACAGATTCTCGATTGGATTCAAGTCTGGACTTTGACTTGGCCATTCTAACACCTGGATATGTTTATTTGTGAACCATTCCATTGTAGATTTTGCTTTATGTTTTGGATCATTGTCTTGTTGGAAGACAAATCTCCATCCCAGGTCTTTTGCAGACTCCATCAGGTTTTCTTCCAGAATGGTCCTGTATTTGGCTCCATCCATCTTCCCATCAATTTTAACCATCTTCCCTGTCCCTGCTGAAGAAAAGCCCAAACCATGATGCTGCCACCACCATGTTTGACAGTGGGGATGGTGTGTTCAGGGTGATGAGCTGTGTTGCTTTTATGCCAAACATAACGTTTTGCATTGTTGCCAAAAATCTCGATTTTGGTTTCATCTGACCAGAGCACCTTCTTCCACATGATTGGTGTGTCTCCCAGGTGGCTTGTGGCAAACTTTAAACGACACTTTTCATGGATATCTTTAAGAAATGGCTTTCTTCTTACCACTCTTCCATAAAGGCCAGATTTGTGCAGTATACGACTGATTGTTGTCCTATGGACAGAGTCTCCCACCTCAGCTGTAGATCTCTGCAGTTCATCCAGAGTGATCATGGGCCTCTTGGCTGCATCTCTGATCAGTCTTCTCCTTTTATGAGCTGAAAGTTTAGAGGGACGGCCAGGTCTTCGTAGATTTGCAGTGGTCTGATACTCCTTCCATTTCAATATTATCGCTTGCACAGTGCCCCTTGGAATGTTTAAAGCTTGGGAAATCTTTTTGTATCCAAATCCAGCTTTAAACTTCTCCACAACAGTATCTCGGACCTGCCTGGTGTGTTTCTTGTTCTTCATGATGCTCTCTGCGCTTTAAACGGACCTCTGAGACTATCACAGTGCAGGTGCATTTATATGGAGACTTGATTACACACAGGTGGATTCTATTTATCATCATTAGTCATTTAGGTCAACATTGGATCATGCAGAGATCCTCACTGAACTTCTGGAGAGAGTTTGCTGCACTGAAAGTAAAGGGGCTGAATAATTTTGCACGCCCAATTTTTCAGTTTTTTATTTGTTAAAGTTTGAAATATTCAATAAATTTCGTTCCACTTCATGATTGTGTCCCACTTGTTGTTGATTCTTCACAAAAAATTACAGTTTTATATCTTTATGTTTGAAGCCTGAAATGTGGCAAAAGGTCGCAAAGGTCAAGGGGGGCGAATACTTTCGCAAGGCACTATATCTCTAAACACTACAGAATTCATCTAGCTGCCTCTGTCTTCAGTCACACCATCAAAAAACACCAGTGACCCAGTGCCACTGGAAGCCATGCATGCCTATGTCATCACATTGCCTCCACCATGTTTTACAGATGACGAAGTGTGCTTTGGATCATGAGCGACATTCTGGTACAGATTAATCTTAGTTTCATCCGTCCAAAGAATGCTTTTCCTGAACCTGTCTGGTATTTTTAGATGTTTTTTGGCAAAGTCTAATTTGGCTTTTCTATTCTTCAGGCTTATGAAGGGTTTGCCCCTTGTGGTGAATAGAGATGATCGAACGGTTCGGGTCCACCATCGGTTCGGCCCGAACATTGGGTGTTCGAGGTTCGGCCGAATTTAGAACTTTTTGCCCAAAAAGTTCGGAATTCGGCAACCAGAACCGCCCAAAATGCAATGCTTCAGGAAATGGGCTTTAAAAGCCCGTGATTGGACCAGAACCATTAGCAAAAGCCAATTGAGGGGGCAGGAGAATTCTAGGAATGTGATTGGAGTGATTAGGGGGTCCCTAGACCAATCATTAGTGAATACGCCCCCCAGTATATAAGATCGCCCCCGCCATATTCCCAGCATTGTTATACTGGACATGGAAGAGAGTGGAAACGGTTCTGTTAATTTTACTTTAAAAGTGTCATTTAGCTATTTTTAGTGTGAGGAAAGGGATATCTAGTGTAGTTAGAGTGCTCCTTTACACTTAAGTTAGCTTCAAAAATTTAGTTTCTGTAGGGAAAGTGTTAAGTGTCAGGGGACCGTAGTGTAGTGTAGGGTTAACTGGCAGTGACTGCTATGGCAGGGTGACAAAACCCCTCCATAGCAGAGTGACCGCTATAGAGAAATTATCATTTCTCTGAATAGCTTCGGGACACCATTATGGCTTCTCACCAGCCTAGCATTTTTTATGCTGCAGGGGCTGCCACTGCCAGTGCTTTTTTGAGGACATGTTTGATGTCAGACATGACATCTGAACATGTGTATAGGGGGTATATATAGACATATATGTCTGAATATATACCCCTAGACATATATAGGTGTGATAGTAGCAGAAATAAATGCTTGCGCTAATGAAATCATTTACAGTAATATATTTCTGCTACTATCACACCTATATATGTCTAGGGGTATATATTCAGACATATATGCCTATATATACCCCCTATACACATGTTCAGATGTTTTGCCTGCCTCAAAAGAACCCCAAAAAATGCCAAAAAAACGCTAGCGTCAAAAAAAAAAAATGCCCAGGTGTGTTTTTGCTGGCATTTTTTGGGGGGTTTTGGAGGCAGGCAAAACATCTGAACTTGTGCACAGTACCACTATACACAAGTTCAGATGTTTTTTCTGACTGCAAAGAACCCAAAAAAATGCCTGCTTTGAAACCGGCAAGGTGTTACAGCAGCGAAGCCATATTCCTGTGCTCAAAGTTTTCTAATACAAACAATCCTTTTTTTATGGTTCTGGACATGCTACAGAGCTGAAACTTCACATGTACACTTTTTAGACCCCCCAGATCTGAAATCCAAAGTAAAAATCAAAAAATCTCTTTTTTTTTTTTTTAATTTTTCAATAATTACCTTTTTTTTATCAAAAATGACAATTTTTAAGAACTTTTTTGTGTGATTTTGTGTCTGGGGGGTCTAAAAGGTGTACCTGTGAAGTTTCAGCTCTGTAGCATGTCCAGAACCCCAAAAAAAAGATCATATAAGTGTAAAAGAGGGGTCCCACCATCCCTGCTCTACTGAAAAATGATCTTTTTTCTGGTTCTGGACATGCTACAGAGCTGAAACTTCACAGGTACACTTTTTAGACCCCCCAGACACTAAATCCAAAAAAAAGTCATGCCTGCCTCCAAAAATGCCCGATAAATGCAAGAAAAAACGCCGTAGAGAAGCCGTATTCCTGTTCTAATAAAAACTATAAGAAAATGCTAATTTTTGGGGGGTTCTGGACATGCTACAGAGCTGAAACTTCACATGTACACTTTTTAGATGCCCCAATTACTAAATCCAAAGTAAAAATCAAAAAATCTCTTTTTTTTTTAATTTTTCAATAATTGGCTTTTTTATCAAAAATGACAATTTTTAAGAACTTTTTTTGTGTGATTTTGTGTCTGGGGGGTCTAAAAGGTGTACCTGTGAAGTTTCAGCTCTGTAGCATGTCCAGAACCAGAAAAAAAGATCATATAGGTGTTAAAGTTAAAGGAGGCTCCCGAACCACATCCCTGTTCTACTGAAAAATTATCTTTTTTTTTCATGGTTCTGGACATGCTACAAAGCTGAAACTTCACATGCACACCTTTTAGATCCCCCAGATACTAAATCCAAAGTAAAAAATCAAAAAATCTCTCTTTTTTTTTAATTTTTCAATAATTGGCTTTTTTATCAAAAATGACAATTTTTAAGAACTTTTTTTTGTGTGATTAATAGTTAATGGGGCATGACCCAGAACTCTAGGCAATTTTTAGGGGCATTTATTGGGTTTTGGGGCTTCAAAATTGTGTTTTTTGATTACCGAAGTTCGGGTCCCATTGATTTCAATGGGGTTCTGAAATCCGGGCCGAACTTTCGGGAAGTTCGGATGTTCTGGCCGAACCGAACTTTTCAAAAGTTCGATCATCCTTAGTGGTGAACCCTCTGTATTTGCTCTCGTGAAGTCTTCTTTTGATTGTAGACTTTGACAATGATACACCCACTTCCTGGAGAGTGTCTCTCACTTGTTTGGATGTTGTGAATGGGTATTTGTTTACCATAGAGAGGATCCTGCGATCATCCACCACTGTTGTGTTCAGTGGACGTCCAGGCCTTTTTATGTTTCTGAGCTCACCAGTGCTTTCTTCTTTCCTCAGAATGTACTAAACTGTTGATTTGCCCACTCCTAATGTTGCTGCTATCTCTCGGATGGATTTGTTTACTTTTTGAAGCCTTACATGGGTCTGTTTTACTTACATGGACAGCTCCTTTGAACACATGATGTAGGTTCACAGCAATAGATTCCAAATGCAAATACCACACTTAGAATCAACTCCAGACTTTTTTCCTGCTTGATAGTGATGGGCCAAATACCCCCCTGTTCGGTTCACACAAGAACATCTCGAACAGGGAAAAAGTTTCTAGCGAACAGGCGAACTCTGATAAAGTCTATGTGACACGAACATGAAAAGTTTTAAAGGCTTATATGTAAGTTATTGTCATAAAAAGTGTATTGGGACCTGGGTACTGCCCCGGGGGGACATGTATCAATGCAAACATTTTTTTTCAAACAATCGTTTTTACAGGAGCAGTTATTTTATTCACTGGACTGGAAGTTTTTACCCCCTTAATGACCAGGCCATATTTTGCGATATGGCACTGCTTTAGTTTAATTGACAATTGCGCGGTCATGCAACGCTGTACCCAAATAAAATCAATGTCCTTTTTTCCCACAAATAGTGCTTTCTTTTGGTGGTATTTGATTTCCTCTGCAATTTTTATTTTTTTGCGCTATAAACAAAAAAAGAGCGACAATTCTGAAAAAAAAATATTATTTTTTACTTTCTGCTATATAACATTCCCAATAGGAAATGTTAAAATCTAATCTTTTTTAAATTTTTCATAATTTTAGGCCAATATGCATTCTACTACATATCTTTGGAAAAAAAAATCCCAATACGTTTATATTGATTGGTTTGCGCAAACGTTTTTGCATCTACAAACTAGGTGAAAGATTTATGTAATTTTTATTTATTTATTTATTTATTACTAGTAATAGCATTGATCAGCCATTTTTAACGGGACTGCGACTTTGCGTCGAACAGATCGGACACTTAACTGACATTTTTGACCCTTTTGGGGGGGACCAGTGATATTACTACAGTAATTAGTGCTAAAAATTTGCACTGTTGCTGTACTAATGAGTAAAACAGAGTAGATGCCACATGGGTGAACGAGACATTTTCTTCAAAAGCAACAGCCTGAAATAAAGTCTGGCAGGGACCGCAGTTTAACAACAGGGATAGCAGCACAATCCAGCACGAAAAAAAGGCAGCTTCCGGGAGGTGAAGGAGTCTCTAGATAGCATAAAAACAAACAGCAGAAGCGTCACTCTGAGTGCAGTATAAGCAGTAACTTTAATATGACAATCAATAACTTACAGGATGTAAAAGGTGTACATCAAACCCTCCTGGAACTAGAGGAGGCTGCAACACAGCCAGCATATCCGGGCGCAGCACGATCTGCACAGATGTCGGCTCGGAGAAGAAGGTTTCCCGGCCAGCGCTATGGGACTGCGTGTGTACACACTACCAAGTTCCTGGTGTGGGAGTGATGTCAATGTAGGGGGCATGAACTGGGCATTGCTAACGTGTTTCAGAGCTTCTGCTGTTTGTTTTTTCCTGTACTAATGACACTGACAGGGAAGGGGTTTACACCAGGGGCGATCCAAGGGTTAAATGTGTCCCTAGAGTGTGCTTTCTAACTGTGTTGGGGATGGGCTTGCTGAATGAACACAGAGACCTATGTTCTTAAATAGGAGGAACAAAGGATCCATGTGTTCATTACTGACAGAACAGCGGTCTGCCGTGTTTACAATGGCAGACCGCCGTTCTGTCTCCAAGGGGAGCAATCACGGGTGCTTGGCGGACATCGCAGCCACCGGACCTACTGATTGGCTCCCCCTGTGGTAAATCAGCATATGCGCATGTCTCTGGCGGCGCACGTGTGCCCCCAGTAGCGGCCTCGCCAAGCGACATAAAGGTACATCTTTTTGGGGACCAGTGACATTAATACAGTAATCAGTACTAAATATTATGTACTGTTACTGTATAAATGACGCTGGTATGGAAAGGATTAACACTGGGGGTGATCAAAGGGCTTAATGTGTACCTAAATGTGATTACTAACTGTGTATGGGAATGGTTCTGTGACAGGCACAGAGAGATCGCGGTTTCAGCCTAGCTGAAACTCCTGATTAGGGATGATCGAACTTTTGAAAAGTTCGGTTCGACCAGAACACCCGAACTTCCCAAAAGTTCGGCCCGGATTTCAGAACCCCGTTGAAATCAATGGGACCCGAACTTCGGTAATCAAAAAACCCCATTTTGAAGCCCTAAAACCTAATAAATGCCCCTAAAAGTGCCTAGGGTTCTGGGTCATGCCCCAGAGACTATTAATCACACAAAAAAAAGTTCTTAAAAATTGTCATTTTTGATAGAGAGACAATTATTGAAAAAATTATTGAAAAAAAATGAGATTTTTTTATTTTGACTTTGGATTTAGTGTCTGGTGGGTCTAAAAAGTGTACCTGTGAAGTTTCAGCTCTGTAGCATGTCCAGAACCAGAAAAAAAAGATTGTTTCTATTAGGTCACTTATAGAACAGGGATATGGCTTCGCTATTTTCAATCCTTGCCGGTTTTGTAGCAAGTGTTTTTTTTGGGCATTTTTTGGGGGTTATTGGAGGCAGGCATAACATCAGAACTTCTATGTAGGGGTATATATACACACACACTTATATGTATATATACACATACACATATATAGGTGTGAAAGTAGCAGAACACTATACTTGCGCTAATAAAATAATTAACACCAATATGACTCCGCTCCTTTCACACCTATATGTGTGTATGTGTATAATACATATAAGTGTGTGTATATATATACCCCTATACACAAGTTTAGATGTTTTGCCTCCCTCCAAAGACCCCAAAAAAATGCCCAAAAAAACGCCTGCGCCAAA
The DNA here is from genome assembly GCF_965119305.1 of Pelophylax lessonae. Taxonomy (NCBI): domain Eukaryota; kingdom Metazoa; phylum Chordata; class Amphibia; order Anura; family Ranidae; genus Pelophylax; species Pelophylax lessonae. The sequence goes on along the minus strand of NC_138770.1, from coordinate 542,494,379 downwards.
AAAAAAACGCCCAGGTGTTTTATTGCAGGCTATTTTTGGGCATTTTTTTGGGGTCTTTAGAGTCAGGCAAAACATCTGAACTTGTGTATAGGGGTATATATAGACACACATGTATGTATATATACACCGACACACATATAGGTGTGAAAGGAGCGGAGCCATATAGGTGTTAATTATTTTATTAGCGCAAGCATAGTGTTCTGCTATTTTCACACCTATATATGTGTAGGTGTATATAGACATACATGTGTGTGTATATATACCCCTATACAGTTCAGATGTCATGCCTGACTCCAAAGACCACAAAAAAATGCCCAAAAAAAAAGCCTGCAATAACACACCTGGGCGTTTTTTTTTTTTTTTTTTGGCGCAGGCGTTTTTTTGGGCATTTTTTTGGGGTCTTTGGAGTCAGGCAAAACATCTGAACTTGTGTATAGGGGTATATATATATACACACACATGTATGTATATATACACCTACACATATATAGGTGTGAAAATAGCAGAACACTATGCTTGCGCTAATGAAATAATTAACAGGCATATGGCTCCGCTCCTATAACACCTATAAATGTGTATGTGTATATATACATACATGTGTGTGTATATATATACCCCTATACACAAAAAAATGCCCAAAAAAACGCCTGCGCCAAAAAAAAAAACGCCCAGGTGTGTTATTGCAGGCTTTTTTGGGGCATTTTTTTGTGGTCTTTGGAGTCAGGCATGACATCTGAACTGTATAGGGGTATATAAACACACACATGTTTGTCTATATACACCTACACATATATAGGTGTGAAAATAGCAGAACACTATGCTTGCGCTAATAAAATAATTAACACCCATATGGCTCCGCTCCTTTCACACCTATATGTGTGTAGGTGTATATATACATACATGTGTGTCTATATATACCCCTATACACAAGTTCAGATGTTTTGCTTGACTCCAAAGACCCCAAAAAAATGCCCAAAAAAAAGCCAGCAATAAAACACCTGGGCGTTTTTTTTTTTTTTGGCTCAGGCGTTTTTTTGGGCATTTTTTTGGGGTCTTTGGAGGGAGGCAAAACATCTGAACTTGTGTATAGGGGGTATATATACACACACTTATATGTATTATACACATACACACATATAGGTGTGAAAGGAGCGGAGCCATATGCCTGTTAATAATTTAATTCGCGCAAGCATAGTGTTCTGCTATTTTCACACCTATATATGTGTAGGTGTATATATACATACATGTGTGTGTATATATACCCCTTTACACAAGTTCAGATGTCATGCCTGACTCCAAACTTGTCCTCAAAAAAGCCCTATAGACGCCTGCAGCAAAAAGCAGGCTGACAGGGGCGAAGTCATATAGCTGCTCTGAAAGTCACATAAGAGAGAACGATCTTTTCTCTATAGCAGTCACCCTGAAATGGAAGGGTTTGGTCACCCTGCCATAGCAGTCAGAGTCAGTTCACCCTACACTACACTACGGTCACCCTGGCACTTAACACTTTCCCTACAGAAACTTGATTTTTGAAGCTAACTAAAGTGGAAAATAGCACCCTAACTACACTAGATATCCCTTTCCTCACACTTATAATTGCTAAATGACACTTTGAAGCAGAAGTAACAGAACTGCTTCCACTCTCTTCCATGTCCCTGTATTACAATGCTAGGAATTTGGCGGGGGCTATCTTATATACTGGGGGGCGTATTCACTAATGATTGGCCTCTGGACCCCCTAGTCCCTCCAATCACATTCCTAGCATTCTCCTGCCCCCTCAATTGGCTTTTACTAATGGTTCTGGTCCAATCACAGGCTTTTAAAGCCCATTTCCTGGCCCATTGCATTTTGGTCGGTTCTGGTTGCCGAATTCCGAACTTTTTCAGCAAAAAGTTCTAAATTCGGCCGAACCTCGAACAGTCAATGTTCGGGTCGAACCGATGGTCGACCCGAACCATTCGATCATCCCTAGTCAGCAAGCGGTTAATGATGCTTAAAGTGAAACAATAAAAATGAAATATTCCTTTAAATATCGTGCCGGGGGGGGGGTCCCCTTAGTCTGCCTGTAAAGTGGCGCATCTGTACGATGTATGGAGTCTGCTGCAGCAATACTGACATTGCTAAAGGAAAAAAGGGCATTTAAACTTGCTTGTGGCTGTCATGTATTGCCAGCTTCTGGCAATAGAGATCAAATTATTTAAAAAAAACGGCGTGGGGTTTCCCCCCCAAGATCCATACCAGACCCTTAGCAGCCTGGTAGGTCAGGAAAGGGGGGGGCGAGCGAGCACCCCCCCGCCAAACCATACCAGGTTTGGCGGGGGGGTGCGGGGGGGGGGGGTTGGTTGCCCCACCCACCCCATATCACCTTGTCCCCCCAAAGCACCTTGATGGGGACAAGGGCCCCTTCCTGACAATTCTGGGCTGGGGTTGTGGGGGGCACAGAGGGGGGACCCAGGATTACAACAAATCAATTCATTTTAAAGGGGGAATACTGTATGCCTACACTGACTGCACAGAACTGACTGAACTTACTATCCACTAACTACCTGCCTAATCTCTATTATCACACACTATACACAGCTGCCGTGTAAGCAGCAGCCTTCTATAGTGTGGGGAGTGGACTTAGCCCTTGAGTCATGATTTGCCAAAGGCACCCTACCTTTGGCCAATCATGGCTCTGACAGGACATTGTGCTGTGATTTGCCAAACCATACAGGTCAGGTGCATGCTTTGGCCAATCATTAGCAATCAATGCACTGCAACAGCGCAGTGCATTATGGGGCGCTCATCGTGGGCTAACTTCCAGCTGAGCTCCCCATTTGTTTGTGTATTCTGCGAATACACGAACACCTGATGTTCGAGTCGAACACAGAGCTCATCCCTACTGCTTAATTGATTAAGAAATAACAAAGGAGTAGCCCACACCTGGCCATGAAACAGCTTTTGATTCAATTGTCCAATTACTTTTGGTCCCTTGAAAAAGGGCATGGCTGTTCTTAAGAGCTGTAATTCTTAAACCCTTTCTCCAATTTGGATGTACATACCCTGAGAGTGTGCACGTTCAGCCCATATCCATTATATAACTATAGCTTGAATATGTTTTGGTATATACCTGAAAAAAAAAATTGTGCCTGTGTCCAAATATATATGGCCCTAACTGTACATTGTAGATGAAGAATAAAGGATAGGAGCATTCCCATGTTTTACCCTTCATCCATTCATCTATGAAGACTGTATTAAAGCGTAACTCCACTTTTTTTGAGAAAAAAAAACATTCCCCTCTGGGCGATCTATATACATTACATGGATTTTAACAAACTTTGTTGCAGATTTTTTGTTATTCTGAAGAAATCATTGTTTGTTCCTCTGTGCCTCTGTGCTGAGTGGGTGAAATGGGAGTGGTTTCATAATTATCTGTCAGCTGTGGCAGCTGCAGGGCTCTAATGAGGAAAGCTGCTGGGTCTGCATCCCTTTAGACGTGTTCCTATTTGGAGTATCTCACCAAAAATGACAATTTTGTTGCAGGGGATGCCAGAAATTTGACTTGCATCTTAGGCAGACTTCTGGGAAAATTGGTGAGCCAATCACCCAAGCAGGAAATTATGTTTCTGGGGTGTGGTCAGTACACATTCTGTGTACAGAACAGCTCCATATTGCATTGTATTTCCAGAAAATTACAACAGCTGCAGATTGAAAAGGAAAGGTTAATTTTAATAACATTCAATCACAATATGATTTGTGTTGCAATTGTATACGCTATATTGTTTTTTTTCCTTATTTGCAATTTTTTTCCCCACGAAAGTGGAGTTACCCTTTAAAGTAGACTTCACACTGATCATCAGTTTGAGTTTTTACAGCTGAAAATTTGTGATTGTTAGGCAGCTGTGACATGAGAGAGGGAGCTTACAACAGCCTCCATGCACGAGTACTGGTAAATGAAATAAGAAAAGGATTGGCTTGGTTTATTTTAACAATCTCATTATGTTCCCAGATACATTGTGTACAAAAGTATGGACACATTTCCAATCCAGATAGTCATGAAAGAACAATCTGCTTCACTCCTTGAATGTATACCAGAGTTGTTGGAAGGATTACATATTTTTTTCTCCCCATTAAGTTCATTAGCTATGGCCAGGCTTATTGTACACAAAGGTGGCAACAATTAGCATTTCAGCTATTAGCCTATTAAATAAAATATCTCATTTCCTGCAGGTTTTACTGAACAACACCCAGTTAAATCATACTTTAATGTTTGTAATGGACATAAGCAGTGATCTAGAAAGCATATGGCTTAGCAGACATAAGCAGAACATAACTTTAAATAGTTCTATAGTTGATTGGTTCTGTGAGGGGGGCGTGCCCGGAAGTAGCCATGTGAGTGTGCTCTGCGAGGCTCTCAGCTGTGGCGCGCACCTCTCCCCGCTCGAGCTTCCAGAGACGCTGAAGCCAAGCCAGCCAGTCAAGGAGGGTTAGCAGACTACTAACCCTCGGACAAACCGCTCTCGCAAGGAGGTCCCACGGAGCGGGTGGAGAAAGGAAGTAGCGGCGGGACGGGGAACAGGAAGAACAGATTGGCGGGTCTTCCCGCGAGCACGGTAGACGCGGAACGGCACCGTCACCTGCCCCGCGGCATCCACCAGCTCTGCCCTGGTAGCGAAGGAAAGCCGAAGTGCAAAGCGGAAGGCATTAGATCTGGGAAGGTCTCGCCGGCCGGATCAGCCAGGCATTATACTATCGGCTGAGAGGAGGGAAGTGGAACCGCGGGGCCATCTACCGCGGAGGTCCCCAGGTACAGCCTGGTAGCCACGAATCCCCTGAAACCCCTGGTAACCCCGCCTGAAAAGCTACACAATCAAGAGGATAGGGGGAGCAATAGCCCCTTAGGTAAAGAACTGTAAAAAGGAGTAAGATCACAGAGGACAGGAGCAATACGGCTGACAAAATTGGATCCTCGGGAGAGATCTGGTCTCGTGAGTACTGGGGTCTGTGTAATGTGGAACTAAAGTGAAAGTAATATACTGTGTGTTCCTGTTGTCGAGGGCTATACACTTTAAAATAGTAGGGGAATGAGCTAAAATAGGCTAAGATCGGAAAGAGTCTGGTATCAGTTGCTAGAAATTTGTCTCTCTAGAATCACGTGAATAGTATACCGGGAGAATAAAAGGTCCTCATACGGTGGATATAGGAGAAGGGCAGGCAAGGATGACCCTCACTAAGAGGAGGAAAGGAAAGAAAAATACAGAAAAGACAAATACAAGCAAGTTGGAAGGTGAAATAGGTCGATTTTTTACCAACAGCCAGAATTCGGTTAAAGGGGCAAAAATGGCATCAGTAAGCTTAGATGCTGGTGACCAGCCCAACTCCTTGCTCACTTCCCCTACTTCAGAGAATAGTGCAAATAGCCCAGGTTCTAGACAAGGAGAGTCGTCAGCTCCAAGTACCCCTACACAGTCTTTCACACAGATCTCTGAACTTAAAAAAATGCTACAAGTATTACCAACAAAGGTAGACATTGAAAAAATGATAAACAGGCTGGAGGAAAAACAGCGTCAGGAACTACAAGGAGTTAAAAAGGACTTACAAAACATGAAAACTCATTTAGCAGAACAGGAAGCCACCACCAGCCAAATAAAAGAAAGATTAGTAGCATTAGAGGCAAAAAATGACACCCAGAGAGAAATGGAAGATAAAATACAACTGCAATTAGAAGACATAGAGAACAGGAGTCGCCGTAGTAACCTGCGATTACGGGGGATACCGGAGACCGTAAGCAGTGAAAAATTGGAGGGGATAGCGACAGGGATTTTTAAACAAGTGTTAAAAGAAAAATACCCCGAAAACTTTGAAATTGAGAGGATACACAGAGCCCCCGGCACTAGAAGAATGGAATCAATGAGACCAAGAGATGTGATTTGTAGGATACACCGCTATACGCATAAGGAATCCATACTGAGAGCAGCGTGGGAAATTGGGGATATATTAGTGGAAGGATTGCCAGTGAAAATATATTCAGATTTATCCAAAGGAACGCTACGGAGAAGAGCTATTATAAGACCCCTGCTGGATCTGGCGAAGAAGGCGGGGTGTACATATAGATGGGGGTTCCCCTTCTCTGTGACATTCCGTAGAAATGGCCGCTATTTTAACCTTAAAACCTATCAAGATAGAGGGGCTTTTTTCCGATTCATAGAGACGGATCCGATAGAGGTGATAAACTGGTTAGGCCGAATTCCGTGGGAAAGAGGCATGGAGTACCTACAACAGCAAGAAGAGAGAGGACCCCGAACAACCGTAAAAGCTGTGGATTCCCCCTAAGTGATCTAAGTACTGTCGCTTATCCCTCATTTTTGCCCGAAAGTTTTGAGGAATAATATACCCTTTGAACTGCGTTTTCTTGGTTTTATTTTTCCCCCTTTTTTTTTTTTTTTTTTTTTTGCACTTTAAGGATGGTGCTTTTGTTAGACCTCCCCCTATATCTTGATCACATAAGATAAAAATTTCCCTTTTTTTTTTTTTTTTTTTTTTTTTTTTTGGGGCACTTAAAGGAGGGTACTGTTGTTAGACCTTCCCCTGTATTTTGATCACATAAGATAAAAATTTTCCTTTTTTTTTTCACTTTAAGGATGGTTCTTTTTTTTGGACCTCCCCTATATTTTGATTACACAAGACTTAAATATTAAATTCCTTTTTTTTTTTTTTTTTTTTTGGGGCACTTTAAGGAGGGTTCTGCTGTTAGACCTTCCCCTGTATTTTGATCACATAAGATAAAAATTTCCCTTTTTTTTCCACTTAAAGGATGGTTCTTTTTTGGACCTCTCCTATATTTTGATTACACAAGACCTAAATATTAAATTCCTTTTTTTTTTTTTTTTTTTCTCAACAAAGAGAAGGAGGAAGAGGGAGAGAAAAGAAAAGAGAATCCCCCTTTTGATCCAGCACATTCGGTTTTGTTTTGATTAATATATTCTAAATAACTGCAGTACAACTGTGCTAAACAACTTGAGCAAGAGCGCTGATAGATATTGCTGTATAGCTATATATTTACCTTGTGGGGTTTTTTTTTTTTTTTTTTTTTTTGAGGGGAATGGGGGAGAGGCTGAGCGGGGGCATAGGTGGGGAGGAGGGGGAGGGAAACCAGAAGCAAGCACAAATATGGGTTGGTGTCTACCGATGCTATAAAGCTGGTTTAGGCTGAGCTCCAGTTGCTCTGGGGTCCCTCCCCCTCCTCCCCCGGTTGCCGCCTTTTACCCTCTGTTCTCCCCTAATGAAGGGGAGAGGTGGGTGGGGGAAATGTGAAGAGGTTCAGGAGAATCACCTATCCACAAGATAATTGGAGGAAGAGAGGAAAGGGAATTGCTGCCTCTCTGGAGTTGGGGTCTAGAAAGGGGGGGAGGAGGAAGTATGTGGGAGCGGGAGGTGAGGGAAGATATATTTAAGTATCCTCGCCCGCTGCCTACCATAGCTGGGAGGGGGGAGAGGGAGGAAGAGGAGAGAGCAAAAAGAATTTAATTTTTTTTTTTTTTTTTTCTTTGGCTTTTCTCCTCTCTTCTCTTCTCTCCCCCCCCCCCCCCCGCCCACGTTGTAACTATTTTTTTTTGCATCATTATGTTGAAGTTAGGGGTTGTTATACTTAGAGAGAAGGGAAACCGGCTTGGGCTTCACAAATTGAAAGGTTGAAGATAGATTGAGCGGGAGGGGGCGCGAGAGAGCCCGCAGAGAAACACTCCGGGGCATATAGACCCACGGAGAAAGTCACACAGGTGGCACCTATAAAGTGCCGTGTGAAATAGGGATAAAATATTTATCCAAGGTGACGAGAGAGAGAAGCGGCCTTTAGTGTAAGACCGGTCTCTCTTACACGTCATCTGAGGGAGAGGGAGGGGGGGTTTTTTTTTTTTTTTTGATCCACGGCTGTCGATGGAGGATTTAAAAATTGTCTCATATAACGTCAAAGGGCTAAATGTACCAGAGAAAAGACATATACTAGTAGCAGAGTTAAGACGTCTACGCACCAGTGTTGCATTCATACAGGAGACACATTTTAGGACAGATAAACTACCCTTTCTAAAAAATAAACACTTCCCATATGTATATCATTCTACGTATTCAAAATCGAAGTCACGGGGGGTGTCTATACTAATAGCAAACGAGATCCCATGGACCCTGCAAGATAGTGTTCAGGACCCTGAGGGGAGGTTCCTATTTGTTAAAGGACGAATTGGCGATATACAAGTAACAATGGCAACGGTGTATGCTCCGAATAACCGACAAGACAGGTTTATATCCAGAACTTTAGGTGAATTGGTAAGTTTTACAGAGGGCCAATTAATTATAGGTGGGGACTTTAATGTACCTATGTCACCAAAAATGGATACTTCATCAGGGTCCTCAACACTTACAGGGGGAATGAATAAAAGGATCTTAAAGGCTTTATATGATGCCCAACTGATTGAGGTCTGGCGCCTACAACATCCATCTGAAAAGGATTACACATTCTACTCGACACCACACAGGAATTATTCCAGAATAGACTTTTTCTTTATACCTCATGGCCAGCTCCAGGCGGTGAAAGAAACCGGAATAGAAAGCATTACGTGGTCTGATCATGCACCTATAACGTTAATATATAGCCTAGGAACAAACCCTTCTCAGAGGGGGAATTTGTGGAGGCTAAATGAGAGCTTGCTACAGAGAGAGGAGATATTAAAAGAAGTAGAGGAAGAGATGAAAGTCTTTTTCGAGATAAACGATCGGCCTAGCTGTAGTATAGGAACGTTATGGGAGACGCACAAGACAGTAGTTAGAGGCATTTTTATTAAACATGGGTCACGCATTAAGAGGGAAAGGAATAAACAGTTGTCACAACTTTTGGAAAAACTCAGAATTTTAGAGATAGAGCATAAACAAAGCATTGCAGATAAAACAATAGCAGAATTAAAGTTAGTCAGAAGGCAAATAACAGACCTTTTGCAGTATAAAGCGAAGGCTGCAATACAAAAAGGGCATAAGCTAAACTATGAATCCGGTAACAAATGTGGAAAAGCGCTGGCTAGATCCATTCAAAGGCAGAAATCAAGGTCATATATACCCCACATTACTACAGCTAAAGGCGTTAAGAAATCACTGCCAGCACAAATATTAGAGGAATTTGAAAACTACTATTCTGCGTTATACAATTTAAAAGAAACGTCTCCTAGGCAAGAAGATATGGAAAGTTACTTAGCACAATCGCAATTACCTAAATTAAAGGAGGAAGATCGAGAGTATTTAGAGACGAGGATCACCATAGAGGAGATACAGCAAACACTAAAAACAATGAAACAGGGGAAGGCACCCGGACCTGATGGCCTGACAACATGCTATTTCCAGACTTTGATTCACATCTTAGGTCCCTATATGGAAAAATTGTATAACGCAGTAGATGTAGAGGGTATCCTGCCCAGGGACACTCTTACAGCTCACATTTCACTAATATTAAAAGAAGGTAAGGACCCTGCACAATGTAGCAGCTATAGGCCTATATCCTTATTAAATGTAGACCTAAAGCTGTATACTAAAATTTTAGCAAATAGACTAGCAAGAATCCTCCCAAGTATAGTTCAGCTTGACCAGGTAGGCTTCATAAGATCGAGGGAAGCAAGAGACAATACTACAAGAATATTGAACTTAATACAAGTAGTGAAGGAAAAAGAAATACCCTGTGTAGTCCTGAGCACGGACGCTGAGAAGGCATTTGATCGGGTGGGATGGCCTTTTTTGTTTTCGGTGCTCGGATACATCGGATTAGGAGAGGTCATGTTGGATAGAATAGCTAGAGTATACACAGAGCCAACGGCAAGGGTGAAAGTGAACGGGCTTCTGTCAGATGCTTTCCCAATAAGGAATGGTACAAGACAGGGGTGTCCATTGTCGCCCCTGCTATTTGCTTTGACAGTAGAGCCTTTCTTGTGTAGGGTTAGACTAAATCAAGATATTAAAGGTGTAGAGTTAAAGGGGAGACAATATAAGATAGCGGCTTACGCAGATGACCTATTATTTTCTTTGTCTAGCCCGGGTATTTCGCTGCCGAACCTGATACAGGAGTTCAAAAAATTTAGGACCATGTCTTATTTAAAAATTAATTATGGGAAATCAGAAGCGATGGGGGTGGGGGTGCCTGTATCCCAAATTAACCTATTGAAAAGCAACTTCGGCTTTAAATGGAAAGAGGAAGCAGTAAAGTATTTAGGGACATATATACCGGCAAAAATATCACAAGCCTATGACTTAAATTTCCCACCTTTGTTGAAAATGACTAGGAAGCTATTGGAACAGTGGCAGGGAGGTCTTCATTCCTGGTTCGGTAAATGTAAACTGGTGAAGATGACGATCTTACCAAAATTTCTTTACCTGATAAGAGCATTACCGGTGAAAATTCCAAGGGCCTTCTTTAAGGCAACACATTCCCTATTTCTGAAATATATATGGTCCCGTAAAAAACCCAGAATAGCACGTAGAACTTTAACCTTACCAAAGAAGAGGGGTGGGTTGGCATTCCCCGACGTTTACATATATTATCAGGCAGCACAGGTGAGCAGAATATTAGATTGGTGGCATCAATCGGAAAACAAAGTATGGGTACAAATCGAACAGGCCCAAACGGAAGTAGACCTGAAAAGAGCTATGTGGTGCTACGAATCACTGCCTAAAGGTCTGAAACAACACCCAATAATTGGAAACACACTTCAAATATGTACACAATCAAACACATATAATAAGTTGACAGGGAAAGAATCACCTTTGTTCCCGATTCTGGGGAACCCTCAGTTCATCCCGGGCCTAGATACTAGACAGTTTTCAACATTGAGGGAAAGGAAGCAGGAACAAGCCTCGTCTTTTCTAATACAAAACAAATGGCCCACAGTTAATCAACTGGCTGATAGAAATGGACCATTTGATATACCCTTCTGGCAAGCGGTCCAATTACATCATTATCTGGCCTCAATATCAAACCCGAGTAGCTATGGTAGAATATTAACAAGATTTGAAAATTATTGCGTAAAATCAGGAAATATGTTGCGCACACTATCGATTAGCTATGACATGTTAATAAACCCAGAGGAACAACCGCAGCTCCCATGGGTGGAAAAGTGGGCAAGAGATCTGGAGAGGGATTTGTCGGAGGAGCAGGTCCAGAGGATAGTGAAACTTGCCTTTAAGACAGCTAGATGTACGAAGATTCAGGAGCTGAATTATAAGGTTATAACAAGATGGTACATTACACCCAAGAAAATTCATACTTGGTTCCCGAGTGAAACAAATAATTGTTGGAGATGCAGAAAAGAAATAGGCACTGTGTATCATATCTTCTGGACCTGTCCTGATATAAGACCATTCTGGAGAGGGGTTAGGAATATTATACAGAAATTTACGGAATATAAAATAGAAGAAAACCCGGCATTTTTTTTGCTACATTTATCAGACATACCGGTAAGGAGATATGAAAGCTCTGTTATTCCCTACCTGGTTAATGCGGCTAAAGCATGCATCCCAGGTAACTGGAAAAAAATACAAACACCCTCACTAGCAGAATGGATAAATAGAGTAGAAGAAATTAGAAGAATGGAAGAGTTAATTGCTTCTGCACAAAATAGACAGGAGAAATACATGAAAATTTGGGATCCATGGAATCATTTTATGGTTTCTGAGGAGGGAAACAATATGTTATAGGACAAGGGAGGAGGAATAGATTTGAGGTGAAGACGAGTTCTCCTAATCGACAGCCGTGGATCAAAGGGGTTTAGATTAAAATATTTTTTTTTTTTTTTTTTCTCTTTCGTTTTAGGGTGGGTAGGGGAGGGAAATGGAAAAAAGTGGGAAAAAGTACAGGATTATAGGATAAATAAGATATAAAAGAAAAGGTGTAATGATAATTATTGTAATAGAGATAGCCATTATGCTAAAATGATAAATGTATGTATTGTTTGAAAATCCTGAATAAATTTCATATTTGAAAAAAAAAATAAATAGTTCTATAGTTGACACCAATCCATCCAGTTCAACCTGTGGTGTGTGTGAGTTTATGCCATTATTAAATCCCATATCCCTGTATGCTGCAATTGTTAGGATGCCCATCTAAAAGATTTTTTTTTAAACTAGTGACACTCCCTGCTGATATCACTGCTTGTGGAAGGGAGTTCCAAATCCTCACCGCTATGACAGTAAAGAAAACTCTACGTAGTTTAAGGTTCCAAAGTTTTTCTCTTTTTTCTTTTTTAGGGTTCTATAAATGCCTTAATTATATGTTTTGCCAACATCCCTGGTAGATTAATAGAGAGAGTTTCTGGTGCCTCAAACCAGGAAAGAGTTTGGGATTTTTTAGGCAAAGATTTGAAGTAATAATGAAAAAGTCTGGTGCGCTACAGTGTTGTCATCATATACAAGTGTTGGTGATACCAAAAAGTCCTTGACCTTTTTTAAAACCAAATGGTGATGATAACAAAACAATATATGCAACGTGAATAAAACAAATGCCTTGAAACAATACATTGCAATTATCACACAAAATCAGTCCAACTGTGAAAGGTGCAATAATTCCCAAAATAAAGTCCAATTAAAATTCACACGTGCTGAGTGTTGAAACGTGAAAATAAACTGGTGTTTCAGAAGTGACGACAATCGTGATGAAAATGGGATGTGAAGGTTTCCCACCACCTCACAGGTTCGCTTCTTACCAGATAAAGGTGAATAAAGGGCAGATAAACAGAAAGATCGGTCAAAAGGGGAACCTCTATGATGTGCCAGAGGGAATGCTGTGCTGGAATACACACCTATGTGCAAAGGGGCTGCTTATCAGATCCCAATATTTCCAGGCTATTGGTTGGTTATATGCAGACTCTCTGGAGATCATGTGTAGTGAGGGACTCCTGGTGCTCATTGCTTATGACTCAATCCAAGGTTGGGTTCGCTGTTGCTGTACACCAGATCCACACTCCAGCTTATTTTGGGAATTATTGCACCTTTCACAGTTGGACTGATTTTGTGTGATAATTGCAATATATTGTTTCAAGGCATTCTTTTTAAGGAATAATTATTCACGTTGCATATATTGTTTTGTCATCATCACCATTTGGTTTTAAAAGAGGTCAAGGACTTTTTGGTATCACCAACACTTGTATATGATGACAACACTGTAGCGCACCAGACTTTTTCATTATTATAAATTTTTTCATATCTTTGGTTGCAGCTCACATAATTTTATCAGCACACTTTTTCACATACATAAAAGATTTGAAGTAGTTTTATATTGAATAAAACAATTTATTTTATATTTAAAACAGTACACATATGTGTGTAGGGCTATAGGCCCTGTAATGTGAAGAGGTGGTAAAGAGTTGAATTCTACAGTGAAATTAGTGACTTGGTGACTTGTATGAATGTATTTCTCTGTTCACCGGCCTTGGTTACAAGTTATTGGGACAGAGAGAACATCCGCAATATCCGACACGTTTCAGCTTGGCAGCCTTTGTCAAGGATATCACCGTATCTGTAGTTGTAACAAAGAAGAATTATTTTAATACACCTACTCTTCCAAGGGAAGATATATTTCCGTTGGGGTGGTGTTTTCATAGAAAATCTTACATTTTCTTATTTGCCTTTCCATGTATGGAGACCTTTTTCCTCCTATCCTGTTTCCTGCGACAGGAACTAGAGTGGCTGCTTCTAAGAGTAATATATAGTGGTTAAAAAATGTGGTTCAAATTGGTATCTATTTTTGTTTGTATTTATATAGTTTTTACTCACTGAAAAAAAGCAGTTTAGAGTGATTCTGTGAATTTTCATATTTCTGGTCAGAAGTTTTTTTCAAACACTGTCATCAATACCATAAAGTATAAACTATAAAGAGAAAAAATGTTTTATTGAAAATTCGTGTGTTGAAAACATTGAAGCAGAAGTAAATGTTCCTTTAAAAGTGTATCAGGAATTCTGCTTGTGGTGTTCAATCAAAGGGAGAAAGACTTACATAGTTTAGACAGCTTGGTTGGTTACAGCAGCGCATCTGCAGGTCCGCACGTCTCCTTCTCCTGGAAGGGACTGGCATACTGCTTCGTTCCCCGACGTTATATACCCTCGCGCATGCGCAGTACTGCGCATCGGGATCTTTGTTGTTGCGGCCGTCACATATCTCTTGCCTTGCTATCTCTTCCAGTTTCAAAGAATAGCCATGTGTCTTTTTAAACTCCCTCCCACTGAAACATTTTTTTACAATGCTAGGGTCCCCAGTAGGGATGGGTGAATGGTCCGGCCTGATCGTGAGTTGGGGCTGAACATCTGGCTGTTCAGCAGTTTGTTGAACACCCTAATTTGCAGGGTGTTCGCCCCAAAAGAACACCCTGCAATGCTGCGCCCTGATTGGGTAAAGCAGGCCCAAACCATGATGCTGCCACCACCATGTTTGACAGTGGGGATGGTGTGTTCAGGCTGATGAGCTGTGTTGCTTTTACGCCAAACATAACATTTTGCATTGTTGCCAAAAAGTTTGATTTTGGTTTCATCTGCCCAGAACACCTTCTTCCACATGTTTCGTGTGTCTCCCAGGTGGCTTGTGGCAAACTTTAAACAACACTTTTTATGGATATCTTTAAGAAATGGCTTTCTTCTTGCCACACTTCCATAAAGGCCAGATTTGTGCAGTATACGACTGATTGTTGTCCTATGGACAGAGTCTCCCACCTCAGCTGTAGATCTCTGCAGTTCATCCAGAGTGATCATGGACCTCTTGGCTGCATCTCTGATCAGTCTTCTCCTTGTATGAGCTGAAAGTTTAGTGGGACGGCCAGGTCTTCGTAGATTTGCAGTGGTCTGATACTCCTTCCATTTCAATATCGCTTGCACAGTGCTCCTTGGAATGTTTAAAGCTTGGAAAATCTTTTTGTATCCAAATCTGGCTTTAAACTTCTCCACAACAGTATCTCGGACCTGCCTGGTGTGTTCCTTGTTCTTCATGATGCTCTCTGCGTTTTATACGAGAGACTATTACAGTGCAGGTGCATTTATACGGAGACTTGATTATTTATCATCATTAGTCATTTAGGTCAACATTGGATCATTCAGAGATCCTCACTGAACTAAGAGTTTGCTGCACTGAAAGTAAAGGGGCTGAATAATTTTGCTCGCCCAATTTTTCAGCTTTTTATTTGTTAAAAAAGTTTATAAATATCCAATAAATTTCGTTCCATTTCATGATTGTGTCCCACTTGTTGATTCTTCACAAAAAATTACAGTTTTATATCTTTATGTTTGAAGCCTAAAATGTGGCAAAAGGTCGCAAAGTTCAAGGGGGCCGAATACTTTCGCAAGGCACTGTATATATAACGAATGGGCGGGGCCACACCTGTGACATCACTGGGTGTCCCCGCTCCCTCATGACGTCACGGACAGGTGCATGCTGTGTCAGTGATGTCACAAGGGGCGAGGCTGCCAGGTGACATTACCAGTGTGGCCCCGCGCATTCCCTATAGAAGAACTGTCAAACCGTGAATAGGCAGACTGTGGGAAGCTTACGAGAGCGCAGCTTTATTTTCTTTTTCCTTTTGGTGGGTGTGACGGGTGCGGTGGGCGATTGATGATGGATTTGCATTGGGGGGACCCTTTTTTTTTTAAATTTTTGAAGGACTTGGCAAAAATTGTCTCGAATGTTTATTTTTTTGTACAATTTTTTTGTGAATGGGTAGGGGTACAATGTAGCCGATACCCATTCACATGGTGGGGGGGGTGGGATCTGGGGGCCCCTTTTGGTAAAGGGGGCTTCCAGATTCTGATAACCCCCCAACCATAGACCCCAACAACCACAGCCCAGGGTTGTTGGGAAGAGATCCTTGTCCCCATCAACAGCAGAGCCCCCCTGGCCCAGAGCACCCCCCCCCATGTTGAGGGCATGTGGCCTGGTATGATTCAGGAGGGGGCACTCTCTCCCCTTTCCTGACCTGCCAGGCTGTGTGCCCGGATAAGTGTCTGGTATGGAATGGGGGGACACATGCCATGCCATTTTTTTCTTTAATTTTTAATAGCTGGGAGCCAGCAATTGTAACCGTGAGTTATTTTAACCACTTCAGCTCCGGAAGGTTTTACCCCCTTAATGACCAGGCCATTTTTTGCAATTCGGCACTGCTTTACTTTAGCAAATACAGTTGATGTCCTTTTTTTCCCACAAATAGAGCTTTCTTTTGGTGGTATTTGATCACCTCTGGGTTTTTTTGATTTTGCGCTATAAACAAAAAAAGAGCAACAATTTTGAAAAAAACGCCATATATTTTACTTTCTGCTTTAAAACATTCCCAATAAAAAATTTTTAACAATCAAATTTTTTTATCAGTTTAGGCCAATTTGTATTCTGCTACATATTTTTGGTAAAAAAAATCCCAAAAAGCGTATTTTAATTGGCTTGCGCAAAAGTTATAGCGTTTACAAACTACGGTATAGATTTTTGGAATTTTTATTTATCTTTTTGTTTTTATTAGTAAAGGCGGCGATCAGCGTTTTTTAGCAGGACTGTGACATTTTGACGGACAGATTGGGCCCCTAACTGACATTTTTGACACTTTTTGGGGACCACTGACATTAATACAGTAATCAGTGCTAAATATTATGTACTGTTACTGTATAAATGACGCTGGCATGAAAGGGATTAACACTAGGGGTGATCAAAGGGCTTAATGTGTACCTAAATGTAATTACTAACTGTGTATGGGAATGGTTCTGTGACAGGCACAGAGAGATCGCGGTTTCAGCTTAGCTGAAACTCCTGATTAGGGATGATCGAACTTTTGAAAAGTTCGGTTCGACCAGAACACCCGAACTTCCCAAAAGTTCGGCCCGGATTTCAGAACCCCATTGAAATCAATTGGACCCGAACTTCGGTAATCAAAAAACACCATTTTGAAGCCCTAAAACCCAATAAATGCCCCTAAAAAGTGCCTAGGGTTCTGGGTCATGCCCCAGGGACTATTAATCACACAAAAAAAAGTTCTTAAAAATTGTCATTTTTGATAGAGAGCCAAAAAAAAAAAAAAGATTTTTTGATTTTGACTTTGGATTTAGTGTCTGGGGGGTCTAAAGAGTGTACTTGTGAAGTTTCAGCTCTGTAGCATGTTCAGAACCATAAAAAAAAGATCGTTTGTATTATGTCACTTATAGAACAGGGATATGGCTTCGCTATTCTCACACCTTGCCGGCTTTGTAGCAAGCGTTTTTTTGGGAATTTTTTGGGGATTATTGGAGGCAGGCATAACATCAGAGCTTCTGTGTAGGGGTATATATACACACACACTTATATGTATATATACCCATACACATATATAGGTGGGAAAATAGCAGAACACTATACTTGCGCTAATGAAATAATTAACACCAATATGGTTACGCTCCTATCACACCTATATATGTGTATGTGTAAAATACATATAAGTATGTGTGTATATATACCCCTATACAGAAGTTCAGATGTTTTGCCTGCCTCCAAAGAACCCAAAAAAATGCCCAAAAAAACGCCTGCGCCAAAAAAAAATGCCCAGGTGTGTTTTTGCAGCAGGCGTTTTTTGGGCATTTTTTTGGAGGCAAGCAAAACATCTGAACTTCTGTATAGGGGTATATATACACACACACTTATATGTATATCTACCCATACACATATATAGGTGTGAAAGTAGCAGAACACTATACTTGCGCTAATGAAATAATTAACACCAATATGGTTACGCTCCTATCACACCTATATATGTGTAAGTGTAAAATACATGTGTGTGTGTATATATACCCCTACAAATAGAAAAAATGTGCAGCGCTAGTATTGAATATGTATAAACAAATAATATATGAGAGTCCAAACATAAATGTCCATCAAAAAAATCCCAAGTGGATGATTAGGATGAAATAAATCCAGGAAAAAATATATAAAGTAATCTTAACCACTTTACCACCGGAGGATTTTGCTGTCTTCCGTCCAGGCCACTTCTTGCGATTCGGCGCTGTGCGACTTTAACTGACAATTGCGCGGTCGTGCGACGCCGTACCCAAACGAAATTTACGTCCTTTTTTTCCCACAAACAGAGCTTTCTTTTGGTGGTATTTGATCACCTGTGCGATTTTTACTTTTTGCGCTATAAACAAAAAAAGAGCGTTTATTTTGAAAAAATAACAATATTTTTCACATTTTTTTATATGAAATTCCCCCCCAAAAAAATGTAAAAATCAAATTTTTTTAAATTTTTGGCCAATTTGTTTTCTGCTACCTATGTTTAGCAAAAAAAATCGCAATAAGCGTATTTTGATTGGTTTGCGCAAAAGTTATTGCGTTTACTAACTAAGGGAAAGATTTCTGTCATTTTTGTTGTTTTTTTTATTTAACGCGTAATGGCGGTGATCTGCGATTTTTTTTGCGGGACTGCGACATTGCGGCGGACAGATCGGACCCTTGACTGACATTTTTGACACTTTTGGGGGTACCAGTGACATTTCTACAGTAATCAGTGCTATATATATGCACTGTTACTGTAAAAATGACACTGGCAGGGAAGGGGTTAATTTTATTGGAGAGGGAGGGGTTAATGTATGCCTGGTGCTTACTGACGTGTGGGGGGGGAGGTGACTGAGTGACAGAAGGACAGATCGGATGTCCAGCTATGCTGAACACTCCGATCTGTCAGTCCCTGTCACTATGGAGATCCGCCCGCTGTGTTTACACACAGCGGGCGGATCTCCAGACTCGATCCCCGACGATTGGGGCAGAGCAGCGGCAATCGCAGCTGCTCCTCCGCTGGCCCGACTCCCGCTGTGAATGAACACAGTGGGAGCAAGCCTCCGGCGGCGCGCGAGTGCCGCCCGCAAGGAGCGGAGTCCAGCGACGTAGGTCTACGTCGCTGGACGGGATCGCGGCACTTTGCCGCAGTAGCCTCCATGTGAGCAGAGGTAAAGTGGTTAATGTGCAGCAAATCCCAACATCAGTGAAGATAAAGTGAATTGCGCTCACCAGATGGATGGGACCCAGATACCATATAGCATAAGGGTCAAACAGGCTAATAAGGGATGTTTGAAGAATGTCCCACCTGGATTCACCGACCTCAGAGATTTCCAATTGGATCAGCAACGAATATGGACACTCCAGAGCTCAACTCCAACATGGCTGTAGATAAAACCAAAAAAGGGGGGACAGACATAGTGTAATACTGCTGGGTAGCATAGATGCCTTTCTCAAAAGATAATGCCAGCCTTAAAATTCCTACTATATAGAGTATTGGATGATTTGCTCCACCTGAGGAAAAATCGACTGTATGGACCGCATAGAAGCATGTAATAGCATCGGCGTGCGCTCCAAGCCTCGCTCTGATGGCCCGCCAATAGCGTGACGTCACTTCCGGGACTCGGTGGAAGTGACGTTATTGGAACGCACCGGAAGGCAAGCTGGCGGTTCGAGATTCCAATTCCTGGTGTACTTCCGTGGTATCTTCCAAAGTCAACAGGAAGTGACGATCAAAAGATTGAATAATCATATATATATATGCTATCACATTCCGGACCAAAAGAAGTACACCTCAAATGGAATCTCCAGTGACTTTCAAATCAGGGGGACAAGGATAATAAAAATGAATTCAATATTTAATAATAATGAGTTAAGAAACATTAAAATGTTGAATAAAATAAATACATGAAAAGGCCAATTGAAGGCATATGTCATGTAAAATCATGTGCAATATTACATGACAAACTATTCATAAAATACAATATAAAAAGTTTTAAAAGATCTAAAATACATAATAAAATCACATATGAGTGTAAATGTATCTAAGTGCTAAAAAGAGGAGAGAATTGGGAACATTAAGATTAAGGAATAAATATATGAGTGTACAAATCAAGCTGTGTTGATAAAAGCATTTATGTCCCACTCAATATTTAAACCATATGGAAAATAAGATTTTAAGGTATAGATCCAGTAAGTCTCTCTCTGGGAGACACCTCTAATTTTTGAACCACCCCTCCACGGAGATACATACTGGTCAATAATCTGAAACAGGGTACCTGTAGGATTTTTTTGGTGAAACAATAAATAATGTTTGGATACATTATGTTTGTCCTTGCCTGTAATAATACTTGTAATATGCTCATTGACTCGTACATTGAAAGATCTGATAGTACGCCCCACATATTGTTTTTTACATGGGCAAGTCATTAAATAAACCACAGTGACGCATGTCGCAAAGAACTTGATTTGATATACACTATTAGTAACTGTAGATTGGAAAGATAAAAACTTCCTCCTTTTATCACAGTTATATTCACAAACCCTGCATCTCCGACAGGGATAAAAGCCTGATTTTACATGACATATGCCTTCAATTGGCCTTTTCATGTATTTATTTTATTCAACATTTTAATGTTTCTTAACTCATTATTATTAAATATTGAATTCATTTTTATTATCCTTGTCCCCCTGATTTGAAAGTCACTGGAGATTCCATTTGAGGCGTACTTCTTTTGGTCCGGAATGTGATAGCATATATATATATGATTATTCGGTCTTTTGATCGTCACTTCCTGTTGACGTTGGAAGATACCACGGAAGTACACCAGGAATTGGAATCTCAAACCGCCAGCTTGCCTTCCGGTGCGTTCCAATAACGTCACTTCCACCGAGTCCCGGAAGTGACGTCAAGCTATTGGCGGGCCATCAGAGCGAGGCTTGGAGTGCACGCCGACGCTATTACATGCTTCTATGCGGTCCATACAGTCGATTCTTCCTCAGGTGGAGCAAATCATCCAATACTCTATATATACTTTTCAGAAAGGCATCTATGCTGAAATGCGTTAAGAGGACTACAGTCAGCCCTGCTATGTATATCTGACATGCATACTACTTGTGGATGTTTGTAAGTGTATCCGCTGTATTTTTAATAAATTTTACCCAGCAGTATTACACTATGTCTGTCCCCCTTTTTTTGGTTTTATCTACAACCATGTTGGAGTTGAGCTCTGGAGTGTCCATATTCGTTGCTGATCCAATTGGAAATCTCTGAGGTCGGTGAATCCAGCTGGGACATTCTTCAAACATCCCTTATTAGCCTGTTTGACCCTTATGCTATATGGTATCTGGGTCCCATCCATCTGGTGAGCGCAATTCACTTTATCTTCACTGGTGTTGTGATTTGCTGCACATTAAGATTACTTTATATATTTTTTTCTGGATTTATTTCATCCTAATCATCCACTTGGGATTTTTTTGATGGACTTTTATGTTTGGACTCTCATGTATTATTTGTTTATCCATATTCAATACTAGCGCTGGCCATTTTTTCTATTTGTTGTCTATTTGTCACTATTTTTGTCTAGTGATTGGTGTCAGCTGCTTGTTCACTTATTAGTTAGCGCAGTAATTTTTTGCTTCCACATTTATTATATATACCCCTATACAGAAGTTCAGATGTTTTGCCTGCCTCCAAAGACCCCAAAAAAATGCCCAAAAAAACGCCTGCTGCAAAAACACACCTGGGCGTTTTTTTTTGGCGCTGGTGTTTTTTGGGCATTTTTTTGGGTTCTTTGGAGGCAGGCAAAACATCTGAACTTCTGTATAGGGGTATATATATATACACACACACTTATATGTATTTTACACATACACATATATAGGTGTGATAGGAGCAGAGACATATTGGTGTTAATTATTTAATTAACGCAAGTATAGTTTTCTGCTCCTTTCACACCTATATATGTGCAGGTGTATATATACAGACATGTGTGTGTATATATACCCCAATACACAAGTTTAGATGTCATGCCTGACTCCAAACTTGTCCTCAAAAAATCACTATAAACGCCTGCAGCCAAAAAGCAGGCTGACAGGCGAGAAGCCATATCGCTGCTCTGAAAGTGACCTAAGTGAAACAATGTTTTCTCTATAGCGGTCACCCTGATATGGAAGGGTTTGGTCACCCTGCCATAGCAGTCAGTGAAAGTTCACCCTACACTACATTACGGTCACCCTGGCACTTAACACTTTCCCTACAGAAACTACATTTTTGCATCTAACTAAAGTGGAAAATAGCACCCTAACTACACTAGATATCCCTTTCCTCACACTAATAAATGCTAAATTACACTTTTGAAGCAAAATTAACAGAACTGCTTCTACTCTCTTCCATGTCCCTGTATTATAATGCTAGGAATTTGGCGGGGGCTATCTTATATACTGGGGGGCGTATTCACTAATGATTGGCCTAGGGACCCCCGAGTCACTCCAAATCACATTCCTAGCATTCTCCTGCCCCCTCAATTGGCTTTTACTAATGGTTCTGGTCCAATCACGGGCTTTTAAAGCCCAGTTCCTGTCCCATTGCATTTTGGTCAGTTCTGATTGCCGAATTCCGAACTTTTTCAGCAAAAAGTTCTAAATTCGGCCAAACCTCGAACAGTCAATGTTCGGGTCGAACCGATGGTCAACCTGAACCGTTCGATCATCCCTACTCCTGATCTGTCCCTGCCTGTATGACAGAAGACTCACCTGCTTTGTTTACATAAGCATGCGGGTCTTTTGTCAGTTTGTCTGACGATTGCGGGAGGAAGGCGGCGATCGCCACTGCTCCTCCTGCGGCCCGCCATCGAAACCTTGTGCATGAAATCACGTAGTAATAGGTGATTTTTGCGCAGCCGAGCCGCCCTGCTGCAGTAATACTATGATGGGCGGTCGGCAAGAGGATTTATTGTTTTCTATAGAAATGTCGTTTTTGCTGTAGCAAGATCTATATATGCTACAAATGCGCCAATTTACAGGCACATTAAGGGAACCCCCCAGGCACTATATTTAAAGGAATTTTTCATTTTTATTTTTGCACTTTAAGCATCATTAACCACTTAAGCCCCAGCCCTATTTCGGACACTTTTTGTTTACAAGTTAAAATCAGTATTTTTTCCTAGAAAACTACTTAGAACCCCCAAACATTATATATATATATATTTTTTAGCAAAGACTCTGGAGAATAAAATGTCGGTCATTGCAATATTTTTTTGTCACGCGGTATTTGCGCAGCAGTCTTTAAAACGCAATTTTTTGGGAAAAATTAAGAAAAATCACATTTCACTGCATTTAAAAAATATTAAACAGTAAAGTTAGCCGATTTTCTTGTATATTATGAAAGATGATGTCACGCCGAGTAAATAGATACCCAACATGTTACAGTTTAAAATTGCGCACACCCATGGAATGGCGACAAACCACGGTCAATAGAAATCTCAATAGGCAATGATTTTAAATTTTTTACCGGTTACCAGTTTAGAGTTAGAGTGTAGCTCCTTTTTTTAAATTATTGCTCACACTCTGGCGATCGCGGCAATACCTCACATCTGTGGTTTGAACAGCGATTTCATTCGCAGCTCGACTTCCGTATACTTTTTCTTTCATGTGCGAGCTAACGGTGACGGGGGCTGCTAAAATTTTTTTTTTTCCTATTTATTTATTTTTTTTAACTTTATTACAGGTTTTAAAACAAAAAAAAATCGAATCACTTCTATTGCTGTCACAAGCAATGTAAAGATCCCTTGTGACACCAATATGCAGTGACAGGTACTCTTTATGGAGGGATCGAGACCCTAGACCCCTCCACTGCACTTCCATGTATTCAAAACGCCGTAAACGGCATTTTTGAATACAGTAGTTTTTTAAATCTGCTAACTTTTGCAGCAGAGTAACCCGGAAGTGACGTTATGGACGCCGCTTTGTTGCCCTTACCCGGGCTCTCTCTAGTTCCAGCTCATCCTTCCTGAGGACTGGTGACTAAAACTGGATGGCATACTCAAGATGAGGCCAGACCAGAGTCTTGTAAAGTGGCAGATTTATCATTTTAGCTCTTGATTATATCCCCTTTTTAATGCATGCTAAATTTCTGCTGGCTTTGGTTGCAGCAACTTGGCATTGCAGGCCATTGCACAGTCTGTCATCTACTAGTACATACAGATATTTTTCCATCTTAAATTCCCCCAGGGGTTCTCCTCCTAGAGAGTAAATTAAATTCCTATTTTTTAGCACCCAAATGCATTACATTACATTTTTCAACATTAAACCTCCTTTGCCATGCAGTTGCCCAACCCATTATTTTGTTGCGGTCTTCTTGTAAAGTTTCTATATCCTGCTGTGAAGTTATTGCCCTGCTTAGCTTTGTGTCATTAGCAAACAGTGGGATTGAGCTATTTATATCAACCTTTGTATCATTTATGAATAAATTAAACAAAACTGGTCCAGGACAGAGCCTTGGGGTACCCCACTTACCACTTTAGCCCATTCTGAGTGCTTACTTGTTATCCCCACCCTTTAGACACGCCCCTGTGAAACGGTTTTCTATCCAAGTACATACCCTATGTCCATGTTGACCGACCTCAGTTTGTAAACTAAACATTTATGGGGAACTGTATTAAATGCCTTTGCAAAATCCAGATATACCACATCCACAGGCCTACTTTTATCTAGATAGCAGTTCACTTCCTCGTAGAATGTTAACAGATTGGCCTGGCAAGAATGATCCTTCATGAATCAATGCTGACTATTACTAATGATACTCTTTTCGTCAGCAAGTTCTTGGATATAGTCCTTTATCATCCCCTCCAATAGTTTACAAACTATTGATGTTAGACTGACTGGCCTGTAGTTTCCAGGTATATGTCTCTGCCCTGTGTTTTTTTTTTTTTTTTCCAACAAGTTTATTGAAGAGTAATGAGGTTAACAACATGTAATTATACTTTTCACATTGTATGAAGAAAAAACAAAAACAATCAAATCTGATCCAATAACAATATAAACGAATAGGTATCAGTTTACATTAGGCAAAAGACATAATCAGATGTCAAGGAAAACGTATGTTGTAACACGTGTTAATACAGGAATGATAAAACTGAGGTGATTCGCCCTTTAGAGTGAGAAGTTTTATGTTGAAACAACATAACCCATGAAATATGGCTGTTAAGGGCTAACATCTATTTCCGCTTAATAAGGCTAAAATAACAGAGTAAGAGGTAGAATATCAGAGGAAGTGGGGGAGCGGACCCTCTGACCAGCATTGGGTCCGCTGGGATGGGGAAGGAGTAAGCTAGAGAAGTAAGATGGGGAAGAGGGAGAGGGAAGGCAAGGAGAGTGGGCAGAGGGGAGGCGGGTAGGGATCAAATCAACTTATGTGTCTAAGCCACTTTAGGGATCATGGAGATAATAAGTGATAATACAGAGGAGGTGGATTAATGAATTAGTAGAAGAGTTAGTAAGCTGTTCATATTCGGTGGAGCATCGGAAAATGATCCAATCTTTCCAGATTTTAAGATATTTGTTTGGAGAGTCATGAACTGTAGATATGAGCTCCTCCATTTCGGAGATTTTGTTGATCTGGGTGAGCCAAGTATGAAGGGATGGGACTTTTGTGGTACCCCAAAGTCTGGGGATGCAAAGCTTAGCAGCATTTATCATGATCATAGGAAGGGATTTGAAGTACTTAGGTGGAGAGTTGGGGTGAAAGTGCAGTAGAAACTGAGCTGGATGTAATTGTAAGTCTTGGGTGGTTATTTTGAGTATGTAGGATTTGACCATGTTCCAAAATGGCTGTATCAGGTGACAGGACCACCAAATATGTAGTAAATCTGCATGAGATTGTTTGCACCTCCAACATTCATTTGGGATATCTTTGTTATATTTGTTGAGCAGGAATGGGGTGCGGTACTATTTGGTAAGTATCTTATAATTATTTTCTTGAATGGATACATTTATTGATCCTTTTAAGATGTTACGATATATTTTTTCCCATTGGGGGTCTGTCAGAGATAAGTCCAAATCAGTGCCCCAATCATCACACAGTTTGCCAAGTTGTATAGGGCAAGAATCCCATAGAAGAGAGTGTATAGCTGATAGCAGGTGTCGCTGAGGTTGTTGAAGTGCACAAATTTGTTCAAATTTGGAAAGAGGTGCCGCTTTAGGATTTTTTTTCAAGTGTGTGGAGACAAAGTAATGGAGTTGTGTGTATTCCCACCAGGTCAATGCGGGACTAAGTATAGCATTTTTGAGATCCTGAAAGTTAGGAAATTTCCCATTTTGTAGGAGGTGGAAAATGCGAATTCCTATATCATTGGGAACCGAGCGCAGGGTGTGTGAGGATTGGCCCGGAGGGAATTGCGAGTTGTCTAGTAAAGGAGTAAGGAGGCTATGTTTCCGGATTAGTTGGTGTTTGGCGTTAGCTGTATGAAAACAACGAATGGTGGGACCTATTAGTCGGTGTTTTTTTTTAGGGAGTCCTTTAAGGAGGAATAAATTAGCCAAGGGGTACTTTGAATGGGAATCAGGGAGAGAGAGTCTTCCAATTCAACCCAATCCTTTTTGTGCTTCTGTGCGTGCCAATCTGCTATGCGTAAGAGGCAGAGATGTATAGTAACGAAGTAGAACTACTTAAGTACTGTACTTAAGTACCGAAATGCGGTATCTGTACTTTCCTAGAGTAGAATTTTTTTCTCCTACTTCTACTTTTACTTCACTACATTTTTTCGATGATTTCGATACTTCTACTCAAGTATTTTTTTTTTGTGCTGCATAGTTACTCGTTACTTTTAAAAAAATTACCACTGCCAGAACAGTAGATGGCAGGTTGCATAAAGCTCAAAAAAATGTGTATAATGTCATTTGTAAATCAGCGCATACGAAAATAAAGGCTGTGTATAATAAAAGCTGCTATACCAAATCTTTCCAATAAAAAGAAAATATGAAACAAACAAATAAATGGTGCTACAGCGCTTAAAGTGCATCAAGAAACTACTAACAAACACCGGTTAATCATTTGAATAAATCATTTGAAATAATAAAAACAATATGATGTTCATACTTTTGACTTCTTTCTTTAATAACTACATAACACAGTACTTGTACTTCTACTTTCAGTACTTGAGTAGAAATTTTTTTTCAAAACTACTGGTACTTTTTACTTTTAGTACTTAAGTAGCAAATTTTTTGAAAAAACTACTTGCAATACTTAAGTAAAAAAAATGTTGAATACTTTAGTACTTCTACTTAAGTAACTTTTTCTGCGAGCACTTCCACTTCTACTCAAGTAATTTTTTGATCGAGCACTTGTACTTTTACTCAAGTAGAAATTTCGAGTACTTTATACAAGTCTGGTAAGAGGTGGGATGCCTGGTAGTACAAGTAGATGTCTGGGATTCCCATTCCACCTTTGGATTTGGGTCTTGAGAGTGTCTCAAATTTAATGCGAGGGGCTTTGTGATGCCAGATAAAGGATCTGATGGCCTTTTTTAAAGTGGAGAAGAAGTGTAAGGGTATTTGAATGGGAACCGTTTGTAGTAGGTAGAGGATACGCGGGAGCACATTCATTTTGACAATTGCAGCACGACCGAATCATGAAAAGTGTACCTTATTCCACTTTTTAAGGTCTTGGAAAATATCCTGTGAAATAGGAAGATAATTCTTTTTGAAAAGGTTATTTAGATCCGTGGGGATTTCGATACCCAAGTATGTGATGGTATCCGTTTTCCATTCGTAGGGGAAGGATAGTTTACACTGCTCAACTATTGGGTCAGGGAGGGATATGTTAAGTGCTTCCGATTTGGATCTATTTATTTTGAAGTTAGAAATGTATTGAAATAATTTCAACTCTTTCTGTAAATTGGGGATTGAGATAAGGGGATTGGAGAGGAACAGCAGAACATCGTCTGCATAGGCAGCAATCTTATATTGGTTAGAGTTGGAGTGTACGCCTGAAATGTTAGGATTTTTTCTAATACTATTGAGAAGGGGCTCAAGTGTGAGTATGAATAGAAGAGGAGACAGGGGGCAGCCCTGATGGGTTCCGTTGCTGATGGAGAAGGCATTCGATAGCGAGCCGTTCACACGTACCCTTGCTGATGGGCTGTGGTAAAGTGCAAGTATGAGGGACATCAACCTGGGTCCCAGACCAATTGACTGAAGGATCGCTTCCAAGTAGTCCCAGGCAAGTCTATCGAATGCCTTCTCCGCATCAAGAGATAGCAGGAAGCCGGTCTGTGAGGAAGAAGAAAGAATGTGGTGTATATTAAGGGCTTTAAGTGTGTTATCCCTAGCTTCCCTGCCAGGCACAAAGCCAACTTGGTCAGAGTCAATCAGGGATGGAATGAAAGAAAGGAGGCGGTTAGCTAGTATTTTGGCAAATATTTTCAGATCTACGTTGAGCAGTGATATTGGACGGTAGTTTTGAACTCGTGTGGGATCCTTCCCTGCTTTTGGTATAACAGAAATATGTGCTTCCAGGAGTCTGGAGTGGCTGGAATTCGAATTGGAAAGACTGTTGAATGTTTTCAGAAAGGGTACAGCCAAGATATCTGCAAAGGATCTATAATAGGCTAGAGAGAAACCGTCAGGGCCAGGGCTTTTCCCTGGTTTCATTTGCTTCAGAACCAGATTAAATTCTTCACTTGTAAGTGGTCCATCAATATTGGAGGATTGTTGATTGGTAAGTGGTTTGAAGCCGTTTTTAAGTAGGTATTCCCTGATAATTTCAGCTCTAGAACTATCAGTCGCTTGAGGTTTGTGTTCAGGTGGTAGGTTATAGAGAGAGGTGTAGTATTGAGTGAATGCTTGTGCAATTTCAGAGTTAGAGTGGCTCTTTTTGCCTGTGGAGTCTGTTATGCAGTGGATGGTGTTCTGAGCTCTTTTTTGCCGCCAAGGCCCTGGCCAAGTATTTGCTGCTTTTATTGCTAAATTCGTAGAATAGCTTTTGTGATAGTATGAAGCGCTTCCTGACTTTGATGTTAAAAAACTCTCTGATCTTATTCCTGACCTGATCTAACTCCTCTAAATGTTGAACAGCATGCGATCGTTTATGTGTGAGTTTTTGTTCAGGTGGTCGGGTGGGGGTACCATGGGTTTTCCCCACGTTTTGGTCGATCTTTGGTACCCTCCAGATACCGCACGCTTTCTACCACCTCCCCACACAGCTCGGACTTGAGCTGACTAAATCCAACACTTTCTATCCTTATAGCAGTTAAAGCAGGACTTTATCTGCTGTTGGTCCGTGATCCCCCTCCTACTTCAAGGGGGAATTGCTCTCTTTTTTCTCTCTTCTTCTCTTGTTTCCTAACACCCGCTTCCCTTCCCCTTTTTTCCTTTGTTTTTTCCACCCCCTTCCCTTGTCCTCTGCGACGCTCACCATGATGGATACTCCATCACACACACCTGCATTCAAACATCTTAAAATTATCTCACTTAACACTAAAGGGCTAAATGTTCCCGAAAAAAGGTCCAAACTAATCCTCTACCTCCACTCTCTTAAAGCAGACATAGTATTTTTGCAGGAGACACATTTCAAGACTGACCGTGTTCCGAAATAGCACGTCAGAGAGTTTCCGTCGATGTTCCACGCGACTAACAGCCTTGCCAAAACCAAGGGGGCTTCTATTCTGATAGCGAAACACATCCCTTTGGAAATCACGGACACCCTGACTGACAAAGACGGCAGGTACTTGTTCGTGAAGGGTTCCTTATGGAACACTCCACTGACTTTGGCTAATATCTACGCACCCAACACAGCACAAGTTAGTTTTTTTAGAGGGATGTCCACAATCCTCACTTCTTTCCAAGAGGGATGTCTCCTCCTCGGAGGAGACTTCAATCTTGCAATTAATCCCATAGAGGACACCTCCACTGGGACCTCATCCATGCCGTATAAGGCACTTAAACAGATCAAGAAACAACTACAAGATCTGTCCTTGCACGACACTTGGCGCCTTTTAAACCCGTCCGGCAGGGACTATTCATTCTTCTCCACTCCACATAACAGATATTCGAGGTTGGACTACCTCTTTATCACGCAAAAAGACATCCATCTACTCAAAAAAGCGACTATCGAACCGATGTGTATCTCAGATTATTGTGCTATCTCTGCCACACTTGCGATCCCTCAAATTAATAGACATGAAAAAATCTGGCGACTAGACCAGTCTATTATTATGCACCCCAAAAACGCGGAAATAATTAGAACTCAACTATCTGAATATTTCCTAACAAACGATACATGTGACATGGTTCCGTCCACTATATGGGAGGCCCACAAGTGCGTTATCAGGGGTACGCTACTCAAAATGGGGGCACATAGGAAAAAAGCAGCACAAAAAAGCATTTCTGAGCTCTTCTCGCAAGCTAAGAAACTGGAACTCACACATAAACGATCGCATGCTGCCCTGTGTTTAAATTTTGGTACCACATTGGCTTTTTTCCAATCAACTGGTACAATTCCAGTCAGTAACCTGTCCATACAAATTAGGAACAAAGATATCAAGTGACAGAGTTCCTTAACCACTTGCTTGCTGAGCACATATGCCCTTTCCTGCCCAGTCCAAATTTCAGCTTTCAGTGCTGTCACTCTTTGAATGACAATTGTACGGTTATGCTACACTGTACCCATATGAAATTTTTATCATTTTTCCCCACACAAATAGATATTTCTTTTGGTGGTATTTAATCACCCCTGGTTTTTTTATTTTTTGCTAAACAAACAAAAAAAGCTTGGAAATTTTGAAATGTTGAAAAAAAACAAACAATTTTCATAGTTTGTAATAAAATTTTGCAAAAAGGTATTTTTTCTCCTTTACTGATGCACGCTGATGAGGCTGCACTGACGGGCACTGATAGTATGCACTGATGGGCACTGATAGGCTGCACTGATGGGCACTGATAGGTGGCACAAATAAAGTTTCTATATCCTGCTGTGAAGTTATTGCCCTGCTTAGCCTTGTGTCATTAGCAAACAGTGGGATTGAGCTATTTATATCAACCTTTGTATCATTTATGAATAAATTAAACAAAACTGGTCCAGGACAGAGCCTTGGGGTACCCCACTTACCACTTTAGCCCATTCTGAGTGCTTACTTGTTATCCCCACCCTTTAGACACGCCCCTGTGAAACAGTTTTCTATCCAAGTACATACCCTATGTCCATGTTGACCAACCTCAGTTTGTAAACTAAACATTTATGGGGAACTGTATTAAATGCCTTTGCAAAATCCAGATATACCACATCCACAGGCCTACTTTTATCTAGATAGCAGCTCACTTCCTTGTAGAATGTTAACAGATTGGCCTGGTGTCACGTACCTGATCCGAAGCCGGAGTGTAGAGAGGGCTCCCCCTTGCGGCTAGGTGCAGAGCACGGGTTGCCGGTTGGGATGACTAGATGGAAGCAGGAACAAAGCTTGTTGTGAAGTTCCAAGCAGGTCCGGAACACTTTGGCAAGCCAGGCAGTAGCAAGGTGCAAACAGGAACAGACTGGGCGAATGCTGGAGAGAAGTCAGGAGCCAAGCCGAGGTCAGGTATTGGAGAAGACAACAGGAATCCAAGAGTAAGCCAAGGGGTCAAGAGCCAGGAGAAACAACATCAAACACTCCGGGTCGGCAACAGGAAATCACGATCAGCAGGTTTACAAGGCACAGGGAACACGGGAGGCTGTTGATCATCCAGCAACTAGTTGTTGTGATTGCTGGCTTTAAATATGCCGTTTGGCGGCAAGCGGCATTACGCACTTGCGTATGCGCGTGCGCATTGGCGCACGCACATTCCGGACTGCGTTCGCCTGTGATTGGGCGCGCATGCGTATTCGCGCCAATGCGCGAATTCACGCCAATGCGCGAATTCGCTGATTGGCCAAGATGTTGCTAGTACCCTGACAGTGCCCCCCCTGAGGGGCAGCCTCTGGATGCCCAAGTAAGATCGCTTTTCAGGGAATCTGTTGAAGAATTCTCACAGGAGTCTGGGAGCGTGTATGTTCTCCGCCGGTTCCCACAAACTCTCCTCAGGTGCATAGCCTTTCCATTTTATTAGGTACTGGACCTGCCTTCCTCTTTTCTGGCAATCCATGATGGATTCGACCTCGTACTTAGTTTCTCCATCTACCGTAACAGGAGGTGGAGGCAAGTCATCTCTTCCAGAAAAGGGGCCCGGATTTGCAGGCTTCAGCAGAGAAACGTGGAAGACTGGGTGAATCCTGTATGTGCTTGGAAGACAAAGTTCAAAGGCCACGGGATTGATCATCTTTTT
This sequence comes from Pelophylax lessonae, assembly GCF_965119305.1. Lineage (NCBI taxonomy): Eukaryota > Metazoa > Chordata > Amphibia > Anura > Ranidae > Pelophylax > Pelophylax lessonae. Next base: position 542,462,311 of record NC_138770.1, on the reverse strand, counting down.
GATCGGAAAGGGGCCAATGAACTTCGGACCCAGCTTTTTGGATGGGCAGGACAACTTAAGGTTAACTGTGGAGAGCCACACCTTGTCTCCTACCTTTAGAGCTGGACTGTCCTTCTTCCTCTTGTCATAGAATTCTTTGTAATCCATTTGTGCTTTTTGCAAGGTTTTCTGTAAGAGTAGGAAGTTTTCTTGTATAAAGGCTACCCTGTCTTGGACGGCAGGTACAGTAGCTTCGGGCATAGGTGTAGGCAAAGAAGATGGGTGGAATCTGTAGTTCGCCCAGAATGGAGACTAATGAGTGGAGGCATGGATGGAGTTGTTATATGCGAATTCCGCACACAGAAGTAAGACTGCCCAGTTGTCCTGGGAAAAGGTGGAAAAGCAGCGGAGGTATTGCTCCAAGGTCTGGTTAGTCCTTTCAGTTTGGCCGTTAGTTTGAGGATGATAAGCTGAAGACAAGCAGACCTGGATGTTTAAGACCTTACAGAGAGCCCTCCAGAATCTGGAGGTAAATTGTACCCCACGATCGGACACGATGCTGCCGGGTAGACCATGTAGCCTTAAGATTTCCTTCACAAAAGTGTGTGCCTTGTCCATGGCCGAAGGAGTACCTATCATGGGCAAAAAGTGGGCCATTTTTGATAGGCGATCCACCACCACCATGATTGTGGAGAATTCGTCTGAAGAGGGTAGATCTAATATGAAGTCCATAGACAACATTTCCCATGGCCGACTTGGGACAGGAAGTGGTCTTAGTAGACCCCAGGCTTGGACGTGGCTGCCTTTGTTACGAAGGCAGGTTGTACAGGAGCTCACATAATTTTGACAGTCTTGCCTTAAGTTTGGCCACCAATAGGTTTGTTGGATTAGTTCCAGAGTTTTGCGGACCCCGAAGTGGTCAGCTAGTTGATGATCATGGCATGTTTTAAAGACTGCGAGTCTGGTTTCCTGAGGCACAGAGATCTTGTCCTTGTGCCAAAAAAGTTTTCCTCGTTTCTCGAGTGAAGGAATCTCAGGAACGAGACATTGGGCAGAGGCTGATTCCAGGGTGGATCTAAGATCTGGTTGCATTAGGAGAAAATTTTGGGAGGACAGGATAGTGCTGAGAGTGGCATCCACAGGGGTTTCAGGGAACATCCGTGAGAGAGCGTCCGCCTTCCCGTTCTTGGAGCCCGGACGGTACGTGAGATGAAAATTGAACCTTGAGAAAAATAATGCCCATCTGGCTTGTCGAGGTCTCAAACGTTTGGCCGATCTGAGATATTCAAGATTTTTGTGGTCCTGTGAATATCATTATCGGATGGGCTGCACCTTCTAACAGATATCGCCATTCTTCGAAAGCAGCCTTAATGGCCAGCAGTTCCCGATCACCCACATCGTAATTCCTTTCAGGTTGGCTGAGCTTCCGGGAAAAAAAAGCAACTGGGTGAAGCATCGCCTTGAGTACTTGGCGTTGGTAAAGAACTGCTCCTGTGGCCACTTCTGAAGCATCGACCTCTAGGATGTAAGGCAAGGCTGGGTCTGGATGTTGTGACACAGGGGCACAGGTAAACAGGGCTTTGAGCTTCTCAAATGCCATCTGAGCTGCTGAGGACCATTGAAAACGGGTGTGTTGCCGGGTCATTTGGGTAATGGGGGCAATGATGCGAGAAAAGTCTTTGATGAACCTCCGGTAGAAGTTTGCGAAACCCACAAACCTTTGGATGCCTTTTTTGTCTGTGGGGGCAGGCCACTCCAGAATGGCAGATACTTTTTGAGGATCCATTGCCACTCCATCTGTTGAGATGATCAAGCCCAGGAATTGTATAGATGATTTTTCAAATTCGCACTTTTCTGATTTTGCATAAAGTCCGTATTTCCTGAGAGTAGCCAGTACCTTCCTTACGTGCATTCTGTGCAGCTCCAGGGTGGCAGAAAAGATAAGGATATCATCCAAGTAAACGATGAGGAAATTGTCCAAAAATTCTCTGAAGATATCGTTCACTAGGTGCTGAAAAGTGGCTGGGGCGTTGCACAGCCCGAAGGGCATGACAATGTATTCGAAGTGCCCGAAGCGGGTTCGAAAGGCAGTTTTCCACTCGTTGCCCTCGCGGATCTGTACCAGGTTGTAGGCCCCTCGCAAGTCTAGTTTAGTGAAAACTCGGGCGGTACGGAACCTTTGAAAGAGTTCGGGAATGAGGGGAAGAGGGTACCGATTTTTAATGGTAATTCTATTTAGGTCCCTGTAATCCACACATGGCCTGAGAGTGTGATCCTTCTTCTCCACGAAGAAGATCCCAGCTCCTGCCGGGGAAGAAGAAGGACGAATAAACCCCTTCTTGAGGTTTTCATCAATATATTGACATAGGGCTTCAAGTTCTGTTTCTGAAAGCGGGAAGATACGCCCAAAGGGAATTTCTGCACCGGGCAACAGTTCAATTGGACAATCATAGGGACGGTGAGGTGGTAGTGAGTCCGCTTTCTTCTTGTCAAAGACATCCAGAAAGTCATGATAAACCGAAAGGACCTCTTGGCTGGCATTAGAGATAGGCTGAATGGAGAGACAGCTTTTAGACTGCTGGGTTCCAGGTAGCATACAGTGTTGGAGGCAGTATGTTGATTTAAAGGAAACCTCCCCCTTGAGCCAGTCTATCTGTGGGTTATGTGCCCGTAACCAAGGAATTCCCAAAATTACGGGAAACTTGGTCGAAGGAAGAACATCGAAGTGAAGAAATTCCTGATGGCCTGGGCCGGTTGTGGTAAGAATGGGTAGGGTTTCCTGAGTAATGGGCCCTGATCTGGGCGTGGTGCCATCTGCGAGGTTGATCTCTAGTTTATGGCTTTTAGTCTGAAGCAGGATATGAAGGGCCATTGCTAGAGAGATATCCAAGAAGCAGCTGCAGGCTCCGGAAACAATAATCGCTGGCAGCTTGACTTCCCCTTCCGAAACCTGCAAAGACACAGAGAGGACTAGGTGAGTTGGAGAAGGACCCGGAATCTGGAGATGTATGCAGCTGGGAGAAGGAGGCTTACTTGGTCACACCGGGCAGTTGCGAAGGAAGTGTCCATCTCCCCCACAGTAAAGGCACAAGTTTGCTTGCCGGCGACGAAGTCGTTCAGCAGGAGTTAAAGCTGTGCGGACCGCCCCGATCTGCATCGGTTTGTCAGGGGGAATCGGACTGGCAGCAGTGGGCAGCGGTGCAGGAGTTGGTGGAACTTTGGGCAGCATCCAGGACGGCTGAAAGAATTGTGCACGTTCCGACCGACGCTCCCGTAAACGTCTGTCCAGCTGAATAGCAAGCTGAATGAGACCTTCCAATGTGGTGGGGGTCTCTATTCTTGCTAGCTCATCCTTAAGGGTCTCGGACAGGCCTAGCCGATACTGATATTTAAGGGCGGCCTCATTCCAACCCGTGTCTGCAGCCCACCTACGAAAGTCCACGGTATAGTCCTCCACAGGACGTCGGCCTTGCTGTAACTTGTGGAGGGTTGCCTCGGCAGTGGCCGTGCGTTGTGGGTCATCATACAACTGTCCCATAGTTTCAAAGAAAATGTCCATAGAGTTCAAGGCAGGGTCTTTCTGTTCCAACAGATGGTGGGCCCAGGATTGGGGTTCATCTGATAATAAGGAAATAACAAACCCCACTTTAACTGTTTCTGAGGCAAAAGTTCTAGGTTGTAGAGCCAGATATAGCAGGCAAGCGTTCTTAAACAACTTGAATTTCTTGCGGTCACCAGAGAAACGTTCCGGAGTGGGTACTCTCGGTTCAGGGGGAGGAGCCATCATAGCAGGTGCAGGTGCTGAGTATCCTGAAGCTGAAGGAGCGGAGGCAGAGACTGCAGCGGATGGACCAGGGGTTGCCGGCAAAGATGGTGCTGACAGGTTCTGTAGGCAACCTTCTATCCGGAAGTAGCCATCTTGGAGGTTCTTAACCGCCTTGGTTAATGCTGTTACTTGTTGACATAAAGCTTCCAATGGGGAGACACCTCTCTCGGCTTCTGTCATGGCTGGATGATACTGTCACGTACCTGATCTGAAGCCGGAGTGTAGAGAGGGCTCCCCCTTGCGGCTAGGTGCAGAGCACCCCTGGAAGTGGGACAGGGAGTGCTGTGCCCAAAGTAGCACGGGTTGCCGGTTGGGATGACCAGATAAAACCAGGAACAAAGCTTGTTGTGAAGTTCCAAGCAGGTCCGGAACACTTTGGCAAGCCAGGCAGTAGCAAGGTGCAAACAGGAACAGACTGGGAGAATGCTGGAGAGAAGTCAGGAGCCAAGCCAAGGTCAGGTATTGGAGAAGACAACAGGAATCCAAGAGTAAGCCAAGGGGTCAGGAGCCAGGAGAAACAACATCAAACACTCCGGGTCGGCAACAGGAAATCACGATCAGCAGGTTTACAAGGCACAGGGAACACGGGAGGCTGTTGATCATCCAGCAACTAGTTGTTGTGATTGCTGGCTTTAAATAGGCCGTTTGGCGCCAAGCGGCATTACGCACTTGCGTATGCGCGTGCGCATTGGCGCACGCACATTCCGGAATGCGTTCGCCCGTGATTGGGCGCGCATGCATATTCGCACCAATGCGCGAATTCGCTGATTGGGCAAGATGTTGGTAGTACCCTGACACCTGGCAAGAATGATCCTTCATGAATCAATGCTGACTATTACTAATGATACTCTTTTCGTCAGCAAATTCTTGGATATAGTCCCTTATCATCCCCTCCAATAGTTTACAAACTATTGATGTTAGACGGACTGGCCTGTAGTTTCCAGGTATATGTCTCTACCCTGTGTTTAAATTTTGGTACCACATTGGCTTTCTCCAATCAACTGGTACAATTCCAGTCAGTAACCTGTCCATACAAATTAGGAACAAAGCTATCAAGTGACAGAGTTTCTTAACCACTTGCTTGCTGAGCACATATGCCCTTTCCTGCCCAGTCCAAATTTCAGCTTTCAGTGCTGTCACTCTTTGAATGACAATTGTACGGTCATGCTACACTGTACCCATATGACATTTTTATCATTTTTCCCCACACAAATAGATATTTCTTCTGGTGGTATTTAATCACCCCTGGTTTTTTTTATTTTTTGCTAAACAAACAAAAAAAGCTTGGAAATTTTTAAATGTTGAAAAAAACTAACAATTTTCATAGTTTGTAATAAAATTTTGCAAAAAGGTAATTTTTCTCCTTTATTGATGCACGCTGATGAGGCTGCACTGACGGGCACTGATAGTATGCACTGATGGGCACTGATAGGCTGCACTGATGCGCACTGATAGGTGGCACTAATAGGCACTGATGAGGTGGCACTAGTGGGCACTGATCAGAAGCCACTAATGAGACTGTACTGATAGGTGGCACTGATGGGTACCAATAGGAGGCACTAATAGGTGGCACTGATGGGCACTGATATTTGGCACTGAAGGGAACTGAGAGGTGGCACTGATATTTGGCACTGATATTGGGCACTGATGGGCACTGATGGGCACTGATATGCGGTACTGGTAGGTGGCACTGATAGGCCACACTGATAGGTGGCATTGAGAAAAAGGGAATAATTGGCCACACTGATAGGCACTGATAGGTGGCACTGATGAGCACTGATAGGTGGCACTGGTGGGCACCGGTAGGTGGCACTAGTGGGCATTGGTTAGCAGTACTGATGAACACTGGTAGGTGGCACTGGTGGGCATTGGTTAGGAGCACTGGTTAGGAGCACTGGAAGGCACTGGTTAGCAGTACTGGTGGTCACTATGTAGGACCGATATACTTTTTACAGAAGCCGGTCATCAGCTTATTTTTCTCTCCAGCCTAAGGGAAAAAAGGCTGATTACAGGCTTCTATTTACATCATGTGATCAGCCCTTTACTCTGATTTGTGATTAGCCGAGTCCTAAGGACTTAGGGATCACAGAGTGCGGCGCCCACATGCCACAGGGGGCAGCGCTAGCAGCATGAGCATGGGAGGACGTCTATGTACGCCTTCCCGCCAATTTAAGCCCGCGCTGTAGCTATTTTTCGGCTGTTTTCTAAGTTGCCCCTTATTTCCACATCCGCGATCAGGTCTGTGTTGTTTGTCATTAGTTGTTCTAGCAATGCTTTATATCTTGTTGGTGCATTCACCAACTGCCCCATGAATGAGCAGTTTGAATCCTTAATTAGACATTGGGTATGTATGGAACTCCTGAATCTTAGTCATTGGCTTACCTAAAAAGCCCAAACAAAGTGGCTAATTTGATGATTATACCAGTGAATGCAAGCCTTTAAAAGGGTTTGCAACTGTAGAAGATGTAGATCTCCTCCCAGCAGCCCATTTATAGGTTGGCGAGGGAAGACTGGCATTTTAAAGGAACTCTTCACAAGAATGCTGATCATGTTCATCGTATATTACTGTGTGTCAGTTGGGGTATCCATACATAGACCCATAACCTATTAATTTAGGGCTAGTTCAGATGTCTGGAGTGAAGAGATATACTGTATCCTCAAATTGCACAGCCAGGTTGGAAGATACTATTATCAGGTCAAATAGATGGCATGAGTGCATGGATTTGGTACAAAAGCGATATCCACTGCCTTATCCCTACCAAATGTTCTTTTTTTAGTACCCCCCCCCCCACCCAATATCCATTTATGTCAAATTTGATGATCATAGCAGGTGGTCAATTCTGTTGTAAATTGGGACACATGGGATTATAATGCTATAAATATAATTATAGCTCTAGGCAGCTCTAGAATTATTTATACATTGTATTGTTTAAATGTAAGCATAAGTACCGAAATATGACAAGGTATCAGCCTCTTACAGTCTCTGTAAAGCAGGATGGAGTAAGAAAAACTACAAGGAGCCAGCTAGTTTATGTTCTGATAAGAAAGAAGCATTCTGATAGAAAGAGAGGTCAGAGTGGCAGAGATGAGCTTATCACTGTGTTTCTTCTTTTTGCATTGTCCAGATTATCAGACTATTAGAGATGGGCCGAACACCCCCCTGTTTGGTTCACGGCAGAACCCTTGAACCGCAAACTTTATTGAAGCCTATGGGAGCCGAGCACGAGAAACCAAAATTCCCCATTTTGAAGGCTTATATGCAAGTAATTAGCCATAAAAAGGGTAAGGGGAACATGTATCAATGCAAATTTAAAAAGCAAAAAACAAAAAAAAAACAATCATTTTTAAAAGAGCAGTAATTTTATTAAAGCTTAAAGTGAAAAAAGAAAAAAGAAAAATCCCTTTAAATATAGTGCCTGTGGGGTCCCCTTAGTCTGCCTGTAGAGTGGAGCATCTATAGCATGTAAAGAACCTGCTGCAGCAAAAATTACATTTCTATAGAATTTTTTTTTTTTTAAAATGACTTGTAGTGTTTTTGTTAGTTTTTAACAGTTTTTTTGTTTGAATTAGTAGGGGTACAATGTACTCTCTACTCATTCACATGGGGGGTGGAATCTGAAGGCCCCCTTGTTAAAGGCAGCTTGCAGATTCTGATAAGCCCCCTGCCCACAGACCCCCACAACCACCACCCAAGGGGCAGAGCCTCCCTGCCCCAAGCACCTACTCTCCCCATGTTGAGGGCATGTGGCCTGGTATCATACAGAAGGGGGGGCACTCACTTGTCCCGCCCCCTTTCCTGGGCTGCCAGACTGCATGCTCGGATAAGGGTCCGGTATGGATTTTGGGGGGACCCACGCAGTTTTTTTTATTTTGTGGGGGGGGGGGGTCCCTTTAAAATCAATACCAGACCAAAATGGCCTGGAATGGACTGGTGGGGACCCCTACCACATTTTTTTTTGTATTGCCCGTCAGACAATGACTCATTTGTTGTTAAGGACATGGCATCTGACTTCCTGGCCCGTTCATTACCAACATAATGACTGTGCGCACTCAGTGTTTGGCGAACACCTGAGTGGACGATGTTCAGGCCGAACTTTTGCTTGGCCCGAACAGTTCGCCCAACACAACAGACTATCTATTAGGACATCTAGCGGCAGAAAAAAGTACTGCTGGTAAATTTATCTTCATTGAAGGTGATTCATTTTTATCTTGCGGTTTTTTTTTTGGCTGGCTGGGCCTGTTTAGCACGTGTATGGACAACACAGTTCAGTATCTCATTGCTTGACTGATTGTTTTATGCATGTGGAGTTTAGAATGTAGACAGTCTCTGTGAATCCATTTATTTACTTAGCTGTGTGTCATATAAATAACATTAATCCATGTTCATATTCTGCCTGTTGAATCTAAGCTGTTATTCATTATTCTAGGAGATGCTTTGATGTAAATGGCATGTTGAATAGCATTCAATTAATTCTATTACACATGTAAGTACTAAGCTGTTACACTGCTTTCATGTTCACTCAGGATGGAGACATTATGCATTTATGAATTTATTCCTCCTCGTGTCTTTTAATGTGATGAATTCATGCACTTTTATTAGCAGGGATAACAGATAAAGTAATTGTAAACATTGTACATTGATATTGAGCTTTGTATTGCATTCTGTCACACAATAGTTACAAAATAACAGTAAGTGTGACTAATCACTAATATAAATGTGCCTGAAATACTGATCCATACCCTCTCCCCTCTATTACTGCCATCATTTCTGCTACTAATTAACCATTTCTTGACCAGGAAATGTCACTGATGCCTAGATGCCCAGGCCAACTTTAGCATGGTCAGCTGACTCCCAAAAGAAAGAACATTTATTAATGTATCATGGCATTGTGCCAAGCAAAACAAATATACAGATTGTAGTAGCAGGGTTGTCATGCAGAGTTCCCAAAAATAATAAATTCAAGTCTTGAGAGTGGCCAATATTTTGTCTTTTCAGGTACCTATACCCCTATTTAATATAAAAAAGGAAAAAAAAATTGCAAAGCAATATTACTGGGATTCAAAAAAACTGGCACAGACAGATTTTGTGAAAGTGTGTCTCATGCATTCTAAAAGTGGTGAAGAATGCACCAGATTTATTCACCTGTCTAGAGTAGGGACTTCTGGTCCCTCCCTGATGGTTGATGTATTCCACTGCCATGGCATTGTCCTTCTGAATCCTGACTGTATGACCCTGAAATTGCAATGTCTAGTATTGCAGGGATAGTCAAACCACCCAAAGAACCAGAATGTTGGTCAGGAGATGAGATTAGTTCGAAGTACAAGTCCTTGCACCAACAATCTGTCCAGATCCCTGGGCTATTTTTTGGTTTAGGAACAGAAACATGTTGTAGAATAACACCCTGCTTCAGAAGACCTGCTAGGATTGCAAGGAGATATGTTAATCTGTGTGGTGACACGGATAGGCTGGAAGTTATAAACGTGACTCACGAAAACACCTGCATAACTCAAGAATCTGAGGAACTGGTTGTCAAAATGTCCACAAAGGCTAACAGATGTCCCCCAACTTTGGAAATGTAGGTGCCCCTAAAGCTTAAGAAGATGCATCTAAGGGTTTGGAGGACTTAAAAGCCTAGTATTTGTGAGTGGATTGGGAGCCAGGCTTGACCCTGGCTTTGAAGGTTGAGGAAGTAACGAAAGGAACTCGTCTTGACCTCTGAGGATGAGTAAGCCGTCTGAGATTAAGCCATAGGCTTCTTATGCTAGGAGAGGTATGTACTTTTGCCCCTGGTGACATCTTTGATGAAGGTGTCCAGGGTAGCTTCAAAGATGCGTTGTCCCTCACTGGGCAAGTTGCTATTGCATGCTGGTTTTGTAGCCCAACTTTTTGCCAAAGAGCCCTCCTCATGTTCACTGAAGGAAGACTCTTACAGCATACAATATTGGATGCTTCTAACAACCTATCTATACTGTAGTTCAAATTTACAGACATCAGCCCCAAATGCTTTAGAATTGAGGGAGCAACTGCCATTGTGAGCAGATTCCTTCTTGTAGCTTTAATCCAGCCACAGCCAGCTATAGTTTAGCAGACTAAGGTTCCATCCAGACAGATTGCATTGCAGGGCCTGCCAAAGAGAACAAAGTTCAAAAAAGGGCTTCCAATCATTTGTTGATGGGATCCTTAAAAATAGGTGCATTCTCCATTGGGATGGCTGGAATGCTTAAAGCTTTCATAAGATGGTATACTGCATGATCCAAAGAGGGAAACATGCACCAATGGAAGGAGCCCCTGACTTAAAGATATGAGTTCAAAGTAATTTGTTGGTTTGCATTAAAAACATCCAACCTGTTTTGGGGGAAGAAAACACTCCCCCTTCATTTGGGCTTAAGTTTAAATAAGAAACTTGAACAAACTCACTGAATATAAGTTAAAGTGAGAATAAGCCTCAAACCAAATATATAATATATTGCAGCTTACCAATCCTTAGATGTGGTGGCTGCATTTTTTTTTCTTTTTCATACTTTATTCCTTCTGTTTTCCCCTGTGATCTGTCCAGTAACACACCTCCTGTATTAGAGTGCCCCCAATCTGGATGAAGACGCACAGGGGCACCTTTGGACAGCAGCATTGTCAGTCCGGATGAAGGAGAGTGTTAGATGTATTAGAAGATATAGATACAGTAACAATTTTAAGCCAAACACTAGCCAAATTGCAGCCTAAAAAAAAGGAAAACCAACCATCGCGTCTACAAATTGGTCAGCTTCAATATAATAAATGTTTTTTTTTTTTTAGTTTAATACAGTTTTAATTGCTGGGCTAGGAGGATATCAGATCTGTTCCCCATGTGTCCAGGCATGTTGCACGAAAAGCCAGGGCCAACATAGTACAAGACACAGGGTTAGACTTTGAACACTTAAAAACCTGGCTGCTGCGTAGCAGGAGAAAGTGAGGCAGCCGAAGGTGACCAAGTCACTGAACGCAGGCAGCAGAGTCAAATTGAGGAGAATTCCATGTGTCACTTGCAATGGTCTTTGCTCAACGCGGAATGGGCAACAACCTGCATAGCAGATGATATCGGTGCTCAACCCCTAAGTGTTAAACCTTTTGGTTTTGGAACCAGAAAAAGCATCAATTTTTAAAAAAGGACTCCCGGTCCAATTGAGTCCAGTGCTCAAACAGTCATTTTCCAGGCTAGTCCCACACTTTGGTTCCAGATAGGCACTCCAAAGTCTCCAAAGTCAGGCTTAGGAAGGGCCGATCTGGATGGCAGCTATGTTGAGTAATACTGTGAAGTCAAGCAGATATCAGCATTAGCCACTCAATTACCTTATTCAAATTGCTTTCAATAAATGTATACTTTTGGGTCTTTTTATAAATAAAAGAGCCACACAACTTTTACCCAAAATTCACAAAGGTTTCCAGTTGTATTTACCTATGTGAAGTCTGGTAGTGTAGGGGGACATCATGCTACATTTAAAGCCTGGTTTTGTATTCTAATGCCTAAGGGGTATGGTGTGGGGGTCCTTAGGTAATTTATTTTCATAAGGGCACAGCTGAGCTTTAAAAAACGTTGGGGAAATTTGTATGTACTTATTGTACTTTGCAAGGACAGGGCAGCCTTTTGCGTCCTTTTTACAATGGAGGAGTCCTTGAAATATATTTCTGGTATTAGAGAACCCCTACTAAATATTATTATATCTACAGCTCAGGTTACATTAGCATAATTAGCAATGAGTTGAGATGATAATTATTAAGTAAATATGGAATACCTGGAGTAGTTGACATTTAGAGCAAATCATTCTTTCACAACGCTCTTGCTCTATACAATTAAATTATATTCAGTAATAAATCATAAAAATGTGAATTATAATGATGACCAAAAACAGAACTGCAGACAGTGAAATGTGTAGTGTTACCTTGGCAGAGGCAGTGATAGTGCAGGTTTTGGGGGTGAGAACTGAGTCTTTAGTGCCAATATGCATTAAACGGAGTTAACCTTAGGCATACTACTTAACCCCCCAAAATTGGACAAAGTACACACAACAAACATATCGCACACACTGCCACATTCTTGCCCCCCCCATTCTTCTATTGCCCCCCCCCCTCCCGCCATGGCTTTTAACATCCAATCAGGGAGTAAAAATGAAAGCTGGGACTTGCTGTGAAAATACAGCAGCCGGCTCTAACTGCTGTTGTTAGGAATGGACCTATTGATCGGGTTTGCAAACAGTGTTCGGTAGTGAGATTCAGAGATACAAACTAACATTATTGTTTCATTCATCTTCAGATCAAAGGGATGAGCTTTGGTCTGCATTCCAGTTAAACAATTTATATGTTAACATTTTTTTTATTTTTTATTTTTAAATAAAATGTGTTCCTTATAAACCTCTTATTAACACTTAACTATAATATGTCCAAAATAACTATTTTCCCTTCTTTCCTCATGAGCTATTATTTTTCTGCCTTTTTAGTATTGCATTAGAAAATGCACAACATTTAAAAAAAAAAAACATTCATTTTAGAGGAGTGGTTACATGTGAAAAGTGGCAGTGCTGAGCATTGATTGGCACAGAGTACAAACCTGACAGCTGCAGCTGTTCGCACACAGTATGTGCAGGAATCGTTTACAATGGCTGGCAAAAATCTACTGATTCTTTCTGGTGGGTGCCTCGGTCACGACTAAACTGCCATGCGCATGTTTCCTAAGTTGGTGATGTGGAATACCCTTTTGCTGTTTGTAATACTGGAGATGTATTCCAAAATGTTCCCACTGCTGGGAACTTGCTGTCTTCAACAGACAGAAAGCCTAGTTTACCAAAGTGCCAATGCCAAGACTTTTCTCAAAGCCGCAATAAGATTCAAACCTGCCTTGAATTTGATCAGTGTACAGCAAGCAGATTTTAAGAAACAGGACCCCTCACTATACCTTTTAGAAAGCTGTGAATTCTTGCTGAAGTAGATCACTCAGAGTTTAGTGAACCTTTCAGTAATTTTACAAGTCTATAGTGGGTATAGAAAAGAATCACCTCCCTTTAAAATAATCACATTTTGGTGCTTTGCAGCCTGAAATGAAGACCGACACTGTTTTTTTTTTTTATCCAGTTGTATTTACTTAGTGCAACTTATAACATCCAGGTGAAAGATATAACATTAACATGCCAGAACAACATAAAACAAAAAAAAAAAAAAACTGAATCACTGATTTGGAAAAAGGATCACCCTCCTTGTATCAGTATTTTGTTGAACCACCTTTTGTTTTAATTACAGCCTTTAGTCTGTTCAGATATGTCTCTACTAACTTTGCACATCTAGAATTTGCAATATTTGCCTACTCTTCTTTGCAGAACTGCTCAAGTTCAGTTAAATTTGATGGGGACCATTTGTGGACTACAGTCTTCAAGTCATTCCACAGATTTTCAATGGGGTTTAAGTCTGGGCTCTGACTAAGCCACTGATCTTTGTGAGCGATGGTCATGAATCTTTGAAACTGCCTATCTCAGTCCAAGCCCACATGTGCCATGTGTGCGACATGTTCCACCTGGCTTACCTGCCTATGTGCCCTCAGCTCCCGTGGGAGGCATTTGGGGCTAGTTCCAGTCTCCATGCCATTCTGCATGCCGCTATATTACTAAAATACACACATCTACTCCTGATGAAGTGGCGATTTGGGTCCACGAAACACGTTGAGTCAATGATGTTTGTAAAATATTGAATTACTCCATTACTTGGAACTTCAAGTTCTGTTATATCCTGCATATGTTTATTACTCTATATTATTGGAAATTAGCTTTGTCGGACATCATTCATTGTATTTGGGGAGTGTTCATCTGTATTGTATTATTTGATGTTATCATTTTTGATCTGCCATGTATGTTTTATTTACATGTATCAATAAATGCTGCTGACATTTTCCCTGCCGTCCTATTTATGTCTCTCATGTTAAGTCCCAACCTCTTTTTCTTTGCAACAAATATTAGGGATGGAGACGCACGGAAAATACCACCGTGCGCCTCATATAAAGTCCCACCACTCCCCCCTTCTTTCTGAGTTGGAAAAAGGATCACCCTCCTTGTATCAGTATTTTGTTGAACCACCTTTTGTTTTAATTACAGCCTTTAGTCTGTTGGGATATGTCTCTACTAACTTTGCACATCTAGACTTTGCAATATTTGCCTACTCTTCTTTGCAGAACTGCTCAAGTTCAGTTAAATTTGATGGTGACCATTTGTGGACTGCAGTTTTCAAGTCATTCTACAGATTTTCAATGGGGTTTAAGTCTGGGCTCTGACTAAGCTATGCAAGGACATTCACCTTTTTCTCCTTCAACCACTGTGTGGTCATTTTTGCTGTGTGCTTTGGGTCAAAATCAGCCAGTTTAGCCGCTTCTGAACTCAGCAAACTATGTGAAGATATGCGCCTGTGTGAATGTAGTTTTCGACTGCATGTACATATCATACATTAAATAAATATGCCAGATGCTAGGTTCGGTTTAAGGTCAATTAAGAGGATATTGTGATTTTAGCACAGCTTCACTGTTTGCTGCATAGTATTAACAAATAATGGACAAATGTGTTGCCTTCTATAGCTTTTTAACACCAAGATGCAAAGCAACAAGTTTGCGATTATCCACATCAGATGAATCAGAATCTTGTTCAGTCAGACTTAATCCCATTATGCACAAATTAGTTTGCCCATCTTTACTGATAACAGCTACTTACAGGATCATAGGCATTTTATATATTAATTACATAGCTGATTAGCAAATAAACATTCAAAAATATATGTGTTGCTTTTTTATAGGTTTTATTATTTAAAAAGCCGCATAGAAACATCTCTGGTACATTTTAGTATGTCTGATATTTTGTTAAGCAAATAATCATTTAAATATAATTGGAAAGCCACATAAAAATAAGCTAAAATTAGTTATAGCTTAAGTCCACTTTTTAATCTGTTCCTGAACACTGTTTAGACACTGGAGCTGTTGTGGTAAGGAGAGGGTCACTGTGCTCAGTAAGGCTCTAAACATTTATGCTTTCCTTTCAAACTCTATCACTTTCATCTCTCTTCACATAGTTTTTCAGCAATGCCTAGTGGCAATGGAAAATGAATTAGCCCAAGTTAATTTGTTTTTCCTTCACATGCAAGTACTTTCCCCTCTTGGGAAAGCGCACTTGAGATTTTAGGTTTTGTCCAAACCTGTTGTAAATTCATTTTATTATTATTGGATGGTGAGGGTAATCAAATGATTTTTTTTAATCTGCTGAATGCATAATTTGAGTCTTCTATGATTAAAAAAAAAAAAAAAAAAAAGAAAACTTTACCATTTATAATATTATTAATTATAATAATCCATAATATAAAAGAGATCTGGACTTCCTGTTCCCTGTCAGGGGGTATTGAAGGATTCAAGCATGCATTCAGTTTTGTATCCCCAGGGTGCATCCATTACTCATCTTATTGCACTTTTCCTCAGTGTTCCATTTTTCCTTCTGCGCTACTTGCCTTTGTGAGCTACTGTTTTCCATCCTGTAAGAGCCATAATGTTCTGTTTCACTCCACTGTGGCCTCCAGCTCCCCCAGTTATTTTCTTCTGACTGTCTTCTATCTCACCTACTGTGCTCCTGTCTCTTCTGCCCCACCATAATCCAGTCCACTGACTCCCTGACCCATCTGTGATGTGCTCCAAAGGACTACTAATTCCTTTTCATTAGGCCTTTTCCCCAATCTCATCTTATTGTAGTAGATGTTTTGTAATCTAGTTCCTGTCTAAGAAACTTACTTTTCTCTCAGGTCAGCAGAATCATTATTTGTATGAATGTACACATAAAACAGGCAGTAAAAGTCCTACATTTATGGAACATATAGACCTTAAAGTCCTAGTATTCCTATCTTGAGGCTCGGTACACATTGGTGCGATGCCAGAAACCCTGCAAATCCACTGCGGGTTCCAAAATCGCACCCCACTCCCAATGCGATCTGATTCTGGTGCGGACCAAAAAAGGGTCCTGCTCGAGTTTGGTCCGAATGCGATGCAAGTTCAGCCATACAATCTGTATGGCTGAATTCGCATTGCACAGACATCACGTGTAATTTGGACAGCAGTGCTGTGCGAATCACATCCAATGTCTTACATCACATCGCACCAATGTGAACCAAGCCTTAAGGGCCATACACACTATAAGATTTTCTGAAGACTTTTTCCTTCAGATTTACCTTTTCTATGTAGTGCAAGGGCCTGCCAGATTGCATACAAATTGAAAGTGTTTAGGTTTGACCTCATATTATCTGGTTTTGGTAAATCTAAAGGAAAAAGTCTTCAGAAAATCTTATAGTGTGTATGGCCCATTAGAGAGCACTTGAGGCTAATCTTTCAGAACCAAGGCCTGTAGATAGGTCAACTCATAGCATGCAACAAAACTTGCTCTCATCAGAATTTCTGTGTGCAGGAATTGAGGCCCTAGTGATCCTATCACAAGGCTACACCTGAGGCTAGACATGTGCAATTTATTTCACTCTGAATATAAATTCAGGTTACTTTTTGGTTATACGGAGATTCGGATGCGTCTGAATCTGTAAATGAAATAGTAACAAATTTTGTTGATATTTGTTTAGTTTCATTTTGTATATTAGTTTTCTAATGAAGTCCAAATTTTTGGAGCGATTCAAATTAGGATTCCGTGTAAAGAGTAGCTGGTTGTTAATCAGTGGGTAGGGAAGCCTGCTGCTAGGTCCTTAGCAACCGATGACTCATCAGCTGTCACCTGAAAGCCATGATATAAACAAAAGAATAACAAAAAAATGTGAATCAGCGCTTATAATATGAGTGAAAAAGCTGCTAGCAAAAAAGTGCAAAATATACATACACTAAAACATCAAATGTGCAAAAAATTGCAGCGCTCAAATATAATACAGTGCAAACATATTAAAGTGCATTAAATGTATAAAGTGTCCCATTGATGGGTAATGAAATACAATAAAACGATTGGAATAAATTATAAAAAAGTTTATATAAATGTTCATTGGAAGTGTCCCAGTGCAATGATAAATTGTCAAAGATCACACGTGCAGCTGTATCCTCCACCGTATAAGTGAATATCAAACTCACCAGAGCTAAATGCTGTCTATGTTATAGGACAGCAATAGGGTATCTGTCAATAAACCTCATGATCTTTGGAAGCCTGGGTTACCGATGACATCCAGCTACAAGAACACCCTCCAGCAGAGTTGACAGCTCAGCAGATCACATGAGAGAGTTCAAATAAAAAGAATAGGCTCATGGTGGGCTCATGGTGTAGTACAAAATAAAAGTTGCAATTTTAATAAAACAAAGCTGTAACACTGACAAGCCAGTACAGTGTACATATAATAAAAAACAATAATGGTATGAAAGACTCACTTCAAGAGCCACCACTTCAAACATGGAGTGATGGCTGGACCTTAAGTGTTGAGGTAATAGCTCTACGGCTGTTTCGCGTCCAACGTGTAGCTCCTGATGACGCGTTGTTAAAGCTTTGTTTTATTAAAATTGCAACTTTTATTTCGTACTACACCAGGAGCCTCTTCTTTTTATTTGAACTTTCTCATGTGATGTGCTGAGCTGTCAACTCTGCTGGAGGGTGTTCTTGTAGCTGGATATCATCAGTAACCCAGGCTTCCAAAGTTCCTGAGGTTTATTGACACATACCCTTATTGCTGTCCTATAACATAGACAACATTTGGCTCTGATGAGTTTGATATTCACTTATACACGGTGGAGGATGCAGCTGCACGTGTGATCTTTTACGATTTATCATTGCACTGGGACACTTTCCAATGAACATTAATATGAACTTTTTTTAAATTTATTCCAATCGTTTTATTGTATTTCATTACCCATCAATGGGACACTTTTCATGCACTTTAATATTTTTGCACTGTAATATTTATAAACAAAAGAATGCCATCAATGAAAAATGCAGAAAAAAAATAACAGCGTGCGGTCCCCCAATCCATACCAGACCCTTCAAGTATGGTATAAATTTTAAGGGGAACCCCACACCACAAAAATCCATAGCAGACCCTTATCCGAGCATGCAGCCCGGCAGGCCAGAGAAAGTGAAGAAGGAGCAAGCGTCCCCCCACCTGAACTATACTAGGCCACATGCCCTCAACAGCATTAAGGGGTGCTTTGGGGTGCAAAAAAAAACCTTTGTCATCCTTCGGCTCTGCCCCTTAGATATTTAAGAACTGTCAGATGGCGGGGCCTTCATCTGGTGCAAAATAGTTTTCTTTTAGTGGTGGGCATCATGATTGACATAGGATCCACTTCACGGACATTTATTTATTTATTTTTTTTGTTTTTGCTTTTTATTAAAGGACTTTAATAAAACGGTTGTGTTTTTATTTTCTTTTTACACTTTTTCGGTTAAAGAATGAATAGGCCATACTCATTCACATGGGGGGGCAAGGATCTGAGGACCCCCTTGTTAAAGGGGGCTTCCAGATTCTGCTAAGCCCCCCACCAGCAGACCCCCACAACCACCTGCCATGGTTGTAGGGAAGAGGCCCTATCAATAGCCCCCGCCCCAAAGCACCCCTCCCATGGTGAGGGCATGTGGCCTGGTATGGTTTGGGGGGGCGCTTGTTTATCCCTCCCTATCCAGCCCTGCCGGGCTGCATGCTCAAATAAGGGCCTGGTATGGATTGGGGGGGGGGGGGACAAGCTGTTTTATTTCTGTACTTTTCATTGCCAGAATTCTTTGGTTTACATTTCAGCTGTTAGCGGGGAAGGAGTCATCGGTTGTTAAGCCAGCTTCCCTGCCCACTCCTTAACCACTTAAGCCCCGGAGGATTTGGCTGCTAAACGACCAGGGGGTATTTTGCGATTCGGCACTGCGTGACTTTAACGGACAATTGCGTGGTCGTGCGACGCTGTACCTAAACGAATTTGGCGTCCTTTTTTTCCCACAAACAGAGCTTTCTTTTGGTGGTATTTGATCACCTGTGCGATTTTTTGATCATGCGCTATAAACAAAAAAAGAGCGTAAATTTTGCAAAAATAGCAATATTTTTCACATTTTTTATTTGAAATTCCCCCCCAAAAAAATGTAAAAATCAAAATTTTTAAAAATTTTCGGCCAATTTGTTTTATGCTACCTATGTTTGGTAAAAAAAATCGCAAAAAGCGTATTTTGATTGGTTTGCGCAAAAGTTATCGCGTTTACTAACAAAGGGAAAGATTTTTGTAATTTTTGTTGTTTTTTTTTTAACGCATAATGGCGGCGATCTGCGATTTTTTTTGCAGTACTGCGACATTGCGGCGGACAGATCGGACCCTTGACTGACATTTTTGGGGTTACCAGTGACATTTCTACAGTAATCAGTGCTATACATATGCACTGTTACTGTAAAAATACACTGGCAGTGAAGGGGTTAACTTTTTTTGAAAGGGAGGGGCTATGTGTGTCCCTAGGGGCGTGCTTTCTACTGTGATTGGCTGTGGCTTCAGCTGTATGAACGGTGATCAACGGTTCTACATAGTAGAACCGTATGATCATCAATCATACAGAGGGGAGAATGACAGGCAGCTTGTTTACACAAGCCGCCTGACTTTCTCCCTCTCCCCCGCCGATCGCAGAGTGACCGGCGGACATCGGGTCCGCCGGTCACACGCGCGGGGGGGTCCGTGACCATGCGGGAGCGGGAGCGCGCCTCCGGGGGCACGCGCTCGCTCCCTAGACCCTCACAAGCAAGCAACGTAGACCTACGTCAGTTTGCCTGTGAGGGGCTGACCGCCGACGTAGATAGTCGTGCGGCGGTCGGCAAGTGGTTAACAACCAGCTATTCTTCACACAGAATTTGAATCAGTCGATCATTTTTCAACTGATCCAAAACTGAAACATTCTGAAAGTTTGGAATTTGTCAGAACATTTATAAATGAAACAAAAAAAAAACTAAACTAAACAAACTCTGAAATGAATCAATGAAACAAAATTAGCAACATAACAAATCTCAGAATAAAGTCCCATCAATTCATAGTGTGCAACAAAGCTTGTTCTCCTCAAAGCTCCTGTGTGCAGGAGTTAAGGTCCTAGCTTTCTTATCACTAGCCTACACCTGAAGCTGACCTTTCAGAACCAAGTCTCATACATACTCCCAACTCATAGTATGCAACAAAACGTGTTCTCATCAGAGCTCCTGTGTGCAGAAAACAAGGTTCTAGTAGTCCTGTCACAAAACTACACCTGAGGCTTACCTCTCAAAATAAAGTCCTGTGGATGCGCCGAGCTCAGAGCTCCTGTGTGTGGGAACAGAGGTCCAAGTGTTCACAAGTGTACATCTGTGAATATGTCAAGTCATAGCATGCAACAAAACTTTTTCTCATTGGAGATACTGTGTACAGGAATTTTTTTTTTTTTTTTGTTTTTAACATTCTTTATTGAGGAATGAGCTGAATCACATACATCATGAGGAAGATATTGTATAAGTAATTTTCATCAGAAAGAACAAATGTGTTATCAAATGGACATGAACATAATATAATCAATGGATACAAGGGGAAAAAAAACTGCCCACTGTCATGTACATCACATGGTAGTTTACACATACAGAGAAATGTTACTGCTGAATAGATGTAAAAGATCATGATTCAAATGTTGTGATGTCATCCAAATTTTCAAAATTGTATATAGGGAGTTGTACATCTGAGGAAGTTCCCCAGAGTTTCCACAGACAAAAGGGGATTAGGGTGGGGAAAGGAAAAGGTGACCCGGTCTGCAGATTATGGGGGAGAGCTCATCCCATGAGAAACATGAATGAAAAGCAGAGGAAAGAAAGGGTGAGAAAAAAAAGGGTTTAGATGGTTGAGATGGAGGGTGAGGCGAAGGGTAGGGGGGATAGAAGAACCAGTATTTTCTACAAACAAGTGAGATCAAGGTAAGGAATATCCTTCCACTAGACCCTCTGCCTCCGATCTGATATAACAACATAGAGGAGCTGGCAGACTCCCATCCACCCGAGAGAAGGGGAGTTACTCAAAGCCATTGGTTGTAATTGGAGGAGTATTTAAAGTCATTCCAATACAACCATTTCTTATTAAATGCTGGTGTTCAGCCTCTAATGGCTGCTGTGAGATCCTTCATTTGTTGAATATAATTTACCCTGGCAAACCACTGCCTTGCAGTGGGAGGTGAAGTACTTTTCCATGTACTGGGCATGAAGGCCTTAGCCGCATTTAACAGCTGTAAAAGCATGAATTTCTTGTACTATTTGCTCTACATAGGAGGTGAGGTGGAGAACAAGGACTGCTGCGTTATTCTTCAGGGAGAAACCTATGGTTTGTTGTATGATCTCCAGGACCCAATTCCAGAAGTTATGCAAAACTGGGCAATCACAGAAGACATGCAAGAGGGTGCCACAACATGTACCACAGTGCCAGCAGGTTGCTGATTGCCTAGGAAAAATTTTGGCTAAGATTGCCGGCATTCTGTACCATCTGGTGACAATCGTATAAGAAAATTCTTGGTATTTACTACAATTCGATGCCTTATGTGCAAAGACCAAAATTTGTTCCTTTTGTTTCTCTCCAAAAATGTGAATCCCAAGTCAGTTTCCAATTTCCACAGAAAGCCTGGGTCTCCTCAGCAATAAGCACTCAGCAGTTCTCTATAAGAAAGAGATAAAACCCTAAGTATCGAACCATTGGAAGTACAAACCTGTTCAAAAGGTGTTAAGTCTCTAGGGAAAGGGGCAAGGGGAGAGAGTGCAAAAAGAAGCACAATTGTTGCTTCCGCCAACGGTCTAGAGAGAGGGACCTTGCATAACTCAGAGAGGGCAGTGAGGTCACACTACCCATTACCAACCAGAAAGTCTCTTGCTCTAGTTAAGTTGTTAGCTATCCAAGGTTGATACAGTTTGTCAATCTGTCCTGGAATAACCCCTGGGTGGCCCAATATAGATGAGAGTAAACCATTTTTACAAGTATCACCAGAGGGTGATAAACAGGAATTATAATTACTGACATGGGCAGGGTCCATACCAGCACAGGCTTCAGCCTTGTTCTGTAATTTACTGTCTCAAATACATTGGAGTCAATAGGAGCAAGCCAACTGGATCTTTTTTGTGTAACTCTCTTCCTTTGTAGCGACAAGTTGGACATGATACATGATATGGGAACAATGTGTGGGAAAGCTTCCTAATACTTTAAAGACAAATTGTAAGAGCCAAGCCATTAAATTGATATATAGGTTAACTCCTGCTCTCATTACACTCTGGCTTGACCTACTCTAACTCCACGGTTGTGATCCAAAAGCCTTCCATGCTTTACTCAGCTATACTACTTGATTATTGCTAACTATAGACAAGTTTGTCATCAGTAAAAAATGCTTAATTTATGAGAATTGGCTATGTGTGATGCCAGCAGACTGCTTTCCTATCAGAGGTGTCAGCTCTACAATGTAAAAATGGGAGATGATTGCATAGTTGGCTTTAGCCATGTGTGACCCACTCAGTCAAACAGGACAATATTCTGTGGGGCTCACCCAAGCTGAATTTTCACTTCTCTTTTTCCCATTGATTGATTCATTACAGTACATACAAAATTAACCTGTTTTTTTTGGCTGGTACATCTTCAAATCCCCCCCCCCCTACATTTTCTCTCTTTTATAAAGAATATCTCACTGATAATACAGTCTTTCAAAAAGTGCAATCTAACCTGGGGTTTGGCCTTGCTGGGGGTAACAAACTGGAGTAACAAAACCTTTTTTCTTCTACCCATTCTTCAGGATAGCCTTCCTATATAGCCTTTGAACTGTCTTTACATAGGAGGCCAGCTATAAAAAAAACTGCTATAATCCATTCTTATAATGCATTGAATACACCATCAGCCACTGTCTTTATTGTGCAAATCATTTTATATGACAATGAAAAATCTGCATAACTATGAATCTAATATGAGGTTACTCAACACCTCTGAGATTTCCCTGACCCTCTTTCTACATTCCATTGCTGTAGCTCAGCTGTTCTAGTGAATAAAAACTAGTCTGTACATTACTATGAGCTTCGTTGCATTGCCCTGTCAGGGCCAGCTGTCAAGCACTTTTCGTATCATCAGTTTTTCTGTATATCGAGTTTTTTGAGGGACAGAAGAAATGGTGAAGGCTAAGTGTGCAGCTAGAACATTACAATCTGCTCTTTTGTAAAAAGTAATTCATTGTTAAAAAAAAAAAATGATAGACTTGTCACCTTGTTAGAATGTCTTTAGTGCATAGCGAATTGCAATTCCTCTAATCTATGACTTTCTTTCATTCTCTTAAGAAACAGTGTATAATTTAAATAAAAGGAGCATAAAAAGAAAAGATACATAAAAGTATTTCCAGTTATATTCATTGTTGTGTTGGAATTAAATGGACGACATCTCTGGACAAACAGCTAAAAATACCATTGAAATACACACATTGGAAATATTTCATTTGCCAAAGGATTTGTATTTCTGTCTATCCAGTCCTGAGAGTTGTAGAAATTAGGCTAAGCATTGTGACCTGACTTTTCTCTATTGTTCTTTAAGTATAACTCAAGGCAAAACTTTTTTTTTGTTTTGGATAGAGTGGAGAGGGAATAGAACACCTGTTGGGTTTCAATTGATGTCTGTACCCCTGTTAGGGAGATTCACCCTCTCTATTTTTCCTGTTTACCATTATCGCTGAGAGTGAAAGAAAATCCCACACTTTGGGTTGTCAGCGTGTATGGGTTGTCAACAGGAATAGAGAGGAAATTTCCCATTGAGCATACTGGTTTGGGTGACCCTGGGGACCCATTCCCCCACACCCCCCATCCCCCCACAGTTAGAAAGCACCCCCTAGGGACACATTTCACCCCTTGACACCCTAAATGTTAACCCCTTCCCAGTACTGTCAGTACAATGAAAGTGTATATTACAATGACTGATCACTGTATTATTGTCACTGGTGATGTCAGTGGCAGTTAGTCAGTTCCCCCCAGCATCAGTTAGTGTCAGATTGCCCACCGCACTATTACAGTCCCATTATAAGTCACTAATCCCCATCATTAGTAGTTTAAACAAAAAATTCCAACATATATACTATAGTTTGTAGATGCTGTAACTTTCACGCAAACCAATATACACTTATTTTTTTCTTTTATTTTTTTAAAATCAAAGACATGTAGCAGAATACATTTTGGACAAAATTTGTGAAGAAATTTATATACTTACATAGTCTGGTTGAAAAAAGAGACAAGTCCATCTACTAATAAAAGGAAAAAAATATATGCACAATCCTATACCCACAGCTCCCAAAGAGACAATCGGATATTCCCTGGATCAACTTTACCTATAAATGTTAGTATCCAGTTATATTATGTACATTTAGAAAAGAGTCCAGGCCTTTTATAAAGCAATCTACTGAGCTGGATAGAACCAGCTCATGAGGGAGTCTATTCCATATTTCATTTTCACAGCTCTTATTATTCTGTATTTGGAGATTAAACCTCTTTTCCTGTAAAGATTGTCCCCTTGTGCTCTGTGATGACCTTAAAGCGGAGTTCCGACCTCGGGGGTGAAATTTAGCTAAAAATACCCCCGGGACAGTCAGGGCTAGTACATTCCACAATGGATAGCCTCTGTACTGTCCAGGGTCGCACTTATCTTTTAGAAGAAATACTTACCTTGAAAATTTCTTCTCCAGCGCTGCCATCTCGGATGTGGGCAGCTGAAGACAGCGCGTCCTCTTCTGCATCCTCTTCCGTGTCCTCTTCTCCCAGAATGCGCCTGCACCGGCCCCGCTCGTCACTTCAGGTACAGGCGCGTCATCCCTCCACATCTTCTGGGCATGCCCAGAAGCTGTTTAGCAGGTAATGAGGCGGGGCCGGTGCAGGCGCATTGATTCCTGGGAGCGATGACGTTCAGCTCTCAGGAATCAATGCAAGGAGGAAGTGACGGCGCGGGTCGCGGCCACAGAGGGAGGAAGTGGAAGAAAGGTGAGTATATTTTCTTCAATAATAATTCAATAATAATAAGGTAAGTAAACAAAAAAAAATCGTAACTATCCATTTGTTTTTCAGGTGACCTAGAGCAAGCAGATGGCCCAAAATCGATTATGTTGATTTTGAGGCCGGAACTCCGCTTTAAAGTGAATAACTCAACACCAAGTTCATTATATGGACCACTTATGTATTTATAACTGTTGATCATATCCCTCCTTAATCTCCTCTTCTCAAGAGAGAATACATTCAGTTCCTCTAATATTTCCTCATAGCTGAGCTCCTCCATGCCTTTTATCAGTTTCGTTGCTCTTCTCTGCACTTTCTCTAGTTCCTCGGTATCCTTTTTGTGAACTGGTGCCCAAAACTGAACTGCATATTCCTGGTGAGGTCTTACTAATAATTTGTACAGCTGGTAGGGCAAAAATACCACATTTATTGATACATGCAAAGAGGAGTAAACATGATGTAAAATACAAACATAATGAGTAAATGATGTGACTAAAGTGCAAAGAACCCCCAACTGGTCCGGAGGGAATCTGTATTGACACAGTGTATTGGGCTAAAGGGGTATGAGCCATCATATGCGGTCAATGCACAGTGAAACAAAAGTATATAGACCTGTCAGTCAGAGTCATGTCTCTCCATCCCTAATTCGGCTGCAAGAAGGGGGAAGGGCGGGACTTTGAATAAGGTGCACGGTGGGATTTTCCATGTGCCTCCATCCCTAATATCAATAGAAATTAAAAAGAGGTTGGGACTTTGAATGAGAGACATGACAAGGCTGGTAGGGCAAAAATACCACATTTATTGATACATGCAAAGAGGAGCAAACATGATGTAAAATACAAACATAATGAATAAATGATGTGAAACTGGAATGGTAAAAACAAATATATAAGAAGAAAAGGGAAATCGGCGCTCAATTTCTAAAATAGTGGACCACAAAGTGGATGAAAGGTGTAAAAGAAATCCAAGATAAATAGACAATATAAGTAATAAAATATAAAATAACAATGAAGATGATAAAAATCGCTAAATCGCTGATAATGGTGATAAAATATCCAGAATATGCAAATAAGCAAAAAGGTGCTAAAATGCTGGTGGAGTGATGAATAAATGATCATAAAAATGAAACGAATCAATATCGCTAAAACGCTGATATAGTGATAAATTATACAAAATATGCAAATAAGCCAGAGGTGCTAAGGTGCTGGTGGAGTGATGAATAAGTCATCAAAAAAGTGCAAAAGGTGCAATGAATCAACACATAAAAGTGACTGTGACAATGCTAAACAGCAAAAAAATGAAAGTGCAAGTGATGCGATTAAGTGCTTACTTGCACTTTCATTCTTTTTTTTGCTCTTTCATTTATTTGCTGATCTCATCTTTTGAGAAAGGCATCTTTGCTGAAACGCGTTAAGAGGATTACACTACAGTCAGCCCTGCTATATATCCTTGATGTGCTTATTACCATAGGATGTTTGTAAGTGTATTTGCTATGTTTTTTATTAAATGATTTTTAGCAATATTACACTATGTCTGTCCCTTTTTGGTTTATATCTTTACCAACGTTGGAGCTGGAATTTTGTCTATCCATGTCTGTTGCTGGTCCATACGGATACTTCTGAGGTCTTCCTATCCATTCGGAGCATCCACCATAAATTACAACAGCTTGTATGACCCACATGCTATACGGTATCTGAGTCCTACTCTTCTGGTGAGCGCATACAATTACTCCTTGTCGGTGTTGGGATTTGCTGCACACTGTGATCACGTTATACATGTTGGACTTTTCTTTATCACTCCATTCACTTGGGACTTTTATTCCAGTTGGATATACTTTTTATTCATTATATGATCGGATACACAGTATTCTTTTCACATGTTGCATTTTATATGTTCAAGTATACTTTATTGTTCTTAGCGCTGCACATTTTTATATATTTTTTATGGTTTCGGTCACTTTTTTGTCTGGTGATTAGTGCAAGCAGCTTATGTCTATAGGTAGCGCAGTATTTCCAACCCTATGTGCTTATGCTTATAGAAACATTGCATTAAATGATGGTTAATGGAAACTGGAAGGGGGGGGGGGAAGAGAAAGAGGGAAATGGTCCCCACATTCCTGAAACTTACAGGCTAGCTCAGGCAGTGACCGGTTCTGGAGGTGGGGGCATAGACCCCGCTGAGGGTGCATGAGGCCCATGAGCAGTGCGAAAAACGTCACACCCAGGAAGGAGTGTGGGTGGAGATGATTAGAATAATGCTGGGTAGCCACATAAAAAATGTATCTATATAGAATGAGTAAAAATAATAGTGAGTAAGTATATTCTATATAGAAAAGGCATCATGCTACTTGCATAGTATAGATGGAGAGTAGGAACGTGAAGTAGGGGATGGAATGGCTGAAAGGTGAGTAAAATAGAATGTGAGTAAGGGAATCAAAAGTAACCTCAGGACTGGATGTGATAAAAATGAAGTGATGAGAAGATGAACCAATGTGAGTGAGTATCAAAGAAAGAGGGTGAGTGAAGTCGGGTGCAATCGACTAAACACTATGCCTGGAAAGTTGCCACCACAGTGTTGACTGGTGGAAAAGAGGGATGTGCAAAAAGAAGATCAGGTGCTAAAATAAAAATAGCAAATTACCAGAAAGTAGATCCCAGAATAGGAGGCAAGTGTGCCCTGGATTCGCCAAGGACCGCTGACTCTAATGCACCCAGCGTCACGTCGGTGCATTAATAGGGACCCGCAGGGATGGCAGGCTGATGCCAAACCTTCCAGCGGTCTCTCTCTTATGCACTGAGATGAAAGAGCAGGCGTCTGCGTGTTGGCGCCAAAATGATTTCACACGTCGGCGCAGGACGTGACGCCGATGTGTGGCGGCCCCACCCACCCAATCCCCCGTGCTCATAGGAGCGTAGGGAGAAGGGGAGGGCACCCACCACCCATCGCAGCTCCCGGAGAGGACATCAGGGAATAGCCACAACAACCAGCCAGCAATGACAGAGCAAGCTGTGCAGTGAAATAAAACAAAATATCGGCCAGCAAATGTGTATTCAGTTATTGCATGTATCTGAGATATATAAATATATAAATATATATAAAGCTAATACATGTAACTAAAGTGCAAAGAACCACCTAACTGGTCTGGAGGGAATCTGTATTGACACAGCGTATTGGGCTAAAGGGGTATGAGCCATCATATGCGGTCAATGCACAGTGAAACAAAAGTATATGGACCTGTCAGTCAGAGTCATGTCTCTCCATCCCTAATTCGGCTGCAAGAAGGGGGAAGGGCAGGACTTTGAATGAGGCGCACGGTAGGATTTGCCGTGTGCCTCCATCCCTAATATCAATAGAAAATAAAAAGAGGTTTGGACTTTGAATGAGAGACATGACATGACAAGGCTGGTAGGGCAAAAATACCAAATTTATTGATACATGCAAAGAGGAGTAAACATGATGTAAAATACAAACATATTGAGTAAATGATGTGAAACTGGAATGGTAAAAACAAATATATAACCCCCAGATCAGATTAAAAAACCAGCATAGCAATAGGACACTAGTAACAAGGTAATTGGATGACATCATAACATCCATAGACTGATGCGTTTAGTGGACTAGATTCGCCACTTCTTCAGAGTAGGTGTATGATCCATGTCTATAAAAAATAATAAATATATGCGTATAGAAACATTGCATTAAATGATGGTTAATGGAAACTGGAAGGGGGGGGGGGGGAGGCAAAGAGGGAAATGGTCCCCACATTCCCGAAACTTACACAGTGGCTCAGGTAGTGACCGGTGCTGGAGGTGGGGGCATAGACCCGCATGCCTCCCATGGGAGCTGAGGGCGCATGAGGCCCGCGGGCAGGGCAAAAATCGTCACACACAGGAAGGAGTGTGGGTGGAGATGTTTAGAATAATGCTGGATAGCCACATAAAAAATGTATCTATATAGATTGAGTAAAAAATAATAGTGAGTAAGTATATACTATATAGAAAAGGCATCATGCTACTTGCATAGTATAGATGGAGAGTAGGAACGTGAAGAAGGGGATGGAATGGCTAAAAGGTAAAATAAAGTAAAATAGAATGTGAGTAAGGGAATCGAAAGTAACCCCAGGACTGGATGTGAGGAAAATGAAGTGATGAGAAGATGAACCAATGTGAGTGAGTATCAAAGAAAGAGGGTGAGTGAAGTCGGGTTCAACCGACTAAACACTATGCCTGGAAAGTTGACACCACAGTGTTGGCTGGAGGAAAAGAGGGATGTGCAAAAAGAAGATCAGGTGGTAAAATAAGAATAGCAAATTACCAGAGAGTAGATCCCATAATAGGATGGAAGTTTGCCCCGGATTCGCCAAGCTGACTCTAATGCACCCAGCGTCACGTCGGTGCATAAATGGGAACCCACAGGGACAGGAGGCTGATGCCAAACCATCCAGCGGTCTCTCTGATATGCACTGAGATGAAAGAGCAACCAGGCAGTGACCGGTGCTGGAGGTTATCACCAGGGAAAGTGCATTACTAAATGGGCATTACACCCTACACCTGCCAACAAGTGCGAATGACTGAAACTAATGTGCACTGCTTATTCCAAACAAATGGAAGTGAGGGTGGAAAAGGATAGATTCAGGATCTAACAGAAGTAGGTAAAAGGAGGCAGAAGAACACAGTAAAAAACATCTAACGAAAAATAGATTACAGGGCCATTAGGTAGTGGATGTGTTTAGAATATTTTTGGACAATAAAGATATAGTTTAGTGTTACTTTAGGTTAAAACCAACTCATCTATTCTAATTAAATGTTTCCTTGTGAAGCAACAGCAAAGTTTAGTTAAAGAGTCCTAACTCTCACCCATGGATAATATAGTTCTTTAGGGCCAGATGGCAGTACAGCATTTAGGATAAGTTATGTTACTGTACTGGTACACTAGTTTTATCAAGAAGGGTTAAGTATATACCCAATGTATTTAAAACACATGCTGTTATCTATTACTGTTTTTCATTTTTGATTTTGTCTCTGGTGGCTGCAGGAGTTTTTTCGTTTTTTAGTTTGTAATTTATTTTCTGCATGTGTCCTGCATACATAAGTACCTTTCCTATTACAGATTCAAGATCATTGTCCTTTTCATTTTTAAACTCATATATAAAGAATATTGGTTATTTCAACAATAGTCCATTCAGCCTAATGTTTTGTTTCTTCTTAATTTCTTTTAATTTAATTACATTTTTTTATTTTTTATTTTTTAATATTAAAATGAAATACTAATGTTATCCTTGCATTATGATCTTTCAAAAAATATCATCCAAAAAAATAAAAATAAAACATATCTAACTGCAGCATGATTAGGGTACTTCGAGTCAAGAATCTTGAGTTCAAAACCAACCCAGGTCACTACCTGCATGTCTGTATGTTCTGATCTTTGAATTTTTTATCTCTGTATATATCTGTATATATCATATCAGAACTGAGGACAGGTACTACTGTGAATGGTTCAATGTAATCTGTAAATTATGTGTTAAACAAATATCTGGAAAGCTTGAAGTGGTACTAAACAATATATTTATTCACCAAAAATCATCTGTACACATCCACCACTTAATGGCCATGCAATCTATTTTTCATGAAATCCTTTCTTACTGTATTTTTCTGCTTCCTTGTAACTTCCTCCAAAAGCCCCAGAAAAACTCATCTCCCTCCACCTCCCCCCTCACTTCCATTCATGTGGAAAAAGCAGTGCATGTTAGTTGTGGTCATGTGCACTCCTCTGTGCACACTACAAATCCCATAGTGAATCTCGGTAGTGGAGGGTTGCTACGCACCTACATATAGTGGAGAATGAACATTGCCACTCCATAACAGGAAATCAGATCACTTTTGAGTGAAGAATACATACATAGTATGTATATTTTTTAAACCAAAGTTTAGTGTCACTTTAATACAGTATAAATATGTGCCCGTGATACTGTCTTTTTTTGTAAATTGTGTGCATTCTTTATAGGGAGCCACCATATTTGAGCAACAGAATGCATAGAAGATTCCGCAAAGGCATATATAGATTATATAGATTACAACAAATAGGAGTTAAAGTGCATCTGTCTTAAAAGCGTTCCTTTAGGTCAAAAGTGGTTTTAGACCAGCTAGAAAACAGTGATAGTGAATTGGAATTACTTACAGAATTGAGCGATAGTGATTTCTGGGGAAATTCGTCATCGGGCACTGAAAGTGACGACAGCGGCGATTCTGCGACTGAGCTCAGTGATGTGCGAACTTGGTGCTCTATTGGCTGCGGTGCGGATCAGGCAGCACCTCCAAGATTCCCATTTACTGGAGTACCTGATATGAAAGTAGACATTGAACACGACAACCCCTTGGCATACTTAGAATTATTTCTCACCGATGAGGTTACTGAAAAAATAGTTACTGAGACAAACCGGTACAAAGAGCAACAATTGACTACTCTGCATCCAAAGTTTTCAAGAAGCAGAAAGTGGGAACCAGTGACCAAAGAGGACATTTGGAAATTTCTGGGCCAAATAATACTTCAGGGAGTGGTGGGGAAAACCCTGCAGAAGTGGTATTGGACAACTAATACATTACTTGCCACTCCATTCTTTGGCACGGTCATGTCAGAGTACAGATTTTCCCTGATCATTAAATATTTACACTTCGAAAACAATTTGATTGAAGAATCTTTCATCAAAGAATTTGATGAAACTACTCATCCTGCTCCAAAACTAAAGAAAATTTGGTAAGTATCTCAAATAGAGTTGAGCGAACACCTGGATGTCCAGGTTCCGCGGGTTCGGCCGAACTTGAAAAAAAAGTCTGGGTTCGTGACCCGAACTTAACCCTAACTTTACCCCGATCCCGAACCCCATTGAAGTCAATGGTGACCCGAACTTTGGAGCACTAAAATGGCTCTAAAAAAACATGGAAAGGGCTAGAGGGCTGCAAATGGCAACAAAATCTTCTTAAGAGCATGGCAAGTGCTCTGCAAACAAATGTGAATAGGGAAATAACTTAAAATAACATAAAAAAACCTAAAAATAAAAATGAATAGGGTTGAGCGGACACCTAGATGTCCGTGTTCGACGGGTTCGGCCGAACTTTAAAAAAAAGTCCGGGTCCGTGTCCCGGACTTTTACCGAACTTTTCCCGGACACCGAACCCCATTGAAGTCAATGGGGACCCGAACTTTAAGGCACTAAAATGGCTCTAAAACACCAATGGAAAGGGCTAGAGTGCTGCAAAAATCTCACAAACTTTTTCCAATCAAAGAAAAACAATTAAAAGAACATCTTGAGGTGTATAATCGAAATATTCTAATCAAGAAACAGCAGAAGTTTGCACGTGACACCACTGCATTTGCCCACAAAAAGGCATACAGATGGAATGCCACCAGACCTTTGCTGTTTCCAGCAAACAATACAAATCAACGTTCACTTCCTCCCCCCACTGCCCATCCCAAAGGGACTTCCATTAATAATTCACAGAATTCAAAGAAACAAAAATCAACAACAATGAAACGCACATATCAAGAAGAAACTAGTTTGACCCAATCCACTAAAAAATCTAATGTCAAACACGATCATAGCACCAATCTATCTTTGTTTAAACCTGCTACACCGTTACCTGAATCACAACCTGACACACTTCCCAACATGGCTCACCCCCATACACAGACACTCCCGCACAATTCCAATCCGACACCAACCTCACTGGCCTCCACTATAAACCTACAGGACTCAACTTTTTTAGAGTTGATTCACATGAGAGCCCCCACTTTCACTCCAACCCCTCCCAACTAAATTCCACATTGGCACCTCCATCCACAAACCAATCCATTCCCAGTCCTGCATGCACCGATTTATCCGTTATCAATTTATCAGATTACACCCTATCTCCAGATGAAATTGAGGTTTTGTCCAAAGGCCTCAGTTTCTGTCCTAGCATGAAATTGGATAGGTTCGATTTCATCAAAGATTTGCACCTTTTCGCTCGGAAATTGAACTTTAAAATTCAATTTGACAGTAACAAGATCATAGAGACCTCGCAATCCCAAAAAGACCCAATTCTTGACACATTAATTTCATTACTTGAGGAAAACGAAGACTTAATTGACCGGGTAGACCTGCCTTCCTTATTGGCAGGTGTTGACCCACACAAGTCGACACCCATTGGCCACGATCTGTCTCTTAAGAAAAAATCTGACAAATTCCCCCAAACTTCCAATCCACACGTTGCCACCTTTGTCAAACTCGTGACCAAGGAGATTGAAAAGCTTAATATCAAAAAACCAGTTAAAACCAATATTACTTCCAATCAAAAGTTAGCGATTCAAAAACTCAAACAAAACTCATCGGTCACGATAAAGCAAGCTGACAAGGGCGGCAACGTTGTCGTCATGAACAATGGCGACTATGTTGCAATGTGTCTAAAGATTTTGAGGAACCCTAGGTGGTATAGGAGAATTCCAGCTGATATTGTCACCAAATACCAGCTGGAATTCTACAAGATTGTTGACATGGCGTATCTCAACACAATCATTCCCAAGCACACCTGGGAATATGTCCGCACTGCCTTCCCTGTTACCCCTACTTTTTACGCCCTCCCCAAGATACACAAGGACGCCACTAATCCACCAGGGCGTCCTATTATCTCGGGGAGGGGTTCGGTGACAGATAATGCGAGTAAATTAGTCGACACGTTCTTAAAACCTTTTGTAGTTGCATTACCATCTCATGTGCGAGACACAATACATTTCTTACAACAAATACAAAATGTGGTGGTTCCCGACAATTGTCTACTGGTCACGATAGACGTCGAGGCCTTATATAGTTCCATCCCGCATGACCAGGGTTTGGCAGCAATAAGACATACATTAATGCAAGGACAAAGTTTGAATGCCTACGGTGAATTCATCCTGTCCATCCTACAATTTATACTAACACATAACGTGTTTACGTTTAACGGTTCCCACTACCTCCAGGTGCAGGGCGTAGCGATGGGCACATGCTGTGCCCCATCCTACGCCAATCTGTACCTGGGGGAGTGGGAACACGCTCTCCTGCACGATGATGACACCACAATGTATACGGACCACATTATAATGTGGGTCCGCTACATCGATGATGTGTTCATGCTTTGGCATGGACCAGTAGACCTTTTGGAGAAATGGATGGACAGGATGAACAAAAACGAATTCAACTTGAACTTTACCATGAATTACGACATGCGCCAAGTCACCTTCTTGGATGTGGAGATCCACAAGGGCGACGATGGTGTTCTCCACAGTGGGCTTTATCGAAAGCCCACTGCTGGAAACACCATACTCCACGCCTCGAGCTTCCACCCACACAATCTGGTTTGCTCAATCCCCTATGGCCAATATTTTCGTGCTAGACGAAATTGCACTGACTCTGCCAGTTTTCAAAAAGCGGCAGACGATCTGCGATGTAGACTCTTAGCTAGAGGCTACACAAAAACTACTTTGAAAAAAGCATATAAAAAAGCACTAGCTATTGATAGAGCACAACTGTTGATTCCTAAGACCCCTAAACCCATCGATAACAGCCTGAGAATCATCACAAAATATTCAGAACAACATCCTGAAATTAAGATATTGGCACATGCTCTCTCTCGATCCTATCGTGGGCAAACATGTGGCGGCATATCCTCAACTCACCTATAAAAAGGTGCCTGCCCTGAGAGATCAACTCGTACAAAGTGAATTTATAGCCAATAGAGGCAAAGATCACTGTAAATTCAAAGGAACCTTTATATGTGGAACATGCAAGTATTGTAGATACATGTATACAAGCAAAAACCCAATTTTACCCAACGGACAGGTCTTTAGGCCACAACACTTTGCCAACTGCCGCACCCATGGAGTGGTATACTTGCTCCTCTGTGGGTGCGGCTGTTTTTATGTTGGCAAGACTAAACTTGAATTTACGAAACGAGCATGTAGACACATAAAAAGTATTACAACACGTGACCCTGATTTGCCACTTGGACGCCACGCCGCTTTAGTCCACCCAGATAGAATCCCCAAGATCAAATTTTTGATCTTGGACAGGATACATCCTAACCCCAGAGGAGGGGACTGGAATAAGACCCTCCTCCAAATGGAGTTACGATGGATATACCGCTTGAGAGCAACTGAACCACCAGGACTCAACGATCAAATATCCTTCAGACCATTTCTTGAGGGATTTACCTCTGGAGGCATGGAAAAATAGGCCCGTGATAAGACTGCCTTCATTATATTTGTGGATAAATCTGCTTTATCCCAAAAGTGACTTTTTAACAGGCTTAAGAAGTGGGCCTCTCTCCCTCCCTTTTTTTGTTTATTCGTTTTCCTATTTTTGGTTGTCTACCCTTCCCTTTTCCCCCTTCCTTCCCCCTTTTTTCATATGTCTTTGATGTATTATCTGCATTCTGTCTTGATATCCTCGCATTTGTAACAAATGGTATAGCATGTCCCACTTTGCCACTTTAGGGGATAAGTCCCTTGAATTTGTTCTGGTTACACTTATGTATTTATATAGTCGATACCTATGCACACTTATGAGAGGACTACTGAACCCTGGACAATTCTAGGCTCAGTAGACTGTAATCTCCTTTGCTTTAGATTTTTGATACATAGATATGCCCTTTTTTCTTCCTGGACACTCCTGGACGTGATCAGCAGTTGCCTTCCAGAGAGAATTTTCCTTGCTCTCTGGAATCGCTTTGGTAGCAGCCTGGCACGGTGACAGCGGACACCACCTAGTGGCGTCCGCTTGAGATGCATGCATCTTCCATCCCGATCTCTAGCTGAGATTGGTTCCACGCAGACAGAGCGTATCCCGTGCCGGTGGAACGCATCGGCCGTCCGCACTCCCGCCGGATCACTTCCGGTTGGGGGCGTGTGCGGCCGCTGCGTTTCAGGGAACCTTATCGGCAATCAGCTGAGCAAGCGGCGTCATCCAGCTGATGATCGTTTCAGCTGATGGCGCTGCCTTTAAAGTCCTGCCTGTCCGGCATGAGAGCTGCTTGCTCCCTCGCCGGACACGCAGGATCTTTCATGCTCCAACATCCATCGGGGATATTTGAACCGCTCTGGCTATAGGTAAGAAATTTAGCCTGCTCTTCAACATTACTCCGCCCAGCTCTATCCATGATGACAGCCTCTAGTTACCTGTACCAAGCAGATACATTGTAATGTCTTTACAAATAAGACACTCTGCTCCATTGTGACAATGTTGCAAGCTTTTTTGATTATATGGGATTTTTTTTTATATGCGTTTGACTTTACAGTCTAGCATTTATTCCCTTACATTATGTTCTCCATGTACCTTATAACACTGATGGCTGTCTGCTTTCATGGACGTTTTTGAGCGATGTTTGGGCACTTTTTGATACATATTTTTCTATTTCTGTTTGAGCATACATTTTGGTTAATTGCTCAAATTTTTGTTCAGCAGAACTGCTGTGAATAGGTTCCAGCTGCTCCCATCTAGCCTCTGACCGAGACTAGCTAGCGGACAGTTGCTGACCACCTGGATCCAGGAGTTCATCCAAGACCCCTAGACTCTCTAGGATAACCAGAAGGCACCCCTAGTGGACAACGTTGGCATGCTCACCCTTTGCTTTTAACTCTGAGGCAGGCTATCCATACCTCCCATTACAGTGAACTATGTAAGTAGATTACACATGTTAACCCTCAATGCATTGTATGTTTTTTTGCAATATGTGATAATTAATTGTTTTATGATAATTATCTACAGACCACCCTCCAAGGGCACCCCTGAGGAAGGAGTTAATTCATACTCCGAAACGCGTCGGGTCAAACCCGGGGGTTCAGTGGTCCAAGTTGCACTGGTTCATGTGGAGTATTTTACAGCTTGCCTATTGTTTTTATTCTTTTGTATAAGATAATAAAGTTTCTTACATTTTACTTACTTTATTTGTCGTCTAAATTTGGTGCCTTAAAAGTCCCACCCAAGGGGAACCTTTTTTGGTTGTGATTTCCATTTTGGGGATGTGGCACCTTGGGGACTATACAGCATGAGCAACATTTCTTTGTACAATTACTATTGTTTGTACACCTAAAAGGATGGATGAGGAGGAGGAGGAGGAGTATAGAACAGGCAGCACCCTCAAAGCTTCAGAAGTATGAGATTGTGTTCACTGTACCCCACAAAGATTGTGTTCACTGTACCCCACAAAGATTGTGTTCACTGTACCCCACAAAGGTTTTGTTCACTGCACCCCACAAAGATTGTGTTCACTGTACCCCACAAAGGTTTTGTTCACTGCACCCCACAAAGATTGTGTTCACTGTACCCCATAAAGATTGTGTTCACTGCACCCCAAAAGGATTGTCTTCTCTGCACCCCACAAAGATTGTGTTCACTGTACCCCACAAAGGTTTTGTTCACTGCACCCCACAAAGATTGTGTTCACTGCACCCCACAAAGATTGTGTTCACTGTACCCCACAAAGGTTTTGTTCACTGCACCCCACAAAGATTGTGTTCACTGTACCCCACAAAGATTGTGTTCACTGCACTCCAAAAGGATTGTCTTCACTGCACCCCACAAAGATTGTGTTCACTGTACCCCACAAAGGTTTTGTTCACTGCACCCCACAAA
Organism: Pelophylax lessonae; assembly: GCF_965119305.1. Taxonomy (NCBI): domain Eukaryota; kingdom Metazoa; phylum Chordata; class Amphibia; order Anura; family Ranidae; genus Pelophylax; species Pelophylax lessonae. The sequence goes on along the minus strand of NC_138770.1, from coordinate 542,424,877 downwards.
GATTGTGTTCACTGTACCCCACAAAGGTTTTGTTCACTGCACCCCACAAAGATTGTGTTCACTGTACCCCCCAAAGATTTTGTTCACTGCACCCCACAAGGATTGTCTTCACTGCACCCCACAAGGATTGTCTTCACTGCACCCCACAAAGATTGTGTTCACTGTACCCCACAAATATTTTGTTCACTGCACCCCACAAAGATTGTGTTCACTGTACCCCACAAAGATTTTGTTCACTGCACTCCAAAAGGATTGTCTTCACTGCACCCCACAAAGATTGTGTTCACTGTACCCCACAAAGGTTTTGTTCACTGCACCCCACAAAGATTGTGTTCACTGTACCCCCCAAAGATTTTGTTCACTGCACCCCACAAGGATTGTCTTCACTGCACCCCACAAGGAATGTCTTCACTGCACCCCACAAGGATTGTCTTCACTGCACCCCACAAAGATTGTGTTCACTGCACCCCACAAAGATTGTGTTCACTGTACCCCACAAAGGTTTTGTTCACTGCACCCCACAAAGATTGTGTTCACTGTACCCCACAAAGATTGTGTTCACTGCACTACAAAAAGATTGTCTTCACTGCACCCCACAAAGATTGTGTTCACTGTACCCCACAAAGGTTTTGTTCACTGCACCCCACAAAGATTGTGTTCACTGTACCCCACAAAGGTTTTGTTCACTGCACCCCACAAAGATTGTGTTCACTGTACCCCACAAAGATTGTGTTAACTGTACCCCACAAAGGTTTTGTTCACTGCACCCCACAAAGATTGTGTTCACTGTACCCCACAAAGGTTGTGTTCACTGCACCCCACAAAGGTTTTGTTCACTGCACCCCACAAAGATTGTGTTCACTGCACCCCACAAAGATTGTGTTCACTGTACCCCACAAAGGTTTTGTTCACTGCACCCCACAAAGATTGTGTTCACTGTACCCCACAAAGATTGTGTTCACTGCACTCCAAAAGGATTGTCTTCACTGCACCCCACAAAGATTGTGTTCACTGTACCCCACAAAGGTTTTGTTCACTGCACCCCACAAAGATTGTGTTCACTGTACCCCACAAAGGTTTTGTTCACTGCACCCCACAAAGATTGTGTTCACTGTACCCCCCAAAGATTTTGTTCACTGCACCCCACAAGGATTGTCTTCACTGCACCCCACAAGGATTGTCTTCACTGCACCCCACAAGGATTGTCTTCACTGCACCCCACAAAGATTGTGTTCACTGCACCCCACAAAGGTTTTGTTCACTGCACCCCACAAAGATTGTGTTCACTGTACCCCACAAATATTTTGTTCACTGCACCCCACAAAGATTGTGTTCACTGTACCCCACAAAGATTTTGTTCACTGCACTCCAAAAGGATTGTCTTCACTGCACCCCACAAAGATTGTGTTCACTGTACCCCACAAAGGTTTTGTTCACTGCACCCCACAAAGATTGTGTTCACTGTACCCCCCAAAGATTTTGTTCACTGCACCCCACAAGGATTGTCTTCACTGCACCCCACAAGGAATGTCTTCACTGCACCCCACAAGGATTGTCTTCACTGCACCCCACAAAGATTGTGTTCACTGCACCCCACAAAGATTGTGTTCACTGTACCCCACAAAGGTTTTGTTCACTGCACCCCACAAAGATTGTGTTCACTGTACCCCACAAAGATTGTGTTCACTGCACTACAAAAAGATTGTCTTCACTGCACCCCACAAAGATTGTGTTCACTGTACCCCACAAAGGTTTTGTTCACTGCACCCCACAAAGATTGTGTTCACTGTACCCCACAAAGGTTTTGTTCACTGCACCCCACAAAGATTGTGTTCACTGTACCCCCCAAAGATTTTGTTCACTGCACCCCACAAAGATTGTCTTCACTGCACCCCACAAGGATTGTCTTCACTGCACCCCACAAGGATTGTCTTCATTGCACCCCACAAAGATTGTGTTCACTGTACCCCACAAAGATTTTGTTCACTGCACCCCACAAAGATTGTGTTCACTGTACCCCACAAATATTTTGTTCACAGCACTCCAAAAGGATTGTCTTCACTGTACCCCACAAAGATTTTGTTCACTGCACTCCAAAAGGATTGTCTTCACTGCACCCCACAAAGATTGTGTTCACTGTACCCCACAAAGGTTTTGTTCACTGCACCCCACAAAGATTGTGTTCACTGTACCCCCCAAAGATTTTGTTCACTGCACCCCACAAGGATTGTCTTCACTGCACCCCACAAGGAATGTCTTCACTGCACCCCACAAGGATTGTCTTCACTGCACCCCACAAAGATTGTGTTCACTGCACCCCACAAAGATTGTGTTCACTGTACCCCACAAAGGTTTTGTTCACTGCACCCCACAAAGATTGTGTTCACTGTACCCCACAAAGATTGTGTTCACTGCACTACAAAAAGATTGTCTTCACTGCACCCCACAAAGATTGTGTTCACTGTACCCCACAAAGGTTTTGTTCACTGCACCCCACAAAGATTGTGTTCACTGTACCCCACAAAGGTTTTGTTCACTGCACCCCACAAAGATTGTGTTCACTGTACCCCCCAAAGATTTTGTTCACTGCACCCCACAAAGATTGTCTTCACTGCACCCCACAAGGATTGTCTTCACTGCACCCCACAAGGATTGTCTTCATTGCACCCCACAAAGATTGTGTTCACTGTACCCCACAAAGATTTTGTTCACTGCACCCCACAAAGATTGTGTTCACTGTACCCCACAAATATTTTGTTCACAGCACTCCAAAAGGATTGTCTTCACTGCACCCCACAAAGATTGTGTTCACTGTACCCCACAAAGGTTTTGTTCACTGCACCCCACAAAGATTGTGTTCACTGTACCCCACAAAGGTTTTGTTCACTGCACCCCACAAAGATTGTGTTCACTGTACCCCACAAAGATTGTGTTCACTGTACCCCACAAAGGTTTTGTTCACTGCACCCCACAAAGATTGTGTTCACTGTACCCCACAAAGGTTGTGTTCACTGCACCCCACAAAGGTTTTGTTCACTGCACCCCACAAAGATTGTGTTCACTGCACCCCACAAAGATTGTGTTCACTGTACCCCACAAAGGTTTTGTTCATTGCACCCCACAAAGATTGTGTTCACTGTACCCCACAAAGATTGTGTTCACTGCACTCCAAAAGGATTGTCTTCACTGCACCCCACAAAGATTGTGTTCACTGTACCCCACAAAGGTTTTGTTCACTGCACCCCACAAAGATTGTGTTCACTGTACCCCACAAAGGTTTTGTTCACTGCACCCCACAAAGATTGTGTTCACTGTACCCCCCAAAGATTTTGTTCACTGCACCCCACAAGGATTGTCTTCACTGCACCCCACAAGGATTGTCTTCACTGCACCCCACAAAGATTGTGTTCACTGCACCCCACAAAGGTTTTGTTCACTGCACCCCACAAAGATTGTGTTCACTGTACCCCCCCAAAGATTTTGTTCACTGCACCCCACAAGGATTGTCTTCTCTGCACCCCACAAAGATTGTGTTCACTGTACCCCCCAAAGATTTTGTTCACTGCACCCCACAAGGATTGTCTTCACTGAACCCCACAAGGATTGTCTTCACTGCACCCCACAAAGATTGTGTTCACTGTATCCCCACAAAGGTTTTGTTCACTGCACCCCACAAAGATTGTGTTCACTGTACCCCCCAAAGATTTTGTTCACTGCACCCCACAAGGATTGTCTTCACTGCACCCCACAAGGATTGTCTTCACTGCACCCCACAAAGATTGTGTTCACTGCACCCCACAAAGGTTTTGTTCACTGCACCCCACAAAGATTGTGTTCACTGTACCCCCCCAAAGATTTTGTTCACTGCACCCCACAAGGATTGTCTTCTCTGCACCCCACAAAGATTGTGTTCACTGTACCCCCCAAAGATTTTGTTCACTGCACCCCACAAGGATTGTCTTCACTGCACCCCGCAAGGATTGTCTTCACTGCACCCCACAAAGATTGTGTTCACTGTACCCCCACAAAGGTTTTGTTCACTGCACCCCACAAAGATTTTGTTCACTGCACTCCAAAAGGATTGTGTTCACTGCACCCCAAAAAGATTGTGTTCACTGCAGCCCACACACAGAAAAATGGATGTGGATCACTGACACCTGCCTATCTCCTATCCCACACCACACAGCAATATCTATTGTAGTTTGTAGAACACACTTTCCCTAAAATTCAGCAGACTCTGTCCCTAACAGGATTGAGAAGAGATCGTAGATCAGGAGAACTAAGTGCAGACCCCACCCCACACAGCAATATCGATTGTAGTTTGTAGAACACACTGACCCTATAATTCAGCAGACTCTATCCCTAAAATGCCTACAACTCGCCCTGCCTAAACACTCCGACCTGTCCCTCAATTCTATCCGGACACAAATGGTTTTTTCCTGCCTATCTTTCCCTAATCAGCAGCCAGCACGTTGATGTGTGCTCTGTCCCTGATCTAAGCAGCATAATGACGCCGCTGCGGCTGCCTCGAACTTATAAAGACTTGGTCACATGCTTCAGACGGCCAATCACAGCTACTGAGACATTTGCAGACATGGCTGGGATGGCTTAAGGCACACCAGTTAAACGATTGTTGATTGGCTGTTGAAAGCCCGCCATGAAAAGAGCGCCAAAGCATGCAAAACCCGGAAATAAAACGACCGAACACGGATTTTTACCCGAATATACAGTAAAGTGTCCGTGTTCGTGTTCGGGTAACAAAAATCCAATTATTCGGTACGAACACGAATAATACAGATCGTGTTCGCTCAACACTAAAAATGAATCATCTCGATCTAGGAGGACGAGGCCCATATGGAGTAGGAGGTTGAGGTGGCGGTGGATGTGGCGGTGTAGGTGGAAGCGGCGGTGGAGGAGGACGAGGTAGCCAACACTGGTTTTTGTTTTTAATTTTACATTTCTTTTTAAATTAGGGTACACCCCAAAAGAGTGAGAAAGATCAAAAATACAACAATGGCTGGGTATGGCCGGTATACATATCTATTCTGCACAAGGTACGGACAAGTCCTGTGGGATCCATGCCTGGTTCATTTTAATGAACGTGAGCTTGTCCACAATGGCTCTGGAAAGGCGGCTGCACTTGTCTGTGATAACGCCCCCAGCCGTGCTAAATACACGTTCAGGTAATACACTGGCTGCATGGCAGGCCAGCACCTCCAAGGCGTAAAGGGCAAGCTCAGGCCATTTGCCCAATTTGGAGACCCAGAAGTTGAAGGGGGCAGACCCGTCATTCAGTACGTGTATAGTACGTAAGGAAGGGTAAGGAACTGTATATGGTAAGAAACAGTGATGGCGGCAGGGGGGGCTTTTTTCCCCCTTCTGGGTTGAGTCTGGTCTTGGAAAAGGTATGTGTCCCTGGTTGTGGGCCAGGCTCTCCCAAAGCTGTCTAAGTTCTGAGGCATTCTGGTAGGGACGGGGCTGCACTGGTCTTGCCAGGGACCGGGATTCTGAAAAGCCTGTGGTGTGTGTGCCCCTGGAGTGGCAGTCCAAGGGTGCCATAATTCATGGTGGATGGCAACACTATGAGTATGGCACCAAGGACACTGCACTTCCTACACACGTTTTTCACACCTGCCTCTAGGACCGGGCCTTTTGGTCAGGAGTCAGGACCAGAGGAATTTTTTATTCCTGGTCGAAGGGCCTGCCATAGTATTGCAACGTGGCACTAACCTTGCACTTCTTCTTCACTATCCCTTTCCCCACTTGTATGTGTTGTGTGTCTCACGTTTTGTGTTTTTTATTGTGGCGGTACACTTTATTTTGAACAGCGTGATTAGTAGGATGTAGGTCCTTGGGCCTGTCCCTGAAAGTCTTGGGAGGGGGTGGATATGGCCTTCTGGCTTGGTTCACCCTCACTCATGGGGTCTCTCTTCGGGAGAGCCCCACCTAGTACTTGGGGTGGTCTGTTTCAGCAGACCCCCTAAAGAATGGGGCTGCCTGGTTTCGGCCAGGTTAGCCAGTGTAAGTACCCCAGTCCCTGTCAGGAGCCTTGCGCCCTGGGGGATCAGGGTCAGGGACCATGTTTACACCCTGTGCACTTTTTGTGTTTCACTTTGATAGTCTGAGTGTGTTCACACACCACGGGCTTAAAAAAAAAAACAGCTGGTGGTCCTGGTTGTTGTGGCTTGCCGACAAAGCTTTTCCAACATTTCATACATGCTAACCCTGCCTTCTGAGGTGCTGGCGGTGCCCTGGTTGCGTTGGCGACTTCCTCCTCCTCTGCCTTTACCTTGTGCTTCCACTGTACCCCCGCTGTCAGGTGGGAATGCCACCAGCATCGCTTCTTGACCTTTTGGCTAAGATCAAGTGTAGTATCTGTTGTTATCAGTTATCTGGGTGTCACCCTGCTGTAAACATGGTTCCTCCTCCTCATTCTCCACCTCGTCATCCTCCAGAACTGTGCCCTTGCTGGACAATTGTGTACCTGGCGTTTGTGGGTGCAGGAACCCACCCTCGGAGCCACTTGTGAATGTCTGCCCTGAAAGCCTTGGAAATAATCACTGCTCCGGATGCGGAGGCGGTAGTGGATGAGGATGAGGAAGCGGAGTAGGAGGAGTTAGCAACAGGAGTCAAACTGAAGCTCCCTGCAATCCTCGGTGGTGGAAGGAGATGCGCCAAACAAATTTAAAGGGTGTATCTCACAGTAACATAATCAGCAAACGCTGCAAAATTATTAATTTTCCCCTAAATGGATGTTTATTGAATAGCAGAATAGAACAACAGTATCCAAAGGGTGTATCTCACACGTACAGATACAGACTAGGCCACAATTTAATATCTTTCTTTCCCCTAAATGGGTGTTTATTGAATAGCAGAATAGAACAACAGTATCCAACGGGTGTATCTCACAGTAAAATATGCAGACTAGGACGCAATTTTTTTTTCCCTAAATGGGTTTTTATTGAAAAGCAGAATAGAACAACAGTATCCAACAGGTGTATCTCACAGTAAAATATGCAGATTAGGCCACAATTTTTTTTTCCCTAAATGGGTTTTTATTGAAAAGCAGAATAGAACAACAGTATCCAATGGGTGCATCTCACAGTAAGATATGCAGACTAGGCTGCAATTTTTTTTCCCTAAATGGGTTTTTATTGAAAAGCGGAATAGAACAGTATGCAACGGGTGTATCTCACAGTAAAATATGCAGACTAGGCAGCAATTTCATTTTTTTCCCTAAATGGGTGTTTATTGAATAGCGGAATAGAACCACAGCATCCAAAGGGTGTATCTCACAGTAACATATGAATGAAAAATGTTTATTTTTCCCTTAAATTGTTGATTTTTGAATAGCAGATTAGAACAACAGTGTCTAAACACTGTATGTCACTGTAAAATATGAAGGAAAAAGTTTTCTTTTTTTAAATCCATATTAAGCAGACACATATGCACAGAGCTTGCATTACATGGCTGCTACACGCCGCACGCCTAACAGGTTGGATACTGTTGTTGTTCTATTCTGCTATTGAGTAAAAAAAAACATTTGAATGAAAACCTGAAAAATATTTTTTTTTTCCCCTTAAATTGTTGATTTTTGAATAGCAGATTAGAACAGCAGTGTCTAAACACTGTATGTCACTGTAAAAAAGTTTTTTTTTAATCCAGATTAAGCAGACACAAATGCACTGAGCTTGCATTACATGGCTGCTACACGCCGCACGCCGCCCACCTAACAGACTGATAAAAGTTTTTTTTTCTCCCTCCTCCTCACTGGGCTCAGGTCAGAGCTAAAAGATTGTGCACTGCAACCCCACACAATAAAATCGATGTAGATCGCTGTCTGATTAAAGAAGATTCTTCCTATTCTTTTCCTGAAAGCAATCTCCAGCCTGCCCCTACAATCATCTCCTATCTCTCCCTCAGCAGCATCAGGAACCTCTCCCTACAGTAGTTAGAGCAGAGTGATGTGCAGCGCTATGTGACTCCAGCTTATATAGAGGCTGGGTCACATGCTGCACTGGCCAATCACAGCCATGCCATTGGTAGGCATGGCTGTGATGGCTTCTAAGGGCACACTAGTTAAACGCTTGTTGATTGCCTGCCCTGCAGCTGTTGAAACCGCTCCATTAAAACCACGCCAAAACATTAAAACCGCACCAAAACATTAAATAAAATTACCAAACAATGGACTGTGTCCCGAATATACAGTAAAATGTTCGGATCCGTGTCTGAGTACTGAACACCCAAAAGTCCGGTACGATCCCGAACAATACAGTCCGGGCTTGCTCAACCCTAATCTCAACTGATTCAAAAAAATTTCCAATGGAGCTATGTGTCAAAAAGAGATATCAGCATAGATGAAAGTCTAATGGCCTACAGGGGAAGGCTCAGCTGGGTACAATACATTGCAAAGAGGGTACGATTTTGCATAAAATCCTACATGCTATGCGAATCATCAACTGGCTACATTTGAAATCCAGTCATATACAGTATCTCACAAAAGTGAGCACACCCCTCACATTTTTGTAAATATTTTATTCTATCTTTTCATGTGACAACACTGAAGATTTGACACTTTGCTACAATGTAAAGTAGGGAGTGTACAGCTTGTATAATAGTGTAAATTTAACCTTTAAAATAACTCAACACACAGCCATTGATGTCTAAACCGCTGGCAACAAAAGTGAGTACACCCCTAAGTCAAAATGTCCAAATTGGGCCCAAAGTGTCAACATTTTGTGTGGCCACCATTATTTTCCAGCACTGCTTTAACCCTCTTGGGCATAGAATTCACCAGAGCATCACAGGTTGCCACTGGACTCCTCTTCCACTCCTCCATGACAACATCACGGAGCTGGTGGATGTTAGAGACCTTGCGCTGCTCCACCTTCTGTTTTAGGATGCCCCACAGATGCTCAATAAAGTTTAGGTCTTGAGACATGCTTGGCCAGTCAATCACCTATACCCTCAGCTTCTTTAGCAAGGCAGTGGTCTTCTTGGAGGTGTGTTTGGGGTCGTTATCATGTTGGAATAGTGCCCTGTGGCCCAGTCTCCAAAGGGAGGGGATCATGCTCTGCTTCAGTATGTCAAAGTACATGTTGGCATTCATGGTTCCCTTAATGAACTGTAGCTCCCCAGTGTCGGCAGCACTCATGCAGCCCCAAACCATGACACTCCCACCACCATGCTTGACTGTAGGCAATACACACGTGTCTTTGTACCTCTCACCTGGTTGCCACACCACATGCTTGACACAATCTGAACTAAATACATGTATCTTGGTCTCATCAGACCACAGGACATGGTTCCAGTAATCCATGTCCTTAGTCTGCTTGTCTTCAGCAAACTGTTTGCGGGCTTTCTTGTGCATCATCTTTAGAAGAGGCTTTCTTCTGGGATGACAGCCATGTGGACCAGTTTGATGCAGTGTGCGGTGCATGGTCTGAGCACTGTCAGGCTAACCCCCCCACCCCTTCAATCTCTGCAGCAAAGCTGACAGCACTCATACATCTATTTCCCAAAGTAAACTTCTAGATATGACGCTGAGCATTTGCACTCAACTTCTTTGGTCGGCCATGGTGAGGCCTGAGTGGAACCTGTACTTTTAAACCACTGTATGGTCTTGGCCACCGTGCTGCAGCTCATTTTCAAGGTCCTGGCAATCTTATTTTATCCTAGGCCATTTTTATGTAGAGCACACATTTTTTCTTTCAGATCCTCAGAGAGTTTTTTGCCATGAGGTGCCATGTTGAACTTCCAGTGACCAGTATGAGAGAGTGAGAGCGATAACACCAAATTTAACACATCTGCTCCCCATTCACACCTTAGACCTTGTAACACTAACGAGTCACATGACACCGGGAAGGGAAATGGTTAATTGGGCCCAATTTGGACATTTCAACTTAGGGGTGTACTCACTTTTGTTGCTATCAGTTTAGACATAAATGGCTGTGTGTTGAGTGTTTTTGAGGGGACAGCAAATTTACAGTGTTATGCAAGCTGTACACTTACTACTTCACATTGTAGAAAAGTGTCCTTTCTTCAGTGTTTTCACATGAAAAGATAGAATCAAATATTTACAAAAATGTGAGAGGTGTACTCACTTTTGTGAGATACTGTAAGTAAAATTCCCCTGAATCTATGGTAAATGCATAAAGATGTTTAACCATGACATTGCTTGATAGTAATCCACTACTAAATACACCTCAAACAAATTCATAAATAAAAACGACTTGCTTCGTTATTTAAAAAACTAAAATTACTACAATAACACAAATAAAACAATACATGAAAAGTGCTGATGAAGCAATTAAGATCTAGCTCAATGTTTAACCCCCTTGGCACCAAACTTTTTAATAGAAAAATCCACTTAGTTTCTCTTTGCGATAAGTCTCTGACCCTATTTGAACCTCTCAGAGTGGTAGACACAATCAATACCACAAAACTGTAGAGGTGTGGGATCTCTGTTGTGTTTATCTCTAAAATGTAGAGATACACTATGTTTTTAAAACCCTTCTTAATGTTAGCAATATGTTCAGCTATTCGAATACGGAAAAGTCTCTTTGTTCTTACCACTTAATAAAGGCCACATGGAAACCACAATAAATAAACCACGTGTTGTATTACATGTGATGAATTCATCTATGGTGAAAGTTTTATTATATACATTAGTGAAGTATGTTCTCCCCCTGTTACTAATCTGTACCGTCCTGCAGGAGATGCATTTCCGGCATGCTCCTCCTCTTCAGCACGTCATAGCTGAGCAAGTTTCTCCTGGAATATAAAAATAATAATGGTCAGTAATGACACAATTGAGACAGGAAGCACAGATGAGACATGGCTCCCAGGAACTCACTGCTGGTGCTTGATTTAGCAAATTACATATGCCCCAATTGTACCAATTTCTCTGTGCACACTACTATGCAGTTTGAAGGCTGTACAGAGGGTCCATGAACCCCCAACCATATACAGTATGTCAAGGTGATCCTGAGGTCTGAATGCTAAAGGAGTGGGGATGGTATCTGGGGTCTAAATATTAAAGCGGAGTTCCGGGCACAAAATCAATATTTTTTTTTGTGCCCGTCCGCTAGTTCGACATCACCTGAAAAGGAATTGGATAGTTAGGTTTTTTTTTTTGTTTACTCACCTTGTAATTGAAGATCGTAAATACTCACCTCAGTGTACTTCCTCCCTCAGCGCCGCGGCTCCGCCGTCACTTCCTGTCTCGCGATGATTCCTGGGAGCTGAACGTCATCGCTCCCAGGAATCAATGCGACGGCATCGGCCCCGCTCGTCACTTCCGGAAGTGACGAGAGGGGCCGGTGCAGGTGCATTCTGGGAGAAGAAGACACGGAAGAAGATGCCGAAGAGGACCGCGCCGGCTTCAGCTGCCCACAAGAGAGATGGAAACGCTGTGGAAGAAATTTTATAACTAAGTATTTCTTCTAAAAGGTAAGTGCAAACCGGGACAGATCAGAGGCTAGCCATTGTGGAATGTACTAGCCCTGACTGTCCCAGGGGTATGTTTGTTGAAAAATAATTTCTGTGCCTGGAACTCCGCTTTAAGGAGGATGATCTGTAGTTTGAATGGTAATGGAAAGAACTGATCTGAGGTCTGAATGTTAAGGTGGGGACTAATCTGGGGTCTGATTGTTAATGGATGGCCAATTATTTTTCTTAACACTGACCCAGAGACCTACTTTTCCCTTCCTTGACTACTGACACCAGTGCCATTTTTCCTACCGCTAATGTAGGTACAATTTTCCTCCTGTTGCCCAACAATGCAGTGCATTTTTCCACCAACTGACCCATGACACTGGGCATTTTTCGCCCACTGACGCTGTGCATTTTATTCCCACTGACCACCAACAGTAAGGTATTTTTTCCTACTTACTACCAGTGGTGGAATATTTCATTTTTCACCAGACAAAAAACCACATCGCTCAGAACAGTGGAGACATCAGGTAAATGGAAACGTCCATCAGGTGCACAGCCTGCAGTGATCTCTCCAAACACCATAGGATACAATATCAAGCAAAAGACAGCCGGCAACTCTGTTTAAATCTTCCAATTCTTTATTGTCACCCCTCAGTGAGTAAAAACAAGGTGGCTAATGCATTTCGGCGATGAGACTTGATCACAGCATTTTTCACGTACTGTTTAGGAATGCCAGGTAATTTTTATTCCAAAGACCACCAACAATGGGGCATTTTATCTCCCACTTACTACCAATGCTGGAGCATCATTTGCCCCTCAATTTACTAGAAATTTAAGAGGCACAATCTTACATAATCTTAATCACTTCACTCTGTATGCTGTGCTGTATGTTACATACTCCTGACCAAAGTATTTATTTTCTCAACAATTTCAGATTGCTAAATAGTTCTTAAATGTTTAGGTTCTCTTTTACTGTAGGCTAAGGCAGAAAGTATATGTATTGTAAGAGTTTTTAACATGATGTTTTGTCCTGAGGTTTATGTGTGTCTGTAATTCTCTTACTTTTGGAATACAGTATTTGTGGATACATTGACAAACGGATGCAGTATATTATATATTTTGTGGGCTCAAAGTCTATTTAACCATAATAAATAGATTCAAAGTATATTTAACCATGCCACCTTAAACTTTCCACAATATTTGGTGCTAAGTATGCATTTTCAGTTCTCCTGGCTGTCCCTTTTTATGCAAGTGTAAAGTTGGGAGGCAAAAAATCAATTTCTTGTTGCAGAAAGACAGCTTTTCTGTCTTCAAAATCTGAGACAAAATTGTAATAAGTTATAATTAGGGTTGAGCGGACACCTAGATGTCCGTGTTCGACGGGTTCGGCCGAACTTTTAAAAAAAGTCCGGGTCCGTGTCCCGGACTTTTACCGAACTTTTCCCGGACACCGAACCCCATTGAAGTCAATGGGGACCCGAACTTTAAGGCACTAAAATGGCTCTAAAACACCAAAGGAAAGGGCTAGAGTGCTGCAAATGGCAGCAAAACGTAACTAAGAGCATGGCAAGTGCTCTGCAAACAAATGTGGATAGGGAAATAACTTAAAACAACAAAAAAAACCTGAAAAATAAAACAATGTTCTTCTTCATCTCTGAAGGACGAGGCCCATATGGAGTAGGAGGGAGGTTGAGGTGGTGGTGGATGTGGCGGTGACATAGGCATGCGCACAGGGTGTGCCGGGTGTGCCTGGGCACACCCTAATCACCTAGGGCACATAGCATTGCCAGTGAGGAGATGGGAAAGATCTCCCTCGGACCTGCTCTGCTCTATTTCTCTTTGCCTACAGGTACATGGCCCCGATACATTACTCTCCCTGCTGGCAAACACATGCATGTGTATTTCAACTTTGGGGTGCACACCTTAATGCAATAGGCTGCGCACACCTATGGGCGGTGTAGGTGGAAGCGGCGGTGGAGGAGGACCAGGGCCGGATTAAGAACATCATGGGCTTGATGCTGAGGATTTTGAAGGGCCTTAAGGGCCGTGCCTTGCCATGCACCCAGAGGAGGAAGGGTGCAGCCATGCATGCCTAATTCAACATGGGATGCTGTCTCTGAAGCCCATAAACACATCCATGCATCGGCAACTGTCCCTTCTTGTCCGGCCTTCGCGCTGTGTGGGAAGGTTCTGAGGGTGCTGCCTGGGGAAGCGAGCATAGAAGCCAGACTTCTGTGTTTACAAGTGACAGAAGAGCGGTAACAGTGAATATGGCCAACCCGGGGCCTATATAAAAGGTAGGGGCCTGGAGCTGCAGCTCCAATAGCCCCTACGTTAATCTGGCCCTGAGGAGGAGGACGAGGTAGCCAACACTGCTTCTTTTCACAAATTTAAAATGAGGGTACACCCCAAAAGAGTGAGAAAGAGCAAAAATGGAACAATGGGTGGGTAAGGTCGGTATCCATTGCTATTCTGCATAAGGTACGGAAAAGTCCCGTGGGATCCATGCCTGGTTCATTTTAATGAACGTGAGCTTGTCCACATTGTCTCCGGACAGGCGGCTGCGCTTGTCTGTTATAACGCCCCCAGCCGTGCTAAATACCCGTTCAGATAATACACTGGCTGCAGGGCACGCCAGCACCTCCAAGGCGTAAAGGGCAAGCTCAGGCCATGTGCCCAATTTGGAGACCCAGAAGTTGAAGGGGGCAGAACCCTCATTCACTACATGTAGGCGTGTGCACACATACTGCTCCACCATGTTGGTAAAATGCTGCCTCCTGCTAAGACGTTCCATCTGAGCTGCTGGTGCTGCTGTTTGTTGTGGCGTGCTGACAAAGCTTTTCCACATTTCGGCCATGCTAACCCTGCCTTCTGAGGTGCTGGCGGTGCCCTGGTTGCGTTGGCGACCTCCTCCTCCTCCTCTGCCTTGTGCTTCCACTGCGGCCCCGCTGTCAGATGGGAATGCCAGCAGCATGGCGTCTACCAGCATGCGCTTGTACTCGCCCATCTTGCGATCGCGCTCCAGTGAGTGAATTAAGGACGGTACGTTGTCCTTGTAACGGGGATCCAGCAGCGTGGCCACCCAGTAATCAGCACAAGTTAGAATGTGGGCAACTCGGCGGTCGTTGTGGAGACACTGCAGCATGTAATCGCTCATGTGTGCCAGGCTGCCCAGAGGCAACGAAAGGCTGTCCTCTGTGGGAGGTGTATCGTCCGTGTCCTCTGTATCCCCCCAGCCACGCACCAGTGATGGCCATGAGCTGGCCTGGGTGCCACCCTGCTGTGAACATGGTTCCATCTCCTCCTCCAGCTCCTCCTCCTCCTCATCCTCCTCATCCTCCAGAACTGTGCCCCTGCTGGACAATTGTGTCCCTGGCGTTTGTGTGTGCAGGAACCCACCCTCGGAGCCCCTTGCAAATGACTGCCCTGAAAGCCTTGGAAATGTTACCTCTTCATCCTCCTCCTCCTCGTCATCCTGTGCCACATCCTCTTCCATCATCGCCCGAATTGTTTTTTCAAGGAGGCATAGAAGTGGGATAGTTAAGCTGAGAACGGCGTCATTGCCACTGGCCATGTTGGTGGAGTACTCAAAACAGCGCAACAAGGCACACAGGTCTCGCATGGAGGCCCAGTTATTGGTGGTGAAGTGGTGCTGTTCCGCAGAGCGACTCACGCGTGCGTGCTGCAGCTGAAACTCCACTATGGCCTGCTGCTGCTCGCACAGTCTTTCCAGCATGTGCAAGGTGGAGTTCCACCTTGTGGGCACGTCACATATGAGGCGGTGAGCGGGAAGGCCGAAGTTACGCTGCAGCGCTGCCAGGCGAGCAGCAGCAGGGTGAGAACGCTGAAAGTGCGCACAAACGGCCCGCACTTTCTGCAGCAGCTCTGACATATCGGGGTAGTTTTTAAGGAACCTCTGCACCACCAAATTCAGCACATGCGCCAGGCAAGGGATGTGCGTCAAACCGGCTAGGCCCAGAGCTGCTATGAGATTTCGCCCAGGCCGGGCTTGAGGCTCGCTGGCAGCAACCACTCATTTGTCTGCTGTTCCATGCTCCTCCACAACTCCTGCGCGGTGTGTGGTTTGTCCCCCAAACAGGCAAGTTGTAAAACTGCCTGCTGTCGTTTACCCCTGGCCGTGCTGAAGTTGGTGGTGAAGGTGTTACGCTGTCCGGATGAGGAGGCGGTAGAGGATGAGGAAGCGGAGTAGGAGGAGTTAGGAACAGGAGGCAAACTGAAGCGCCCTGCAATCCTCGGTGGTGGAAGGACATGCGCCAAATTGCTATCCGCCTCAGGCCCATCCGCCACTGCATTTACCCAGTGTGCCGTTAGGGAGATATAACGCCCCTGACCGTGCTTACTGGTCCACGTATCGGTAGTTAGGTGGACCTTGGCACAGATGGCGTTGCGCAGTGCACACCTGATTTTTTCCCCCACTTGGTTGTGCAGGGAAGGGATGGCTTGCCTGGAAAAGTAGTGGCGGCTGGGCACGACGTACTGTGGGACAGCCACCGACATAAGGTTTTTAAAACTGTGCGTCTCCACCAGACGGAATGACAGCATTTCAAAGGCCAATAATTTTGAAATGCTGGCATTCAGGGCCAGGGATCGCGGGTGGGTAGGGGGGTACTTCCTCTTCCTCTCAAGTGTTTGGGAGATGGAAAGCTGAACGCTTCCACGGGACATTGTGGAGATGGTTGTTGGTGACCCAGGTGGTGGTGTTGCTGACAGATCGTCTGTTTGCGGGGTGGCAGGTGCCGGTATCACTACAGATGTGGCTGGAGCGGCCGAGACTGCAGCAGAAGAGGAAGCAGGATGAGCCAGAGACGTTTCTTGGTTTTGAAGGTGTGTACTCCACTGCAGCTCGTGCGTTGCACTTAGATGCCTGATCATGCAGGTTGTGCTCAGGTTGAGAAGGTTTATGCCTCGCTTCAAGCTCTGATTGCACAGGGTGCAAACCACTCGTGTCCTGTCATCAGCACATTTTCTAAAGGACTTCCACGCTAGAGAACTCCTTTGAGCTGACTTTGGTGCGCTCGTTCCCTTGCTGCGTTGGGCAGTAGCGGGCGTAGTGTCTAGGGCACGGCCGCTCCGCTTCTGCACCCTGCTCCCTCTTCTGCTGTGCTGGTGGATCTGTGCGACCACCGCCTCTTCCTCCAAACTACTCAGGTCACCTGCATGACGTTCATTCCATGTGGGGTCGAGGACCTCATCCTCCTCCACATCATCTTCCACCCAGTCTTCACCCCTGCCCTCCTTGTCGGTCTCCACAATGCTGAACGCCGCAGCAGTTGGCACCTGCGTTTCGTCATCATCGGAGACGTGCTGCGATGATCCTTGCATGTACTCATCTTGAGAAATAAGTGGTTGGGCATCGCTGCACTCAATCTCTTCCACTTCTGGGGCAGGGCTAGGTGGATGGCCCTGGGGAAACCCTGCTGACAGAGTCATCAAAAAGAAGAAGAGACTGCTGTATGGCTTGGGGCTCAGACTGCTTGCCTGATTTGCAAGGGGGTGAGGTGAAAGACGGTTGGACATCGGCTGCAGGTGCCAACTGTGACCTTTCTGCAGTAGACTGGGTGGGAGACAATGTGAAGGAACTGGAGGCACTGTCAGCAGCAAACCAATCTACTATCGCCTCCACTTGTTCTGGCCTCATCACTTCTAGGGGCGTATGATGCCCTACCAAATACTGATGCAGGTTCTGTCGCCTACTCACACTTGAGGAAGGTGTTTCACTTGTGCGTGTAGCTGGCACAGATCGACCACGTCCTCTCCTTGCAACAGGAGCTCTACACGACCCAGGCCACGGCCCTTATTTGACGGTCTCCTCATATTTCTGTAATTTAAGATCTTGCCCTAGAAAGGTTTTTATTGAATAGCGGAATAGGAAATATGATCCCAAAAAGTGTATGTATCTCGCACGTACAAAACCACACTAGGCCCCAATTACTATTGTTTCTACCCCTAAAAGGATGGATGAGGAGTAGGAGGAGTATGGAACAGACAGCACCCTCAAATCTTCAGAAGTATGAGATGAACCTCAAAAACTTGGAAAGGTGGATCTCACACGAACCGACACAGACTATCCCGCAATTCAATTGATCCTCAAAGGTTTTTATTGAATAGCGGAATAGGAAATATGATCAAAAAAAGTGTATGTATCTCGCACGTACACAACCACACTAGGCCCCAATTACTATTGTTTGTACCCCTAAAAGGATGGTTGAGCAGTAGGAGCAGGAGTATGGAACAGGCAGCACCCTCAAATCTTCAGAAGTATGAGATGAACCCCAAAAACTTGGAAAGGTGGATCTCACACGTACCGACACAGACTATCACGCAATTTAATTGATCCCCAAAGGTTTTAATTGAATAGCGGAATAGAAAATATGATCAAAAAGAAAGTGTATGTATCTCACACGTACACCACCACACTAGGCCCCAATTACTATTGTTTGTACCCCTAAAAGGATGGTTGAGCAGTAGGAGGAGGAGTATGGAACAGGCAGCACCCTCAAATCTTCAGAAGTATGAGATGAACCCCAAAAACTTGGAAAGGTGGATCTCACACGTACCGACACAGACTATCACGCAATTTAATTGATCCCCAAAGGTTTTAATTGAATAGCGGAATAGAAAATATGATCAAAAAGAAAGTGTATGTATCTCACACGTACACCACCACACTAGGCCCCAATTACTATTGTTTGTACCCCTAAAAGGATGGTTGAGCAGTAGGAGGAGGAGTATGGAACAGGCAGCACCCTCAAATCTTCAGAAGTATGAGATGAACCCCAAAAACTTGGAAAGGTGGATCTCACACGTACCGACACAGACTATCACGCAATTTAATTGATCCCCAAAGGTTTTAATTGAATAGCGGAATAGAAAATATGATCAAAAAGAAAGTGTATGTATCTCACACGTACACCACCACACTAGGCCCCAATTACTATTGTTTGTACCCCTAAAAGGATGGTTGAGCAGTAGGAGGAGGAGTATGGAACAGGCAGCACCCTCAAATGTTCAGAAGTATGAGATTGTGTTCACTGTACCCCACAAAGATTGTGTTCACTGCACCCCACAAAGATTGTGTTCACTGCACCTCAAAAAGGATTTTGTTCACTGCACCCCACAAAGATTGTGTTCACTGCACCCTAAAAGGATTTTGTTCACTGCACCCCAAAAAGATTGTGTTCACTGTACCCCCCAAAGATTGTGTTCACTGCACCCCACAAAGATTCTGTTCCCTGTACCCCACAAAGATTGTGTTCACTGCACCCCACAAAGGATTTTGTTCACTGCACCCCAAAAAGATTGTGTTCACTGCACCCCAAAAAGGATGTTGTTCACTGCACCCCAAAAAGGATTTTGTTCACTGCACCCCAAAAAGATTGTGTTCACTGCACCCCACAAAGATTGTGTTCACTGCACCCCACAAAGGATTTTGTTCACTGCACCCCAAAAAGATTGTGTTCACTGTACCCCCCAAAGATTGTGTTCACTGCACCCCACAAAGGATTTTGTTCACTGCACCCCAAAAAGATTGTGTTCACTGTACCCCCCAAAGATTGTGTTCACTGCACCCCACAAAGATTCTGTTCACTGTACCCCACAAAGATTGTGTTCACTGCACCCCACAAAGGATTTTGTTCACTGCACCCCAAAAAGATTGTGTTCACTGCACCCTAAAAAGGATGTTGTTCACTGCACCCCAAAAAGGATTTTGTTCACTGCACCCCAAAAAGGATTTTGTTCACTCCACCCCAAAAAGATTGTGTTCACTGCACCCCACAAAGATTGTGTTCGCTGCACCCCAAAAAGGATTTTGTTCACTGCACACCAAAAAGATTGTGTTCACTGCACCCCACAAAGGATTTTGTTCACTGCACCCCAAAAAGATTGTGTTCACTGCACCCCACAAAGATTGTGTTCACTGCACCCCACAAAGGATTTTGTTCACTGCACCCCAAAAAGATTGTGTTCACTGTACCCCCCAAAGATTGTGTTCACTGCACCCCACAAAGATTCTGTTCACTGTACCCCACAAAGATTGTGTTCACTGCACCCTAAAAGGATTTTGTTCACTGCACCCCAAAAAGGATGTTGTTCACTGCACCCCAAAAAGGATTTTGTTCACTGCATTCCCAAAAAGGATGTTGTTCACTGCACCCCAAAAAGGATTTTGTTCACTGCACCCCAAAAAGATTGTGTTCACTGCACCCCACAAAGATTGTGTTCACTGCACCCCACAAAGGATTTTGTTCACTGCACCCCAAAAAGGATTTTGTTCACTGCACCCCAAAAAGATTGTGTTCACTGCACCCCACAAAGATTGTGTTCACTGCACCCCAAAAAGGATGTTGTTCACTGCACCCCAAAAAGGATTTTGTTCACTGCACCCCAAAAAGATTTTGTTCACTGCACCCCAAAAAGGACGTTGTTCACTGCACCCCAAAAAGATTGTGTTCACTGCAGCCCAAAAAGATTGTGTTCACTGCAGCTCACACACAGAAAAATGGATGTGGATCACTGACACCTGCCTATCTCCTATCCCACACCACACAGCAATATCGATTGTAGTTTGTAGAACACAGTTTCCCTAAAATTCAGCAGCAGCAGCCTCTCCCTAACAGGATTGAGAAGAGATCGTAGATCAGGATTGAGTGCAGAGTCACCCCCACCCCCCACACAGCAATATCGATTGTACTTTGTAGAAGACACTGACCCTATAATTCAGCAGACTCTATCCCTAAAATGCCTACAACTCGCCCTGCCTAAACACTCCGACCTGTCCCTCAATTCTATCCGGACACAAATGGTTTTTTCCTGCCTGTCTTTCCCTAATCAGCAGCCAGCACGTTGATGTGTGCTCTGTCCCTGATCTAAGCAGCAGAATGAAGACGCTGCGGCTGCCTGGAACTTATAAAGACTTGGTCACATGCTTCAGACGGCCAATCACAGCTACTGAGACATTTGCAGGCATGGCTGGGATGGCTTAAGGCACACCAGT
Source organism: Pelophylax lessonae (assembly GCF_965119305.1). Lineage (NCBI taxonomy): Eukaryota > Metazoa > Chordata > Amphibia > Anura > Ranidae > Pelophylax > Pelophylax lessonae. Next base: position 542,404,425 of record NC_138770.1, on the reverse strand, counting down.
TAAACGATTGTTGATTGGCTGTTGAAAGCCCGCCATGAAAAGAGCGCCAAAGCATGCAAAACCCGGAAATAAAACGACCGAACACGGATTTTTACCCGAACATACAGTAAAGTGTCCATGTCCGTGTTCGGGTACAAAAAATCCAATTATTCGGTACGAACACGAATAATACAGTCCGTGTTCGCTCAACACTAGTTATAATTAGAGATCCAGCCAGTATGGTAGTAGAAACTATAAAAACTTGATTATTTATACTGTAGCTCTCTCTCTTTTTACATGTTTACATGTGTTTTTTGTCAAATGTTATTGTAAAATAGGTTGTTTCTGTGAATGGCGCCCTTGTAATTCTGGGACCAAAGCAGCTGCAAAGGATTTTGCTTTCTTTTAAACTTATTTGTATTGTTTTCAGAATGAAAGACTTAATTATAATAAATGCATTACAAAACCAACAATGATACAGGCTAGTGAAAAACTGCTCAAATGCTGCTAATGTTGCAAAGAAATAAGGAATTTCAAAATACATAATACAGATTGCATTTCTTAGTTTGAATGTTGTGTCCAGAGGTTGTCCAGTTAATATAGAACTACACCTGGTGTAGAGAGCCTGTTTGAAATTTGTCCCCTATATCATTTTTTCCCCATCTTATATACACCTCAGTTAGGGCTTCCTCTTTTTGTATGTTGTTATTAGAGATGGGCTGTACACCCCCTCGGTTCGGTTCGCGCCAGAACTCTCGAACATCACAAAAGTTCGGAGCCAAATATTGAACCCTATTAAAGTCTATGGGACCCGAACTGGAAAAATCAAAGTGCCCATTTTGAGTGATTAGATGCATACAAAGGGTGTGGGTGTATGGGTACTGCCCTGGGGAACATGTATCAATGAAAAAACAGTTTGTAAAAAACATCATTTTTAAATGAGCAGTGATATACTGATGCTTAAAGTGAAACAATAAAAATGAAAAATGTATTTAAATAAATATAGTGCATGGCGGGGGGGGGGGGGGGGGGTTCCCTTAGTCTGTCTGTAAAGTGGCACATCTGTACCATTTATAGAACCTGCATCAGCAAAAATTACATTAATAAAGGCAAAAAAAAGGAATTTGCAGGCTTTCCTTATTATATAAATGGCTTAGGGAGCCAGTCTGTATGATAAGACCACAATTTAGTGCACTCAGAACAAGATTAGAGATTTTTGGATAAAGTCTGGTGTCTGTTTCACAGACTTGTGATAGAGGTAACAAGTGCAGAAAAATTGGGCTTTGGGTGTTGGTGGTACCTTCACACCATAACCGCATAGAGGTACTGTTGCTGAATCAAGTAACGCCTGTGCATCGTCAAGGAGCAAGTAGCTGACGCTGTGTTCAAATAACTCTGCTGGCTCCTCTAGGCCTGATGCTGGAGCTATGGCAGGAGTAGCTGTTGACAAGGAGGCAGAATAAGCCACTCTGGCAGCTGCGGTGGACTGCGCACTAGTCTCTGCTTGGTTGATAGAGAAAGAAAAGGATGAGGATGGTTTAGTATGCCAGTCCACCACCTCCTCTGCATGCTGTGGCTCAATAGCACAGGCAACATCACTAAACAGAGGAAATGGTGCCCTGCCTGAGGACAGACCACGTCCACCTTTGCCTGTGGACATATTCGCTGCTGGCACTCTCACAGTGCCTTGGAACCTCTGCCTCTCCTTGTTGGCCTCCCAGACATGATGGGGGGTCTTATTACCAAAATGTTATAGAGACAGGGAAATGTGTACTTGGATGCACTTTAATAAATGGAAAGTGGTGTTTGGTGCACTACACAGACACACTCCACTGACACACTACAATGTACTGCAGTAAAACTCCACTGACGCATTTCAATATACTGCAGTAAAACTGCACTGACGCACATCAATATACTGCCATAAAAGTGCACTAACACATTTCAATATACAGCCATAAAAGTGCACTAACGCAATTCAATATAATACAGTAAAAGTACTCTGATGCACTTCAATATACTTCCGTAAAAGTACTCTGACCCACTTCAATATACTGCAGTAAATGTGCACTAACACACTTCAATATGCTTCAGTAAACATGCACTAATGCATTTCAATATACTGCAGTAAATGTGCACTAACACACTTCACTATAGTGCCGTAAAAGTGCACTAACGCACTTCAATATACTACAGTAAACGTGCACTAACGCACTTCAATATACTGCAGTAAGGGTGCACTAATGCTCTTCAATATACTGCCGTAAAAGTACTCTGACCCACTTCAATATACTGCAGTAAATGTGCACTAACACACTTCAATATGCTTCAGTAAACATGCACTAATGCATTTCAATATACTGCAGTAAATGTGCAGTAACACACTTAACTATACTGCCGTAAAAGTGCACTAACACACTTCAATATACTACAGTAAACATGCACTAAGGCACTGCAATATACTGCAGTAAACAAACACTAACGCTTTGCAATATACTGCAGTAAACGTGCACTAACGCACTTCAATATACTGCAGTAAAAGTGCACTAATGCACTTTGTTTTACTGCAGTAAAAGTGCCCTGACACACTACAATATACTGCAGTAAAAGTGCCCTGACGCACTATAATATACTGCAGTAAAACTGCCCTGACACTCTACACTGACACACTTCAAAATACTGCAGGTAACCTTCCCTGAAACACTAAACTGACACTACAGTAAAAATGAACGGTAGCACTACACTCACGCTGCACTATCACTATATTCAATGAGCAATGACTATGAGCAATGTGCCATGATTGTAGAGAGTCATCATGACTGTGTCCAATCATGGCTCAAACAGTGCTTTGTGCCCTTATTGGGCAAAGCTTATTTTGCTTCAGCCAATCAGAGCTTCCAATGTACTGTGCGGTGGACAACAGTTGAATGCCTCAACAATTTGGGTGTTCGCCGAACGGGCGAACAGCCAATGATCGGCCCAAACCCGTGATTGAGCCAAACCATTTATCCAACACTAGCTGTTGTAGCTCTAAACAGATCTTCTAGGCCAGTGTTTCTAAACCCAGGACCCTGCATTCACTATATCTGGTCTCCCACAGTACACAGAACATGGAAATGCAATTATTTTAGGAAATATAAACTGCTAAATACCTTTTCTCACCAGCAGTTAGAGCAGTCTTGTGACTTCTATCAGTGTCTGGTTAAAGCTTGTAGGACTGTCTGAACAGTGCTGATTGGTCCTTTGTTGATCACATGAACGCTCCCAAGAAAAAAAAAAAAACTCTCTAGCAATACACACCAAACTGAGCATATTCAGCTTGTCCCCTAGGCTCTGTTCTATCAGCAGATGGATTGGGGATGGTGGAAGAGGAGGGGATCAGAGAATACAGGATCAAACAGCTTTTTTACACAATGCAGAGGATTACTATGGCAAAACCTTATAGCAGAGTTACACCCAAAAGTGGAAGCTTTAAATACTGCTGACCCCGTGACAGGCCACATTTGGCATGTCATTTTTTTTTGGGGGGGGGGGGGGCGGGGACCTAGATTTAACATGTACCTGCTCCCACTTCCACTTGGGCCACCTAGGTGGCTTGAGTGGAAGTTCTCCTCTCCTCCTCTCTCCCTGCAATCTTCTGGGACACGTCACAGGTCCCAGAAGATTGCCTTGCCAGGCTGTCACAGCCGGGTGCCCACAATAAAGATGCTGGCACCGCCAAGAGGAGAGGGGAAGGATCGAGGCCTTGAGCGCCGCATCACTGGATCGTGGGACAGGTGAGTGTGTATTTATTAAAAGTCAGCAGCTACACTTTTTGTAGCTGCTGACTTTTAATGAACACAAAAATGAGTGGAATCCCACTTTAGGTTTGCTTTAAAGGCTCATGTGTTTGCACATTTGAAATACCAATAACTAGACTAACTTATCAAAGGTCTAACCTGTTTCTATTCTAAACATATGCTTTCCAGTTGAGGCAGTGGGCTGGCACAGATCCTGATTTTTCAGTATTTACTATGTTAAAAAGCAAAAATCATAAATGCGCACTAGTCTCAGCTAATCAGCTCTCTTTGTTCATTACTGATTAAAAAATATCAAAGTCTGCTTGTTGGATGCATCCGTAACTTATTCCCATGTATGTAGCTGTAATTATTTTGAAAAGCAGCCACAATATGCCTTTTAGAAATTAAGGTTTGAAGAATGCAGTCATCAATGTGTAAAATCTTTTCGATTTTCCCCCAGAGACAAGCATTTCTAAAAATACTGCCATAGTGGTTAACATAAAGTAACTATACGCAACAGGGTAGATAGCCTTCCTAAAATGAAAAGCAGCAAGAGGTCTCTTTATGGTCTTATTCAACCTTGTAGCCTGCTGCTAGAAAAGAGCAGCTTATGCCTCCGTAAAATCTGAATGTCAGACAAACGTGATTTGCTAAATTTAATTACTCTCGCCCTCAGAAGTATTTAAAACATTATCACCTCGAAAACTAATAAAAATTTTATCTCTTTAGAGACTAGCAAATTAGTCAACGCTTTATCTTATATGATGAAGAATAATAGAGGTTTTAAACGCCAACTAGGAGCAAAATGAAGCAAACAAATGTGTTTCCAGTCTTGTTACAAAGGCAAAATGAAAATTATAAGGTCAAATATCTTTGTTTCTATGTATTTTTGGTGATACGGAACATTAGCTCCTCCATAATGTGCTTTTCTAAAACATACTGTTAATCCCTGTGGTGGTTCACCTTGGGAGAAGAGCAGCTGTTATTGGCTTCTAAGAATGCTAAAAAAAAATATTTATCCATATGTCATGGTGATTTTCAAATCTGTTTAATTTTTATAGTAATGTAAAATAGCTGTTGCTGATAAGCCAGCCTTACAAAAAAAAAAAAAAAAACATCCTATAGAAAGCCTTTTGAAACATGTAGCATACATAGGCAAGGACAATGGTTTCTATGGATGCTGCTTGAAAGTAGAAAGTCATTTTGAATTAAAAAGGAGGCTGCAGAATTCCAAACTTGTAACAACATCATGTTTTTTTTTTGGTTGAAGAGATTTGTAGATACAAATATATATTTGCAATTGCAGTATCTGTAATTCTTTTGCTGTCTGTCCACTCATTAGGGAGATTCACTCTCTCAAAGACCCCGTTCACACTATGTCGGATCCGACTTCGGGGCGACCTGTGAAGTCGCATGCACGACTTGCACGGACTTCATAAAATTAATGTCTATGCAAGTTGCTCCAGGTCGCCCCGAAGTAGTACAGGACCCTTTTTCTAAGTCGGAGCGACTTGTGTTGCTCCTATTAGAACCGTTCCTGTACTACACTATGGGACACAACGGACTGACAAGTCGCGGTCCAAGTCGGATCAGTGTGAATGGGATGTAATTGTCCTGTTTATTGTTATCATTGAAAGCAAAAGTAAATCCCAAATTTTGGGTTGTCGTCAAAGATGTAATAGAGTGAAAATCTTGCAATGAGGACACTAGTTCTGGTGGCCCTGGTGACAGCCCAGAATTTCTTTACTTTAAGGGGATTTCCTCTCATTTCCTGTTTTGACTATGGGACAGGACGTGATGGAAATCTTCTCTATGGGACACAAATGGCAAAAAAACTGACATTAACCACTTTAACCGAAAGACGGTTACAGTGCAGGCTTACTTTGCCAGGAGGGCGTCCATGCACCCCCCTGCAGTGCACTCTGTGATCCTTCGGAGTCAGCTGATCACAGATCAGGGTAAAAGACCAATGGCAGTGGCCCTTTACCATGTGATCAGCTGTCAGCCAATGACAGCTGATCACAGAAGTAAACAGAAGACAGTTATCAGCTTTTTTTCCCCCCTCAAGCTGACAGTGGGAGGAGAAAAGAAGACAGCCATTAACTAGCTTCTGTTACATGTTATAATGATAATGGATCATAATATGGACAAAGGCAGAAGCTGCATTCGGACTTCCTTGGGAGAGACACTTACTCCGGTGAGAAATGCCCAGCTATGGGATCTAGATTTACTTTGTATTTTTACATTCATGTATATATTTTAGTTCATGTGCCTTTTAACTTATAGTGATTTTATCTAGTAATCAAATCTATTGCATACATGACACACATCCTCTGATGGACAAGAGTAGCCCAGATTTGGGCAGTAGTCATATGAATTTGTTTGGGCAGGTTGACATGGGCAGGCACCTTATGTACACACCCCTGTGGGGAGGTTCTAGGTCTAATTGTACCCTGACTAAGAGGTCATTGTCAGTATATTAAGCAAGGGCTCAGACTTGGTCTGTAGGCTCTGAGGAAGAGGCTAAGCCTCGAAACGCATAAGCCATTCCAAGCATTTGAGGACGATACATCTTCCGTTTCTGATGCTGACAGCAACCTCCTGATCAGTGCCCACCAGTGCCACCTCATCAGTACCCATCAGTGTCACCTATCAGTGTTGTCTTATTAGTGTCTATCAGTGCCCATCAGTGCAGCCTATAAATGCCCATTAGTGCAGCCTCAACGGCACACATCAGTGATGGAGAAAAATTACCTGTTTGCAAAATGTTATAACAAACTATAAAAAATATTTTTTTTTACAAAATTTTCTGTCTTTTTTTTGTTTGTTTAACAAAAAAAAATTGTCCGTCAAAGTGAAAGCTGAAAATTGGCCCGGGCACTGTTTACAATTTTTAAATCAGTATTTTGTACTACAAAATGACATAATTCCCATACATTTGTTGCAATTTTTTAATGTCACACTGTATTTGCGCAACAGTTTTTTTTTTAGGAAAAAATACACTTTAATGCGGTAAAAAATAATAAAAAAAAAAAAAACACAATATTTACCCCCATTTTTTGGTGTAATGTGATAGATGATTTTACGCTGAGTAAATAGATACCTGAGGGTCCTTTCACACGGCCGCTCCGTGTGTCCGCAAATCATCCTATTTTTTTGCGGATGATTTGCGGACATAATGTAAGTGAATGGCACTGCGGATGTCAGCGGAATACCATCCGCTGACATCCGATTTTCCTCCTTTCAGTTCTGTTCCGTTTTTTCGAATGGAACAGAACCCTATTTTTTCTTCCGTGTAAAAAACGGAAAGGAAGGAAAATCGGATGTCAGCGGTGTCATCCGCTGACATCCGCAGTGCCATATACTTACATTATGTCCGCATATCATCCGCAAACGGATGGAATGATATGCGGCACACGGAGCGGATGACAGAAATGTCATCCGCTCCGTGAAAAAAAAAAGTCCCGCAGCGGACCTTTCACACGGAGTGGCCGTGTGAAAGAAGCCTGACATGTCATGCTTTAAAATTGCGCACGCTCGTGGAATAGCGACAAACTACGGTACCTAAAAATCTCCACCTTTAAAGGTTACCTGTTAAGAGTTACAGAGGAGGTCTATCACTATAATTATTGCTCTCAATCTAATGTTCGGGGCAATACCTCATGATACCATGTGTGGTGCGAATACTCTTTACATAGGCGTGCGTGATTTACTTATGCGCGCGCTTTTGCGTGCAGGCACAGAGGGCTGGGGGCGCTTTTAATTTTTTTTTCTTTTTTTATTCATTTAACTTTTTATTTAGTATTTTTACACTGTTCCTTTCATTGTTTTTTTTTTTTTTTTTTTTTTTAATCACTTTTATTCCCATTACAAGGAATGTAAACATCTCTTATAATAGAAATAAGGATGACAGGTTCTCTTTATGAAGAGATCTGGGGTCAAAAAGATCCCAAAATCTATTCCTTAGGCTGAGTTCACACTATTATAATGTTAGACATCTCAAGTATTTTACACTACATTGCTGTGCAGATCACATGCGAGGTCTGTGCGATGCAAATTCAGCCATACAAACTGGATGACTGAATTTCCATCGCATTCAGAAAAAAATAGCGCAGGAACTATTTTTGGTCCGCACAGGAATTGGATCACATGGGTTTTCACACCCATGCATTCCAATTCCTATACCATTTGAAAGTTCGCACTGCTCTGTGGGTGTCATTAACGTTGTATTAACAGTGTGAGCTGCCTGCCAGAGACATGCGATGCGGGAACCAGCACTGTAATCGCGCTGGTTCCCGCATCGCAATAGTGTGAATCCAGCCTTACCTTGAAAAGCAAAAGATCAAAAAAAAAATATTTACTTCCAGCTCTGGTTCTCCAAAGCCGTAGAGGCGAACAAAGAGTACAGTAAACCCCCGATCCATCGCGGTTCAGTTTTTGCGGTCCCGGTATATTGCGTTTTTTTTTGTAATGTTATTTTACTATATAAATCATTAGAAATGAAATATTTTTGTGTTTTCCATAGCTCTTGCTATGTCTCTCAGTATCTTTTATGTGTTTAAATGAGTTTCTATTGCTTTAAAAGTGTGTTTAAAGACCTTAAAATGCTTTTACACGTACAGGTGACAGTGACACGTGGTCGTGTTGAGGACGATTGGATGTACTGCCACATTTTTTGAAACGCCTTTGGAGACAGCTTATGGTAGAGAAATGAACATTACATTCACAGGCAACAGCTCTGGTGGACATTCCTCCAGTCAGCATGCCAATTGCACGCTTCCTCAAAACTTGCGATATCTCTGGCATTGTGCTGTGTGATAAAACTGCACATTTTAGAGTGGCCTTTATTGTGGCCAGCCTAAGGCACACCTGTGCAATAATCATGCTGTCTAATCAGCATCTTGATATGCCACACCTGTAAGGTGGATGGATTATCTCGGCAAAGGAGAAGTGCTCACTAACACAGATTTAGACAAATTTATGAACAATATTTGAGAGAAATAGGCCTTTTGTGTACATAAAAGAAAGTCTTAGATCTTTCAGTTCAGCTCATGAAATATGGGGGCAAAAATAAAAGTGTTGCGTTTATAATTTTGTTCAATATATACACAAGGTTTAGGTGTGTGTCTATAGAAATGTTTTACCATGATGCTGCCACCACCATGTTTCACAGTGGGGATGGTGAGTTCAGGGTGATGTGATGTGCAGTGTTAGTTTTCTGCCACACATAGCATTTAGCTTTTTGGCCAAAAAGTTCAATTTTGGTCTCATCTGACCAGAACACCATCGTCCACATGTTTGCTGTGTCCCCTACATGGCTTCTTGCAAACTGCAAACGGTATTCTTTTGGCTTTCTTATAACAATGGCTCTCTTCTTGCCACTCTTCCATAAAAGCCAGATTTGTAAAGTGCATGACTAATAGTTATCCTGTGGGCAGATTCTCCCGCCTGAGCTGTGGATCTCTGCAGCTCCTCCAGAGTTACCATGGGCCTCTTGACTACTTCTCTAAATAAGGCTCTCCTTGCCTGGCCTGTCAGTTTAGGTGGACAGCCATGTCTTGGTAGGTTTGCAGTTGTGCCATACTCTTTCCATTTTCAGATGATGGATTGAACAGTCCTCTGGGAGATGTTCAAAGCTTGGGATATTTTTTTTTCAACCTAACCCTGCTTTAAACTTCTCCACAACTTTATCCCTGATCTGTCTGGAGTTTTCCTTGGCCTTCATGATGCTGTTTGTTCTCTAAGGTTCTCTAACAAACCTCTGAGGGCTTCACAGAACAGCTGTATTTATACTGAGATTACATTACACACAGATGGACTCTATTTACTAACTAGGTGACTTCTGAAGGCAATTGGTTCCGCTAGATTTTAGTTAGGGGTATCAGAGTAAGGGGGGCTGAATACAAATGCACAACACACTTTTAAAATATTTTTTTTGTAAAAAAAAATATAATACCATACATTATTTTCTTTCCACTTCACAATTATATCCCACTTTGTGTTGGTCTATCACATAAAATCCCAATAAAATGTGTTTACGCTTTTTGGTTGTAACATGACAAATTGTGGAAAATTTCAAGGGCTATGAATGCTTTTTCAGGGCACTGTAGTTCTCAATGGCTGTATGAATGGCAGCCATGTTTACTACTGGACATGTGATCGCTGTGATTCGTAAAAAACAGCAATCACATGGTACCAGGGCGGAGCACCACCTCTCGATGCTCAGATTGGTGATCTGCTGTGTCCGGTGGGCACAGTGGTCACAGGATCAAGCTGATGTGCACCTCAAGGGGTACGCCCCCTCATTGATGCTTGTCTCACCTTGCCATTTATATGCAGTGATGTTGTGGGAAATGGTTATTTCCGATTTTACTTGTACCACTGACTAGGGACATCTAATGTCAGAAAATAAGTACTGCTAGGGACAGCTCTAAATTGATGGGGAGTAGCTTTTAAAGCAGAACATCAGTTAAAAAGAAAATTTCAGCTTTTTTTGGTCCTCCCTCCCTATTCTACCATATTCGGAAGGTTTTTTTTCCTAAGGAGTGGGTACTTAGTTTTGACAGGTACCAGCTCCTACTTTCGCTCAATTCGCCCTTACGTTCTGACTCTGAGCAGAACTTTTGTCCCCCCCCCCCCCCCCGGCCTGCAACCTACATCACAGGTCCTAAAAGACTGTAGGTCCATTAAGAAAATGCAAAGCGACTCGCACATGCACAGTGGGAAGCCAGCTTTGAGCCAGTAGGAAGTCACAGCCAGCTTCCGACACCAGCGACCAGTGAAGAACCTACCAAGATGGATCTCTAGGATGGTGAGTACCTGTTTATTACAGTCAGCAGCTACAGTATTTGTAGCTGCTCAATTTTATGTTTTCTGCAAACAGCTAAAGTTCCTATTAATGGGTTATTTTTGGGGCTGGAGTTCTGTTTTACTATTTACTATTCTTTTTTGGATAAGGTCATATGTGCTATTTATAAAGTCTTCATGAGTTAGAAAAAAAAGGTTTTGTAACGCTCCTGAGTGGAAAAGGACATAATTCGCAGTAATGTTATTTAAATTGTTCATTGTATCTTCATAGGCAAATATTGATTTTATTAAGCTAGCAATCTCTGAAAGACTTCCCTGGATTGCTGGGTAACAGAGCACAATATTTGCTGTATAGGGCCAGCTTTGTATTGTCACATTGAGCCACTTTACAGTTTGCCTTGTGCGAAGTCCAGGTGGAGTAGGTGAGAGCTGTGTTGGTAGGTTGCTAGGAAACTGTTGGACGGAGCACCTGCAGAACAAAAGCCAATGCATGAGGTTAATGAACCAAGGCACGCTGCAGCTAATCAGCATGCCTCATGTCTAAAAATACACTGGTCCATATGGTTCCCAAATACATGACCTTTCAGGTGTCAAAACCTCAAACGTTTTCTAGTGAATTTGCTACTGTGTCACATCTTTCTCATTTTGCTTTTGGACACTTCTGCATATTATGTTCCAATATTTTCTATTGAAAGGTTTCAAAGAATAACTACTTCTGCATATTAAAGATTTAGTACTTGGTGAAACAAAAATCTATTAATAGCTCAGTAAATATAGGTGGCACAAAAAAGATTGCAATTACATTTATTATACTTTTGTGCATTTCAGTCAGCTCTATCTAATGTAGGATTTTTGCTTTATCAGTTGGTTACTCCATTCTTTGCCTGACAAAAGGCAGAACCTAGAAAGGGGTTTATAAATTAAAGGATTTGTTTCCATAAAATATATATATATTTTGGTGGACCAAACTGGCTTAGGGACTCCAGTGGCAACAGTAAGATTTTTTTAAATAGTATAATGAGTTTATGGTGTAAAACAACATTTACAGTATTTTGTAGTGCATATACATAGGAGGCTAGCCAGTGGCTGAGCCAGCTTAGAGAGGTGTGCTAAATCGGTGTTCTACATAGATCCTTAAACATGCATTGGTGTTGGGGCATCAGGTCTTTTCGTATGGGATGGAGAAATTATGTGCATGTACGGCAGCAGTGTCCCCTAGAAGGAAAGACTGGAGTGGCTGCTGTGGACTGCAGTATGTGCGTGAATTTTAAAAGGGTTTGTCAACACTAAGGAAATAGTGATATCCTTCAAATGAGGTTCAAAACAGAAAATATCCCATGCCATGTAGCTTGCTAGACAAAAGAGGAGTGGTCTAGTGCACCAGAAATTGAATGGCATTTGTGGACTACTATATGAAATAATATGCTTTTTTCTAAATAAGGTAACAAATTGTAGCATTATGCCCCATACACACGTGCAGATTATCTGCAGACTTTTGTCTGCAGACTTACCTTTTCTATGTAGTGCAAGGGCCTGCCGGATTGTATACAAATTGAAAGTGTTTAGGGTTGACCTCATATTATATGGTTTTGGTAAATCTGCAGACAAAAGTCTGCAGATAATCTGCACGTGTGTATGGGGCATAAATGTGAAGACACTCAATATAAAATAGGCACTGGTGTCTCTGGTTCTGCCACCTGGGGCATATGTCCTGGGCCTTTTGGTATCTGGCAGGCATCTTCGGGTCTGGTATGGTTTTTGAAGGGCAAACCCACGCCAAACTTTAAAAATAAAAATGGCATAGGGTCCCCCCCCGAAATCCATACCAGACACTTATCCGAGCATGCAGCCTGGCAGGTCAGGAAAAGAGGGGGGATAAGTGAGTGCTCCCCATCCTGAACCATACCAGGCTCTGCCCCCCTCACCCTAAAGCACCTTGTCCCCATGTTGATGGGGAAAAGGGCCTCTTCCCGACAACCCTGGACTGTGGTTGTCGGGGTCTGCAGGTGGGGAGCTTATCGGAATCTGTAAGCCCCCTTTAAACCCAGATCCCCACCCTTCCATATGTGAATGGGTATCGGGTACATCGTACTCCTACCAATTCACCAAAAAAAGTGTCAAAAAAAGGGAAACACGGGAAACAGTTTTTGACAAGTACTTTAATTTTAAACATTTATAAAAAAAAAAAATGTCCCTCCATGTAAATCCACCGTCAATCACGACACCCGCCGAACCTGAAAAATAGAAATAATAAAAAACACTTCCGCCTCTTGGGAGGCGTACCACCGAATGCCTTCTCCCTTCTTTGACAGTTCTTATATAGGCAAAAGGCAGGGGCCACCCAGCTAAGCCACCTGGTGGCACCGCCCCTTCTGACATCACTTGACGTCATGTGATGTCAAAAGGGGTGGTGCCACTGGGTGACGTAGCCGGGTGGCCCCGATCCTTATATATATAAGAGCTGTCAAAGCGGAGAGAAGGCACTCCCAAGAGGCGGAAGCATTTTTAATTTTTTTTCTATTTTTCTCCACCAGCAGACCCCCACAACCACAACCCAGGTTTGTCGGAGAGAGGCCTTTGTCTCCATCAACATGGGGACAGGGTACTTCGGGAGGCACCCCAAAGCACCCTGGCAAGTGGCCTGGTATGGTTCAGTGACGAGCGTTCCCCCCCTTTTCTGGCCTGCAAGGCTGCATGCTCGGATAAGGGTCTGGTATGGATATTGGTGGGGACCCCACACGTTTTTTTTTTTACATTTTGGGTGTGGAGTTCCCCTTAAAACCTAGACCAGACCCAAAGGGCCTGGTATAGATTTGAGGGGGGACCCCCCCTTTTTTTTTTTAATTCTGTCATAGAGTTCCCCTTTACCACTTAAATGCAGGGCACTTTCACCGCCTTCCTGCCTGGATCAATTTTCAGCTTTCATTGCTCAATGGCATCTGTGGGAAATCTTGGCCTGCTTGGCATGGCACTGCTCCCGGTCTTTAACATTAGCATCTATGGGAAATCTTGGTCAGCTTGACATGGCACTGCTCCTGAACCATAAGTGACAGGGACACAAAACTTGGGAAGAGAAGAGACGCAGCCCACAATTCTTCCCAGTTCTCTCCTATTTTCAAGCATTGGGGTTGATTTACTAAAGAGGAAAAGACTGTGTGCTTTGCAAAGTGCAGTTGCACTCTGCAAGTGCGGTTGCTCCAGAGCTTAGTAAATGAGCAGAAACTCTTCTGAATTCCATCATCCAATCATGTGTAAGCAAAAATTCAGTTTTTTCTTATTTTTTTCCTTGCACATGATTGGGTACTGCAAAGTAAAGCCCTACCTCATTTACTAAACTCTGAAGCAACTGCACTTGCAGAGGGAAATTCCACTTTGCAAAGTGCACAGTTTTATTGCATTTAGTAAATCAACCCCATTGTCTCACTACTTCCTGCTTTTGGCTGACATAAGTAGCAACCTTGCTGTCACACCACCTGTTAGCGTTCCAGTGGTTGTGCTTGAGGGAACTATCTGCAGACTTTACAAGCAAATTAAGCTGAACAGGAGAAAGCCTAAAAGTTGCCAGGTCTAGTTACAGCATTATTTAACTACAGTATATACTTCATGACTTCACTGGATCTACAGAGCCTTGTGAAACCCTACAACTCCCTTAACTCCCACATTCTAATTTTTTTTTTTCACATTAACCCCCAAATGTCCAGAAGTGGTTAAAAAAAGGGGGCAGCAATTAGTAAATTTTAGTAAGTAAATTTTAGTAAGTACAGGCATACCCCGTTTTACGTACACTCACTTTACGTACATTCGTGAGCAATGCTGTGGCCCGCTGGGGGGGCGTCAATGCAGAATGACCAGCGTACCCCCAATCAATGCAGAGTGCCCGCAGCATTGGCTCCAATCAATGCAGAGTGCCCACAGTATTGCCACCGTTCAATGCAGAGTGCCACAGCATTGCCCCCGTTCAATGCAGAGTGCCACAGCATTGCCCCCAATCAATGCAGAGTGCCACAGCATTGCCCCCCAATCAATGCAGAGTGCCACAGCATTGCCCCCAATCAATGTAGAGATGCCAGCGTGCCCCCTTTCAATGTAGAGATGCCAGCGTGCCACCTTTCAATGCAGAGATGCCAGTTTGCCACCTTTCAATGTAGAGATGCCAGTGTGCCACCTTTCAATGTAGAGATGCCGGCGTTCCCCCTGCGAGACCAGTGCACTTACCTGACGGCAGCTTCTCTTCAGTCCAGACTCCCCGCATCTCCTCGAGTCCTCAGTCCTCCCGCCTCCTCCTCGGCCAATGGCATGGGTTTTTCCTTTCGGCCAATCAGGAAGCGGGTGGACCTGCTCCCTGATTGGCCAGGAGGAGGATCCATGTGACAATAGCGAATTTTTATTCGCTATTGTCACACAATGGGCGGGCTCGGGGCGCGCTGCTCTACTCCCTGGCCGCCACGTCTGCGGCTGCGCGGCCTGAAACCGTGCTTGCGCGGGACAGTCAATTAGACTGCGCGTCCCCGCATGCGTGCATCTTAGAGGGAACATTGCTTGTGAGTATGGACACAGCTTGGTCAGCTTGGCATAGCACTACTCCTGGTTTTTAACATTGTCTTCTATAGGAAATCTTGGTCAGCTTGACATGGCACTGCTTCCCGTCTAACATTGGTGTCTACGTGCAAATCTTGGTCAGCTTGACATGGCCTTGCTCCCTGTCTAACATTGATGTATATGGGAAATCTTGGCTAGATTGACATGGCACTGCTCCCAAACTATAAGTGACAGGGATACCAGGAGCACCGAGAGGGGACCCAGGACTACAACATATCCTATTTTGTGGCCGGCCAGCTTGCCTAGGTAATCTACCATGTCATGGTCCTGGGTCCCCTTAATATGCTCCCCAAGTTTGGTGTCCTTGTCACTTATGGTTTTGGTGCAGTGCTGTGTCAAGCTGACCAAGATTTCCTATAGAGCTAGTGTATTTACATGCATTAAGAAGTGAAAAAAGGTATTTCTTCACTTTAAGTACATTTTCATTTTACATACATGCTCTGGTCCATTGTGTACTTAAAAGTGGGGTATGCCTGTAATTATAGTTTGTAAATGTTGCTTTAGTCCAACAAATGCCTTTTGGGAAATACAGCACTGGGACCATGCAATAATATACTGTAGTTTTGTAACTCAAATATTCAGTAGGTTGATAGGAACATCCTTGATAGTGTTATGTCGGTTGGCCTGTTTATTACAGAAAATTGTAAATATTAGCATGACTTTTCATTTCCAAGGGCTGTATAAAATGAAAAGCTAAACTGGGAGGACAGATACTTTCATTAATCTCCAGATCGTTCTCCTTCATTGTCACCCTGTCACATTTTCTCCCAATAGAAGAGATTGTGCCAAAGAAGCAGCAGATCAGCAGTGCTGTTATGAAACAAAGGATGTAACAAATATAAAACAAATACAACATTTTATTTGAAAAGAATGACATTTATGTATGATTCACATTGCATTTGCATGTATTTTAGAATGACAAGTCCACTTAAAAAATATGAGTGATGTATTGTCATTGGCAGCTTTACCAATCCAGGTGTCTAGATTTTAAACTGGGTGTCAAACATTTTATTTTTAGTGCTCTGCAGACTTCACTGATCGACTTATTGCCTAACTTGGCAAATCAAATAAACTGCCATTCTCAAGGGTGACCTTAATCCACATGCAGGTAGAAATAACATTTTGTTTAGACTTAGGCTGTCAAGCGACCACTCTGTTTTCCCTCAGGCACTCGTGTTTGATAGGGCTCCATGTGAGCATTTGGTGCAAAGAGGATGCTGTGTAGAGGAATTCAGAAATCCTCATATTTCAAACTCAACATGTTCCAGAACAACAGAGAAAATAATATGTTTGCTTTGACGAGTTTGAGTTAAAAGCTGTTATGTATGTTTACCAATGAAATACTTTGTACTGGAACCTCAGGCTGATAAATAATACAAACTATCAACAAACCAGAAGGCTTGCTGGTAAAATACACTTTATTTTTCCATAGATGGAAAGCAAAACATATGCAACTTTTTCAGTGTGTTGGCTGGAGATGTTACGCTCTCTAGATATTTATAAATGTTATGTTAGTCAATACCATCCTGAGGTTCTACAGAAGAAAGTAAACTTGATGCACTAAAACTAACAGTAGATGTTAAAAACTTGGAAAAAGCATCATTTTTAATGCAACTGTAAACATAATGGGATTTCCCACTTTGATTTGAAAAACGGACTGCTGGCGAGTGTTCCAACAACAGTCCTGCTACTCTCTGTATTTTGCAGGTTTAGGTTAAAGTAAAACCAAACTTCAGTATAAATGCTAAACACTTAAATTGCTAAGCCATAACACATGCGATATTTCAGTGACGTGACCCGTTGCAGCCAAATATTGCATGCAATTAATAAAAAAATTGGAGTGTCCATGAAATGCTGCAAAATTAATGAATCATGCTGTAAGCATCACAATATATATATATATATATATATATATATATATATATATATATATATATATATATATATATATATATGGGATTAAAGCCAATTCACAAAGAAAGTGTTTATTATCTCATAGTCTAGCAACTAAGAATTAGAAGAATAGCACTAAGCAGCAGTATTCCTAGGGCTGTTAAATGTGACAGCTCCTGTTCAGGGCTACTGGTTTTTAGGGAGCCTACACCTGCTGGCTTCTTAATGAACAGTGACTCATCTCTGCCTGGCTCCTTCAGTTGTCAACCAAGTATTCCAGGCTGAAAGGTGAATGTAAACAAAGGGGCAAGAACAGTGTTATAAAAAAAAAAACAGTTGGGGACCCCCCCAAAATCCATATCAGACCCTTATCCAAGCCTGAAGCCTGGCCAGGAAAAGGGGGGGGGGTGACCATGTACAAGATAAGTAAAAGGGCCTCTAACCCACAACTCTGGCCTGCTGGTTGTGGGGGCCTGTGATTGGAGGGCTTATTGGAATCTGTAAGCCTTCTTTAACAATAAGGGGTCCCTCAAATACCATCCCCCCAAGCAAATGAGAATGGGGTGCATAGTACCCCTACTCATTAACAAAAACAGTGGAGGCAGAAAGAAATCACAGCTAGCCATGCAGATCCATGTCAGTCATCAAGACTGATGCCCACTGACCCTCTGAAAGAAAAAAAAAGAAAAAACAAGCAACCACCAACACATCCAATCTTATTGATTCCCTCACATGGATTAATAGGTCCTAGTCCCTGGCACTAAAGTAGACAAAGGGGCAGGGTGACTAGTATTGCTGCTAGCACTGTTCACTCCCCTTACGTGAGTGTGATTTCAATGGATTAATAATATGTGTGTGCTGCGCAAAACTAGATAACGCTGTGATGTGCTAAAAAAAACTATCTCACCTGTGCATTAACCATAATAAATGAGATATAATGTGTGTTATAATTGTGTTGTGACTGGTGTGCTGAAAAACTTCTTATATAATTGTCGGTTTTATCTCCCTAAATAGGAAAACCGCTGAGAAATTGATCAGCAATATATCATAAACCCGAAGGCTGGCTCAAGAAAGTGGCCAAATATACAAAATATAACAATAGTGCACAAATTAGGACAAAGTGTAAACACAATTACTTAATATCCAAATCCAAATGCAATGTGTCCATGCTAGGCTGATTATAAAGTGAAAATAAATGTTTAATTATTAGTGTCCATATACAAAAGTGCTCCTATGTGATAGGGGGGGGGGGGGGGGTCCCAGTCACCAGTGCCTAGGCCTTGTTGGGTGCTTGCAGCACACCACACTAAGACAAGTAATGAATAATTGTTATATTTTGCATATGGCCACCGACAATTATATAAGAAGTTTTTCAGGACACCAGTCACAACACAATTATAACACACATTATATCTCATTTATTATGGTTAATGCACATGTGAGTTTTTTAGCACATACAGCGTTATCTATTTTTGCGCAGCACACATATATTATTAATCTACCTTAATATACTTGTTTTAAAAAGTACCTACAAAGCAGAAAGTAAGTACCTTGTCTGCTGCCTCTCCACTGAACACTGCTTTTAAAGATACACTAATATTAGCTCACAAGCAAACCTAGTGATGAGTGAGGCCAGGTGGAGGTGCAGTGATGTCATTTGGGTAGAAAATTTGATATTAGCTACTGAATTAAAAGAAGTAGTTTTTAGATAAAAAAGGTGGCAAATAAGTTGCAGTCAGGAATGTAGTTGGTCCTTTTTGAAAATTTCTGGCTTTTTCTTTTAGATATCATGCCCAAAGAGGAGCCAAATTAATTTTGGCTCATTTACCATCTTACTTTTCCTTGCAATAAATCTTTGATATTTTTAGATTATTGACATCTGTTTCTTACACTACATTTAATCAAACTTTTGATAAAATACAGTACAGTGCAAAAAAGTTGTGGCCAGTTTGCTTTGTTAGCTAAAGCAGATATAAAATAACATTTTACCCACATTTCTTAGCATAACAGTTCATACCTTGGTAATGCAATTTCAGTTTTCACTTGCTAAAATTGATAAACCAGTTATTGTGTTTGTTTTTAAGGAGGGGAAAGTGTTGTTAAAGGGATTGTAAAGTAAGAAGGTTTTTTTATCTTAATGCATTCTATGCTTTAAGATAAAAAAAAAAAACCTTCTGTGTGCAGCAGCTCCCTTCAGCCCCCCAAATACTTACCGGAGCCTGTCTTTATCCAGCAATATTGCAGAGGTATCTAAGCTGCCTGGGACTCCCGTCTTCATTGGCTGGGACAGCAGCATGGAGCGATTCGCTCCTGTTGCTGTCAATCAAAATCATTCAGCCAATCAGGAGAGAGAGGGAGCGAGGCGGGTCGCGTCTCTCTGTCTGAATGGACACAGAGAGCTGTGACTTGGCTCGGGTGCCCCCAAGGTGCTGTGGGGGCACTTAACAGGAGAAAGGAGCTAGGAGAGCCGAAGTGGAACCTGAGACGAGGAGGAATCAGGCTGCTCTGTGCAAAACCAACTGCACAGAGCAGGTAAGTATAACATGTTTATTATTTAAAAAAAAAAAAAGAGACTTTACAATCACTTTAAAACAAGAAAAGAAAGACATCTACCCATGCCCCATCTAAATTATTTAAAGAATAATATATTTTTAAAGTAATATATAAAAAAAAGAATAAGCAAGAACCAGTCCTGCTGATGGTGGACTATACTGGCACATGAGACAGATTACAATTTATTCTAGACTTTATTTACAGTCCTTTAAAAATAACACCATTGTGTAACAATTCTAAAATCCATAAACACAGCTTATCATATGATACAAAAGTCCCACTAAGGACCAGTATACCGACACCTCTGTCTAATAGTGTCTATGAAACTGTTGGGATGCGTGTCTCCTTCTATCAATACAGTTATCCTCTTTTATCAAGACCTGTTGGGTAATATTGTCTCTTCTCTTTGAGGATTTGGGAACCCTATTATTAGTTTGATGATATATGTTTTTTATACACATCTAGATATCTTCATATCTATAGATTTTCATCTATGTGCTGGAGCAACTGCACATGCAGTGTGCACTTGCACTTTGCATTGTGCACAGTCAATTTGCCTTTAGTAAATCAACCCCATAGTCTCAGCTCTGTATCTATTTATATGAGCCCGAGTATAGGGGCTGTGTCCCTTCCCTCCACTTAGCTATAGGATAATAGGGAACTCTGAACTGTAGTTAAAAAGTGTAAATTGGCAGCACTTAAATATATATAATCTCACGATAAATACTTTTTTGGTATATATAACCACTTGCTGACCGCATACTGTATATATACAGCGGCAGAGTGGCTGACATACCCCTACGCGGTTTTGCCTGGGAGGAGCTAGGGGGCGAGCGCGCACTGCCGCCGGCGCGCTCCCGCCCTCGATGGTCATCGGGGAAGCCGGCGCGTGTGTCAGGCGGCCTCGATCTCTCCCCGCTGAGAGAGAAGGATGGTTGGCTGATGTAAACACAGCCAATCGTCCTTCTCCCTGCAATGATCACAGAGACCATATGATCCTGCTATATAGGATCGCATGTCTCTGTGATAATTTCACAAGCCCAACCCCCCACAGTTAGAATCACTCCCATAGGCTTACATTTAACCCCTTGATCACCAACAGGGTAACCCCTTCCCTGCCAATAGCATTATTACAGTAACAGTGCATATTTTTAGCACTGATTACTGTAGTAATGTCACTGGTACCCTCAAAAGTGTCAAAAAAGTCAGTTAGGGGTCTGATCTGTCTGCCGCAATGCCTAAGTCCCGCAAAAAATTGCAGATCGGCGCCATTACCAGTAAAAAAAACAAACAATAAAAATGACATAAATCTTTCCCGTAGTTAGTAGACGCGATAACTATTGCGTAAACCAATCAAAATACGCTTATTGTTTTTTTTTAACCAAAAATATGTAGCAGAAAACAAAATTGGCCTAAAATGTTAAAAAATCTTGATTTTTAATTTTTTTCGGGAATGTAATATAGCAAAAAGTGAAAAATATTGTTTTTTTTTTTTTCAAAATTGTCGCTCTTTTTTTGTTTATAGCGCAAAAAAATAAAAATTGCACAGGTGATCAAATACCAAAAGAAAGCTCTATTTGTAGAAAAAAAAAGGACGTCAATTTTATTTGGGTACAGCTTGCACGACCGCGCAATTGTCCGTTATAATAACATAGTGCTGAATCGCAAAATAGGGCCTGGTCATTAAGGGGGAAAATTTTCCGGTCCAGCACTGGTTAAATACTGCCAATTTACATTTATTAATTTGATCTTGGGGTTATGTCTTTTTATCTGATTTCTTGTTTTATAGGCGTACACCTTTTATGTTAGCTACTGGGAGGTTTTTATGAGATATACTTAGCAGTTTAATTGAGCTCAGCTGTTTTTTGTTTTATAATCTGTGCTCCAGCTCTGCAGTTTGTGTGACATCAGATCCCCACCCCCTGCCTGTTAGAGCTGAGAAAAATCCTTTGATCTGTGTGTTTTAGAAGGATATACAGGAGAATGGCCTCAGATAAACAGGTACGACTTATGTAGGAAGATTTGTTTCATTTCTGTGTATCCCCTGAGGCTAGTCGCTTTGCTAGGTTAAATGTCAGGGGTTTATAACCACTTTAAAGGTTATAAGAAAGCTGATGGTCCATCTGATTCTCACTGTTCAATTTCAGTAGACATTTACCTAAACTATGCTGCATATCAGAAGATGTTTGTTTTGTGAATGGTCCCCCAGACACATTGAGAAGGAATTTAGAGCTAAGACCTTTTTTTTTAATAGAATGTTTACATGTTACACCAATGTCAGATTTATGTAGCTTCTGCCCCCACTTGGGAGGTTCACCATCTCAGTTTTTACAATAAAGTGGTTGTAAACCTCAGACATACGATATGAACAAAGCATATTTTTCTACAGAGTGTACTTGTCTCATTTAACCTCCTTGGCGGTATGATTCTTTCGGATTTTAAGTGCTGAAAGCGGTACCATTATTTTGCATGTAATTCTTGAGAATGAGCAGCCCAAACCAACTATTTTTTTTTTTTACTGTGCATTCTTCTTTATAACAAACACAAAATGTATAAATTATAATATAATAAAAAACTATAAATGAGTTAAAGTATGTGTATATATATATATATATATATATATATATAAAGTACAGTAAAACTGCAAGAAAGGGCACTGGGGGGCAATGTAATGTGAATTTATTTTGTTTTGAATGGTATCAGTTTGTTTGCTGTGTTTTACATTTGAATTTGCCGCCGGTTCCACCCCCCTGCGAACGTCACGTCGCAGGAGACGGAAGCCGGGGCACGGAGAGGATCGGGAGGAAGATCCGCCGCCACATACCGCTCGCATACATCGCTGGATCCCGGTGACAAGGTAAGTAACCTCTTTTACACGATCCAGCGATGCTTCTGGTGGTACCCCGAGTGTGGCTCGGGGTTACCGCTTTTGGCTCTGAAATTAAACCCCGAGCCACGCTCGGGAAAACCGCTAAGAAGGTTAAAAACACTACTGAGGAAGTCCACGCTCAGGGACATAATGTGTATGAGGGGCGGAGCCTGCATATGCAACGTCATCCCGCAGCCATCTCGCTATGTGTGGATTCATATGACGTGTTTTACAGCCAGCACTGCTAAAGTGCCCTGTTTGTGAGTGTACTTTTATACCTTTTGAGATGACATTTTTTGTGAAACGGAGAACACTAGATCCTGTGCTGTGTTCCTCTTTATATATTGTTTATCTCTGAGTACACCTGAGGTTCTGGGAGCTGGCAGGAGGAAATAGGGGATACGGAGGAACAACACGCTATACAGATCCTATATTATCCCTTGAGGGGAACATCTGATTATGACCTGCTGGTAAAACAGGGGTCGCAAATCGTAATGTGAGGTGAGCGGCCAGAGCACACAGGTGGAGGAAAGCATGAGCACATTGTGTATTTATTTTCCTTACACTGTGGTATCTTAATAGAAATATTCTATCAAAGGACTCTTTTTACTGAGATTTAAGAATTTATGGACACTTTGCATTTTATTATTTATTTATATTTATTATTAACTTTGATTATAGTATAATGGCAATCTAATAATTGCATAGGAGTTGTGTTTGTTTTACAGCAATTTATATTATATTGATTAATTGCATATGTTTCATATATTGCCCTTTATTTAGAGAAATAGTTTGTATTGCACAATTTTACACTGCCGAACTGATGCGCTGTACCGGATTTGAGGTTTTATTTTTTAGTAAGTGATTAAGGTACTGATCCTTACAGACGCTATACTAGTAGTGGCAGTGATCAGCCACTTACATTTTGACTGTAATAGTGTGGGGAGCAATCTGGTGTTAACAGACACTGGCTGGGAGGGTCACTAACTGACACTGGCATTGCTAGTGACATTAATACAGTGATCAGTGATAATACTGTGCACTATACTAAGGACACTGGCTGGGAAGGGGTTAACATCAAGGGGCAATCAAGGAGTTAACTATGTGCCTAACAAGTGAAATGTGTGCTGCTTTTACTAACAGATCTGGCTGCTTTTTCCCTCTGAACTCAGAATTTTATTTCAGTAAGAAGAAACAGTCAGATTGCTGTCTGTGTACAGAGTTCTGGGTGTTTGTCAACCTAGAACATTGTGCAGTGACTGGCCACAGCCGATCAGCAGGTTTCAGCCAAAATCATTGGCTAAAATCTGCTGACAAACGCTTGCAGTGTCCAATCACAGCATGGGTCAGCAGGGGATATGTGGCTGGTGCCGCCTGCTCAGAGTTTATCTAATGTGAGTAGGCAGGAAGCAGTTAAAAAGCCTGTTTTAGAGGGTCCCACAGCTTTAGGTTCCCACAGAGGTCAGTACACCTTGTTGTTTTTTTTTTTTTTTAATGCCGGGAGGGGGGGGGGGGGGGTATCTTTCTTCTAAAAAGCCAGACTGATGTTAAAGCAGAGTTTCACCCAAAAGTGGAACTTAGGTTTTAAGGACTCCTGACCCCCCTGGGGGGAGCAGGTACCGAGTTTTGACAAGTACACACTCCCACTTGGCGGCTCGAGCAATAGTTCTCCTCTCCCTCTCCCTCCCTGCAATCTTCTGGGACATGTCACAGGTCTCAGAAGATTGCCCAGCCATTCAGGACGCGCAGCGTGACTCATGCATGCACAGTGCGCACCCGGCAGTGAAGCCAAAAGCTGTCACAGCTGGGTGCCCACACTAGTAATGCTGGCACCGGGGAGAGGTGAGGGAGAGAACTGAGGTTTCGGGCGGCCACATCTCTGGATCATGGGACAGGTGAGTGTGTGTTTATTAAAAGTCAGCAGCTACACTTTTTGTAGCTGCTGACTTTTAATAAACACAAAAATGACTGAAACTCCACTTTTGTTGCTTTAGCAAATGTAAAATAGTCTTAAAAATTCGGACCAAGTCCTAAATAGAAAAGTGAAGATATTAATGGGCATATGGACTGGAATGTAAAGCCAATGCTGCTTATATTCCCTGGTCCTCTAACTACAGAAATAAGAAGACTATATTCCGTATGTGCCATGCTGTTGACTCTAGGAAGGGATAGTTAGATTGTTTACATTTTTTTTAGAAAAGTATTAGGGTCCGTTCTTATCTAGGTGTTGCTATTTTTACAGGCATGTTTCGGGCGTTTCTTTGGTGTTTTTTCAGGCATTTTTTCTGGTGTCTGGTGTTGTTGCAGCGTTTGTACAGCGTATTTTTGTGCAGGTGTTTTGAGCTGACAAGTGACCAATGAAAAGCAGTACAACGCCTGTAATCTGCCTAAAAAAGAAGCTCATGTACTTTTTTGAGCAACGGGCATTTTGCTTAAGGCGACAGAATGCTCAGATATGAACAGGGACCATTGAAATTAAATGGAGTTGTCTGGGCATTTGGGCATTTTTAGAGCTGAGGCTTAGAGCAGAAAATCGACCAAAGACACCTAGATGTAAATGGAGCCTTAAGAATAGACACAATTCACTCAATTACAGGCCAGGTTCAGCACTGGACAGCTCCAAAATGCCTATGTTTACTGTTTCATGTAGATGTAAACCTACTCAGGATCTTAGTATAAACATCAGTAAATTATTCCGACCGTGTGCAAGAGGCCTAACAGGACAGGGTCGCCAGGTAATAATGTAATGAAAGTTGCAGCTTTCAAAATATTAAAAATCAAAATATTCAAGCTACATTACCTTGTTAAAGTGTAGCACCCTCCTAGGTAGGTGCTACAAGAGAGAATAGTTTTTGGGTCATTCTGCTTACCAGAGAGATTGCCAGGTAAACTTAAATTGCTCTCTGCCTATCAGAGAGCAAGATCCATTGGTAGGGTCTGTTCATGGTGCTCAGATGCAGCTCAGTTTGTCTAAAACTGTAGTTTCACACTGGTCCAATAAGGAGGCATATTGGACAGTGGGAGTAAACCTGACAAATGAGGCACAGGCATTGTTACGGCCCTGGTAATTGTCAGAGGAAAGTGCCTCAGTGCATGCTGGGTCACATTATAATTGCCAAGGGAACAAGTGCTCTGGGTCTTCGGCTGGATAGTGGGGTCCCAGGGGGAGAGGGCGGTTGCCCCTCCTCTGTAGAAGCTGCCATGAGGCCTCCGGTGGGCCTGAAAGTCAGATAGGAGCTGAACCCAGATGTCCTGCAGAGCTGACTGGAAGGGAGACACTGGAATGGATCTGATTCTGCTTACAGTGAGTACAGATCTGTGTCATGGGGACTGTCATGTGAGGGCAACCCCTTCAGTGGAAGAGTCAGGGACAGATGTCAGTCAAGGGGATGCTAGAGAGTGTCCTGAAGATAAAGGTGTTCATCAAGTCTGCTGCTAAAAAGAGCAAGAGGACTTAATTCATCCATATGAGTGGCAGTATGGTTAAAGCAGTGTGCCTGCTTCCACAAGTAATCCGGTGAGGCCAAGTGAGAGTTGTCCTTATCTACTGTGAAAAGTTCAGTTGGAGTATTCCACTATTCCCTTCTCCCATCCAAGTTCCACAATAAATATAAAAACCAAACCCCCTGTATTGAGTAACGGCCAAACTGGTGTAAGGATGAATGTGTGGAAAATCCCCTAGTGACTGTTTGCAAGTAATCAGAGGGAGAACCAAGAAGTCATCACACAGCAAGCCCTATGGGGACAGTGCTACAGAAGCATTTATGAAATTATAATACTTTGTAATTGGGTTTACATTTCTTAACTATATTGCATCTGGCTGTGGCCATTTTGAGTAAGGGCAGATGATTCATATATTTACTTCTTTGAATCCATATGCCCTTAGCTGAGACATGCAGGCAGGAGTGTGTATTTATCTAACAAAAACCTATCCTCTCCTTCTAAAGTCTCCTGGGGAGTATGACATCGGATGCCTGGACCTGGAATCCAGTAAGTAACTGAAATAAAAAAAAAAGGTTAAAACAATTAAATATGATATATCCTATCTATATACTAATGCTAGCAGCATAAGGATTAAAAATAGGAAATGTTTTACCCTTTGATGAACTTAAACATACTGTATCTACAAACTACCTAATAAGATGTTCTTTTGTTTTCTACAACTGCGGCATACAGTTGCTGCTCATTTCCCAACTTTCCCAACTATTAAGACTGATCCTTTGGAAAGTATGTTAATAGAGGGGGACCTAACTAAACCTCTGTCCTCTATTTACTCCTTACGATCTCCCTTAACCACTACTAAAATAGAATCCCTTTATAATAAATGGCACATGGACATTCCAACCTTCTCGGAATACAACTGGGAGGACTTCCTTCTGCAATATGTCCCTACCATGATATCTGCCAGAGATCGCTTTATCCAACTGAAATTTATCCACAGAGTGTACAGTATTATACTCCTGGCTGTAACTTATCCTGGTACACTGGCGGCTTGCCCACATTGGGATATGGCCGAAGGGCACGTTTGCTCACATGTTATGGTCTTGCTCCAGGTTATGTTATTACTGGGTAGGGGTATTGGATACTATTAACACAGTTGGAAAACTGTCTGTCCCTATGGATTCCTTGGTGCTGCTCCTAGGACTCACTGATTTTATGGAAGCCTCTAAACACTTTTTTTTTTTTCTTTTTGGCCTATTATGCTAGAAGGGAAATCCTGCTGAAATGGAAACTGCCTACTCTGCCCATTGTTTCGGGCTGGAAGGTGTGAATCAACGGGGCTTTTCCCCTATATAAGCATACGTACATCAGCCGAAACTGTCCTGCTAAATTAGAAAATACTAATATACTCTCTTCTAGCACCTACCTAGGCTGGATAAAGGTGCATTACTGTTTAGGTGTTGATATCTCACAGTATATAACTGAGGGTTGTCTATTGTACCTTGTGTATAGTACTCTACCTACCACAATGCTCCTTTCCCACTATCTTCCCCCTCCCCTCCCCCCTATTCATCTACCTTCCCCTCCCTTTCTCTGCTTTCCTCCTCTCTTTCTCCACTTCTTCCTTTTGCCCTTACTCACCATACCCGTCCATTCTTCATGTTCTCCTTGTCCCTCTTCTTTTAGCTCTGACCCAATCCATGGTAATTTCAGGCTCTTGGTTGCCACATTTCCCTAGGCTGTTTCTTATGCCTAGTACACATGCAACGATTATCGGCCGACCGATCGTCCGTCTTTTGTCCAGAGTGGTTTTTGTTGGTTGGAATGTGCCTAATGTGCCGACAAAATTCTACTTCAGAAGTGATGTCATGTGTTGGTTTGCTTTCTTTGTGTTCTTTCTTCACTGAGCATGCCCAGTCTTGCTCATTCGATTTTTCCTTGTCGAACTCTGTACTGACTGTACAAAAATCGGCCGTGTTTTGACGGCGGACAAAAATTTTATAGCCTGCACACCAGATTTTTTTTCGGCCGAAAAGTCGGTTGTCGGAAGCATCATACTAACAAGCCGAAAATCGGCAGATCGGTCTTCGGACAAAAATTCAAAAAACAATAAGGTGTGACCACCCTTCTCCTGCGCTTGGTATCCAAACTCCTCGACCACACTTCTCACGGGACTGACAACTGGCTTCTCAGATGGCTAGGGTCTTGCTGCCCATATCGGACTGGGGTAGTCCACCGATACTAGAAGCAAAGAAAACAAAAAAGGGCGCACCGACCTAGCGCATTATCCTCAATAAAAGGCTTTATTTATGTAACATTAAAAAATGGCTACTCACAGACGTAGATAAACGTATATCGTATCAAGCTAAATTGCTCAAACGTCCGGGTTTAGTCCATATAATCGTCCATAACTGATGAGATGACGGCTGACGCATTTCGAGGCCTAGCCTCTTCCTCATAGCCCTCAGAGTCGGACACAAATTCCCTGCCGATTTTCGACCCGTGTGTACGAGGCTTTAGACTAATCACAGAATTTTTTTGGATTAACGATTGCGTGACTCCTGAGACTGTTTATCTATGGTGTTTATTTTGTTGTTTATTGACCGCTTGATTCAGCTTGTGTGTACTTTTACTTGTTCATGCTGATGAATATAACTATTAAACGCGACTGTTGAAAAAAAAAAATAGTCAATGTTGATTGAGAGAGTGAAGTAGCACTTTAATCTGCATATTTATTGTCATTTTCCTACTTCTGCTCTGCAGTGATAATCCAGGCAAACTAGCTCACAACAGCAAAAAATTGGGTGCTTCTATGACATGTCCTAACTAGTGGATTTATGTGTTAGATGAAAAGGAAAAAAAAGGGTTGGATCAATCACAGCTGAAGCCCAGAACGCTGAATTAAAATGGTAAAACCAATGACATCTCACAATCACAGCATATCCATGAAAAAAAAAAAAATAGTCTTACATTCTTGAAATCTTTTTCTTTGTTATGAACTCAAGGTAGTTGTTGCCTACCCACATTAGCTATTCTTAGACTGATTCTGACAGCCCTGTTTTATACAACTGTGCACCACCTCCGTATCCTGCTCATAATAAACGTACTAAAAATACAAGGATGCAGAACAGGCACGACAACCAGGAGCCATATTACTTCTCTCCTAGTGTCGTGTAATACAGCACTACTTACAAGTACGTAATCATTATTTTTTGCATAGGAAAAGAATATGGTCTGTTAATTACAACCCGAGCAACTAGAATAATCACAAAAGTCACCTGCAAAAGTCAGATATCAAAGCAATAAAACTTTGTGTACAAAGGCGGGTCTTCTGTCTTGTATTGATTGTCACCAGACTTGCAGTACTACATCAGTTCATATCTACAATGGATGCATAATGTTGGTGACTACAGAAGTGTATCTGTATGCAGTCTGTACCTGCAAATGTGTGCTGTGTGTATACAAGAACCATCAACCCCCAAAAGTGAAAAACAAATGTATTGCTCTAATCCTGGCTGCAATGAAAGCAAGACAGACGCACTGGGCCCCAATTCCATGTACAGTATTTAGAGCTAAAGGAACATGCTGCAGACAATCCCAACCAGTCCAATCCAAGTCTCCCAGCACTGCATCGTCACTGTTTTTGGTTATTTTTTTAATAGGGTCTTGTAGTGGGTTTTATTGTATCTAATCAATTAGCTGAAGCTTGGATTCCCTGGCATGAATCCTTCACAAGAAACACATGGTTGTAATCCACTTGTAATAAGTGTGTCCTCCTATCCAGCGATCCTCAATCTATGATAAGCTCCTAATAGAGTAAAACAGGGGTATGCAAACTGTGGCTACTACTTCTACAAGTCCCATCATGCCTCTGCCTCTGGGTGTCATGCTTGTGGCTGTCAGAGTCTTGCTATGCCTCATGGGACTTGTAGTTCTGCAACATCTGGAGGGCCACAGTTTGCATATCCCTGGAGTAAAACATGTAAGAAGGAAGGTAGAATATTCCTGTATCCGATAACACCAATAAACGTATTTTATAATTTCAGTAGTTAAGTGGCTCCACT
This sequence comes from Pelophylax lessonae, assembly GCF_965119305.1. Classification (NCBI taxonomy): domain Eukaryota; kingdom Metazoa; phylum Chordata; class Amphibia; order Anura; family Ranidae; genus Pelophylax; species Pelophylax lessonae. The sequence goes on along the minus strand of NC_138770.1, from coordinate 542,374,441 downwards.
TTTGCTTTTTGTGCTACAGCTAAAGGAACATGTTATATACAGTATAAGCAGAATATCACAACATATTAAATGACAGTAAGAGCAGGGCATTGCATTTGAACAGAGGTCCTAGGCTGGCTTGTGTATTTCTTGCTCAATGTATTTTCTCAGTTGTGTGAAAGCAGACTAATCTGAAAGATTCTTCAAATTGGACTGTAGAAATGAATAAAAGGCAATAAATAGTATGTCCTATTCTAATGTGTAGAAACCATCAAGTCAAAGGCAAAGTTAAATTTTCTTTTAGTTCCTGTTGTACTGAAAACGTCTTATTCTGACCTTCTCAAGTGCAAAAAAAACTTTTTTTTCACATGAATTAGTCAACTTCTTTTTGTTTTGAGTTTATGCAGCCTAGGTTTAGGCAAAAACCTTCTATATATAATAAAAACCCCATGTGCTATTCAAAAATTTTGAGAGAGCCTTGACCACGCAATGTGTGAGGTTAGCGGTGGAGTCATCATGGTGAGCGGAGTCTGGACGCCATATATTGGAATATGAATGAGACATGCTTTGTTTTATCTGCTGAAATGTGAGTCTTTTTTTCACAATTTTTAAAATAAAAATCGTGATAATGATCTGCACTATCAGTGTATTTCTGCTTCCTACATATTACCTTGATATTGGGAGATAGTCTGTGAGGAAAGAGGAAGACTGGAGAGGATTTACATTTGTACACATGTAAAAATAAAAGTGCAGTTGGCCTCTTTTTATCAGTGGGAGTCCAACAATTAAGATGAGCAGATACCCATAAGGTGGGGTGAAGGGCACCCTGCTTTCCATGGTGTGGAAACTGGAGCTTCCTTGCACCGTCTGAAGATCAATTTAATTGCAACAAGAGATTGCACGAAAAATTGAATGGTGTATGGGACTCTTTATTTAAGGAATTTTTTTTTTATTTATTAATTTCGATTTTCTTCTACCACTGTTGCACTTTATATTGACTTTGGAATGAATATATTTAATATAACTGTGACATATTGATTGATTATGCTATTATTTATTTAATGATTTATAGTACATAACTTACTACACATTTGTTGCACTCTTCTATGGTTCAGTGTAGATCTATAAATTGAAGTTTGATCTACTCACTGATTTATGATATCTTAATATATATATATATATATATATATATATATATATATATATATATATATATATATATAGGTGTATTTAATTTATTTTTAGATAGTGTTTATAATTTATTGATTTGGGGTCTTTGCACTGATAGCAGTTCACTGTTTGTAATGTTTTTTTTTTTTTTTTTAACTCTGCTATATTTTTAATGGCTGTTTATCTGTCAACAAAGCCTAATAAAGTATAATTAAAGGCAAAACTTTTTTGGGACTTTGGCTAGAGTGGGGAGGGATTAGAACACCTACTAGTTTTTTTTATTTATTTTTTTTAAATAAATCCCAAATTTTGGGTTTTCCCCAGAACAGTTATAGAGGCGAGAACATCCATTGGGGACATTAGTTCTGATGACCTGGGAGACCCCAAAGGATTCCCCATATTTGCAGGGATTTCCTTTCACTTCCTGTTTTGGTTATGGCACGTAAAGTGAAGGAAAATGTCCTCAAAGGGACACAGATGGCAAAAAAAACCTGACAGGAGTTATAATCCTCCCTTACGCTATCCAAAATGTAGAAAAAAAGTTTTGCCTATGCTTTTATATTAACAACTGTAATCGATAAATTGGAAGGATTGGCGATATGCTTATTAGTTGTGTTTTGAGAACCAGTGATTCAGTGTCATTGTATACCATTTCTAGCCCTTTTTTAGGGCTTATCTTCTGAAGTACTCTTTGGCATGTATGGAAATATGTATTGAAATATGTATTTTAAATGGATATTCAGAATTTAGTCTAATGAGCAGAAGTACACTCTGGGTTTCATTCACTACTACTGAGTGAGAATTTCTAGGACTGATTTACTAAAGGCAAATAGGCTGTTTCTTTTGCAATGAAAAGTTGCACTTTGCAATGGAATCATTTCCAGGGCTTAGTAAATGTGACATAATTTCACTTTGCAAAGAATACCTAATTATGTGCAAGGAAAAAAAACAAAAAAAACAAAACATTTTTGCTAGCACATGATTGAATGATGAAAGTCAGCAGAGCTTCACCTCAATCACTGTTCTGGGGACAACTTCCCTTGCAACAGGAACAGCATTTTTGTCTTTAGTAAATCATTGTCCATGTTTTAAACTACAGTCCCAGAACTATTTTAGTTCCATACTTTAAAGTATCTCTAGCAAAAAAACTTTTTATTTTGCTATATATTTTTTTTTTAAATCTTTTATGGGAAGATTTCCTCCCAATTATGTTGCTATAAACATAACAGAAAATTAAAGGATATCAGTCTCCAGGACCAATGGTGAGGGTTAATCTACCCTGTGGTAACACAGACAGCAATAAAAAATCTATATATATATACAACAATATATAAAGAGCTTCAGCTGCCCTCAAAAATACACTACATAAATTAGAAAAAAACAAGAATAGTAAATATTTCAAAAGTACCTTTATGTCTGTATCTCAATTCTAACCCAAAAATCATAAAAAAGAACAATAAAATACAATTTGCTACATCTTCTCAAAAGAACCAACGTGTGGTGATGTAAACCTAAAAGGCTGACATATCCTCAAAATTAACAGTTTAAATAGATGCATTACATCTAACCTACATGGTAAGCATTCTGTAGTCTACTATGCTGAGTGCCAACCATGCAGATGTGATGCATCCAGGTATTTATATTTCAGTCTGTTTTATGAAATTTTTGTAATTAAAAAGAGAGAAAATTAACAAAGTACAAAACCAGAAACCTCATATAGGAAAACATACTTAACACCCTCAACTATGTATATGAATAGGACTCAAAACAGTCATAAACAGTCCCTAACCACACTGAACCAAATGTTTAATTAAAAAACTGTCTGATTCACACCAAACTAATCTCGGGTAGTCAAGTTTCCCGCATGGCGAGAAAATCAAGTGCTAAATCACAATCGTAACTAGTGGAGGTTATATTTTTCTGGGTTGATCACAAAGAAGCACCAATATTCTAAAGGTCACAAAATACACACTGGCATTGTCTCATTTGAAACCCAATAGGGTAGAAAAAAAGAGTCAGAAATTGAAAAAGAAAGAAAAATGCATCTATGTATTCAGACTGTTTATTTTGAGGGAATTTTGGCCATTTATTCATTACTAGGTTTACTTCTCTATACATCGGTTCTTTCCAGAAAATGTGGGAAATAGTAATTGATTTTAAGTAGTTTTAATTATTGGCTTAGAATTTTGAGGTTATTCTATTGGACTAAAGGTATTCTTTTATATATTTATATTATTTGTTGCTTTTTGCAGATTTATTTAGTATGGCTTTGGAGGGCAACTAAAGCTCTATATATATATATATTGTTGTATCTATTATTGCTTTGGAGTTAAGGTGCCCTCCCACCCCCTCCTTTTCTTTTGTGAAATTGTGTTTTATTAATTCATAGCTTGATTTTGATTTTCCCGTACAGCTATTTAATTCTCCATTCATAATCAATTAAAAAAACCTGAAAGAATTCAGGTAAAGATAGGTATAAAAAAGCTTTGACTGGAGATTTTGTGAAAATATAATTGGGAATCACCCTACAAAGACCGCAATGACAATGGGGGACACATAGAGTGACCGACCCTAATTCTCCATGTGGATGACTAAATTGCCTTTTTCCACAGGCAGAATTTCCGCTTTCTTGAAATTCTGTCACATTAGGTTATCAGTTTACCTATTTAGCCAATTCTTTTTATTGGGTATTACTGTTTTTAGCAAATGTTTGTACCTTTTTCCTAAATAAATGCTCTTGATAGGATCATGTGTAGACCTTTGTATCTCATTTGGGAGGGAATTAATAGACATTTTGATAAGAATGTGTGTAGCATTATACAAGATTACTGCACACGTCAGCTACTGTCTAAATAAAGCCAGGATACACTTCTGAGATTTGCAGTTTACAATCATCACAGACACTTCTGACAATGTTATATATACATATCTAGGGAAACTAGGATGTAGTGTAGTACACAAAGCAGGTTAAATCCCAAGCATAAACCCTAAAAGCATTTACCAGTGTAACATTTCCAATATGACAGAACAGCCACATTACTGACAGGCACAGTTTAGTTAAGTAAATTATTCAATTTAAAATAAGGTAACACTTTAAAATCTGGCAATAGACCTAAATGTTATTCGAAATATATTTATCCTGAAAAAAAAACAAACACATTCATTAACTACTTAAGCCCCGGAGGATTTTCCTGCTCAAAGACCAGGGCCTATTTTGCGATTCGGCATTGTGTGATTTTAACGGACAATTGCGCAGTCGTGCGACACTGTACCCAAATGAAATTGATGTCCTTTTTTTCCCACAAACAGAGCTTTCTTTTGGTGGTATTTGATCACCTGTGCAATTTTTATTTTTTGCGCTATAAACAAAAAAAGAGCGTCAATTTTGAAAAAATAACAATATTTTTCACATTTTTTATATGAAATTCCCCAAAAAAATGTAAAATTCAAAATGTTTTAACATTTTAGGCCAATTTTTTTCTGCTACATATTTTTGGTAAACTAGTAATGGCGGCGATCTGCGATTTTTTTGCGGGACTGCGACATTGCGGCGGACAGATCGGACCCCTGACTAATATTTTTGACACTTTTGGGGGTACCAGTGACATTACTACAGTAATCAGTGTTATACATATGCACTGTTACTGTAAAAATGACACTGGCAGGGAAGGGGTTAACTTTATTCGTGATCAAGGGGTTAAGTGTGTCCCTAGGGGCGTGATTCTAACTGTAAAGGGGCGTGGCTTTTGATGTAACCACAGAGACATACGATCCTACATAGCAGGATCGTATGATCTCTGCAGTTACACCAGGGAGAATGACAGGCGGCTTTGTTTACATCAGCCGCCTGCCTTTCTCCCTCTCCAGCAGGAGATCGCGAGTGGCTGGCGGACATCGGAGCTGCCGGTCACTCGCGCGGGGATGCCAGTGAACAAGCGGGGGCGGGAGCGCGCCTCTGGCGGCGCGCACTCGCCCCTGCAGGCTCCTGGGCGAGCGACGTAGTACTACGTCGCTTTGCCCAGGAGGGGCTGACTGCCGCAGTAAATATACTGTGGGTGGTCGGCAAGCGGTTAAATTCTATGGCATACTTATTTCAGTTCAGGTATAGGCAAAGCTTATGAAACATTATAGAGGAGCTCCACTATAAAGCAGGTTTTGGACAGTCATGTCCTTCAGGAAAAACATCCTCTTATCTTCGGAAAGTAGTTCACTAACAAAAGCTGGCTATACACAAGCAGACTTTCGTTTGGGGAGGTTAGTAAGAAAATTCTTGTCAGAATGTTCCTTCATGCCATGGTTGAATCAATTAATTTAATTTGAAAGCCCTTAAAGGTTCATCCAGACTTGCTGCTCAAATGTAATCCCAGAATATTAACCCCCCTACTCTCCTCCTTCAGACTCTGATTGCAGATCAGGGTAAAGGGCCAATCACAGCGGCCCTTTACCACATGATCAGCTGTGTCCAATGACAGCTGATCACAGGATGTAAACACAAGCCAGTTATCAGCTTTTCTTTCCTCATGCTGACAGTGTGAGGAGAGAGGAAGAGAGACGATAACCAGGTTAAGGCTGCAAAACTGTTGAGGTTCATGGGCATACAAATCTCTCTGGGGATTGTTAGGCAGTGAACAGCCTCACTTTGGTAGTGGAAAGGTTTAGAGAAGTGTGTAGTTTTGTTTTAGGGAACATACTGTTTGATTGTTTTTCATTGCTTCTCTTTGCAACGTATGTGGATTTAAGAACTGTTTTCAGAAATGTATAGTGCCTGAGAAAGGAACATAATGAAGGTCCAGAAAGTTCAGAAACATCGGAAACATCCAGAAAGTTCAATAACATTAAAGGGACATCGGCACTGATAATCAGGGCACTGAATATCAGTGTCCTGATTATCAGTGCAGTCCACCAGTGCCCAACATACTGCTAATCACTGCCCACCAGCGCTGCAAAACAGTGCCTTCCAGTGCTGCCAATCAGTGCTCTTTAGTGCCATCTATCAGTGCCCATCAGTGCTGCTAATCAGTGCCCATCAGTGTCACCTATCAGTGCTGTCTATCAGTGCCCATCAGTGCCACCTACCAGTGCTGCCTACCAGTGAAACCTCTCAGTGCCCATCAGTGCCGGCTATCAGTGCATCCTTATCAGCACCCATCAGTGCTGTCTCATTAGTGCCGACTCATCAGAGGCACTCAGTGCCCATCAGTGCAACCTATCAGCGCACATCAGTGAAGGAGAAAAATTACCAGTTTACAAAATTTTATAACACACTTTGAAATTTTTTTTTCAAAATGTTAACATTTTGTTTGTTTAGCGAAAAATAAAAAAACCCAGTGGGGATTAAATTCAACCAAAAGGAAACTATTTGTGTGAAAAAAAAAATGATAAAAATTTCATATGGGTACAGTGAAGCAAGATTGCGCAATTGTCATTCAAAGTGTGACAGCACTAAAAGCTGAAAATTGGCCTGGGTAAAAGTGTCCAGTAGGAAAGTGGTTAAACAACCTTTCACCAAAAATTTCTACGGAGTATCCCACAAACCTGGAAAGGGGGAACAAGGGAAGTAAAACATTTACAAGGCCCTGGGGCATACCCCATATGTGACCGGTAGACACAATAAATTACGTGAAAAAATATATATCTCTGCTGTTCAAATATTCACAAGGTTATTTACACACTCCAAATGTAGCACTGCCCCCTTGAGGACTGCTGGATAATACACTCTTGGGTCCCCCTGGGTTTCCATTAGCAACATTGGCATTCACAAATTAACACTTTACTTCTTTGGCTCAGTCAATGATCAGTCGAGGGGTATGTAGTTGTTTTTGGTGTTTTATTTTTAATAGGAATGGGAGAAGGGAAGAATGGATACTCCAAACTGAACTATTCACAATGGATGAGGACTCCTGTCTTGAGATGCAGCCAGGCTGCAGATTCACCTTGCCACTAGAAGCATTTAGGTCAAGTCTCTGTTCAGAAGACTTACTTAGGTAGATTATCTTCAGTATACCTGCCTAGTATCCCCTTTCACTCCACAGACTGACACCCGTCCTCTGACCAGGGCCGATCCTGGGCGGGTTCACGGGGTTCACCGCACCCAGGCGCCGCGAGCTGAGGCGGGGGAGGGGCGCCGAAGCTCCAGTGGCACTGAGTCCTCTCCTCCTCCAGCGGCGTACACAGACCAGCGCTGTGACACAGGGGAGAGACTAGCTGCGGCGCCGGTCTGTCCTCTCCTCCTCCAAAGGTGTACACAGGGCCGGCGCTGTGACACTGGGGAGAGGCGAGCTGCGGGCTGTCAGAGTGCCCCCCCTCCCCCTCCCTTATCAGTGCGGGAGAAGAGAGAGCGGCCGGTGTCTCTCACATGCTTTAGTCCACGCCTATTCTGTCTCCATTGGCCACAGCGGAGGGCCAATCAGAAGATCCACATGCAGCACTATGGACAGGGCTCCACCCCTCTGCACTCGGCTCCTCCCCCAGGAGCCTGTAGTGAGCCTAATGTCTGAGGCTGTCCCATGATGTGTCCTCATTCTGGAGCCTGACAAAAGTAAGTGTCCCCAGACAGGGGAGATACTGTAATGTAAAGAAAGACTGTAGTGTGTGAGCAGACTGGGGGGTATTTAGGGGGGTGTGATCAGAGTGGGGTGGGATATCTAGGTGGGGGGGTATCTAGGTGGTGTGTTTAGAGTGTGGTGGGTATCTGGAGGGGGGGTGGTCAGAGTGAGGGGGTATCTAAGGGGGTGTGATCAGCGTGGGGGTGGGTATATGAGGGGAGTTTTCAGAGTATGGGGGGTATCTGGGGGCTGTGATCAGAGTGGGGAGGGGGTATTTGGGGGGTGTGATCAGAGTGGGGGCTGGTATATGAGGGGTGTTTTCAGAGTAGGGGGTATCTGAGCATGTGATCAGAGTGGGGATATCTGGAGGTGTGCGATAAGGATGAAGGAGTATCTGGGGGGGGGGGGCGTGATCAGAGTAGGGGGTATGATCAGAGTAGGGGGTAGCTGGGGGGCGTGTTCAGAGTGAGGGTATCTGGGCGTGTGATCAGGGTGGGGGTATCTGGAGGTGTTTGTGATCCGGATGGTGGGGTATCTGGGGGGTGTGATCAGAGTGGGGGGTATCTGAGCGTGTGGTCAGGGTGGGGGGTAGGCTGCATTTGGTGGGCACTGTTAAGGCTCCATTTGGTGGGCTCTGGTAATCTGCATTTGGTGGGCTCTGGTAATCTGCATTTGGTGGGCTCTGGTAATCTGCATTTGGTGGGCTCTGGTAAGCTGCATTTAGTGGGCACTGGTAGACTGCATTTGGTGGGCACTGATGAGGCTGCATCATAGCATTAATCTCTTGTATCATATCCGCAGTCTCTGACCATCTCTTGTATCAAGTCTGCAGTCTCTGACCATCTCCTGTCTGGGGGCTCTGTCTAACAGACTCTCTAACAGATGCCCTCTCTGTGTCCATTAGATAGACCCCCCTCCAGTTCCCATTAGAGTACTCTGCTTCTCTTCCTGTAATTTGTTTATTGTTAAGAGATCGTAGGAGGGTCCCGGGGTAAGGAAGACTTCTTAGGGGAGCATCTCTGTGTTTGAGTCGTTGCCATAGAAACATGTGTAAAGGGGAGGAGCTAGTAAGATGACCACGCCCATATGGGGGCGCCAGAAAAATTTCTGCACCCAGGCGCCTGTGACCCTAGGATCGGCCCTGCCTCTGACTATCCTACACTGGGGTGGCCCCCTCTGGTCAGGCCCCTAGACACGATCCCCTATACTCACAATACTGTTTTTAGAGGGTCTCCAGTGTCTTTACCCCTCCAGTCAGTTCTGCTGGACCTCTGGGTTCCGTTCCTTTCCTCTGGTCCCCAGGCCAACTGCCTGTGACCGCGTGCCACTGCTATAGAGGAGGCGGCAGTCGCCACCCTCCCTCTGGGACTCTGCTCACCAGCCAAAGACCCCGCAGCACATGTGCTTCTGGCTTTTATACAGTATCCCATAATGCACCGAGACAGCCAGTCTCTACCAATCACTGGGACTGTATCAAGGCCTGTGTACTCATTGGTCAGGTTTCCTCCCACTCTCCAACATGCCTCCCTATTGGACAAGTGTGGAAACACTATCTAGACTCAATGTATCACACACTGAGCACACTGAGCAGACCTAACTCACAGATCCTGCTCTCTGGTAGGCAGAAGGCAATATAGATTTCCCTGCTGCTCCTTTGACAGGCACTAGACCCAAAACTATACTCTCTCAATAGCGCCTACCTAGGAGGGTGCTACAGAGGAAAGAGAGGACATTAATTATTCTATAGGGAATAAATAAACATACATCTCCAGCCTGCTTCTGTATGTGACCTGTATATTAAGCCTTTAGCTCCCTTATCCTGCACATCTGCACATTAACCTCCACATCTCCATCCTCCTACTATAAGTGACCTATACATTACACTGTACTCCTTTACCTCCTCCTCCCTCTGTGTATCACCTGTACATTAAGGATGTGCACTATTTAGTGCACCATTACCAACTTCCATGTTTTAACCTCCTCAATACCAGTATATGTATTAGAGCACCTTAGGTTTTTTATTTTCTGTCATTCTGACATTTTTATTTGATATGTTTTAAAACAGAAAGTACATTCTGTAAATCTGTTCTTTTTTGCTTTTAATTGTTAAAAAATAAAAATAAAAACAGTGATTTATAAGAAACATAGAATGTTGGCTTGAAACCTCTGCCACACCCCGCGTAGACTAAACCCAGTATTTGCAAATATATATTTGGCAGGCACAACTCACGTAACTTTACAAAAAAAATCCAAGATTATTTTTTGACATGTCCATAAAAAGAGTTATTTTTAAAATATAAAAAATACATAGAAATAACAATGTGTTCACCAATATGCCCATTTGCTATATCTAGATATATTATATCTATCCTTACACATTACTTCATACACAGTTTAATTTTGGTGAAAAAAAGACCACCTATATTAAATTACTTTACTCAATACACCCCCAGAGATTACAAAGCTCCACGCGTTTCTTGAATGGTAATCTACTTCTTCAGGAAAAGGCAGAAGGGGATAAAAGATTGACTATTCTTCATTTATATACTATATATTTGTTTATTTGCAGCACATAATAAAATATTAAAAAGGGGAGATGAATTAGCGCTAATGGAAGAAATCTCAAAAGCTCTAAAAGAGCTGACAATACATCATAAAACCTGAAAAAAGCGTGTGAAAAGGATAAAACAATCACATTAAAATATCAATGGTGGGCCTGGGGCTAATGAATCCGAGAGTTCCCCACACCAATTCGAGTAAATTATATAGAACCAAACAGACTATTGTATCAAATGATCAGAATCATAAAACCAAATATGTGTCTGTCTTCAATCTAAGAGTTTAAAACCAAATATTCTTAAGAAGCAGCCAAATTATCGCATCATGCGATTCAAATCGCAGGATCAGGTGTATATGGCTGTGTCTTCAATAAATAATAATCAAATGATCTCTTAATCCGTCAAAAATAGTGGATAAATATCGGTGGTGAATAAAGTGACTCCAAAATATAATAAATAGCTGTAAAACCAACCAATAATTCATATATAAAGTGCAAATAAGCGTTGAAAATCTGTGATAGGGAGAAATTAATTGAATCTTCTCAATAAAGATAAATGGAAATAAATAGGTAAATAACTCTATAAGTATATATATTAATAAATCGATGAATAAATAAATAAATAAATATAGTCCTTGTGCAATTATAAAAGTCCTTGTGCAATAATTAAAATACTGTTAGTGATCAAGTGAAGTTCATATGTGCACATAAAATCAAGTGACAATTGGTGATTTCTCTTTTAAAACTGATTGTGAAGTTCCAGTGATGTGATCCGAAGTGAGCAAGAACAGTTTAAGTGCAATGGCCGCTCACCTCACTGCACCATTAAAGGTGCTTTAGCTAATGTATGACCCTGGAATAGGGATGCTGGATTTCTCAAGTGACTTTTGGACTTGTAATCCACTATTGAAGATTAGGATATCTCTGACATCCACTGCTTGCTTGATTTCCACCTTTCCCAGGAAAGCTCCAAGGATCCCAGTACGCTCAAAGAAATATATTGATACCCATAGTGAAGTATGTCTTAAACTCACTTTATTAAGAAAAAAGCAGGAAAACACTCACATTTAAAATCAGATTAACAGGCAGCTGCACTATAGCGGTATGAATCCTTTGGGTACTCCCGGCTACGGCCGTGAACCGGAAGTCGACGTCACCCGATGCCTCCCGACGCATTGCGTCACAGACCACGTGACTTTCTCAAGGGATCCTGTTACTCTGATTTTAAATGTGAGTGTTTACCTGCTTTTTTCTTAATAAAGTGAGTTTAAGACATACTTCACTATGGGTATCAATATATTTCTTTGAGCGTACTGGGATCCTTGGAGCTTTCCTGGGAAAGGTGGAAATCGAGCAAGCAGTGGATATCAGAGATATCCTAATCTCCAATAGTGGATTACAAGTCCAAAAGTCACTTGAGAAATCCAGCATCCATATTCCAGGGTCATACATCAGCCAAAGCACATTTAATGGTGCAGTGAGGTGAGCGGCCATTGCACTTAAACTGTTCCTGCTCACTTCGGATCACATCACTGGAACTTCACAATCAGTTTTAAAAGAGAAATCACCAATTGTCACTTGATTTTATGTGCACATATGAACTTCACTTGATCACTAACAGTATTTTAATTATTGCACAAGGACTTTTATAATTGCACAAGGACTATATTTATTTATTTATTTATTTATTCATCTATTTATTGATATATTCACTTATAGATTTATTTACCTATTTATTTACATTTATCTTTATTGAGAAGGTTCAATTAATTTCTCCCTATCACGGATTTTCAACGCTTATTTGCACTTTATATATGAATTATTGGTTTGGAGTCACTTTATTCACCACCGATATTTATCCACTATTTTTGACGGATTACATAGTTACATAGTAGGTGAGGTTGAATGAAGACAATAGTCCATCCAGTTCAACCTGTGTAGGTGTGTGTGGCTGTAATCATCTCACATAGCTCTGAATGTTCTGATCCTTGAGATGTACGTCTAAGAGTCTTTTGAAAGCCACCATACTACCCGCAGAAACCACCTCTTGTGGTAGAGAATTCCACAATCTTGTAGCCCTAACAGTAAAGAACCCCCAACGTTGCCTGAGGTTAAAACGCTTCTCCTCTAATCGCATTGTATGCCCTCGAGTCCTCATGCAATCCCTTCGACTGAACAGCTTTTTTTCTAAGCTGAGATCCCCATTGAGATATTTAAAAATTGCTATCATGTCCCTCCTCAGGCGTCTCTTCTCCAGATTAAGAGATCATTTGATTATTATTTATTGAAGACACAGACATATAGACCTGATCCTGCGATTTGAATCGCATGATGCGATAATTTGGCTGTTTCTTAAGAATATTTGGTTTTAAACTCTTGGATTGAAGACAGACGCATATTTGGTTTTATGATTCTGATCATTTGATACAATAGTCTGTTTGGTTCTATATAATTTACTCGAATTGGTGTGGAGAACTCTCGGATTCATTAGCCCCAGGCCCACCATTGATATTTTAATGTGATTATTTTATCCTTTTCACACGCTTTTATTCAGGTTTTATGATGTATTGTCAGCTCTTTTAGAGCTTTTGAGATTTCTTCCATTAGCGCTAATTCATCTCCTGTTTAATATTTCTATTAGTATTTGGTGAAAATACCAGAATTGGCTGCTGATGGTGTAGGACTGGATCCTAATCTCATATTTATATAAGGATTTTACCATCTGTAATACACCTATATTTTATCTGGAGTTCCTCTCATTTGGATACCCAAGTGACAGCGCACATATCACCCCTTTTATCCTTTTGTACATAATAAAATATATTTGAAAAACCGAACCTTCCCACTATCTATAAAGGAAGTTTATTATTAGTGGTGCTGTTTATTATTAGTGGTGCTGCCAGGTGGGCTGCAACTTTGCCCTGTTTTGAAGTTCTCCCCTGGGACCAATTGCTGTGGACATTGTCATCTCCCCCTTCAAGAGTTCCAAATATTTCCAACTAGCACATATACGTGTATGATTTGTTATGTTTTGTAGTACACAAACTGATTATTTCTTTGTATAATCTTTCTTTATATTTAGAATAGTTCATTTTTTATGCCCTTTAGTCTGCTCCTGAAAAAGTTGATTATCATCCAAGAAATGTGTTGAGCTTTGTAACCACCTATGGGTGTATTGAGTAAAGTAGTTTAGTAAGAGTGGTCTATTTTTCATCAAATAAATTCTGAATGGATACAATTACGGCAAATAGGGATATGGTTTATAGTGCTTCTAAAGCCATAAGGTTTTTCACCTTAATGCATTCTATGCATTAAGGTGAAAAACCTTCTGTGCTGCAAAATCCCCCCCCCCCCTTTATACTTACCTGAACCAGATCCGATCCGATCCAGATACAGTATGTGCACAAGAGTAGTGGCTCCTGCCGCTGTCTTTCTCCTCCCTGGGCAGATTGGTAGCAGCAGGAGCCATTGGCTTCCGCTGCTGTCAATCAAATGCTGTTCCAAGTGAGTGGGGGGCAGGTCCGAGCTGCCCACTCTGTGTCAATAGACACAGGCAGAGCAGCACAGAAGTGAGCATGCACAGGTGTCCCCATTGAAAATGGCTATCCATGGGGGCACTTGCTGAAGAGGAGGAGCCTGGAGCACCAATGGGGGACCCCAGAAGAAGAGGATTGGGGCGGCTCTGTGCAAAACCATTGCACAGAGCAGCTAAGTATGACATGTTTTTTTTTTTTTCTTGTTTTAGTAAAAAAAAAAAAAAAAGCTTTAATGTCACTTTAACACTTTGTTATTTCCATGTATTATTTACACATGGAAAGCTATATTTGTGGAAAAACAAATGATATAAAATTCACTTGGTTACAGCATTGCACAAACAATTTGTCAGTCAAAGTATCAAAGAATCACAATGTTGAAACTTAAACTGGACTTGAAGGATTATTACCAGCTGGTGCTCAAGTGGTTATGTTAGCCAGTAAAGGGTATCATTTAAACTTTCTGAACTAAGAGATGACAAGTTTGGTACAAGACTTTACTATAATGTAAAATGTAAAAACAATAGCATAAAACAACCACTATGGGCTTTGTATTGCCATGGGACTGCACAATTATTTAATAAGATACCGACAGAAGTTTGACAACTGTGATCCACTACGTGTCGTTTTGACAAGTTCACATAATGATTGGTTTAGCTGTGGAGTACTTTAACTTTAGCAGATATTCTCAGGAGACCATCGGTCAATAGACTGTTGTTCGCCCAGAATTCCAGATATAAGGACTTACTATGAAGTACAATATTTATTTATTATAATAATAAAACACAGCAAGGACTAAAGTGTAAGGAACACAAGGCTTTGATAGTCTTTACTGCAAGTGGTATTAACCATAACCACCAAAACGGTGCCTATATTCACACTTCATCATTGTGAGGACTCTAACGGGATTCCTGGTTATGCTGGTGCTGCAAAAATGTGGATAAATACCTAGTTTGTTCACCAATGTCTCTCAAACCTGATGGGGAGACTTGTTTCTGTTGATGGTTCTCTGCCAGCTTGGCCCTGATTACAGTTCACAGGCAGGGCCTTACATCACCACTAAATTAATTGAGGGGTACTCCTGGTCTGGTGCTTCAGTTGTATGCACCTTCAATGTACTGGGACATGGAAGTCTCTTACTGCTTAGAGTGAATAATTTAAAGCTGGTAAATAGATTTAATGCTCATTCCACATAAAATAGCATAGAAACCTTGCTTGCAACTTGAGGCTTGTTGCAATATTCTTTTTTGTTGTTGATGACATTTACCACTAGCACATGGCTCCTTCTCTGGAGCATCTTGGTGAATAAAACATACAGACAGCCTAATGCAGATGCACATCTACAAATAAAAGAGATCTGTCACCCTTTTCGTATTATCTACTACAAATGCCCACCCAAGTTAGTATAGTATTTTATCTATGATAACTGTTCACCTTATTAATCTGTAACACCTTGGCAGTATTACCTGAAGCAGCAATACTAACAATTCAATTGACTATTTCCCCAAGAATGATCAGCCAGAAGCCTGCTCTGACATCTATAGTCATAATGTTTGTTGGAGGTGAGAGGAATGATTTTGGCAAAATTAGCAGCTTCATCTTCAATGAATTCTAAAAAATTGAACATAAAAATGCAATACAGTATAGTATACAAATATTTGTGTAGAAGTACATAAAATTATTTCATTTCCCCCTTTTTTTTTTTGTGAGTCCACCTATGGGAGCAAATTGGATCATGCTTTGTTGTTTTTTTTTTTGCCTTCCTCTGGGTCAACTGTGGGTATAGGATTGTATATATAGGATTGTTTATGCATGTGTGAGTATGTGTATATACAGTATGTGTGTGTGTATATATGTGTGTATATATTGTGGGAGATTAGCTCGGTGGCGGGTGTGGATGACCCCTTGGGGGGGTTAGTTACACAGTGAGATAGCCGAGAAGTGGTTGCAAACAACAGCGTATGGTTTTATTCTTGCAATTTTCTTCACACAAGTGCAAGCATCAAAAACAGCATACTTCAAAATAAACATAAAAAAAAATAAACCCTTGCCACTGTGGGCGGCTACCTTCTCACACACAGGAACCTACCTAAGGAGTCTGTCCCTAACCTACTGTTGGGCAGATTTTGCTGATCCTACAGCAGACCATCAATAGTCCATTTATTTTCTCTTCACACAGAACATGTCCATTGGTTTCTCTTCACATAGAAACAATCCATGACCTCACCTTGAGAAGTCTTCAGTCTTTTTACCCTCCTCAGCGCACATCGCTTCAGGAGGCATTCCTCTCCCATGCTCACACAGCTTCAGGAGGCACCCATCTGACTGTCCGCCTCTACTATCACAGCGTCAGGAGGCAGCAATCAATAGACTTCCTCTGGACAAATTATCGAGGCCTTAATTTCCTCATTCTGAATAACTGAAGGTTTTTCAACTTCCTCAAACCTTCCTGCTGGCTATCTCTGCAGTCGACACCCTATAGTAATTGGTGAATTGTCTAATCCAAGCAGACATGTATCTCCTGTCTGTGACAACATCCACAGATTAACCTGACTTCCTGTCACATACCCCCCCCCCTCTTGTTTCAACCCTAGGGTTGGGACACAGATTTCCAGGCATGCATGTGTCAGGCACTGCTCTTGACTCTCACTGATAAGCCTCCTAGTATCTTCAAGCTTCAAGATGAAACTGTTTCTGTCATCTTCATTGACAGATTTCTCATAAATGCCACACAGTTTGTCCCTCAGCTCATATACACATTCTTCAACTGCATTTTTGACATAATTTCGCTCCTTCTCAAGTTTGTCCTGCATAACCGTCTGTCCTATCCGCCATGGAGGACCGTGATCCATAGGCAACTCAATTGTGCTAGTCTTAATGTCTTCAACATTCTTGAGCCGCCTCTCTCTGCAATCAATAAATTATTTCCACAAAACTTTGAGAACCTCTGCTTCACTTGGCTTTGTTCCAAGAAATGTCTGTACTTTATCAACTTTCCTTCCACCATCATATGGGTCAAAGGCAGTAGCTTCATTAATTAGCCATAGACAGTTGAACCCAGCGATCTGGGTGGTATCCATTACAGACCTCCTCTCTGCATCAGTGAAGAAGCATGGAACTGCAACACAGTCTATTACAGGTTTCTTCAATGCACTTTCTGCTATTGCATTACGTTTCCCTTGTAGCTCCTTTTCTTTATCTGAACTCCACATGGAATGTATCTCAAGATCACGCTCAAACTTCTGCCACCTGTCTTTCACCAGTTCCATTTTGGAAATATTCCCTGAAAGGCACTTATTCATTTGCTTCACGTTTTCACCAACAGCCTTAGTTTTCTCCACTAGGTGGTGTTTGCTTTTTTCTCCAAGTTTTATATCACTTGCCTTCTTCACTAGACTTTCAGCCTGAACTGAGAAATCATCACTTTTCTTACACAGCTCCTTTGCTTGCTGAAGTTCTAATGATACATTTTCCAGTGCTTGAAGTTTTTGAAGGAACTGTTTATTCCAGAGGGGTGATTCAAGCAACATGTCATCAAATTTCTGATGCTCACTCAGGACAGACCCCAAAACACTGATCCTTTTAAAAACTGCATCAGGCACACTATCCCCTCTTTGGGACAGATCCTCTGTTGCCTGTAATTCCTCTTCAAGTTCTTCCAACTGAATCTTCATCTCTTCTACTTGCTGTTTTAAGGCTCGCTTAGACTTTTCTAGCTCCTGAACGCTTTTCCCAACATCATCCTTGGAGCTGACCAAATCTTCCATCTCTGTACACAGCTGTTTGTTAACTCTTTCTAGTTCAACCTTACACTCTAGAGCTTCCTCCAAGGAACGAGCCAAGAACAGGGCTTTGCTCTCTTTCTCACGCGCCTCCGCTTCTGCACGGTCGCGTTCTTCTGCATATTTTGCAGACACAGTCTTCTCCTCACCAAGCATCTGATCAAACTTCTTTTTCACATCTTCAGCATTTTCTAATGAACCAACGCTTCCTCCCATGCATTTTTTCATATCTCCTATCTGAGCTTGCAGTGTTGCGACTTGCACCGATAGGTTTTTCTTTGCTTCCTCCTCCTCTTTTAATTGTTCCAGGACACCATTTTTCTCATCTTCCATTTGATTGAGCTTTGTGCTAAAACTCAGCCTTTGACACCTCTCTTCCTGTAAGAGTTCCTGAGTGTCTTGCAGCTGCGATTCCAAGATAGAGAAATCTTTGGCAATTTCTCTAGATTTGCTGTCTGCTTGAGAAAGCTGATTTGTGACATTGTCCAACTAAACCTGCAGTTGGTTTGCCTTCTCTGACAGCTTAACACACAATCGGTTACCTTTTGATACTTTGACTTGCAATTCCTGCAGCTGTGCCTCTACTTTTTATCTCTTGTGTTCAGAATCTCCTTTTCCCTGCATAAGAGCCTTCACCTCATTGGCTAGTTTCTGGGAAGGAGAATGTAATTCTGCCACACCTGCTTCTTTCTTCTTTAGCTGCTGCTGGACACGTTGGGCTTCATCTTTCCAACTTTCACAGTCTGTACGTAATTCATCTACCACATTGCTCAAAGTGGTGAGCTCATACACAGTACTTAGTAATTTAGCCTCTCTCTCATTTTTCTCCTTGTAGCTGAGAGACAAGGTATTTTTCAGAGAGACATTCTGTTCCTGCACACCCTGCAGGTCTATTTTTGTAGCTTCTAAAGACTGAAGACTTTTTGCCAGCTGATTACGCAACTCCAACATATCACTCATACTTTGCTCCAGCAAAGTCTGCACTTCAATTTCCTTTTCCATGAGGATGGTATCTTTCTCCATTATAGTCTCTCTACGTTTTTGTAACTCGGAAAAAAGAAGAGCAGTGGATTCTTCCCACTGTAATACCTGAGCCTGCAAGTTTCTATGCTCCATCCTAAGCAACTCCAGGGCTTGTTCCTTTTCTTCCATTTTCCGTTGCAAGGCATCCAGCTCAGCCCTGCACACATACTCGGTTTCCTCCAAACCGATGGCCTCCATTTGCTGCTGGCGTCTCTGTTTACAGCCTGCCATGCTCTCTTGGTGAGCCTGTTGTTGAGCTGCAAAGCTCGGCTGAAAATCCGCATTTGCCTGCTGTTGAGCTGCATTTGCCTGCAGTTGAGCTGCATTGGCCTGCTGTTGTTTTGCATTCGATATAATCAGTTGTTTCAGCATCTCCTCCATTTTGGGTTCACTTTCCATCTGAGAACACTGCATCTCCATAACTGGTTCATTTGCACCAGTGTTGCTAGGGACAACAACCTTTCTCTTTAGCAGACTCTGTTCAGGCATGGATGGGGCTCGTTCAGGCGGTAACATCCCCTCCATCCATAGAATTTGGTCTCTCATTTCAGCTATCTTTGCATCTTTCAGGCGTTTTGACCGCCCCATCTTCAATAACTCCACAATAAATTTTTCACAGTCCAGCAAAAAATTTTGAGACCACTGTCTCTTTAAAGCAAGTAGCTTTTCTCTCTCTTGCAGGATCTCCTTTCCTGCACACACAGTTTGTGCAGTCTCATGCACCAGACAAAACAAAGTCCATCAAAAATTTTGAGACCACTGTCTCATTAAAACAAGTAGTTTTTCTCTCTTTCAGGATCTCCTCTCCTGCACACACAGATTGTGCAATCTCATGCACCAGACAAAGTTCATAGAACAGATGCACTTCTTTGCAGGGATCTCTGCTTCTGCCCGCATCCTCCACCATATGTGGGAGATTAGCTCTGTGGCGGGTGTGGATGACCCCTTGGGGGGGTTAGTTAAACAGGGAGATAGCCGAGAAGTGGTTGCAAACAACAGTGTATGGTTTTATTCTTGCAATTTTCTTCACACAAGTGCAAGCATCAAAAACAGCATACTTCAAAATAAACATAAAAAAAATAAACCCTTGCCACTGTGGGCAGCTACCTTCTCACACACAGGAACCTACCTAAGGAGTCTGTCCCCAACCTACTGTTGGGCAGACTTTGCTGATCCTACAGCAGACCATCAATAGTCCATTTATTTTCTCTTCACACAGAACATGTCCATTGGTTTCTCTTCACATAGAAACAATCCTTGACCTCACCTTGAGAAGTCTTCAGTCTTTTTACCCTCCTCAGCGCACATCGCTTCAGGAGGCATTCCTCTCCCATGCTCACACAGCTTCAGGAGGCACCCATCTGACTGTCCTCCTCTACTCACACAGCGTCAGGAGGCAGCAATCAATAGACTTCCTCTGGACAAATTATAGAGGCCTTAATTTCCTCATTCTGAATAGCTGAAGGTTTTTCAACTTCCTCAAACCTTCCTGCTGGCTACCTCTGCAGCCGACACCCTATAGTAATTGGTGAACTGTCTAATCCAAGCAGACATGTATCTCCTGTCTGTGACAACATCCACAGATTTACCTGACTTCCTGTCACAATATATATATATATATATATATATATATATATATATATATATATATAACTTTTTATTTTGTTTTGCTACTATTGGTTGAACTAGATGGACTTGTGTCTTTTTCCAGCCAGGTTAACTATGACTAGGACTAACTATGTAAGGTTCTCTGTTAGTACGTATAGTAAGAAAAATACCTAGTTGCACGGTGAACAGTAGATTTTAAAACTATAATAGCAGTTTTTCCATGGGCCATTGACTTTTCCCTTTTCTGCATGCAAAGCAGCTGATAAAGGTGCAATTAAACATTAGTAGGCATTTCTCTCCTGGAGATGGGAAGGGATAGTCCTGGATTTCAAGATCTCAAATAGCTTAGGCAATACTTGTAGAAAACAGCCCTTGAAGCACATTCCCTGGCTGGACTATAATCTGGAATAAGATGGAAAAACTCCTTCCACTCACTCATAAAACTGACCCTGAGTCTCTTCTAAAACTATTTTATATCTTACCACAGGATCAGACAAACTAAATACACAAGTACGTGATTAGGTTTAATAAAGATACACCAAGTTGAACCTTAAAATCCTTATTAAAATCCATTGGGTCTCTTTTTGGGTCTCTTTTTGTGAAATACTGATTACTCTAACAATCCCCCTCCAATGTGGTTGCACGCATTTTATCCCCTAAAATTGCAAGGAGCTCACATCTCTATTATGTGCTTTCCTAAAATGTAATGATACTCTATGATATTTATACCCTATTTCAATAATATAATTGTGTTCAGAAATGCATTTCCATAGGAATATTTTCGTGTGACCTATATACTGGAGTCCACAGGGGCATTGCAAAGCATAAATTACATGTGAAGTTTCATGAGCTAAAATCATGAATCTTAAATATTCTTCCCCCTTGCATTGAGGAAAAAACTTCCCTTTTTCTCATGTTGCATTTAGTTGTTTTGTACCCCTTGTTACATAGTTACATAGTTGGTAAGGCTGAAAAAGACACCAGTCCACACAGTTCAACCTGTGGTGTGTGCTTGTGTTTATGTCAATAGTAAGTTGTATATCCCTGTATGTTATGATCATTAAGGTGCCTATCTAATAGTTTTTTGAAACTATCCATGCTCCCTGCTGATACCACTGCTTGTAGAAGAGAATTCCACATCCTTACCGCTCTGACAGTAAAGAAAGTTTAAGGTTAAACCACTTCTCCTCCATTTTCAGAGAATTGTCTTTTTAAACTCCCTTTCACTGAAAAGTTTTTCCCTATGCTACGTCCCCAGTACTGTATTTGTACATCACTATCATATCCCCTCTCAAGTGTCTTTTCTCCAGAGAGAATGAGTTAGATTATTTGTAGTCTTTCCCTATATGTGAGATCCTCTAGTCCCTTTATTAGCTTTGTTGCTCTTCTTTTGACTCTCCAGTTCCAGCACATCCTTCTTGAGGATTGGTGGACCAGAGTCTTGTAGAGTGGGAAAATGATCTTTAAACGTATTTCTCGTTAGAATGCATTGGTCAATACCTTTTTATTTAGTATGTTCTTAAAGCACTCCCATTTTTCCTCCGTGTTCCTTGTTCCTAGAGTTTCATCCTATTTAATATGTCTAGCAAAGAGCGCAGCTTAGGGAAGTTGGCTCTTTTGAAGTTCAGTGTACTTTTATTACCCTTGTGCTTTTTATTTCTGTGATTTATACTATGGTTGCTGTTTCCTAAGTTGCCCTGTATTCCACATCTGTGATTAGGTCTGTATTTTTAAAAATCAGTAGGTCTAGTAAAGCGTTATCTCTTGTTGGTTCATTCACCAACTGACCCATGAAACTATCCTGCAAGGCATTTAGGAAATGGCGAGCCTTAGATGAATGTGCAATTCCTTCTGCCCAGTCAATATCTGGGTAATTAAAATTCCCCATTATAATGACATAGTCCAAACTAAAATATAGTTGCGCTATGCTAAAAAAACACAGTGAACTAATACATTGTGCATCAAAACAATATAAACTGTGTAAATTGAACCAAAGGAGAGAAAGTTTTTTTTTGCACAGCAGTAATATGACACTAGTGCAAAAAATACCAAATGTAGAAAAAGTCCAACAAAATTTCTTCCACGTGGTAATTACTTTGGCCACCAGCAAAGTAGTGATTGTGACCTATACTGAATCAAGAATGCCTGCTTACCAGATAAACTGGACCACTTTTGGAGGAGGGGGCAGAGCAGAGAGCTGCTGACCTGCAGTCAGCAGCTCTCAGCTCACGGAGCTGTTAGAAGCGAGCAATCGGCGGTGTTCAAGTGTAATGGCGCCGGGGGACCGATGCAGAATCCGCCTAGGTAAGTATAATACTGCAAAAACATTTAGACCCATACTTCTATTTTAAGATGCTTTTTTCCTGCCAAGAGCAAAGGTGGCCAGGGAGGAAAAAAAGGCCTTAGTCCTTAATTGCCATTGCTGCCCCAGTCTTACCTTCTGCTGCAGAACATTAGCAGGCAGGGCCATGCAGAGACCTTTGGAGGAACAGGTGCTCAAAGTATAAAAGGGGCACATGGAACAGGGCTTTCAATAGGGCAGTGCTCAAAATATCAATACAGCAATGTCTCGTGACGCATTTCTTCTTGGAACGCGTATTGATACGGATGATTCTATATTGATCTCGGCAGGTTCACTCAGTGGTGAAGGCTTCCCCTGTCCATTCCCGCCCCCCTGATGGCAGCAGACAATTGCTCGGCAGGAGAGATTCTTCTGTCAGCACTGACTGTGTTGATGGGGAAATTGTGTGAACCACGGGTTGCAGGAAAAAAAATTGCACAATTAGTTTGGGTCTTGTTTAGGTTTTTGGTGCTGTCTTTGTTACCTTTAGGGAGATCTCCCCTCAGGTACTGTCCTGGTGACCAATGTTAAATTCTACCTCTTTCTCCTCTCTATCCAAGCTAACAAAAAAAATCTTAATTGGAGTTTCAGTTTAAATACATGGACCTGCTGTTTATAAAGGACAGTCCAGTTTTAAAGTCTACAAGATGCCTAGATGCCAAAAAAAGAAACGAACACGTAATCACATTCGAAACACATGTAGATATATTTGTTCTGCATTTGACAAATATATTGTTGGAAGTGGAACTGCATGCTGGGAGCATCATTGCATTCTGTCATTTCACACACACATGTGACTAATCTACATAAAACAGATGAAATGCATAGACAATGGATTCTTATGTTTTTTAAAAAAATGAATGCATTTGAATGAATTTGCCTACAAAAAAGGGGTAGATATATTCAATTGGCATTCAAGGGTTGGTGAGTAAAGTAGAATGTATTTTTAAATGTCAAGGAGCATGATAATACAGATAATACAGATAATACTTAAAGAGGTTTCACAAAAATGAAGTGTTAGCTGTACTCTTTTAGTCGTGTTAGCTGCCTGGTCCTATGTACAGCATGTAATTAACCTGGATTTCTGCCAATCTTAACTACTTCAGCTCCTGAAGGTTTCACCCCTCTTCATGACCAGGCCTTTTTTTTCAATACGGTACTGCCTTACTTTATCTGATAATTGGGCGGTCGTGCCATGCTGTACCAAATAAAATTGATGTCCTTTTTTCCCACAAATAGCGATTTCTTTTGGTGGTACTTGATCACCTCTCCGGCATTTATTATTTGCGCTATGAGCAAAAAAAGACTTACAATTTTGAAAAAAAAAAAATAAAACAATATTTTTTACTATCTGCTATAAAACATATCCAAAAAAATAATGTAAGGAATCAAATATATTCATCAATATAAGCTAATATGCATTCTGCTACATGTGTTTGGTAAAAAAAATCCCAATAGGCGTTTATTGATTGTTTTTTCGCAAAAGTTATAGCGTCTACAAACTCTGGGATATTTTTATGGAATTTTTATTTTTTTTATTTTTTTTTACTAGTAATGGCTGCAATCAGCGAGCTATAGCAGGACTGCGACATTGCGGGGGACAAATCAGACACTAAGTGACACTTTTTTGGGGACCAGTGACATTGTAACAGTGATCAGTGCTAAAAAATATGCACCATCATTGTACTAATGACACTGGCAGGCAAGAGGTTAACATCAGGGGTGATCAAAGGGTTAAATATGTTCCCTGGGAGTGCTTGTTAACTGTGTGTGTGTGGGGGCACTTTGATTGGGGGAAGACAGAGATCCTTGTTCCTGCTTAACGGAAACACAGGATCTCCATCCTTGTTTACATAGGCAGACTGCCATTCTGCCTCTGTTGGGAACAATCACAGGGTGCAGGCAAACATTGGATCCAATCACAGTGGGACCGGGTCGCCAGCAGGGCATATGCGTACCCCAGACTCAGAGTTAAAGAGGACGTACAGGTACGTGATTTCGCACTGAAGGGCCACCCTGCCACAGTACATATACGTGGGGCGGTCTGGAAGAGGTTAAACAGATCTTAAAGGGACTTTCTAACCTCTTTTTTTCTGTATAATAAAGTTTCCTGTTTGCTATCTGCAGTTAAGCAGCAAGGCCCATGTGGACTTTGCACTGCCTGTTCTGTGGGGCTATCTACAGAATTTCTAATAAATTATTGGCCCAAACATAGTCCAGACACCCAGAGAAAAGCTCTGGTACAAGCTCTCAGAGAAAAGCCAGGTACAACAGATACGAGCAAGATACAGCAACATGTAGAAGACTGCAAAATAATAAAAGAAAATGGCCAGTAACACAGCTGCCGCAAAGCTTTCATTTTCAAAACTGACAAACAAAAACTACCAGTCTTGGAAATTCAAGATGAAAATTATGCTAATATAAAAAGGTACGTGGAAATGTATAAAGAATATAGAAGTCAGGCCAGTATAAGAGATTGTTCTCAATGGCGACCCTAGTATCGGTGCCAAATCCCAAATGTATGCAAATGCAGAGAAAGGGGGTTCCCCTATAGTGGGACTTTTCAGGCACTCTAGTAAATATGAAATAATATAATATTATACAAAAAAGTAATTTTTATTGAGAAAATTCATATAGTTAAAAACATGGCAAGCAATAATGAAAATACAAAAGATGCAGGCAACATGAGTACTGTGAAAGCAGGAAACCCAACACTTTTCGAAGTGTAATACTTCTTCCTCAGGGGTGCTCTGTAGCTTACAGTATCTCTCTATAATAATATATTTAGATGATTAGTAAATCGAATCACACATATATTCATATAACAAAAACATATATATATAAGTGACAAAAACGGAAAAGCGGAAAAGCCGTGTTGATATATTATTGCACTTACATTAACTGCATTTGTATAACAAATATCTTGCTTGCACAATCATAAAAGCAACCGAACTGTGGAGATCTATGTGATAGGTTCAAGTGATGGTATAAATGGTTATAATAGTCTAATACTTCAACCAAGGTGTGGGGAGACTCCCAGCAGAGCCTATTGGGCAGCTGAAGTCCAAAAGAGGGAGCCCTGGTATATAAAAAAAGCAAAAACGTATGTAAACCTAGTATAAAGAAAAGGGGAAAAATAGGAAAAAAGAGAAAAAGAAAAGATCAGGCCAGAACAACCCTCAGATGAGTGGATAGAGAAAGACCAAAAAGCTCAGAGCACAATCTCTCTTAACATAAAAGATGATCAGATCATACATAGCTGTAAGTGTGAAACTGCTAAAGAAATGTGGCAAGGATTACAAAAGGTGCATGAAAGAGCTAATCTCAATAATTTCAGCAACTAACTGTATTTGATTAGAAAGCTATAACAAACCAAGCTGATGAAAGGCCAGGATATGCTGGATTACATAAGGCACACCTTAAAAATTAGATGTATAAGAGAAGAAATAAAAGATTTTCATGTCGCAGCACTATTACTAAGTGGTTTACCAGAAAGTTGTGAAACGCTTGTCAAAGCACTTGATGCATGTCTAGATGATGGACTGACATTGGAATATGTTAAGGGCAAGCTTGTGGAAAAATACAAACGTAAAACAGAAAGCATTAATTGTGGCGACTTTAGCCTTTGGTCTTTAGACTTTGTAACTTCTGTTGCAAAGTCTAAAGACCAAAAATAGAGATAAATACAGTAACAAGCAATAAGAAACATGTGAATGTTTTGTATGCAAGAAACAAGGTAATTTAAAAGCAGATTTCAGAATCTGTAAAGCTAGAATGCAAAATCAAACTAAACTGGAAAAGGCCAAAAGTGTGAAGGAAGAAACTGATTTTGCTTCAGATAATGAATACGTTTTTCAATCCAAAAGTCGCACCTCATTTTTGCAGGCATGGTGTGTTGATTCAAAAGCTATAAGTCACATAACAAATGACAGAAATTTCTTTATTCACCTTGACCAGAATAAAACAGAAAAAAACCCCAGAGCTAATGGGCAAATAATGGAACAGAAGGAATAGGAGACCGTTTTCTTTACTGTCCTTTTTCCCAAGGTGTCACCAGAAAAGTAGCTGAGAAAAATGTCCTCTATGTTCCTGCTTTTGAAACTAATCTTTTATCAGTGAAGAAGCTCACAAAACAAGGCAATGTAGTGACCTTCCAAGATGTGCCATCACAAAGGAGGATATCTTACTTGTAAAGGCTAAAATTACAGATGAAATTTCAGATTGTTTAAAATATCATGAACTGCAGTGAACTGCAGACATGAACAGACACTTTCAGAGCTACCTCATAGTAAGTGTGCAATCCGCTACAAATGGGTTTTTAAGGCCAAATGCAACTCTGAAGGCAAGGTCTGTAAGTACAAAGCATGGTTATTGGCAAAAGGGTACTCACAAAAATTTGAAGGGGATTACAATGCTACTTTTGCTCCAGTTTCAAAACAAAGTACTTTCCGAACACTGTTAACAGTGGTCGCTTCTCGGAAAATGGTTTTGAAGCACCATAATATCACAACAGCCTTAATGGAGACATCTAAGAAGAAATAAATATGATAAAACCAGAAAAATATGTCAAAAATAGAGAAGAGCATCATGTGTGAAAGTTGCAGAAATCTCTTTACAGACTTAAGCAATCAGCACGAGCATGGAATTTAAAAATAAACAAAGTCCTGCTAGATGAAGGATTCGTATGAAGCAGAGCTGACTCATGTATATACTCAAAGAATGTAGATTCTAAATATATGTAAAGTATATTTTACTCTATGTGGATGACCTAATTGTTGCTCACAAAAAGCATGATGAAGTTGCAAAATTGACTGCAGTGCTTAACCAGCATTTTGAGTCTAAAGATCTTGGGGATGTGACATATTACCTAGGAATTAAAGTACAGCATAAATAAGATGGCAGTTTACTGTTAAATCAGAAATCCAAGATTGAGGCAGTGCTTCAGCAGTTTGGCATCACTGAAGCCAAAGAAGCAAGTACTCCGATAGAGCATATCTAAAAACAGAAGGGGATGGGGATTTTCTACCTACTAATGATCAATACAGACAAGCGGTGAGGGCATTGCTCTATATTGCAACCACTACACTTCCAGACATTACAGCTGCTATGTTACTTCTTTGTAGACATGTGAGTGAATCACGTCGAAGAGACTGGACATCAATCAAAAGAGTCACGAGATATCTCAAACAAATGAAAGACTTGAGTCTGAAGCTGTTGGCAGTTGGTGATTTAAACCTCGTAGGATATGTGGACTCTGATTGGGAAGGTGACCTAAGAACTTGCAAATCCACAAGTGGTTACTTGTTGAAATTAGGAAACAGTCCTATATCTTGGTCCAGCAGGAAGCAGACCTCAGTAGCTCTGTCTTCTACAGAGGCAGAATACATTGCTGCTGCCTATGCTAGTTAAAAGGCTGTGTGGTTATGTCAACTGCTTGAAGAGCTTGGAGAGCCCAGCTCTCCCGGCCTACAATCTTATATGAGGACAATCAATGATGTATCAAACTTGCCATCAATGCGAAGATCAATGCAAGAAAAAAACATGTTCTCCAGAGAGCTGCATAAGGGATGTCCCTCTCTGTTATTGCACCTGAAATACTTTCAGGATACCCACCTGGAATATTTTATCAACCACCCCACAGCCTAATATCCTTTTCACCTTTGGACTCCACTTCACAAATAAATGGAAGCTGGCAGATGACCACTGCTTTATTTTATGCTCTCTCTATAGAGGTGAGATGCAGTGGCCTAGGAGACATAGGGGGTGCTATAACAGTGTCACTCTTAGAATATATTTAATTTGTTTTCTAATGTTATCAATTACATGAAATTTCAGTTTGAGTCTGTTACTTGGCAGTTATTTAAAGTGATTGTAAAGGCAGAAGGCTTTTTATCTTAATGCAATTTAATGCATTAAGATAAAAAGCCTTCTGTGTGCAGCAGCCCCCCTCAGCCCCCCTAATACTTGCCTGAGGTCCCTCTAGGTCCAGCAATGTTGCAGAAGTGTCTCTGCTGCCTGGGGACTCCCCTCTTCAATGGCTTTGATAGCAGAGTGTCGCCATTGGCTCCTGCTGCTGTCAAACAACATCAGTCAGCCAATGAGGAGAGAAAGGGGGCAGAGCCGGGCTGCGCCCCTGTGTCTAAGTGGACACAGAGAGCTGCGGCTCAGCTCGGGTGCCCTCATAGCAAGCCACATGCTATGGGGGCACTCAACAGGAGGGAGGAGCCAGGAGCACCGAAGAGGGAACCGAGCAGAGGAGGATATGGGCTGCTTTGTACTTACCTGCATTGTACGGAGCAGGTAAGTATACACATGTTTGTTATTTTTATCTAAAAAAAAAAAAAACAAGACTTTACAATCACTTTAACCATACCAAGACATATTATGCAGATGACTATAAGTCTCCATTCACACTACCGCGACTTGTCAGGCGACTTGTCAGCCTGACAATTCGCAGTCCATCGCGGTCCATGCAGTGCTACAGGATCCGTTCTAATAGGA
Source organism: Pelophylax lessonae (assembly GCF_965119305.1). NCBI lineage: Eukaryota > Metazoa > Chordata > Amphibia > Anura > Ranidae > Pelophylax > Pelophylax lessonae. The sequence continues at coordinate 542,345,402 of NC_138770.1, read as the reverse complement.
GTGACACAAGTCGCTTCGACTTAGAAAAAGGGTCCTGTACTACTTCGGGGCAACCTCGGAGCGATTTGCATAGACATTCATTATATGAAGTCCATGCAAGTCGCGTGCAAGTCTCGGCGAAGTCGCGGTGCACGCGACTTCACAGGTCGCCCCCGAAATCATGCCGCTTCAGTGTGAATGCGGTCTTACTTTAACTAAGTACCATGTTGTAAATATGTTTTTCTTTTTAGCCATAACATAAGTGCCCTTTATACCATGTCAATGGTTGCTTGCAATTTAGTATGGAGGAGAAGAACATTGACTGCAGTTGCTGATAAACTGACTTGTTTGACCTCTTAAAATATATTCTTCCAGTCTACATGCTGAAAGCTGCACAACTGGCAAGACATTAGAGAGAATTGTCCTTGCTCTAATTCTTACCTTATTAATAGAAATTTTAATCATTCTGTATTCACAGACCAGGGACAAGATTGGATTCCACAATAATTTCCATCTACTAAGCATGTTGTTGCATTACAAATTCAACATCAAATGCAAGAACAATGCACTGCAATTACATTACAATCCCTGCTCTAGAAAAGTCAGTAATCCCTTCAACACAAAGAATATCATTCTGTACATGTCATGTTAGATAATTGTACTTCAACAGCAGTCCACACTATGGGAGGAACATAGTGATCATTTTAGCAATATGAAATGGTATAATTGTATAACGTTCTATTTTATTTTGCAAATAAACCCCAGAACATTCTGGTAAAAATTAGATGGTTACTTATACCATGCCATTTACTAACGACAATATATTTGTCCATCCATTGTAATTGTAGGTCTTAAAGTGGTAGTAAACTCTGTTTTTTAGCTTGAACCTACAGGTAAGCCAATAATAAGGTTACCTGTGAGTTCAATAAATACCTCCTAAACGTGCATGGTTTAGGAGAAATTCAGATGTGTAGCAGCCAGTGATTGTGCTCTGAAGGGAGGGCACACTTACAAGTTTTGTGCATTGAGAATGGGCTGCTGCAACCGTGACTCTCGCATGCACGTGACGTCAACCATTCAAATGGCAAACCCGAAAGGAGACAGGGTGAAGATAGGATACCTGTTAGTGGTGACAGCTCGCTGCTGGAGGGATTAGCTTTACAGGTAAGTCTTTCATAATGTGCTAGTATGCAGTGCATACCAGTACCTTTACATTTCTTTGGTTAAGGTTTACTACTGTTTTAATACAGATAAATATTTGGCATATCCTTTTATATAGTAGGATAAAATAATGTAGCACCCTCTAGCTAGTGTGCTAGTTTATATAGTTAGCTGTTAGTGTAGGTGAATTGTTTTGGCTGGAGGCCAGGCTTGGGCTGAATCTGGGTCAGGGTTGAGTGACTCAGCAAGGCTGGATGACGCTTCTGACAGCTCTTCTGGTGCATGCCCCAGTTTCTTGAACCCTGGAGAAGCTTCCAGATGTAGTAGGTGAAAGCTAGGAGGGGCTGTTATGCATATATATGAGGACCTTAGCCAATCCCCAGCAAATAGACTGGCAGGGGGCAGACTCAGCTCATAAATAGACATGAAATATGCCAGCACGGGGGTTAAGAGCAAATTGAAGATGGAGTTCTGAGGAGGCTATCAAAGGCCCTTGCAGGGTGCCCCCTAGTCGGGTGGGGGGGGGGGGGTGACCTTGGACCTAGGGCTGGGGTGCTGCAAGGATCCTCCACAGCACACGGAGGAATCCTTTCCTGCAGGCATGGGAGCAAGGAGAGGACAGCAGGGGCAGGTCAACATGTCTGGGAGATCTCCTGAGAAGTCAGCCAGATGGGCTGGTGAGTGCTCAATCTGGAAGGACTGTGGAGAGTGCCAGTCTGGAAGGAAGTTAACCAGGTGGGCTAGTGAAAGGGGCAGCTGCAGCCAGGCGATGCCTGAAGAGGTGGTGCTGGGATCAGTAGCCACAGTGATGTATGCTGGACACTGACTTCACAACTAAGGGGCCTTGGGTTCCTGCCTATAATAGGCTTTTGCTCAAAATATGACTAAGTGCTGTGTCAGATCCACTATCAGTCTGCCAGCGGAGTACTGAAAGCAAGTGAGTGTTGGAGGAAGCAGAGGAGTGTATGTAGACTGTATACAGGAAACGTTGTCCCTGGAATTGTTCTGAAGTCAAGTGAGCATCCCATAATTCCCTATCCACATCCAAGTTCTAACCCCTTATAATCAAATAAGTAACAAAAAACAAAGTACTGGCTTTTTTTCTGACTCTGAAGTGACTGTGAAAATTTGGTGTGCCTGGCTGTGCAGTGTGGGGGACAGTTTTAATTTCCTCAACGAAAACATTGTCGTCAAAGTTTTCATCAGCGCCATTTTTACATTGACCAAAACAAAACTAAAAGTACACCACCTTTTCGTCCACTGATGAAAACTATGATGAAAAACAATTCCGTTTTTGTTAACGAACGAAAATGAAACTAAACATCTGGTTTCCATGGAGTTTCGCCTGCTTCTTCTCCCAGCAAGCAAGCAAGTCAAGTCTGTCGCGTGCATCCAGTATTACAGGCCTCCTCTGAGTCCTCAGATGACTGTCCAGAGCAAAGCAGCACTGTGCAGCCTCCCCATGAGAGCCTTAGTCCCACTCCTGACTCACCGAGAGCAGAGCAGACTAGAGCACTGTGAGTTAGTACATTACAATTACAGGCCTAAGACTTTCCCTCAGACCACCTTCCTTCCAGAGCACTGTGTGTGCATTACAGGCCTCCTCTGACCACCGGCATCCAGGGCACAGTGCATTACAGGCCATCCCTCAGACCTGAGCCCACCATCCAGCACTGTGCGGCATTACAGGCCTCTTCTGACCACTGACCACTGTGATCAGTATCCACCGGCATCCAGAGCACTGTGCATTACAAGCCATCCCTCAGACCTGGGACCCCCATCCAGCACTGTGCAGCATTACAGGCCTCTCAGAGTCAGACTACCATCTCAGAGCAGTGTGCATTACAGGCCTCCCCTCAGACCACCATCCAGAGCACTGTGCAACATTACAGGCCTCTCATACCACCATCCAGAGCACTGTACAGCATTACAGGCCTCCTCAGACCACCGTTCAGAGCACTGTGTGCAATGCATTAAAAGCCTCTTCTTCAGACTGTCTATGTCCAGAGAACTGTGTGCATTACAGGCCTCCTCAGACTGTCCATGTCCAGAGAACTGTGTGCATTACAGGCCTTCTCAGACCACCATCCAGAAAACTGTGCAGCCTTACAGGCCTCCTCAGACCTAAAATGGGACTAAAACTAAAATGGCATTTTAGTCAAAAGACTATAACTAAAACAAAATCTAAATTTGACACCAAAATTAACACTGGTGGGGGATCCTAGCTACTTGCGGCCCTTAACCACTTACCTACTGGGCACTTCCTGCCCTGGCCAATTTTCAGCTTTCACATTTTTTTTCACACATATAGAGCTTTCTTTTGGAGGTATTTAATCACCACTGGGTTTTTTATATTTTTTTAAATAAACAAATAAAGACTGAAAATTTTGAAAAAAAAAAAAAAACAACTTTCTCATACTTAGTTATAAAGCTTTGCAAACAGGTATTTTTTCTCCTTCTTCACTGATGTGCGCTGATGAGGCTGCACTGATGTGCGCTGATGAGGCTGCACTGATGGGCACTGATAGGCTGCACTGATGGGCATTGATGGGCACTGATGAGGCAGCACTGATGAGACTTCACTGATAGGCGGCATTGATGGGTGGCACTGATAGGCAGCACTGATGGGCACTGATGGGACTGGTAAGTGGCACTGATGGGCAATTATAGGCGGCACTTATAGGCACTGGTAGGCAGCACTGATAGGTGACACTGATGAGGAGGCACTGACTGGCATGACTGGTGGGCACAGATTGGTAGCACTGGTGGGCACAAATTGGCAGCACTGTTGGGCACTGTTGGGATTGCACTGATAATCAGTTCCCTGATTATCAGTGTACATGTCCCTTTTAGAGAAGCCGGTTATCAGCTCTCTTCTCCTCTCCTCATGCATTTAGCATGAGGAAAGGGGTGCCAATAGCTAGCTTCTGTTTACATCCATGATCAGTTGTGATTGGACACAGCTGATCACCAGGTAAAGAGCCACTGATTTACTCTTTACCTCAATCTGTGAGCAGCACTGTGATCTCAGTGTCCCATGACACGCGCAATCATAGCACGCTGCCATATGATGACCTCCCAGAGCTACCCGGCCGCGCTGTAGCCATCATTCGGTTATAACGCGGTCGGCAAGTGGTAAGGGGTGCCCTACAATAAGATAAGATAAGATCTTCTGTCTGTTGCTTTATGGGAAGACTCTGTGCACAGGAAAGGGATGGGTGTGCACTGTTAAAAAGAATCTGTTAACAGATCATTCATTTCGTTAGTAAGCTTCTATAAGATTATAAGTGTATAAAATGCATTTTATATGTTATTTAGCTGTAAAAGCCTCCCTTGTGTAGACATCCAAAAGCCCTGAGAGTGCTGCTTGGCGCCTTCATGTTGGATGTGATACCATGCAGCTCCAGCAGACTAAGAGCTGTCACTCGATGGAGGTGATGAGCAGAGGAGCTGGGGCATCAATTAGACACTCCCAAAAGCGGAAAGGGCTATGATGTGCAAAGAAGGAGGGTGCTTCCTGGAATTTCAAGCAAGTTGAAACCCAAGTGAATAAATAATCATGCATCAAAAGGAAAACAAAAAAACACTATAAATAAGCATTTAAAATAATTGCTCTTTTTGTGGTTTTACTTGGATTTTCTTTTAATTGGTGACAGGGACTCTATAAAGAGGTGCACAGGAAACAATGGATAATGCAAATTGCGCAGTGCTATTTAATTTGTCCCCACTTCTCAAAATCTTTCTAAACAGGAAACATGATGTCCTGATCCCCATGTTTGCTTAGTTTATTTCTTCACAGTGTTCTGCAAATAATGGACTGTGTATATTTATGTGGCTCTATGTTCTTCACACATTGCAGGCCAGTATTGTGAGCAGCTTCACTCATCACTCTGTTCAGCCCCGCTTTTAATCTCCAATATATCCTTTGATGAAAGCTAGCAAAGTCAGGACTGAATTCATTCAGAGAGCCAAGTTTAGGAGTGTCTCTGCCAATTATCTTGGAAAAATGTGAACCCCCCCCCCCTTTCCTTTGAGCAACGTATGGACACGCAAATATAAATAGATGCTACTTTACTGTGAAGGTTTACAAGGAGACAGCGTACACTTGGCAACACTGTGCGGCGAGGTGGGATTTGATTCATTCACTCATGTTTTTGGGCGGGATGGCTGGGATATCCATGCCTTAGGATGTTCCTATTGCCCTTTTATGGACTTCATGGCTTCATGGATGCAGTAGTGAGAGGCAACAGAGTCTTTGGTGGATGATATATTTATATCTACAACTAGGGGACTTAAGTCACTAACAACCAACAGCTACCTCCTTGAGATATCTATTGTCTCATATAACATTAACAGCCCTATTTTTTGACAAGAGGCCGTGTTAATCTTATGATGTAATAATACACATCCCACTACCCTTAATCCACTTATATGGACTCTCGACGCCTGCAAAGGAAGTGTTCCTTCATCCCGCCTGTCCTATTCTAAGTGCAGCATCTATTTGGTCTTTGTAATGCCCTGATGAAGCATTAATTGCGAAACGCGTTGGCTTATCCAGGGACCATTAGTCTGCATATACATTGGGATCTGTTGGTGTGGTATTTTGCTACCGATTTCAAGTAATCATACACACACGAACCTATGTACCAATTTTAGGTTTTGTATGTATGTCTTGTTGTTATATCTGTTTTTTATCCTTTTGTAATAAAATTAATATATTTTATACATAGTGGTGTTGTGTCTGTATCCCTACAACCATTCAAATGTCGGTATAGTCCTGCTTCTTTGGGACCTCTCTTGGTCCTTTATTTCTTGTTTTGAGACACAGGAACAATGTGGAAAAACTCCAAGACAGATCTCTAACACGCACACTTACAACTAAAATCTAAATCTCTGCAAGTTTTGTTGCTCTTCTGCTCATAGCAAAATTATCCCCTGCCGGACAGATACACACAATTGTGATTTATTTTACTCTTGTATTAAGGGATAGGTCTTGACTGCTCCTCTCAAATTATGTAATAAATGCCATTTTACACTTAGCTCAGTAAACTTATTATTGCCTGATCGATTACCCTGTATGTTGGAGATCGTTCAAGAAAACAGAAGAAATCCACCTGCCTAAAGCCTGGTCTCATCAGAACACTGTAGCTTGAGAGCCCACTGCCAGCAGCTCAACAGTCCATCATATAGACAGAAAAACCTTTCATTCCGCACTCGACACAGGACATCACCCAGTCACAGAGCTTCAAAGAAGAGCCACCCTCAAGGCTTCCATAATGTAGAGTAAAACCCAAATATTCCCTTACAACAAGGTGATTCTCTAAACAGGCTAAGCCATGGGTGTCCAACCTTTTGGCTTCTCTGGGCCACATTGAGTGTAGAGAAATTTTCTCGGGCTGCATATAAAATATATACTACAGTTAAGGTATATAAGTAATAAAACGCTTCATGCCCATCCAATGCAGCTTCACCAGTGCGTGCCCAGCCAATGCAGCCTGATCAGTGCCCATCTAATGCAGCCTCACAAGTGCATGCCCATCCAATGCAGCCTCACCAGTGCGTGCCCATCCAATGCAGTCTGCAATGAAGAGAGAGGAGAGCCGCTGGATTACACAGAGCAGGGATCTCCCGCTTACCCGGTGACCGATGTCATACGAAGTCCTGCGTCCTGGACCAACAAAAACTAATGGTCAGGGGGCAGTGGGCCGCATTGCCTGTGGTTCTGGGCCGCATGCGGCACTCGGGCCGCAGGTTGGACATGCCTGGGCTAAGCTGAAGCTCTAAGTTGGGATCTATTCGGTGTTTGTAAAGAGAAACTTTTTTTTCGTAAGAGTGAGATATCTGTCCTTTTTGTTTTGAGTGAGAAGAAATTCTCTCTTAAACAGTCGCCACCCAATAAAAGATTTTCCATAACCTCCTGTTCATGACAGACCGTAATAATCAATATGACTGTACTCACAACATCTGACATTCAAAATAAAACTCATATTTCCAACTATCATTTTTTAGACAAATTTGAATGATTAGCCGCCATGGGGTAATACAAACATGTATTGCTTTTGATGTGCTTATAAAATACATTGTGTTCTTTCCTGTTGTTCTGGATGCTTCATTATCATGCCAGTCATAAACCAAGTGGTATTGAGATGCTGCACACTGCTCAGTGTCCTGGATTCTGTGGAACAGACTGCTGGGCACAAACAATGCAGGACAGCGTCCTAAATCCCAGGACTGTCCCTCAGGATCTGGGACAGCTGTCAACAAGTACGCTATTGGTACAGTACATCCGGATCATGTCTGCAATATATGATGTTACAATGCTGTCTGCTTCATCTTCTTTTATCTTCTTCTTTATCTTCTTCCTATTTTTTAAAGTGAAAGAGTGTGACTACAGCTCTGCTATTACTGCTGTTTTCCATGTATTCTTTTTTTTTTTTTTTTTTACTCTCTGCTTTTTGCATGCAAGACCCAATGATCTTTTGTCTCCATGGCTGTAGTTCCATCCCCATTGCCTTGATAGTATTTTCCATGCTTTATTTCTTATTTTGGGTGAGGTTCTGTGTATTTTCATTTTCACATCAATGCTAAAGTTTATATATGATCCACAAAATCTTTATTTGTTAAAATGCAGGCAATAACAGGGATACTTGATTGCCTGGATTTTAATAAATAAAGATTTTATGAATATACTGTATATGGACGTTGATGTTTCTTCATACAGAGTGAGAAGGGCTCACAGGATTCCTTGTCACAAAAGTTCAGCAATACCATGTGATAACAAAGTCTTCTATTTTTGAGGCATTAAACAACTATTTTTACTCATAAAGTGGAGACATATACTGTATTTATGAATAGCCGAATAGCCAAGCTTTGAATCCAGTATGAATCTAGTGTAATCTACAAGATTGTAGTCAATTCTTGAGTCATCAGAACAGTTATAAAAGGCTCACTAGGACAATGATTTTTTTCTAAAAGGGGATTGTATTTATGTTATGGTATAGAAATACTGTTATTTTAATTTGGCTAAAACGGGGAATGTGCTATATTGTGTCATCACTTAGTCCTCAAACAGTACCAATGAACCTGTAACTTTAGGAGTTGCATAGTCAGCAAATGTGGTAATGTTTTCAGCTGCATACATCTGGCATTTGAGCTATCTATGACCCCTTGTGACATGCTCTTGCCTGAGCTCTTGCAGCGTTGAGCTACTTTTTATTCCCATTGACTTGTGGATAGAAAAAAATGGTTCTGATGTAAAAAATTGTTCTCATGCATACAAGCCATTAAAGTGATACTAAAGTCTCTTTTTTTATTTTTTTGTTAAAAATAATAAACATGTTATACTTACCATCTCAAGGGTTTTTCACAGAGCAGCCCAGATCCTCCTCTTGTTGGGTCCCCCACCAGCGCTCCGCCCCCCCCCCCTCCTGCTAAGTGCCCCCACAACAAGCAGCTTGCTATTGGGGCACCTGAGCCGAGCTGCTGCTCTGTGTGTCCATACAGACAGGGAGCCGCGGCTTGGTCCCACCCCCTCTGTCTCTCTTCATTGGCTCACTGACTGATTGACAGCAGCGGGAGAGTCCTGGACAGCCGACTCACTTGTACAACATTGCTGGATTGAGATAGGGTTCAGGTAAGTATTAGGGGGATGAGAGGGGCTGCTGCACACTTAATGTTTTTTCATCTTAATGCATTAAGGTAAAAAAAAAAAAAACTTCTGCTTTTGGAACCACTTTAAGATGCCGTTGGAGTATGCAAGTAGTTACCATTTTTGTTTTTTTTCATACTTTCTGCAGAGGTATGCAGATGTTTCATCTTGCCCTGTAGAGACAGACTATATGTTTCTTGAGAAAGACAAAACTTGAAAACCTGCTATAAAAAGACTACATCACTACAGATTAAAGGCTACATTTACCTTTTTCTATGCAGTCAAGGGACCCCAGTGGATATTAAAAAAAAATGCACAGATTTGTAAAATGTTCAATAATATTACTGTCATACCTGTAGGCCACTTAGATTCACCTGAGAAGCCTGGCTTGAAAACTCCCAATTAGCATCCCCCATATCCTGGTTTGTTACTAGGGCTTGAAAACTGTCAGACACTCACATCTAGCATTGCAGGATTGAAAACCAAGGAGCCTCTCAGAAAATATGACACCAGGAGCCTTGGGATCATTTGGAATCTTCTTAGGAAACCACAGACACTAGGAATCATTGGAGGTCACTAGGAATCCTTTCAGGAAGCCAGACACACTAGAAAGCACTCTGAGATTCAAGGAATCTCCCCCACTAGGGAACACTTGGGAGCACTAGGAATCTTCTCAAGAAATACAAAGTCACTGGGAATCACCGGGGAAGTTGGCGCTAGAACATTAGCTGTTGCTCAGGCAAAGGGAATGAGCCCAGGTTAGTGGCTCATTCCCTTTTGAGAAAAAATATTAAATGAACATATTTTTACAGAAAAAAAAATGTGCATTTATTATTTTTTCCCCTCAAGAGCCTGCAAAGCATAACTCCTATGATCACTAGATCAGGGGTGCAATGTAAGGCTCCTACAGAAAATCCCTGTGGCTTTCAGCCTATACCTCCGATATGCCCACACAGTCGTGCTATTTTCAAAATGGGACAAGGGGTAGAAGATACCTAAACATGGGGGAGGGGGGGGGGTGAAGTCTTTTGGGATACCAGCAGAGCTTTGCAGGTCACAACCATGGGGAACCGTATTTCCCCCATGTATTTTTTAGCATCTGAAATTTCAGGCCCTTAGTGTAAATGAAAAGCTCTCTCACTCCTTCAACCAACACAGCAATAACGTCTTGAAAGAAATGGTGTCAGAGTTCCCCCTCCACATTAGGGTCTCCACTTTACATCAGAGTCTCCCCATTACGTCAAAGTCCCCCTTCAGATAAGAGTGCCCTCATCACATTAGAATTCAGCGGTTCACATTATAGTCCCCACATCAACCCAGAGTCCCCCATTACATCAGTTTCCATGTTCACATTATAGTCCCCATTTCAAATCAGACTTTACCCCTTCACAACAGCTCCCCTACAACTTATGACTATCTGCCCCCACAGTTGGCCATCAGAAATTTGTATTGCAATGCATGTGAACTAAAAATTCTTGTTTTGTATTGCAAAGTTTGCAAGAAAGGGTATATAATAGTATGCATCCAGAATTTTTAGCCTTCACATTGACCCCCCCCCCCCCCCATCACACTAGAGACTAGAATCCCTCATTACATAAGAGTTCCCATTTTTACATTAGAGTCTCCTCTTCATATCAGAGTTCCCCTATCACAGCAAAGTCCCTTTCACATTAGAGTTCTCCAATTTAAACCTGAAGCGTCCATTGGCCAGTGGTCACTTTAAGCCACCAAGCATTCTCCCCTGGCCACACAGCTTATCTCTCCTTCCCTGCAGCAATGGACTGTGCAGTCTGAGAAAGGTTGGATGGAGGACATTCACTGGCTGCCACCACAGCCTTGATTGGACCTGCTTCTAGCAACATGGCAAAAGGAGGGATCTGATTAGCCGTTTGCCCACGACAACCATCTATTGGAATCAGCTGACTGTGTTAATCTTGTGTAGGTCCTGTTCAAAATGAGACCTAGTTCAAGGAATTTAATATTGTGCATATAGGCACACTACACTATTTAGGGAGGTCTTTTTTAGCAAAATAGTTTAACTCTAATGTTGATTTCTAGATTAAAACATGGCTGGTGTGGGTCCTGTTTAATCACTTGTACTAGGCCTTGTTTTAAATACTGTGTACATAGGCACTGCGGTACTTTGGGGGGGGGGGGGGGTCATCAAATTAATTAAACTCTCAGGTTGATTTCTTACATTTTAAAATGGCTTTTGTGGGTTTTTTTCAAAATGGGGCCTGGTAAAAATGATTAAATTCTGTTCATGTGGACACAACAATATTTTGGGGGCTTTTTCAGTGAAATTATTACACACTAATGTAGATTTATTTGATTTTTAAACGGTTGATGTGGGTTCTAAATTGGGTCTAATGCAAGTGTTTTAATACTGTTCACGTAGTCACTACAGTATCTTGGTATCTTTTTTCAGCTACATAAACAAACTCGTATGTGTGTATTTTTTTTTTCTGTTACTAAGAGCAAGCTGGTGTCTGTCCTGTTCAAAATCTGGCCTGGTAACAGTGGTTCTATACTGTGCAACAAAACACTCTAATATTGGTTTCTTGATTATAAACCTGTCTGTTCTCTCTCTGTGGATACTAAGATGATAGTGCACTCTATCAAGGGCCAAAACTATCAAACTGCTGTGCTAGTTGCCAATTTCTATGTAGTTGAGAGCCTGAGCTTTATTTTTTTAAGCACAGTTTCCCATAGCTTTTTGATCTGTTGTGGCTGCAACACCCACATGTTACCGTTGGTTAAAAAAAAGTGATGCCAAAATGCAGTTTCACTGCTGCTGTTCAATGTGATTGAAAAGGATTGTTGTTGTTGTCCTCAAAGTTGCATAAAGAGGAGGACCCTCTCCCTGCTGAACAGTACTTTACATTTTTTTTTTTCCAGCAATGGTACATGCCTATGCTATTTATTTGATTGAAAAAAACAAAGTCCAATAAGTCCATAAATAGTGAATAGTGACTTGAATAGTGTTGAATCCCACAAATAAGTGACTGGAACCAAGTGATAAATCCCACACCAAAAGTATAAGGATGTGCTCACCAGATGGTATGGACCCAAAATACTGTATAGCAAATGGGTCATACACAGTGGTGGGATTCAATAATGTTAGTAACCAGTTCCGACTTTCATAGCAGAATGACCAGCGTGCCGCCTTTTAATGCAGAATGACCAGCGTTCCCCCCTTCCAATGCACAGTGACCAGCGTGCCCCCCTTTCAATGCAGAGAGACCAGCGTGCCCCCCTTTCAAAGTACAGTGACCACAGCATTGCCCCCAATTATTGCAGAGTGCCACAGCATTGCCCCCAATCATTGCAGAGTGCCACAGCATTGCCCCCAATCATTGCAGAGTGCCCACAGCATTGCCCCCAATGATTGCAGAGTGCCCACAGCATTGCCCCCAATGATTGCAGAGTGCCACAGCATTGCCCGCAATGATCATTGCAGAGTGCCCACAGCATTGCCCCCAATGATTGCAGAGTGCCCACAGCATTGCCTCCAATGATTGCAGAGTGCCCACAGCATTGCCCCCAATGAATGCAGAGTGCCCATAGCATTGCCCCCAATGATTGCAGAGTGCACACAGCATTGCCCCCAATCAATGCAGAGTGCCCACAGCATTGCCCCCAATAATTGCAGAGTGCCCACAGCATTGCCCCAATAATTGCAGAGTGCCACAACATTGCCCCCAATGATCATGTAGAGTGCCCACAGCATTGCCCCCAATAATTGCAGAGTGCCCACATCATGCCCCCAATAATTGCAGAGTGCCCACAGCATTGCCCCCAATAATTGCAGAGTGCCCACGGCATTGCTCCCAATAATTGCAGAGTGCCCACAGCATAGGCCCCAAAAATTGCAGAGTGCCCCCAGCATTGCCCCCAATAATTGCAGAGTGCCCACAGCATTGCCCCCAATAATTGCAGAGTGCCCACAGCATTGCCCCCAATAATTGCAGAGTGCCACAACATTGCCCCCAATGATCATTGCCGAGTGCCCACAGCATTGCCCCCAATAATTGCAGAGTGCCCACAGCATGCCCCCAATAATTGCAGAGTGCCCACAGCATTGCCCCCAATAATTGCAGAGTGCCCACAGCATTGCCCCCAATAATTGCAGAGTGCCCACAGCATGCCCCCAATAATTGCAGAGTGCCCACAGCATTGCCCCCAATAATTGCAGAGTGCCCACAGCATTGCCCCCAATGATTGCCGAGTGCCACAACATTGCCCCCAATAATTGCAGTGTGCCCACAGCATTGCCCCCAATAATTGCAGAGTGCCCACAGCATTGCCCCCAATAATTGCAGAGTGCCACAGCATGCCCCCAATAATTGCAGAGTGCCCACAGCATTGCCCCCAATAATTTCAGAGTGCCCACAGCATTTCCCCCAATAATTGCAGAGTGCCCACAGCATTGCCCCCAATAATTGCAGAGTGCCCACAGCATTGCCCCCAATGATTGCAGAGTGCCACAGCATTGCCCCCAATAATTGCAGAGTGCCCACAGCATTGCCCCCAATAATTGCAGAGTGCCCACAGCATGCCCCCAATAATTGCAGAGTGCCACAGCATGCCCCCAATAATTGCAGAGTGCCCACAACATTGCCCCAATAATTGCAGAGTGCCCACAGCATTGCCCCCAATGATCATTGCAGAGTGCCTACAGCATTGCCCCCAATAATTGCAGAGTGCCACAACATTGCCCCCAATAATTGCAGAGTGCCCACAGCATTGCCCCCAATAATTGCAGAGTGCCCACAGCATTGCCCCCAATAATTGCAGAGTGCCACAACATTGCCTCCAATGATCATTGCAGAGTGCCCACAGCATTGCCACCAATAATTGCAGAGTGCCCACAGCATTGCCCCCAATGATTGCAGAGTGCCACAGCATTGCCCCCAATAATTGCAGAGTGCCCACAGCATGCCCCCAATAATTGCAGAGTGCCACAGCATGCCCCCAATAATTGCAGAGTGCCCACAGCATTGCCCCCAATAATTGCAGAGTGCCACAGCATGCCCCCAATAATTGCAGAGTGCCCACAGCATTGCCCATAATAATTGCAGAGTGCCCACAGCATTTCCCCCAATAATTGCAGAGTGCCCACAGCATTGCCCCCAATAATTGCAGAGTGCCCACAGCATTGCCCCCAATGATTGCAGAGTGCCACAGCATTGCCCCCAATAATTGCAGAGTGCCCACAGCATTGCCCCCAATAATTGCAGAGTGCCCACAGCATGCCCCCAATAATTGCAGAGTGCCACAGCATGCCCCCAATAATTGCAGAGTGCCCACAACATTGCCCCAATAATTGCAGAGTGCCCACAGCATTGCCCCCAATGATCATTGCAGAGTGCCCACAGCATTGCCCCCAATAATTGCAGAGTGCCACAACATTGCCCCCAATAATTGCAGAGTGCCCACAGCATTGCCCCCAATAATTGCAGAGTGCCCACAGCATTGCCCCCAATAATTGCAGAGTGCCAAAACATTGCCCCCAATGATCATTGCAGAGTGCCCACAGCATTGCCACCAATAATTGCAGAGTGCCCACAGCATTGCCCCCAATGATTGCAGAGTGCCACAGCATTGCCCCCAATAATTGCAGAGTGCCCACAGCATGCCCCCAATAATTGCAGAGTGCCACAGCATGCCCCCAATAATTGCAGAGTGCCCACAGCATTGCCCCCAATAATTGCAGAGTGCCACAGCATGCCCCCAATAATTGCAGAGTGCCCACAGCATTGCCCATAATAATTTCAGAGTGCCCACAGCATTTCCCCCAATAATTGCAGAGTGCCCACAGCATTGCCCCCAATAATTGCAGAGTGCCCACAGCATTGCCCCCAATGATTGCAGAGTGCCACAGCATTGCCCCCAATAATTGCAGAGTGCCCACAGCATTGCCCCCAATAATTGCAGAGTGCCCACAGCATGCCCCCAATAATTGCAGAGTGCCACAGCATGCCCCCAATAATTGCAGAGTGCCCACAACATTGCCCCAATAATTGCAGAGTGCCCACAGCATTGCCCCCAATGATCATTGCAGAGTGCCCACAGCATTGCCCCCAATAATTGCAGAGTGCCACAACATTGCCCCCAATAATTGCAGAGTTCCCACAGCATTGCCCCAAATAATTGCAGAGTGCCCACAGCATTGCCCCCAATAATTGCAGAGTGCCACAACATTGCCCCCAATGATCATTGCAGAGTGCCCACAGCATTGCCACCAATAATTGCAGAGTGCCCACAGCATTGCCCCCAATGATTGCAGAGTGCCACAGCATTGCCCCCAATAATTGCAGAGTGCCCACAGCATGCCCCCAATAATTGCAGAGTGCCACAGCATGCCCCCAATAATTGCAGAGTGCCCACAGCATTGCCCCCAATAATTGCAGAGTGCCAGCGCTCCCCCACGAGACCCATGCACTTACCTCACGGACGGTCACGTAGCTTCTCTTCAGTCCCCGACTCCCCGCGTCTCCGAGTCCTCAGTCCTCCCGCCTCCTCCTACAATGGCACGGTGTTTGCCTTTCAGCCAATCAGGAAGCGGGAGGACCCACTCCCTGATTGGCCAGGAGGATCCGTGGGACAATAGCGAATTTTCATTCGCTATTGTCACAGACTGGGCGGGTCGGGGCGCTCTGCTCGGCTCTTCGGCCGCCACGTCTGCGGCTGCGCGGTCGGAGCGTGGGAAGTTCAATTGTACTGCGCGTCCTTAGATGCGCAGAGGGATCAGCCGGTTCTGCGAACTTGCAGAAAGTTAGTAACCGGTTCTATGGAACCGGTGCGAACCGGCTGAATCCCACCACTGGTCATACACGCTGTATGAGCAGATGTCCTCGGTACCGGAATGATGGGAACCTCAGCAGCATCACTGGATCACAGATGGTATTGGATATCCTCCAGAATGCTCCGAAACGGGTGTGCCTAGGAATCCCCACTCATAGGATTGTGTGGAGGGATAAACCAAAAACACACCATAGCATAATACCGTTTGGGCAATTTATTGGAAGATGAAGAGAAATACACTTACAATATGTCAAATGGTAAGAAGCATTCAGTAAATTAGGCACTCATGATACTCCTAACGCGTTTCCTTAAAAATAACATCCTCAAAGGAATTAGCCAGTCCCTTCCAGGACAAGGAGGTGTGCGGACCTGCTAAAGCGCTGCTGCAATCCAACCAAGCTCTAGAAATCGTGTACGTTTCTTGTTTCCTCCTTTGACTGAACAAATTACCAGCTGATTACAAAGGAACACTTATTTTATAAAAAATTTCTAAATATATACACATTTTTTTCTCTAGTAAATATACTTTTTTGATGACATGCTTGGCAAAATGATTGACCAGGATGATTTGATGACATGCTTGGCAATGATTGACCAAGAACGCAGGAACCTATAGAAGCAATTTCAAACTGCTTTATTCCTGTGAGTAATAACAAAATACACAAATAATGATGACCTCTTCAATCACATTTTTTCTAACACATATCATCAATTTTAGAAGCAGTCATTTAGTTCCTGTCACAAGAAACAGGATAGGAGGAAAAGGCCCTCATGCATGGAAGGGCAAATAAGAAAAATGTAAGTCTTTATGTGAACACTACCCCAACGGAAATACTTCCCTTGGAAGAGTAGGTGTATTAAAATATCTTTCTTTGTTACAACTACAGATACGGTGATATCCTTGATAAAGGCTGCTAAATCGAAACATTATACAAACAGAAACAATTTTGCCCTGGGGACTTTAAAATGAGGCTACACACTCACACACATAGTACCATAAAATTCAAATGATTTATTTTGACAATGATAGAAATGGTAAATACATAGAATACAAACATGTTTGGACTGATCAGTGGTGTCCATTACAACAACATAGACAATATTATAAAATATATGCAATAGCAGTGTGAACCTGCATTCAATGCGTATATGAAACATATGTTGAACATGATAGAATGTGGTAGCCTTGTACTGTACTGACGCGTTTCGCGAAATGTGATTCGCTTTGTCAAAGTAGGTTTCTGCCATGTATCTACAAAGTAAAAAATGTTGTCAATAATACAGCTATGTTTGTATGAAATGTTCAATGTGAAAAGGAGCAAGCAGACATCAAGGCTCCATACTCACTATATCAATCTCAACATGAAGCGCCGGATACGCTGGTCCATAAAAACGTCTAAACCGGGAGCTGAGGGGGAGACCCCAGTGGGCGCGGGGACCACAAGGAAAGCAGGATGAAAGGTGCCATGATGTATACCCGTATACCTGTATTAGGTTGGAGAGATCAACCCAAAGAACCAATCAGCAATGTGTATATGGGGGTGTGTATATATATATATAGAATCTATATATATATTTGCATATAATCTAGAAAATGTTTAAATATAATGAAAATAGTGATTGGGCATGGGTGATCCTAGTAGTCTGAAGGAGTGCACAAAAATTGGTGGAGGTGGGAGCAACACTGGTGTCCACAGCCAAGATGTTGTTGATAAAAATAAGGGGGATTGAATAAAAATGGAAAAAAATGTAAAAAAGTAATAGGTGAATACCAGATAAAAATAAAAAAAACATTGCAAAAATTAAAAAAGTGAAAAAGATTGGGAAAAGCGTTACCAGAAAGTGTGGATGGTGATGTCCTGCTTGTACCAAGGGATCCCCAGACCGGCATCCGGAGTTTCCCCCAACGCCATGTATGGCCATAGAAAAATGCGGGGAAGCCATAGTGTGGAAGCACACTCGGTGTGACCGCCAGGTATGTGAACGGCCGGCGGTCTCCTCGCTCGTATGGCTAGATGGACTGATCACCGCATTGGCGTGCAACGCACGCAACATATGCGGAAGCTACACCCCAAGCGCGGGAAGACATGGCGCCAATGCACATCGGGACCCCGCCCCCCCCAACACCACGTGGGTCAGCACGTCAGCGGGAGGGGCGGGGTCCGAGGTGCATTGCAGCTCCCGGAGACGGAGAACCAGCTATTCCAAGGCTTAGCCAAAGGCTATTGATGGAAAAGTAAAAAATGTATGTGTTTGTATAAATGGGTGTTGTCAGCACCATTGTAGAACATATATAGGTACATTGTAATAATGGTGTGTGTGATGGCGATACAGATCACTGGGGGGGGGCGCAGGTGTCTTCCACCTAAATATATTTGTGAAAATAAAGAGGGGGTGTGATCTGGATCAACCATACTGAGTAGTGTGCCTCCATCCCATAAAGTATACATTATACAAACAGAAACAATTTTGCCCTGGGGACTTTAAAATGAGGCTACACACTCACACACATAGTACCATAAAATTCAAATGATTTATTTTGACAATGATAGAAATGGTAAATACATAGAATACAAACATGTTTGGACTGATCAGTTGTGTCCATTACAACAACATAGACAATATTATAAAATATATGCAATAGCAGTGTGAACCTGCATTCAATGCGTATATGAAACATATGTTGAACATGATAGAATGTGGTAGCCTTGTACTGTACTGACGCGTTTCGCGAAATGTGATTCGCTTTGTCAAAGTAGGTTTCTGCCATGTATCTACAAAGTAAAAAATGTTGTCAATAATACAGCTATGTTTGTATGAAATGTTCAATGTGAAAAGGAGCAAGCAGACATCAAGGCTCCATACTCACTATATCAATCTCAACATGAAGCGCCGGATACGCTGGTCCATAAAAACGTCTAAACCGGGAGCTGAGGGGGAGACCCCAGTGGGCGCGGGGACCACAAGGAAAGCAGGATGAAAGGTGCCATGATGTATACCCGTATACCTGTATTAGGTTGGAGAGATCAACCCAAAGAACCAATCAGCAATGTGTATATGGGGGTGTGTATATATATATATAGAATCTATATATATATTTGCATATAATCTAGAAAATGTTTAAATATAATGAAAATAGTGATTGGGCATGGGTGATCCTAGTAGTCTGAAGGAGTGCACAAAAATTGGTGGAGGTGGGAGCAACACTGGTGTCCACAGCCAAGATGTTGTTGATAAAAATAAGGGGGATTGAATAAAAATGGAAAAAAATGTAAAAAAGTAATAGGTGAATACCAGATAAAAATAAAAAAAAACATTGCAAAAATTAAAAAAGTGAAAAAGATTGGGAAAAGCGTTACCAGAAAGTGTGGATGGTGATGTCCTGCTTGTACCAAGGGATCCCCAGACCGGCATCCGGAGTTTCCCCCAACGCCATGTATGGCCATAGAAAAATGCGGGGAAGCCATAGTGTGGAAGCACACTCGGTGTGACCGCCAGGTATGTGAACGGCCGGCGGTCTCCTCGCTCGTATGGCTAGATGGACTGATCACCGCATTGGCGTGCAACGCACGCAACATATGCGGAAGCTACACCCCAAGCGCGGGAAGACATGGCGCCAATGCACATCGGGACCCCGCCCCCCCCAACACCACGTGGGTCAGCACGTCAGCGGGAGGGGCGGGGTCCGAGGTGCATTGCAGCTCCCGGAGACGGAGAACCAGCTATTCCAAGGCTTAGCCAAAGGCAATTGATGGAAAAGTAAAAAATGTATGTGTTTGTATAAATGGGTGTTGTCAGCACCATTGTAGAACATATATAGGTACATTGTAATAATGGTGTGTGTGATGGCGATACAGATCACTGGGGGGGGGCGCAGGTGTCTTCCACCTAAATATATTTGTGAAAATAAAGAGGGGGTGTGATCTGGATCAACCATACTGAGTAGTGTGCCTCCATCCCATAAAGTATACATTATACAAGCAGAAACAATTTTGCCCTGGGGACTTTAAAATGAGGCTACACACTCACACACATAGTACCATAAAATTCAAATGATTTATTTTGACAATGATAGAAATGGTAAATACATAGAATACAAACATGTTTGGACTGATCAGTGGTGTCCAATTTTTGTGCACTCCTTCAGACTACTAGGATCACCCATGCCCAATCACTATTTTCATTATATTTAAACATTTTCTAGATTATATGCAAATATATATATAGATTCTATATATATATATACACACCCCCATATACACATTGCTGATTGGTTCTTTGGGTTGATCTCTCCAACCTAATACAGGTATACGGGTATACATCATGGCACCTTTCATCCTGCTTTCCTTGTGGTCCCCGCGCCCACTGGGGTCTCCCCCTCAGCTCCCGGTTTAGACGTTTTTATGGACCAGCGTATCCGGCGCTTCATGTTGAGATTGATATAGTGAGTATGGAGCCTTGATGTCTGCTTGCTCCTTTTCACATTGAACATTTCATACAAACATAGCTGTATTATTGACAACATTTTTTACTTTGTAGATACATGGCAGAAACCTACTTTGACAAAGCGAATCACATTTCGCGAAACGCGTCAGTACAGTACAAGGCTACCACATTCTATCATGTTCAACATATGTTTCATATACGCATTGAATGCAGGTTCACACTGCTATTGCATATATTTTATAATATTGTCTATGTTGTTGTAATGGACACCACTGATCAGTCCAAACATGTTTGTATTCTATGTATTTACCATTTCTATCATTGTCAAAATAAATCATTTGAATTTTATGGTACTATGTGTGTGAGTGTGTAGCCTCATTTTAAAGTCCCCAGGGCAAAATTGTTTCTGTTTGTATAATGTATACTTTATGGGATGGAGGCACACTACTCAGTATGGTTGATCCAGATCACACCCCCTCTTTATTTTCACAAATATATTTAGGTGGAAGACACCTGCGCCCCCCCCCAGTGATCTGTATCGCCATCACACACACCATTATTACAATGTACCTATATATGTTCTACAATGGTGCTGACAACACCCATTTATACAAACACATACATTTTTTACTTTTCCATCAATAGCCTTTGGCTAAGCCTTGGAATAGCTGGTTCTCCGTCTCCGGGAGCTGCAATGCACCTCGGACCCCGCCCCTCCCGCTGACGTGCTGACCCACGTGGTGTTGGGGGGGGCGGGGTCCCGATGTGCATTGGCGCCATGTCTTCCCGCGCTTGGGGTGTAGCTTCCGCATATGTTGCGTGCGTTGCACGCCAATGCGGTGATCAGTCCATCTAGCCATACGAGCGAGGAGACCGCCGGCCGTTCACATACCTGGCGGTCACACCGAGTGTGCTTCCACACTATGGCTTCCCCGCATTTTTCTATGGCCATACATGGCGTTGGGGGAAACTCCGGATGCCGGTCTGGGGATCCCTTGGTACAAGCAGGACATCACCATCCACACTTTCTGGTAACGCTTTTCCCAATCTTTTTCACTTTTTTAATTTTTGCAATGTTTTTTTTTATTTTTATCTGGTATTCACCTATTACTTTTTTACATTTTTTTCCATTTTTATTCAATCCCCCTTATTTTTATCAACAACATCTTGGCTGTGGACACCAGTGTTGCTCCCACCTCCACCAATTTTTGTGCACTCCTTCAGACTACTAGGATCACCCATGCCCAATCACTATTTTCATTATATTTAAACATTTTCTAGATTATATGCAAATATATATATAGATTCTATATATATATATACACACCCCCATATACACATTGCTGATTGGTTCTTTGGGTTGATCTCTCCAACCTAATACAGGTATACGGGTATACATCATGGCACCTTTCATCCTGCTTTCCTTGTGGTCCCCGCGCCCACTGGGGTCTCCCCCTCAGCTCCCGGTTTAGACGTTTTTATGGACCAGCGTATCCGGCGCTTCATGTTGAGATTGATATAGTGAGTATGGAGCCTTGATGTCTGCTTGCTCCTTTTCACATTGAACATTTCATACAAACATAGCTGTATTATTGACAACATTTTTTACTTTGTAGATACATGGCAGAAACCTACTTTGACAAAGCGAATCACATTTCGCGAAACGCGTCAGTACAGTACAAGGCTACCACATTCTATCATGTTCAACATATGTTTCATATACGCATTGAATGCAGGTTCACACTGCTATTGCATATATTTTATAATATTGTCTATGTTGTTGTAATGGACACCACTGATCAGTCCAAACATGTTTGTATTCTATGTATTTACCATTTCTATCATTGTCAAAATAAATCATTTGAATTTTATGGTACTATGTGTGTGAGTGTGTAGCCTCATTTTAAAGTCCCCAGGGCAAAATTGTTTCTGTTTGTATAATGTATACTTTATGGGATGGAGGCACACTACTCAGTATGGTTGATCCAGATCACACCCCCTCTTTATTTTCACAAATATATTTAGGTGGAAGACACCTGCGCCCCCCCCCAGTGATCTGTATCGCCATCACACACACCATTATTACAATGTACCTATATATGTTCTACAATGGTGCTGACAACACCCATTTATACAAACACATACATTTTTTACTTTTCCATCAATAGCCTTTGGCTAAGCCTTGGAATAGCTGGTTCTCCGTCTCCGGGAGCTGCAATGCACCTCGGACCCCGCCCCTCCCGCTGACGTGCTGACCCACGTGGTGTTGGGGGGGGCGGGGTCCCGATGTGCATTGGCGCCATGTCTTCCCGCGCTTGGGGTGTAGCTTCCGCATATGTTGCGTGCGTTGCACGCCAATGCGGTGATCAGTCCATCTAGCCATACGAGCGAGGAGACCGCCGGCCGTTCACATACCTGGCGGTCACACCGAGTGTGCTTCCACACTATGGCTTCCCCGCATTTTTCTATGGCCATACATGGCGTTGGGGGAAACTCCGGATGCCGGTCTGGGGATCCCTTGGTACAAGCAGGACATCACCATCCACACTTTCTGGTAACGCTTTTCCCAATCTTTTTCACTTTTTTAATTTTTGCAATGTTTTTTTTTATTTTTATCTGGTATTCACCTATTACTTTTTTACATTTTTTTCCATTTTTATTCAATCCCCCTTATTTTTATCAACAACATCTTGGCTGTGGACACCAGTGTTGCTCCCACCTCCACCAATTTTTGTGCACTCCTTCAGACTACTAGGATCACCCATGCCCAATCACTATTTTCATTATATTTAAACATTTTCTAGATTATATGCAAATATATATATAGATTCTATATATATATATACACACCCCCATATACACATTGCTGATTGGTTCTTTGGGTTGATCTCTCCAACCTAATACAGGTATACGGGTATACATCATGGCACCTTTCATCCTGCTTTCCTTGTGGTCCCCGCGCCCACTGGGGTCTCCCCCTCAGCTCCCGGTTTAGACGTTTTTATGGACCAGCGTATCCGGCGCTTCATGTTGAGATTGATATAGTGAGTATGGAGCCTTGATGTCTGCTTGCTCCTTTTCACATTGAACATTTCATACAAACATAGCTGTATTATTGACAACATTTTTTACTTTGTAGATACATGGCAGAAACCTACTTTGACAAAGCGAATCACATTTCGCGAAACGCGTCAGTACAGTACAAGGCTACCACATTCTATCATGTTCAACATATGTTTCATATACGCATTGAATGCAGGTTCACACTGCTATTGCATATATTTTATAATATTGTCTATGTTGTTGTAATGGACACCACTGATCAGTCCAAACATGTTTGTATTCTATGTATTTACCATTTCTATCATTGTCAAAATAAATCATTTGAATTTTATGGTACTATGTGTGTGAGTGTGTAGCCTCATTTTAAAGTCCCCAGGGCAAAATTGTTTCTGTTTGTATAATGTATACTTTATGGGATGGAGGCACACTACTCAGTATGGTTGATCCAGATCACACCCCCTCTTTATTTTCACAAATATATTTAGGTGGAAGACACCTGCGCCCCCCCCCCAGTGATCTGTATCGCCATCACACACACCATTATTACAATGTACCTATATATGTTCTACAATGGTGCTGACAACACCCATTTATACAAACACATACATTTTTTACTTTTCCATCAATAGCCTTTGGCTAAGCCTTGGAATAGCTGGTTCTCCGTCTCCGGGAGCTGCAATGCACCTCGGACCCCGCCCCTCCCGCTGACGTGCTGACCCACGTGGTGTTGGGGGGGGGCGGGGTCCCGATGTGCATTGGCGCCATGTCTTCCCGCGCTTGGGGTGTAGCTTCCGCATATGTTGCGTGCGTTGCACGCCAATGCGGTGATCAGTCCATCTAGCCATACGAGCGAGGAGACCGCCGGCCGTTCACATACCTGGCGGTCACACCGAGTGTGCTTCCACACTATGGCTTCCCCGCATTTTTCTATGGCCATACATGGCGTTGGGGGAAACTCCGGATGCCGGTCTGGGGATCCCTTGGTACAAGCAGGACATCACCATCCACACTTTCTGGTAACGCTTTTCCCAATCTTTTTCACTTTTTTAATTTTTGCAATGTTTTTTTTTATTTTTATCTGGTATTCACCTATTACTTTTTTACATTTTTTTCCATTTTTATTCAATCCCCCTTATTTTTATCAACAACATCTTGGCTGTGGACACCAGTGTTGCTCCCACCTCCACCAATTTTTGTGCACTCCTTCAGACTACTAGGATCACCCATGCCCAATCACTATTTTCATTATATTTAAACATTTTCTAGATTATATGCAAATATATATATAGATTCTATATATATATATACACACCCCCATATACACATTGCTGATTGGTTCTTTGGGTTGATCTCTCCAACCTAATACAGGTATACGGGTATACATCATGGCACCTTTCATCCTGCTTTCCTTGTGGTCCCCGCGCCCACTGGGGTCTCCCCCTCAGCTCCCGGTTTAGACGTTTTTATGGACCAGCGTATCCGGCGCTTCATGTTGAGATTGATATAGTGAGTATGGAGCCTTGATGTCTGCTTGCTCCTTTTCACATTGAACATTTCATACAAACATAGCTGTATTATTGACAACATTTTTTACTTTGTAGATACATGGCAGAAACCTACTTTGACAAAGCGAATCACATTTCGCGAAACGCGTCAGTACAGTACAAGGCTACCACATTCTATCATGTTCAACATATGTTTCATATACGCATTGAATGCAGGTTCACACTGCTATTGCATATATTTTATAATATTGTCTATGTTGTTGTAATGGACACCACTGATCAGTCCAAACATGTTTGTATTCTATGTATTTACCATTTCTATCATTGTCAAAATAAATCATTTGAATTTTATGGTACTATGTGTGTGAGTGTGTAGCCTCATTTTAAAGTCCCCAGGGCAAAATTGTTTCTGTTTGTATAATGTATACTTTATGGGATGGAGGCACATTACTCAGTATGGTTGATCCAGATCACACCCCCTCTTTATTTTCACAAATATATTTAGGTGGAAGACACCTGCGCCCCCCCCCAGTGATCTGTATCGCCATCACACACACCATTATTACAATGTACCTATGTATGTTCTACAATGGTGCTGACAACACCCATTTATACAAACACATACATTTTTTACTTTTCCATCAATAGCCTTTGGCTAAGCCTTGGAATAGCTGGTTCTCCGTCTCCGGGAGCTGCAATGCACCTCGGACCCCGCCCCTCCCGCTGACGTGCTGACCCACGTGGTGTTGGGGGGGGCGGGGTCCCGATGTGCATTGGCGCCATGTCTTCCCGCGCTTGGGGTGTAGCTTCCGCATATGTTGCGTGCGTTGCACGCCAATGCGGTGATCAGTCCATCTAGCCATACGAGCGAGGAGACCGCCGGCCGTTCACATACCTGGCGGTCACACCGAGTGTGCTTCCACACTATGGCTTCCCCGCATTTTTCTATGGCCATACATGGCGTTGGGGGAAACTCCGGATGCCGGTCTGGGGATCCCTTGGTACAAGCAGGACATCACCATCCACACTTTCTGGTAACGCTTTTCCCAATCTTTTTCACTTTTTTAATTTTTGCAATGTTTTTTTTTAATTTTTATCTGGTATTCACCTATTACTTTTTTACATTTTTTTCCATTTTTATTCAATCCCCCTTATTTTTATCAACAACATCTTGGCTGTGGACACCAGTGTTGCTCCCACCTCCACCAATTTTTGTGCACTCCTTCAGACTACTAGGATCACCCATGCCCAATCACTATTTTCATTATATTTAAACATTTTCTAGATTATATGCAAATATATATATAGATTCTATATATATATATACACACCCCCATATACACATTGCTGATTGGTTCTTTGGGTTGATCTCTCCAACCTAATACAGGTATACGGGTATACATCATGGCACCTTTCATCCTGCTTTCCTTGTGGTCCCCGCGCCCACTGGGGTCTCCCCCTCAGCTCCCGGTTTAGACGTTTTTATGGACCAGCGTATCCGGCGCTTCATGTTGAGATTGATATAGTGAGTATGGAGCCTTGATGTCTGCTTGCTCCTTTTCACATTGAACATTTCATACAAACATAGCTGTATTATTGACAACATTTTTTACTTTGTAGATACATGGCAGAAACCTACTTTGACAAAGCGAATCACATTTCGCGAAACGCGTCAGTACAGTACAAGGCTACCACATTCTATCATGTTCAACATATGTTTCATATACGCATTGAATGCAGGTTCACACTGCTATTGCATATATTTTATAATATTGTCTATGTTGTTGTAATGGACACCACTGATCAGTCCAAACATGTTTGTATTCTATGTATTTACCATTTCTATCATTGTCAAAATAAATCATTTGAATTTTATGGTACTATGTGTGTGAGTGTGTAGCCTCATTTTAAAGTCCCCAGGGCAAAATTGTTTCTGTTTGTATAATGTATACTTTATGGGATGGAGGCACACTACTCAGTATGGTTGATCCAGATCACACCCCCTCTTTATTTTCACAAATATATTTAGGTGGAAGACACCTGCTTCCCCCCCCCAGTGATCTGTATCGCCATCACACACACCATTATTACAATGTACCTATATATGTTCTACAATGGTGCTGACAACACCCATTTATACAAACACATACATTTTTTACTTTTCCATCAATAGCCTTTGGCTAAGCCTTGGAATAGCTGGTTCTCCGTCTCCGGGAGCTGCAATGCACCTCGGACCCCGCCCCTCCCGCTGACGTGCTGACCCACGTGGTGTTGGGGGGGGCGGGGTCCCGATGTGCATTGGCGCCATGTCTTCCCGCGCTTGGGGTGTAGCTTCCGCATATGTTGCGTGCGTTGCACGCCAATGCGGTGATCAGTCCATCTAGCCATACGAGCGAGGAGACCGCCGGCCGTTCACATACCTGGCGGTCACACCGAGTGTGCTTCCACACTATGGCTTCCCCGCATTTTTCTATGGCCATACATGGCGTTGGGGGAAACTCCGGATGCCGGTCTGGGGATCCCTTGGTACAAGCAGGACATCACCATCCACACTTTCTGGTAACGCTTTTCCCAATCTTTTTCACTTTTTTAATTTTTGCAATGTTTTTTTTTTATTTTTATCTGGTATTCACCTATTACTTTTTTACATTTTTTTCCATTTTTATTCAATCCCCCTTATTTTTATCAACAACATCTTGGCTGTGGACACCAGTGTTGCTCCCACCTCCACCAATTTTTGTGCACTCCTTCAGACTACTAGGATCACCCATGCCCAATCACTATTTTCATTATATTTAAACATTTTCTAGATTATATGCAAATATATATATAGATTCTATATATATATATACACACCCCCATATACACATTGCTGATTGGTTCTTTGGGTTGATCTCTCCAACCTAATACAGGTATACGGGTATACATCATGGCACCTTTCATCCTGCTTTCCTTGTGGTCCCCGCGCCCACTGGGGTCTCCCCCTCAGCTCCCGGTTTAGACGTTTTTATGGACCAGCGTATCCGGCGCTTCATGTTGAGATTGATATAGTGAGTATGGAGCCTTGATGTCTGCTTGCTCCTTTTCACATTGAACATTTCATACAAACATAGCTGTATTATTGACAACATTTTTTACTTTGTAGATACATGGCAGAAACCTACTTTGACAAAGCGAATCACATTTCGCGAAACGCGTCAGTACAGTACAAGGCTACCACATTCTATCATGTTCAACATATGTTTCATATACGCATTGAATGCAGGTTCACACTGCTATTGCATATATTTTATAATATTGTCTATGTTGTTGTAATGGACACCACTGATCAGTCCAAACATGTTTGTATTCTATGTATTTACCATTTCTATCATTGTCAAAATAAATCATTTGAATTTTATGGTACTATGTGTGTGAGTGTGTAGCCTCATTTTAAAGTCCCCAGGGCAAAATTGTTTCTGTTTGTATAATGTATACTTTATGGGATGGAGGCACACTACTCAGTATGGTTGATCCAGATCACACCCCCTCTTTATTTTCACAAATATATTTAGGTGGAAGACACCTGCTTCCCCCCCCCAGTGATCTGTATCGCCATCACACACACCATTATTACAATGTACCTATATATGTTCTACAATGGTGCTGACAACACCCATTTATACAAACACATACATTTTTTACTTTTCCATCAATAGCCTTTGGCTAAGCCTTGGAATAGCTGGTTCTCCGTCTCCGGGAGCTGCAATGCACCTCGGACCCCGCCCCTCCCGCTGACGTGCTGACCCACGTGGTGTTGGGGGGGGCGGGGTCCCGATGTGCATTGGCGCCATGTCTTCCCGCGCTTGGGGTGTAGCTTCCGCATATGTTGCGTGCGTTGCACGCCAATGCGGTGATCAGTCCATCTAGCCATACGAGCGAGGAGACCGCCGGCCGTTCACATACCTGGCGGTCACACCGAGTGTGCTTCCACACTATGGCTTCCCCGCATTTTTCTATGGCCATACATGGCGTTGGGGGAAACTCCGGATGCCGGTCTGGGGATCCCTTGGTACAAGCAGGACATCACCATCCACACTTTCTGGTAACGCTTTTCCCAATCTTTTTCACTTTTTAAATTTTTGCAATGTTTTTTTTTTATTTTTATCTGGTATTCACCTATTACTTTTTTACATTTTTTTCCATTTTTATTCAATCCCCCTTATTTTTATCAACAACATCTTGGCTGTGGACACCAGTGTTGCTCCCACCTCCACCAATTTTTGTGCACTCCTTCAGACTACTAGGATCACCCATGCCCAATCACTATTTTCATTATATTTAAACATTTTCTAGATTATATGCAAATATATATATAGATTCTATATATATATATACACACCCCCATATACACATTGCTGATTGGTTCTTTGGGTTGATCTCTCCAACCTAATACAGGTATACGGGTATACATCATGGCACCTTTCATCCTGCTTTCCTTGTGGTCCCCGCGCCCACTGGGGTCTCCCCCTCAGCTCCCGGTTTAGACGTTTTTATGGACCAGCGTATCCGGCGCTTCATGTTGAGATTGATATAGTGAGTATGGAGCCTTGATGTCTGCTTGCTCCTTTTCACATTGAACATTTCATACAAACATAGCTGTATTATTGACAACATTTTTTACTTTGTAGATACATGGCAGAAACCTACTTTGACAAAGCGAATCACATTTCGCGAAACGCGTCAGTACAGTACAAGGCTACCACATTCTATCATGTTCAACATATGTTTCATATACGCATTGAATGCAGGTTCACACTGCTATTGCATATATTTTATAATATTGTCTATGTTGTTGTAATGGACACCACTGATCAGTCCAAACATGTTTGTATTCTATGTATTTACCATTTCTATCATTGTCAAAATAAATCATTTGAATTTTATGGTACTATGTGTGTGAGTGTGTAGCCTCATTTTAAAGTCCCCAGGGCAAAATTGTTTCTGTTTGTATAATGTATACTTTATGGGATGGAGGCACACTACTCAGTATGGTTGATCCAGATCACACCCCCTCTTTATTTTCACAAATATATTTAGGTGGAAGACACCTGCGCCCCCCCCCCAGTGATCTGTATCGCCATCACACACACCATTATTACAATGTACCTATATATGTTCTACAATGGTGCTGACAACACCCATTTATACAAACACATACATTTTTTACTTTTCCATCAATAGCCTTTGGCTAAGCCTTGGAATAGCTGGTTCTCCGTCTCCGGGAGCTGCAATGCACCTCGGACCCCGCCCCTCCCGCTGACGTGCTGACCCACGTGGTGTTGGGGGGGGCGGGGTCCCGATGTGCATTGGCGCCATGTCTTCCCGCGCTTGGGGTGTAGCTTCCGCATATGTTGCGTGCGTTGCACGCCAATGCGGTGATCAGTCCATCTAGCCATACGAGCGAGGAGACCGCCGGCCGTTCACATACCTGGCGGTCACACCGAGTGTGCTTCCACACTATGGCTTCCCCGCATTTTTCTATGGCCATACATGGCGTTGGGGGAAACTCCGGATGCCGGTCTGGGGATCCCTTGGTACAAGCAGGACATCACCATCCACACTTTCTGGTAACGCTTTTCCCAATCTTTTTCACTTTTTTAATTTTTGCAATGTTTTTTTTATTTTTATCTGGTATTCACCTATTACTTTTTTACATTTTTTTCCATTTTTATTCAATCCCCCTTATTTTTATCAACAACATCTTGGCTGTGGACACCAGTGTTGCTCCCACCTCCACCAATTTTTGTGCACTCCTTCAGACTACTAGGATCACCCATGCCCAATCACTATTTTCATTATATTTAAACATTTTCTAGATTATATGCAAATATATATATAGATTCTATATATATATATACACACCCCCATATACACATTGCTGATTGGTTCTTTGGGTTGATCTCTCCAACCTAATACAGGTATACGGGTATACATCATGGCACCTTTCATCCTGCTTTC
This sequence comes from Pelophylax lessonae, assembly GCF_965119305.1. NCBI lineage: Eukaryota > Metazoa > Chordata > Amphibia > Anura > Ranidae > Pelophylax > Pelophylax lessonae. The sequence continues at coordinate 542,314,793 of NC_138770.1, read as the reverse complement.
CTTGTGGTCCCCGCGCCCACTGGGGTCTCCCCCTCAGCTCCCGGTTTAGACGTTTTTATGGACCAGCGTATCCGGCGCTTCATGTTGAGATTGATATAGTGAGTATGGAGCCTTGATGTCTGCTTGCTCCTTTTCACATTGAACATTTCATACAAACATAGCTGTATTATTGACAACATTTTTTACTTTGTAGATACATGGCAGAAACCTACTTTGACAAAGCGAATCACATTTCGCGAAACGCGTCAGTACAGTACAAGGCTACCACATTCTATCATGTTCAACATATGTTTCATATACGCATTGAATGCAGGTTCACACTGCTATTGCATATATTTTATAATATTGTCTATGTTGTTGTAATGGACACCACTGATCAGTCCAAACATGTTTGTATTCTATGTATTTACCATTTCTATCATTGTCAAAATAAATCATTTGAATTTTATGGTACTATGTGTGTGAGTGTGTAGCCTCATTTTAAAGTCCCCAGGGCAAAATTGTTTCTGTTTGTATAATGTATACTTTATGGGATGGAGGCACACTACTCAGTATGGTTGATCCAGATCACACCCCCTCTTTATTTTCGCTAAATCGAAAAGTGTCGGATTTTGCGTATGTTATCTCTGTCCCAATAACTTGTAAACAAGTCAGGTGAACAGAGAAATACATTCATACTATCACCAAGTCACCATTCTCACTGTAAAACTCAACTCTTTATCACTTCTTTGCACAATAGGGCCTATAGCCCTACACCAAAAAAACTTGTATGGTTTTAAAAAATGTATAATAAATTGCTTTATTTTACAAAAATATTTCATATCTTCTTTGCCTAAAAAGTCCCAAACCCCTTCCTGGCCTGAGGCACCAGGAATTCTTCTTACCTTAAGAATGCAATTTTTTATATTTTCAAATGACTCTGGACAGAACAGGGGGCCATGGTTTTGTGTGTTCAAATAAAAGGTTTTTAAATGTGTGTTGTAATTTGGGCTATAAAAACAAAGGAATTTTGGGTAATACAAGGGAGATACATACATTTCTATTTTCCTTTATTTTATGAAGTATTACCCAATGCTTCTTGTTTATAAATATATGCAATAAAACCTAACAGGGTGACTGACCCGTCCCTACTTTTTTAAAATGGAAAAAAAGTATTGGCTACAAATATACGTTAAAGTAAACCTATAACAAATATGGGCAACTCTAAATAAACATATGGTTGAAAAATATATTTTCAGAAGTTACCTGCAGTGAAAACCCCATGCCAAATAAAGAGTGAATCAAGAGATATAAACAGCTGAAGTTCCACTTAAAATTCACTGCAGAATCTTAAATTAATAGTGCCAAGCATTACACAGGAACTTCCTAAACACGTTCAGAAACCAATCACGCATGAAAATTGTATCTATTTATAATCTGATAAATGAAATGCTCTGCATATTATGTCTAGTTATCTGTCCTTCAGGCAGTTCTGAATTTGTTACAATCCAAAACAATGATTATGTAAATATCAGCTAATAAAACACCAAAATATATTCATAACTTTAAAAATAAGCTAATGCATAATCATGCAAAATATTATTGCAAAGTTATCGACTAGTAAGTAGATTTACCGTATTCCTGTAAAGTCAGTGAATAATATATTTGTTGGGCAGAAACCCTTAGTGCTTACAGGGAAAATGATTGGAACTGAGTTTTTGGTTGTGGGGATTATAAAGAATAAGCACATAATAATGAAAAAATTCAGTTATGCAACTTATCTTACCTGGCTGATGCCCATGGTTTAAAATGTCATTTCAATAACAAATGCCAGTAGTTAGTAGCTAAAAGGTGGGGGGAATTTTTTGTTGTTAATACATTTTCAAGTTCTTCTCATTCAAAATATATATATGAAGTAACTACTGTGAACCATTCATATACATGTTTATATGTCAGCTTGAGATGTTGAGCTCTGTAAACAACACTTTATTTACAACAAAGGATGAAAAGAGACAGAAAGAAAAATCCAAAATGAAGCACAAAGCTCCACCTGCTGGCTGGAAAGAAAAATAAAAAATAAAGAAAAAAAACATAAAAGGAAAAAGCCTGCAGTTCAGTTGATGTATGAAGAAGGGCTTCCAAGGCTTTCCAATGTATGTTTTCTGTTTTTTTCCCCCTCATTGTTTGATCTTGTTAACATAGTTGGTACAGTGCTGGTTGAAAGCACATTCAGATTTCAGTGAACAGTGCGTCCGTGCAATTATATGATATTCAAAGAAAATGTCCCCTAGGTATAATACTACCTTATGTGCTGCAATGACACATTATAATCAATCGGTTTACAAGTCCCCCTCATACAAATCTTAAAGGTAGCAGCCACAAAAAATCTAAAGGCTATAGGAAAGTTTACCCTTCAAACGCATGAAGCTAAAGCCCTCAACGTTGTTGAAACTGGCCATTGGCACAACAGTGTAATATTATAGTTTGTGAGCTTGTTTTTTCACAGTACCACATTGCGTTATCCAAAAAGTTTTCTTAAAATGTCCCCTTTTTCCTCCCGGGATCCCCTATTATCCTTAAAATACTTTAGGTATGTGTTTGATAGAAATTGGACAGCATCTGGACAGTATTTGTGAGCTTGAATAGGCTAGAATATCGAAAGAGACAATGTAAGTTTTACCATGCAATAAAAGTTAGAGTGTATTTTTTTATTTTTTTTTTATTTAAGACAATAGCCAAAAATATTGTTCTGTGTGTAGACAGGGTGTCACAGATCGGCAGGCATACCAGTACATGTAAATCCTTAGCTCTAATAAGCAAGGTTCTGTAGTGTTTTTTGTAATGTTAAAACATTGCTGCTGGAAGGAGAAATGTCCTTAAATCATCCCCATGCCCAGATTCTTAATGCCAGCTTTCTAAACACTACTTTCTGAAATTTGGCCTGTGCTTCACTATAGTGGCAGCTAACTTGTGTGCACTATTTCATCCAGAGGGCCATCCCTCAGCAGTTATTATTTTGCACAGAAGACCATATCTACTCTCCACTAGCATGGGTGCAATGAGATAGCAGGAAGCATTGACATAACACAAGTAGAATGGATTAGAGTGCTGGGATGAGGGGGAGAAGGAAATAGGGGGGGGGGGGGAGTGGGGAGCTTCATAGGGAACGTTTCAGTCCTGACATACCAATGGGTGGAGTGAGACTGGGGGGGGGGCTTGGGGTCCTCTTTTGCAGGCAACATTTGGCAAATGAGGTTTTTTATGCGCAAATGCATGAGCAAAGACCCCAGGATTCCAGTCATCAAAACGAGGGACTAACCAGGCCCAACTACAGGCAGCACTCAAAGTTAGGTCCTGAACCACATGCTTGCTAGCTATATCAAAATAATAATACTATTTTCACTATTATTAATAATATATTTGTTTGTTATTTAATTATAGTCAGAGCACTGAAGGCATAGCTACAAGGGTAAAACCTACAGCCAAAGGCAGCAAATGGAAAGGGAAAATCCTGGGGCCACTGGGAAGGACAAGGAGCAGCAAAAATGAAATCTAGAATACTATGACCTAACCCCACTGTCATGGATCTGCTACCTAAAGGGTTAACTTAGTGCAGAGTCTGCAGACTAATTGCAGTGATTGGCAACAGGCTGCTCTATTTAAACTCCCCAGAAGCATTATGTCTTTGCTGTCTGATCTGCAGCTTCCTGTGACCCCTGCTCCTGTTTACCTGCTTCTGTGATTGATCTCCTGTACGACCTGGCTTGACTTTGGACTTCCCTTGCTTTCTGCCTGCACCTGACCTCGGCTCCCCTCTGACCTTGAACCTGCATGCTCCTTTGGATTCCACGCCGCCCGCCTGTTGTTGACCCGGCCTGAACTGATCCGTTTGCCTGTGAGCCCCCTGAGTGAGTGTGGACTCGTGTGTTCCATCCTTCTGCCTGCTGTTGGGATCCTCCTACCTGCTGGTTGTCTCCTTTTAGAGCATCTGGGACCTTGGAGCTGCCCGTCCAACACCTGACCCGCCAGGCCCTCATACCATTCTGCTCTCCCGTGCCACCTGTCTGCTCTACCAGGGGCCGCGAGTCAGATACATAAGGGAGGCCTTCCTCTGCACTATCGGGCTCATGAGTCAGGTACGTGAGAAGTTGACACCCACCCTTACCTAAATCAGGGCTTTTTTTGTTTTGTTCGGGGAGGTATCATTTATTTTATTTTGCTAGGGCCTTTTCTGAAATTGGAGCTGCTGCAGTAATATCATACATTTGGTAGAAGCAAAGCTGCCCTTAGCTTGCAGCATACTTGTCATGGACATACAATAGTGTCTGGCAGCTTACCTTCTCCTCTATGTCTCCATTAGAGGCCTGACTCTCCTTCTGGCTGCCTTTTATCATCTCTCCTCCCTGTATGGCTCCACCCCAGGCCATTCCAGGAAGTCTATATTAACCAGTGCACTGCAGGTCTGCTTTGCTGTTCAACAGTGTTTGTTAGCTTGTGTTCCTGTCTGCCATGTGCTACATCTACCTTTCTGTGTACCGACTTTGGCTCGTCTCTGACTACTCCTGTTTTCCTGTGATCCTGACCTTTGGCCTGTCCCTTGGTTACCCTCGTCTGCCTGTTGCCCCAACCTTGGCTTACCATCACTATCCCTTGTGTCCTGAGTAGCTGCTTCCCCTCTATCCCTACGGAGCGTGACCCGGGGGGACCCCAGGGGCCTTGACCTGGGTCCAGTTGCAGCAAAGTCAATCCTCACCACTAGAGGCTCCGGTGAACACCTGCTGGGCCTTAGACTCCACGCCCTGGGGAATCTTGGGCTCATGTTTCCTGTCCATCCGCAGCAGTCAGCTATTGGGTTCACTACCTTGCGGTGAACCCCTGTCTCCAACAGGGTGCAGTTATCACCTGGCCACAGGTGACCTGACAATGTGTGCACTAAAGCACCATATGTTTATCCCCCCCCCTCCTCCCCCCCATTGTTATAGTTGCCATTAAATATAAAGCTAAATATAAAGCCTAAAGCGAGAAGCAGAGATTCTGCACACAGAGGTAGTAGGCTATTTAAAGTGGAACTTTATGAGAAAAAGAGAGTTTTGAGGCACTGTACCTGAAAGTGCTGAGTGCTGAATTAATAAATCTGTCAGCGAGTCTGTGGTAGTGAGCCCTTATAGATCCCCAGCTCAGGATTCCCCAGGGCGCGGAGTCTAAGCCCCAGCCTGCTTCTTCACCAGGGCCCCTGATGGTGGGGATGGACTTGCAGCAGACTGGAACCAGGTCGCAGCCCCCAGGTAGGCCGAGCTGAGGATGTGGAGACCGCTGGTGTGTGCAGAGTAAACAGGAGACTATAAGGATATCCAAGAGACAAGCCGAGGTCAGGACAGGCAGCAGATGAACATAGACGGAGAAACAAAGCCGTGTCGGTACACAGGAAATCAGATACAATAGCCAAGGGGTACACGGATGGGAGCTCAGAAAACAGTGATGTTGCTCAAGCAAGGAGCAGTGCACTGAGCATGTGTATATATAGGGAAGCACACAGGGAGGTGACCCAGGAAGTAATAGACAGGAACAGGATATAACCCACAGTGGAGCAGGCGATGCCCATAGGAGAACAGAGAAGCCAAACACTACATGTGAAGGGAGGCAAGACAGAGGCACTAGCAGCAAGGAGGTAAGAGATACAAACAAAACTACAGGCTAACTTGTGACAAAATCCTTAAATAAGAGAAATAAATTGATTCAATAAACACACGTAAACATAAATGTAAAAAGAAACAATCAATTCATAAAGTGCACAAATGCATACAAAGTGCAAATGAAAGTGCTAAGTGCTGTAACAAATATGAACTTGAATATTTAAAAATCAATAAATGAATAAAAAAGATGAAGTGCAACACGCGAAATGCATTGAAGTTGGTTTAGAGGCGACAACTTCCGGTTCGTCACTTCTGCTCCTTGTCTGGAACGCATCGTGGAACGCACGCCGGAACTGAGCGGCGTTTACCCTCTCCTTGGCTGTTTATATGTGCCGATGGTGGCACTTTTAAATATGAGTAAACCTATTTTTGATTTATGGCTATTATTCAATAAAGTTAAAACGATATTGTGCAATTGTATGTCTTTTATCTTTCTGGGGAACGGTATTATCCTTCTGTCTGGTGGAAAGAATACTACTGTGAGAGAGGAATGTCTTAATTGGGTTTAAAAATGCTTTTTCAGAAGTCTAGAGAGAACCAGATTAGGTCTCAATCAAGGAGTGAGAGGACAACAGTCTCTGAAACAAGACAAAAAGGGCGGACCTTTAATATTGCTGAGAGCCAAACATTTCTCCAGGCCCAGCCATTTTTCCACCGCCCATATTTTTTTTTTTTTTTTAAATTACAATTTTTTCTTTACATTCTTTCTTTACTTTGCTCACGTATGTTCTTCCCTGCACTATCAAACAAACACAGGCAGGGACTGATTAATCCCTGCTGGACCAGCTGAATTTCGATCCGTGTGTGCCCCCCAACTTTGACAAATGTCACCTATTTCATCAACTTTTGTTGAAGAGTCTTGTTTGAAAGTTTTTTTCAATGATCACCTGCTGCAGCTGCTCAGCAGGCGCCACCCATTAGTGTGCTCAAGGTAGGGCACTTTTAAAATCAATGTCCTGGCTGCCTTTTTCTGATGCAAAGAGTTGCTGCAAAAAAAAGGCAGCTCTTGAACAGATTGTTAGCAACAACTGACTAATGCTCGCTAATTACCCCAAGCTACACATAATAGTCTAAAAAAAAGAGAAAAGACCCAAATTATTGGAAAAAGTAGATGTTGACAATTGATTTTCATCCCAGGTAACGGTTATCTTGAATTGTTCCAATTAATTGATCTTGGCTCTGTAAATATTTAGCAGGTTTAACTTAATCATCTGCTATGGTTGCATTCACATTCAGCCAAATTAGTGTCAGGGCTTAGATTTTCTCATGTGTGCGGCCAGTTGCAACAGCTACATACTAGCAAGCATTTTTACTCTTCCTGCCCCACTGGGAAATAAAAATATATACCACTTTGCTTTAGCTTTATGAGTGCCTCCTGTGGTGAATAGGCCTGACTCCATTGTTTTGCAGCAGCTCATGCAACTCCCCTGAAGACAATGTATCTCGTATACTCTTGGGATATTGTGAATGAATTTTCACATTGCCCTCCTTGCCTTTATTGTCATCTAGAGTGTTTTCTCCAGACCATCTAAATGGCTATTCATAATGTAATTTTTATTCGCTAGGCCTACCTCATGCTTGAGATAGCCATCACATAATTATGCCCTGACCCTAGGGACACTACCTATTGTACCCTTTTCCCTCTCCCTGCCTTTCTTCCCCTCTCCCTTTCCCCCTTTTATAGCACCCTTTGGTAGGGGGTCATGGGATACCTGACCATGACACATGCTACCCCCTTCTTAATCCCAATTAGCGGGACTCAAAACCCATGCTTTTTGGGCTCACTTAGATGCACTTGGTGCATTGCCTCATTCAGATGCTATTACAGCCCCCGAATAATTGTGTGACTACTGAAATGTTCAGGTTCTCCTGCCTGTATTTCTTCTTCTACTTTGACTCCTCCTTTCTTATTCCTGGGTCCTGGCTATTTCTTTTTTGCCACAGTGGTCACTTGTTTAACCTCTTATACATTCCCATAAGCCTTCCTACATTTTGTGACCATGGCCTTTAATTGGCTTACTTTAAAAGTACAATTCACCATACAAGAGGGTCAAAGTTTTTTAAATACCTTCGTTCACAAAAAATAAAAAATTATATACCATGCCTTCAAGAGACCCTTCTGTCTCTCTACATGCACCATGTTTTCTCAACAGCCGTTATCCACAAATTTTCTACGCCATGACCCAAGTTAAAAAGAGGGGTGTATAAAATATTTTTACAAAACACGTACCCCTTACCTGCCACAATACCATTGCAGACTAACAGGGTAGATATTATTATTACAGGGTACTCTACATGATACTGAGGTTATACTATACACATAATATGCTCATATTATGCTCCATACATGAGACAAACACGGTTTATCTCTCACTTGTTAACATTGCTACGGAGCCCTCACAAAGGATCTTTTTTGTCTGTGGAGACACCAATTTTTTTCTCAATGCTACTTTTGACAGGTCGCCCTTTGATCCTACTACCCCTTCTTTGGCTTCCTGTACATTTGCCTCTTTACTTAAATCTAATGAATTTGTAGAGGCCTGGCACGAGTTGCATTCCACATCTAAAGATTTCCCTTATTACTCTAACCTGCATTTGAGTCATTCAAGAACATTCACTTGGTTCCCTAATCGGACAGTGACCCTATACCTGCACATTGTAACTCTCCGTTGCAGAACCTCAAGACATCTGAAGGACACTTTGTGGTGTCTCAATGATTCCCTGCTCTTTTTCTCCCAGATAGTCGAGGACTTTAAGTTCCACTCCATAGACTATTTTTGATTGAATGCACAATGTGTCTCTTCCCACATGACATTATGTGAAGTTTAAAAGTCGGTAATTAGTGGTCCTATGATACAAATCACTTCTCGATGTAGGAAGGAGTGTACACTTCAAAGAGCGTGTTCGGAAAATGAGATAGAATCAGAACCAGCCCTTTTTAAACAGCTACCAACAACACATGATAGACAGCGGGTCTTTCCAGGGATTTGAATATCTGTCTTACCGATGAAACCCAATGTTAAATGTGTTGGACAAGAATTCTTTTTTTTTTTTTTATTTAATTTTTAAAGATTTTTATTGAGAAAATATAAAAGGCAAGTACAAAAAAAAAACCATAAATATAAAGTTACAACAAGTTGTCGGAAACGTGCAATACAAATTACATACAGGTGCCTAGATATGTAAGAAACATAAATATGGAAATACCATTTGGCGCCCAGGGCACTGGATCAACCAATAAGTCTATACCAACATTATTTATGGAAGCAAACTAAAAGGTCTGGGCGAACTATCTTCTTCAACATGTAGAACCTTAAGAAGAATAGGAGGGAAAAAGAGGGTACCAGCGCCCGAAAGCACCAGGCAAAGGAGCAGGAAAGGGAATGAACAAAAGAGGGGGAGAAGAACATATATGAAAACACCATCTGCCTATTGATGAGACTGTTTAATACCACCACTTTAGTTGTGGCTTAAGAAAGTAATGACAGTTTGTACTTTGTGTACAAGGATTCCAATGAAGCTTAAACGAGCAAATAGTTCCATTCGCTTTTGCGAATGCATATTCGTGGGAGCATTGGAGGTGTACTCGAGACACAACTTCTGCAAGAGCAGGAGCCATGTCCGTCTTCCACCTACTAAGGTTAGTTAACCTTGCTGCAGTGAATATATTGAGCATGAGAGTATGAAATTGAACAGGAACAATTTCTATCGTTAAGCCCAATAAGGCTAAAGCTGGTGTGTGTTGTAAAATACAGCCTGTGGCATTAGCTATGAGCTTAAACACTTTACGCCAGAAACTTATTACTGATCTCCATTGCCACAGTATATGTAGTAAACTACCTGGTTGGCCACGCTGTCTCCAGCACATGTTAGAGGTGCCAGGGTACATTATTGCCAATCTGGCTGGTGTCAAATACAATCTATAGGTGATCTTGAACATATTTTTCCAGTGTAGGACACAATGTGTTGCTTTGAGGTTATGTTGGAAGGCTTGACGCCAATTCTAGTCCGTGAAAGCGTGCCCTAATTCTTGTTCCCATTTGACCATTGTCAAAGAGCGTAGTGTTTGATTAGGTAAGGTAAGGAGTTTATAACATTTCGAGATACCGCCCTTCTGCATGAAATCACTGTGGTATAGGGTTCAGGCTTCTCTAACTATAGAGATTCATTTGGAGGGCAGAGTTTTAATGAAGTGATTGATGCAATGTAGGTGAAAGGCATTTAGTGGTGTAGACTCTGTGGGAATTGTGGATAAAGTTGGGTGGCCTTGGCTTAGTCGACTGTCAGATCCGGAATGAGAAATTCAAAAGCTTGCAATGGGACTTTGTCTATCCGGATAGACATTTTGTCAGCATTTACTGCCAGTAAATTCCTACAAGCTTTAACCAAGGCAGACAGGAACGGATGATCATCTATATACAATCTAGTAACCGTAGCCGCTGCTAACAGCAGGGCTATGAGGCCCCTGCCTTTGACCGAGTCCCATTCCAAGGACACCCATTTTTTATCCTGAGACTGGTTGACCCACGCTTGCATTTGATCTAACATAGCTGCATCATAATAGGATTGCATTATCGGCAGCCCCATACCCCCTCTAGATTTGTGTTTACATAGCAATTGATATGACATTCTGGGTTTAGACCCTTTCCACACAAAAGAGCGAATAATGGCATCCAATTGCTTAAAAAAAAGAATTGGGTAGAAGAATCGGGATGGTTCTGTACAATATTTTAGGCAAAAGCACCATTTTGAATGTAGCAATGCGCCCCAACCAAGAAATTTCATGTTTAGTAAGAGATGCGCATTCTGTCCGGATAGACTGCAGTAATGGCTTGTGATTGACATTGTACAAGTCACTGATACTGTGAGGAAGTTGTATACCAAGATATTGGATTTGCGTCAGGTCCCAGTTTCCCGGTTGGACAAGAATTTTATGCAAATGGAACAAAGTAGGTACTATGGTGGTCAACAAGCTACACTCTTTCATTTTAAGACTAGATTTGAAAGACTACCGCACCTCTAACCCAAAACATATTGTAGATGAATTTCATCATTATCTATCCAATGTGATTTCTACCTTTTCAGACAATACGCCTCTTCCTAAAAAAACTGTTTACCAACATAATATTTTAGGTGCTGATATCGTGGAAGTTCGGCAAACTATAAAGGAATTGAAAACTCACAAAGGCTCGGGAGTCGGGACTGGACAATTCTTTGCCTTATTCTGTTAAAAGCTAAGAAACATTGTAGTACCTTTCTTAACTAACGTTTTTAATCAACTTAAACAGGATGGCAGCCTTTCGTCCAAAGCCCGGGAAAAACACACATTCTTGGTTGAACTTTCTCCCTATCTCACTTGTAAATGTAGACATCAAAATATTAACGAAGACTCTTGATAATTGATTGAACTGATTGCTATCTACCCTCATCCATAAAGATCAGTTATGCTGTGTGCCCGAGCGTCAAGCCTCCGACTATATATGGCGCACTATTCTACTTGACTACTTTGCTTGTAAACTCTCTCAGGAGCTGATGCCCTTTTGGTTGAATATGTGTAAGGCTTTCAATACATTGTGTTGGTCATATTTACTCCAGGCCTTACATAGATGGGATTTGGGTGAAGAGAGTGGTGTTGTCTGTGATGCTGAAACAGAAGTGCTGTAATTCTGATGCTATGTGCTAATTGTCGAGCTATGCATGTACTGTATGTAAGGCAATTTTAATAAAGCTGTAGGGTGTTTTAAAATAAAACATTAGAAAAGGTGGTTCCTCTTTTGTAATTTAGTTACACAGTTTTCTTGAACTGGTTAAGAAACTGCAACCTGAAAGTGCTAAATGGTATCATCTGAGTGGATCCATCAGCAAGTAATCGGGCACATATGTGAAGGGAAGAGTGTGGTTATCTAAAGCAGGAGGGGGACGAACATTAACAAGGATTACTATATTAGTTAGTAAAACTGATAATAAGCTTTCAGAGTGATGGGAGCTGAACCAACAAAATAAGCAGCAGCTATTGTGCCTTTTGGTTTGTTGTATGTGTAGAAGTTGACAAATTCTTTGCAGCTGAAAAGTTCTGAAATGTTTGGATTAGTTAATTAACTTTTATAATTACTGGCAAGGATACAAGCATAAAGAGGGAATTGTATGTTTAAGATTATTAAAACCTCTGTGTGTGCTGTAGGTGACTGTTACATTGTTAATTATTTGACACAAGACACAGGAGAAATCACGAGCGAAAAGTGCTACAATTAAATAATTACCATTTAGGCTACTATCACACTTGTGCTACTTGTCCTGCAACTTGGGCTTGCCAAGTTGCATGACAAGGCGTATCCCATGATTTCCAGTGAGCACCAGTCATATCTGTGTGACTTCAAGTTGCAGCGACTCCAAAGTAGTCTCTGCACTACTTTGGTCTGACTTTGATGCGACTTGAGGTCCATAGACCTCAAGATTAAACTGGCATTGCTTCAAGTCCAGTTAAAATCGTGGTAAAAAAATTGCACGACTTTCAGGTCGCACAAGTGTGAAAGGGGCCTAAGACCAGTGTGCTACAGGTATTTTTCTTTTTTCTCTATGCGTATCTCAAAAAATTAGAATATCATCAAAAATTTTGTTTATTTCAGTAATTCAATTCAAAACGTGAAACTCATATATTTTATATAGATTCATTACACACAGAGTCAGGGGTCGGCAAGGTGTCCGCACACGGACACTGGTGTCCGTGAGCAGTCCTTGCCGGGTCCGCCACGCCGCCACTGACTTTTTCACTGGAGTCTCACTGCAGGCTCTGCGACTCCCTGAAATGTCAGTTACGACATTCTTTCACTGAAAAAAAAAACAGTCTATAGCTGCTCCGCCTCTCCACTGCCTCCTCAGCCAATGGGAACACAGTGTACACGCCCCCTTCCCCAGCGCGCCTTGTTTAACATCAGAGGAGGAGAGGAGAGGAGTACACAGCCTGCAGCCTCATAGAAGAAGGTGAGCTGGGGCAGATAAACGATATGTATTCCTGCTGAGGAGGGGGAAGGGGAGAGGCTGTGTTTTCTAGCAGGACTCTTCCTGTCTCTGAGGTGGTTAGATGCATTTCCTGTGTGAGGAGCAGTGCACTGCTTCTAGATGGAAGATATCCTCTAAACTTCTCCCCCAATCTCTGCTACACCTCCCTATTCATTACCTGCCCACCTCCTCCTCTCCTGCATTACCACATCCAATGTCTGTGAGCTGCTGGAGCACCACAAGTACCAGCATGCCAGGAAATTGGGGCAGCAGCAGTGTGTTAAATCAGGCTGATATTTAGATGGAAAGTGCTGGTGTGTGTGTATATACTGTGTGTATGTGTATATACTGTGTGTGTGTATGTGTATATACTGTGTGTGTGTATGTGTATATACTGTGTGTGTATGTATGTGTGTGTGTGTGTGTGTGTATACTGTGTGTATGTATGTATGTGTGTATACTGTGTGTGTATGTATGTATGTATGTATATTGTGTGTGTGTGTGTGTGTGTGTGTGTGTGTGTGTGTGTGTGTGTGTGTGTATATATATATATATATACTGTGTGTGTATGTATGTATAGTGTGTGTGTGTGTATGTATGTATAGTGTGTGTGTGTGTGTGTGTGTGTGTGTGTGTGTGTATATACTTTGTGTGTGTGTTTGTATGTATGTATATTGTGTGTGTGTATGTGTGTTTATACTGTGTGCATGTGTATGTATGTATATTGTGTGTGTATATACTGTGTATGTGTGCGTGTGTATATACAGTGTATGTTGTATGTATACTGTGTGTATGTTATATGTATACTGTGTGTGTGTGTGTGTATGGCAAACTCTAGGGGGATCTATAATGGAATGGGAACCCTGGCCTGCTCTATGTGGGATCTATAATAGGAGGGGGACCCTGGCCTGCTCTAAGGGGGATCTATATGGGAAGGGGACCCTGCCTGGCCTGGCCTGCTCTAAGGGGGATCTATATGGGGACTGTCACCCTGGCCTACTCCTAAGGATGATCTATGAGGGACCTGCCTGCCCTTGCCTGCGCTAAAGGGGGATCTATGGGGGACGGTGGACCTGCCTGCTCTAAAGTGGATGTATACATATGGGGGACCCTCACCCTGGTCTGGCCTGCTCTAAAGGGGATCTATGGGGGACCTGCCTGTGCTAAAGGGGATCTATGGGGGACCTATCTGCCCTTTCTTGCTATAAAGGGGGATCTATATGGGGGACCCTCACCATGGCCTGGCCTGCTCTAAAGGGGATATATGGGGATGGGGGATCTATGGGGGACCTGCCTGCCCTTGACTGGCTCTAAAGGGGAATCTATATGGGGAACCCTCACCCTGGCTTTGCTTGCTCTAAAGAGGGATCTATGAGGGACCTGTCTGCATTAAAGGGGGATCTCTGGGGGACCTGCCTGCTTTAAAGGGGGATCTATATGGGGAACCCTCACCCTGGCTTGGCCTGCTCAAAAGAGGTATTTATGGGGGATCTGCCTGCGCTAAAGGGGGATCTATGGGGGACCTGCCCTGGCCAAAAAATATAAAGTAAGAATTTTGAAAACCTTTTAAACCGTTTATAACAGTATACCACAAGTAGTGTTTATAGAAATGTTATTTTAAATGTATTTGTACTTGTAGAACTAGGCCTAGGGAGTAGACAGAATGTTTTTTGATGGTTTTAATTTGAAATGTACCTCGGTGTCCTTCACTAAGGTCTGTACTTCGGAAAATGTCCGCCACAGCCTTGGTCCGTGCCTATCCCTGCACAGAGTGATATATTTCAAGCATTTCTTTCTTTTAATTTTGATGATTATGGCTTACAGCCAGTGAAAGCCCAAAGTTCAGTATCTCAGAAAATTAGAATATTACATAGGACCAATAAAAAAAAAAGAATTTTTAATTTAGAAATGTTAGCTTATTTAAAAGTATGTCCATGTACATTATAGTATGCACTCAATACTTTTGCATGAATTACTGCATCAACGCAGTGTGGCATGAAGGCGATCAGCCTGTGGCACTGCAGAGGTGTTATGGAAGCCCAGGTTTCTTTGATAGTGGCCTTCAACTCATCTGCATTGTTGTATCTGGTGTCTCTCATTTTCCTCTTGACAATACCCCACAAACTCTCTATGGGGTTTAGGTCAGGCGATTTTGCTGGCCAATCAAGCACAGTGATACCATGATCATTAAACCAGGAATTGGTACTTTTGGCAGTGTGGGCGGGGGCCAAGTCCTGCTGGAAAATGAAATCAGCATCTCCATAAAGCTGGTCAGCAGAGGGAAACATGAAGTGCTCCAGAATTTCCTGCTAGAGGGCTGTGCTGACTTTGGACTTGATAAAACACAGTGAACCAACACTAGCAGATGACATGGCTCCCCAAATCATCACTGACTGTGGAAACTTCACACTGGACCTCATGCAACCTGTAGGTTATGCCTCTCCACTCTTCCTCCAAAATCTGGAACCTTGATTTCCAAATGAATTGCAAAATTAACTTTTTTACAAAAAGAGGACTTTGGACACTGAACAACAGTTCAGTCCTTTTTCTCCTTGGCACAGGTAAGACCCTTCTGATGTTGTCTCTGGTTCAGGAGTGGCTTGACACAAGGAATGTGACAGTTGTTGCCCATGTCCTGGATACGTCTGTGTGTGGTGGCTCTTGAAGCACTGACACCAACCGTAGTCCAATGTGTGAATCTCCCCCAAATTCTTGAATGGCCTTTACTTCACAATTCTCTTAAGGCTTCGGTTATCCACGTTGCTTTTACACCTTTTTCTACCACATATTTTCCTTCCACTCAACTTTCCATTAATATGCTTGGACACAGCACTCTGTGAACAGCCAGCTTCTGTAGCAATGACCTTTTTTGACTTACTCTCCTTGTGGAAGGTGTCAATGACTGTCTTCTGGACAACTGTCAAGTCAGCAGTCTTCCCCATGATTGTGTAACCTACTGAACCAGACTGAGAGACCATATAAAGGCTCAGGAAACCTTTAGCCTAGGTTCACACTGAGGGCAGGTTTGAAATCGTGCGAGTTCAGCTGAACTTGGACAATTTCAAACCGGCATTTTCAGTCCAAATTTATGGGGCAATTTGACAGATATCTGTGCAGGTTCATGCACAAATGTCTATTGAAATTGCCCCCCCCAAAGTCGCCAAAAGCAGTACAGAAGCTACTTTTGTGAATCGGTGTGGCGCGGCAAAGTCGGCGTCGCACCAATTTGGACGGTGCCATTGCCGACGGTGCCATAGGCTCAGATTTGACATGCCATGACATATGACATGTGATGTGAACATGGGCTTACGGGTGTTTTGAGTAAATTAGCTGATTAGAGTGTGACACTATGAGTCTACAATATTGATCTTTTTCACAATATTCAAATTTTCTGAGATACTGATCTTTGGGTTTTCACTAGCTGTAAGCCATAATCCTCAAAATTAAAAGAAAGAAATGCTTGAAATGTATCACTCTGTGTGTAATGAATCTATATAATATAGGAGTTTCACCTTTGAATTGAATTACTGTAATAAATTAACTTTTTGTTGATATTCAAATTTTATGAGATGCACCTGTACCTTGCTCATGATAATGATATATGAATGCTAGATTCTTCTGGCAATAAGTTCCTGCCCAAAAAACATGTTTATGGTCCATATAGTGTGCACATATACACACATATACCTACTAACACACTCAAAAATTCTTCTAGCCCCAACGATGCTAAATAATATAGGGGAGGTGTGATATACACACGCATTTGCATGTACGTGCATAAAATACTGACCAGTAACACAGGTTTTTGACTGATCTAATTGTGCCACTAGTTTATGGATATTTACACACCTGTGTGGACAGGTCCATTGAAAGTAATGGGCTGCATTTAGATCAGTAAAGAAAAATGTCTGATTGTGATTGCCCAAAATGTGCTGGTTTTGGTGTCCGTGTGCAAGAGCCCTTCGTGTTTATATCTGCAGGATGTAGGTCACTACATTGATAAGAAAAAAATGTTTATGTGTTTGTAGCACCCTCCTAGACAGGTGCTAGGTAAAAGCATCTATTTTGCTCCTGCTGCTTATCAGGGGAGCTGATCTGTTAGTTTTGCCTATCACATGTTTCCAGGTGTGATTCACTGGGTCTGAGGGAGTGTCCCCACTGTATCCAATGAGGGAGCTTGTTGGACAGTGGAGGAAACCCAGCCAGTGACACATCCTGTTTCATGGCAGTCCCAGTGGGAGGGCAAGTGGCAATGCATCCTGGAATTGGCCATAAATAGGGCGGGAGCATGTGACAGGACGTCTTTTGGCGGGAGCAAAGTCCCAGGAAGAAGTGGACGGCTGTCTCTTCTCCTGCAGAGTGAGAAAGGTGGTCCAGGCGATCGGCCTAGGGACCAGGAGTGGAGCTGGGCTGCAGAGGATCCAGTGTGCTGACCAGTGGAGCTGCTGGGCAGAGGACTTTGGGAAAAACAGTATCGTAAGTACCAAGGGATCTGCCTAGGGGTCTGCCTAAGGGACCACTCCAGAGAAGTCAGGGGATCAAGGAGCCAGCTCAATCAGAGTGTTACAGTAAAGGGGGTGCCGTGTAGTGAACCCTGAAGATTAGGAAAAAATGGGGGGCCAGGAAGGGCCCTAAAGTTGTTCAGCAGTACAGATCAGTTGCTTCAGAGTACAGATTACTTCAGAGTACAGGTTACCTCAGAGAATTACTTCAGTTCTGTGTCACAGTTAGTGACAGACTGAAACCAGCTAGCTCAATTTCAGTGTTACCCAGCGTTACTCAGCGTTAACCAGCATTTACTTAAGTCGTCCCTGCCTATTGTGCATAGTTTTGTTCAGTTGGAGTATCCCACTCATCCCTTCTCCTATCCAAGTTCCTAATAAATCATAAAAACCAAAGAAACTGGACTGATTCTTGAGGTAAAAACACTTTGAAAATGCCAGATTGTTCTACTGTTGCTAATGGTAATCCAGGGGGACCCGTAACCAGCAGCTCGCTTGGGAGTAGTGCTACATGTTAAAAAAAATTTGCTTGAGTTTGCTGCACATTGATGCAGGAAACGTTTTGCAAGCACAGATATGGTGTGAAGTCATATGCATTCCTCTGCCGATATAACTTGCTGGCAAACATTGTCCTATGCATATTGGGCTGTGTGTACATGCAATAACAGACAGTTTTCAGAAGCCGTGGTAAGAAGGGGTATCATGCATTACTTACTAAATGAAGCACAAAATAAAACAAAATAAAATGTGAAATACTAATAACCAAAAATAAGGCACATAACATACTGTACTGTGTTGAGCTTGGACTACACCAAATTTAACAGCCCCCAAAACACATTAAAGTAGAACTGTGACTATAAACAGTGGAGCTCTCTCTTGTTCCACCATTCCAATGCAGGACATGTCACTATTTCATGGTTTGAGGCAGTCCAAAGCGTTTCTTGATATTGTCCCCTGTTGGGGTGCCAAACTACTCCCTCTGTTTTTATTTGGGTAATGTTCAGAGCCCTATGTAAATGCACTCCTCCTTATCCCCCCCCCCCCAATAGTTTTTTTTATATTTTTTTACCTGGGCTATTAATACATTTCTTACGGTTAGAATTTCAGCCTACCTTCGTGTAGCTTTGAGGGAGATTATCCTCCCTTGTTGTTTGCAATGTGCCCTTTTTTACCCTGCATGGTCTTTTCCATGCTCTAGCACTTGTTATGTTGTACTTGCTATATATATACTGAAACCTTTTGTTTCTTTCAATAAAATATTTGAACAAGAGGCAGTCCAAAGTAGTACAGGGAAAAGTAATGGGAAGACTGAGATCTGGGACTTTAACTTTGCTTTCATGTTAGTGAAGTTATCTGAAGTTGACTAAACCCTCTCACCCCCCCCCCCCTTATGTGGCTATAATGGCTTCTACTTTTCAGGGAAAGCTTTCTACAAGATTGTTGAGTGTATCTGTGAGAATGTGTGTGCCCATTCAGCCAAAATACATTTTGTGAGGTCAAGTATTGATGTTGGCTGTGTGTAAGCCATTTGAGTTCCACACCAAAATTGGCAAACTGTGTCTTTATAGACCTGTCATGCTTTGCTACTATTGTCACAAGGTTAGAAGCACACAGATGCCTAAATACATATGTTTATTGTGCCATTAATCGTACCAAGAAACTCCTGAACTTAGTAATTTGAAGAGGAGAGCACATACTTTTGGCCATAAAATCAGTGTGTCTGTAAGCTTTCCACAAACATATGGCAAATAGGACAACAAAAACAAGGAAAGGTAGAGAGGAAAATACCCTCCCGTATCCCTCCCAGGGCATTGGACTTTAAAGGATGTGGGGTTGTCGCATACAGATGAGCGCTTCAACAAATATTAATTTTAATGAAAAATCAAATGTATTCATACACAAAGTTAATTATTCTCATTAAAAATATACACAAAAAGAAAGAGAAAAAATTATGTCAGCTTCAAGGCAATCTATGATTACACATTTGTTAGGAAGCATATTTAAGCGGTCCAACGCGTTTCGCTGAACATATTATTCATAAATTGCTTCCTCAGGGACCATCAATGTTGACTAAATTGTTTCTACAAGCACTTCCATCCATATATAACCTTTGGTCTCTTGAACATGGATGGCATGCAGGCAAAACCACTAAGTCAGCAGTAATATAACCACCCGACAGCATGAATACTACCAGAGGGGGGTGGGTTTGATGTACACTGGACCGTGCCTATGACACTTAGGAGGGTATAGGTACAAACTGCACTTGAGTTAGGCAAGGGACTATAATTGTGCCCCCTAAGGTGTGTGCCAATCAGCGGAGCATCAAATCTTGTCTCTTCCCAATATACAGCTGTCATCAATGCCTCCAGGAGCCACATCCAGGAAGTTGTCCCTAGAACTGATATACATACCTAGTTTCATGTGTATGGCAAATAGGAGTATTTTAAATATTAAGGGAAGAACAGCTCAAAATATTTACCTTAAAGCAAATGTGCTTTGTCAATGCAAGGCAAGGCAACTAGTAAGAAGCCCCCCAACCAGCAAAAACTCACCTTACCTTCAGTCTGTCCCATTATTTATAGATATGGGGAAGCATGTGACCATTTCCCAACACTTCAGCACAGGTGCTTGGAGATTGACTGCTCAGGCATCCAACAATTTCATGTGACGATGAAAGGAAACAGTTTTCCTTTTTTAACTTTTTTAACTTTAAAGTTGTGTTTACACAGGGCTTTAATATTCACTCCTTGTGGCCAAACAAGAGGGGCAAGCAAAGGTAAGTATAGAATGTACAGCTAGTGGGGCACAACACTAAAAATGAAACCTGTTTTTTTTTTTTTTGCCCTACCTGGGCAAAGCATAGGTTCAATTAAATGCAGACCTACCAAAAAGCAACTTGGATAATTAACTACTGGTGCTGCACTAAGCACAGAAATATTTTTTCTTTGGTTGTCCTGTGATGTCATTTCAAGCTGCAGGACAGGCATGGAAATTGCCCTGTTCTCATTGCTGGACTTGCAACCAAAGATTAAATATCTTCTTCTGAGCAACTCTTTATTTACAGTTTTTAAATAGTTTATTTAAAACTCCAACCTCCCATCTCTGTCTTTCTCCCTGAGGAACTGGTTCTGGAGAAAAACAGCAGGGTAGATCTCCTATCAGCCCTGTAGGGAAAATGGGTTTATCCCCTCAGATGTTTGGACCTAGGTCCCAATCTTAACAAATGTAAATGAAAATAGTTAATCAATATATTATATATAGGACTATATAGTAAAAATAACCAATGTACATGAATAAAAGCAAAAGTATGAATTCATAAAACATCTCAGCTATAATACAGCATCCTGTGCATTTCCAGTTCATTAGATAAAATGTTCCAGTTTTGCAGATCAAGATATAGAAGTGATAATCCATGTGGAAGAACAACTTTATGAATAAAACTTCATCTCAACATATACCATCTCATGGAAAAAGAAAAAACTGCGCTAAATATCAAAACCCTGATAGCTGCAACTTAAATGTGACAAACATATGTATAACAAATAATGGGAAAAAGCTGCGCTAAGTGACATAGACCATGTATGATAAGATCTATTAAATAAATGTTGTGAGTCCCAGAAAGCAATAGTCCAAAGCATTCAATAATGGATAAACTGCTGAGGTCCAATCCAACAAGGCACAAATAAATTCAATGTGAATAGGTACTGCTTACCAGATGTAGCAGTAAAGTGAGCGTTGATATACACAAAAACCGAATCAATGGAACTCTGCAGATGACTCCTTACAGATGATATCCGCTCAGAATTGTGGATCGGTAGATATGTTAATGAAACAAAAAATATACATAGCGTGATACTGTATAAAAATTCTAATCTCCCATGTGAATGAAAGAAATAATAGGTGTACACCACCACCAACACAGGCTGCTTACCAGAAGTAAGAAGAAAGTGAGCATAACATATCTCAGTAAAAGAATGGAAATGAAGAACCACCTCCGTGCTCCCAGAATAATTACCAGAAATTGGTAGGCAGATTGTGCTCCGAATCGAATTCGCTGGGTAACGATTCGGAGCGGAAGGCTTTATTGTCAAGGGAGTGTCTATGCCCATTCACCTGTGGACTGCCATAAATCAGCTTTCCCTGATTGTTACATGCATTTGGTTGTTGACATCTGGTAAGCAGGAATTTCTGGTGGTAGCTCTATCCATTTGAGTGATTAATGTCGCACAATCTGCCTACCAATTTCTGGTAATTATTCTGGGAGCACGGAGGTGGTTCTTCATTTCCATTCTTTTACTGAGATATGTTATGCTCACTTTCTTCTTACTTCTGGTAAGCAGCCTGTGTTGGTGGTGGTGTACACCTATTATTTCTTTCATTCACACGGGAGATTAGAATTTTTATACAGTATCACGCTATGTATATTTTTTGTTTCATTACCATATCTACCGATCCACAATTCTGAGCGGATATCATCTGTAAGGAGTCATCTGCAGAGTTCCATTGATTCGGTTTTTGTGTATATCAACGCTCACTTTACTGCTACATCTGGTAAGCAGTACCTATTCACATTGAATTTATTTGTGCCTTGTTGGATTGGACCTCAGCAGTTTATCCATTATTGAATGCTTTGGACTATTGCTTTCTGGGACTCACAACATATACCATCTCATGAAGTGTGTATATGCAGAATGCGCAAAAAAGCTGAACTGTATCCATCTACAAAATACTACATAATGTCATCTTTATTTTTATTTTTAACTGGCTTCAGTTTCTGTTCATGAGCTAGCTCTTGCCAACCTGCCTGAAAAAACAAAACACTCACGAGGGCACTGTTAGCTGGATGGAAAATAGCACGGCAATCAGTGTCTCCGAAGTTAAAGTTTACAAACAGGGATAGTCTCTGGGAGTAAAGTGCTGACTTTTGATGGCTGCAGGCTCTGGTAAGAGTGGGGATGTGGAAATACAGAAAGGAAAAAGAGCAGTGTCATCTAAGTGCAGCAATAGTGATACATTTTACCTGGATGGGACGTCAGTGGCTCTGTCTGAGTGTACTCGCGTCCCAGGAAGCGTTGGGAGCCACCAGCTCAACCAGAACCAGTGGCATCCTCATCCTTCACTGCAGCCCATCCTCCCTTGGAGTGGATAAACCCATTAATACCACTACATGCGCTGCATGCTTTGTTATCTTGTGAGTTTTATCATTTATCCTTGGAATAAAATGTATCACTATTGCTGCACTTATATGGCTCTGCTCTTTTTTCTTTTCTGACTTGCCAACCTGCCTGGCAGCAGTGTGGTCATAGGCATGAGTCTGGTGGAGGGATTTAGGAAAGCATGATGCACCCACTCAGTAATACCACTACATAATCTGTAAATGTCTATTGTGGTGGATGAAAGATAGGGGCATACCAGTGGCTGCTGTAATATAATTCACAAAACCTTCTGTACATACAATGGCCACATTTATTCCCCTGTTACCCTGCAACTGATTTCAAATACAAATCCTTGAAATTCAAAGCTAATGCATTTCACAACATTTCACCCACAAAAGTTTGAGGTCATACCAGCACAACTGCTTGGCTATGCAAGCAGGGTCTGTATTGACCCAAACACATACAGCATAATCCAGGCATTACAGAGACCAGCAAGTTGACAGAAACAAAGGTCACCCTGGGGATAAATACTGGTAAATTCATCATAGTGCATTTGAAGAACTCCTAATTAGGATGTACTTATGGAATGATAACTTTTTTCAAGTACATTTCTGCCACAGAGTTCAGGAGTAAGGAGTTAGATACAAATCTGATTGCCTGCAGACACTTGTTTGCTAAGTACCACTCCGTGCTGATAGAGTGGAAAGAAAGTATGGTATTATCACTCTGAAGAGCCCCTTCCTTAGTGACATACAGCTGGAAGGGTTGACAATGTATAGAACAGCTCAGTCAGGACTCAGAAGACTTTCTCTACCAGTGTATCTACACTCTAAACGAAAATATAGGAACCCAATAGGGTCTAAACCCAGGCAAATAAATACCCAAAGGACAAATAAACTACAATAAAGAGCTGTATGTTGTAAAGTGAAAAAAAAAAAAAAAAACACCTATATAGTGAAAAGAAAGAAAGAAAGCACGCTCTTACATCATCAAATACATATCACTATAGTGAATAGTAAATAGACAAATAAATAAATACATCTTCATTTAAGGTTAAAAAATACATAAAAATGATGAAGTCCATATACAATCACACACGTG
Organism: Pelophylax lessonae; assembly: GCF_965119305.1. Taxonomy (NCBI): domain Eukaryota; kingdom Metazoa; phylum Chordata; class Amphibia; order Anura; family Ranidae; genus Pelophylax; species Pelophylax lessonae. The sequence continues at coordinate 542,291,363 of NC_138770.1, read as the reverse complement.
AATAGCTTCCTCAGTGAGTATAGGAAAAGTTCCTCTCTACCAGCATGCAGATGCACAGTACACTCACCAGACTTAAATGACTCCTTTTACAGGGAGTCAAATTGCGCCTATGGGAAAATCCGAGATGTCATACATGAGGTCACATGATTGATTTTAAACAGCTGCTGCCATCCATTCAATACAGTATGTATATAAAAAGCATATTCAAAGCTCCATTGTTGCCATATAGAGAGGGAGAAGAAGAAACACTCTCATGGTGCAGTATATCAAATAATTTGTTTTAAAAAGAAGGCTATATTGCACTTACAGCAAAGAAGACAGGGATCAGCATGTATTGTATAGGAATCGTCAGTTTGCGTTACACCTGCGTTCCAGCTGACCAGAATTGACATATCTCAAACACCACCCAACGATGTTTCGTCAGTCTATGTCTGACGTCCTCAAGTAGACATGCATCAACATGGTAAAGATCATATGAGATTTTATTAATGTGGTTTTTATTTAATTTAAGGAAAAGGGACATTCTTTCAAGGACAGTGAGGGGCATATTTTGGAGAGAGAACAACCAGTGTGTGAGAGGTATGAAAGAGGCCATCTATGTCAAACTGGATTGACTATTCCCAAACAGAGGTGGCGGTTTTGGATGTCATCTGTCATACATACATAATGCTATTTTAACATCGTGTGCTGCTTGGCTATTTTTGGTGATTTTCATAGCTTAGATATGTAAACTGTTACATTTAAGACCATGTGTTGTTTTAGAAGCTAGGGCTCCCCTATTGATATGCTAACTAACCTGTTCAGTTAGTTTGTGAAGCTTCTTACAGGATATGATGTAGCAAGAAATAGCGGGGAAAGGAAACTCAGACTTTGAACAGGCAATGTACTGAGACAAAGACAGAGTTGATCTGAAGACTTAGGAGAAGCAGGAAGCAGTCTGGAGGATCCTGGATCCTAGACAATGACTCCATCATAAAGATCCAAATTAAGTAGCTGTTTAGTAAACTTTTTGCATACATATTACACATGCTTATTTGCTAGGAAGATAGTCAGCTTGTACATGTTGTAGGCATATTTTGTTAAACCTTGTATGTTATGAATTGTGTTTTCTGCAGTTGCATGTGCAGCTTTTCTGTTTAGTAAAAGTATTAATACACTACAGGGGGCTAAGCTTTCTCAGCTTTTCTCAGAAGAACCTTTAAAAAATGCAAGCAAAACACATCCTAACCCTGCCAATTTACCAACAATTTCTGTAAACATTTAACTCGAACTATTACCACCTGTTTCAAACCTCATTCACTGGGATGATTGGATTATTTAATTAGAACACTGTGGTTTCACAAACATTTTCACCTCTTGACCTTTTCCTGAAAGATCGACAACTGCATTTACACATTCAATGACTGGATTAGGGTGACTGAGATACCCACGAGGCTTTAAATGCTTAGGTGTGTTCTTAAAACTCAAGAGAACTGAGAAAGCCAATTGGGTGAGAGGCAAAATGTCTTCATCATTACAGAACAAGTCCAGCTGAATGTGACTAACTGCTACTAGAGATACTGTGACGTGGTTGAATGTATACCTTTTAGGCTGGGTTCACATATATGCGAATTGGATGCGGTTGTCCCCACATCAAATACACATGACAGGAAGAGTGTGACTGGCTCTCAATAGAGCACACAGCTCCGGGGCAGCCCTGTGCATCTTTGGTTCTGATTCAGGTGCGAATTAATGCAGAAATTTGGACCTGATTCGTACCTGAACTGGTGAACAGGGACTCATCAGACCCCCTGCTGTGAACCTCGGCTGCAGCATGTGTGAATCCAGCCTGACTCCTTCTAAATGACATCTCGTAATAACCGAAGGCAATTCACACATACTGATTAAATATTCCTTCGTATTTGTTCTATGTATTAATGGGTAGAAAAGGAGTGTAGGAGAAGACATACAAATTGCAATTTGCCAAGTCAATGTCTACAGAACATCATACAAAAAAACCTGACAAATGGGCTAAAAAGCACACAAAACTTAAAAGCTAAGAATCCTATAGTTTTACATACTTTTGGCTTTCATATTTTTATAGGGTTTAGCGGTATGACTAAATTCACTAAGAGAAACTATGTTGGAGGTGATAATATGGCACATGATAAGGTGCAGACATTGACTTTAGAATAACACTAAATTCACTTGAGACATTTGTCAGTAAAATACAGAAAGGGGCAACCAGTACATATATAACACTTATTTTCTCTTCACTTGTGAAAGAAAATTACTAGAGTCTATTGCCGAAACCTTGTTATTGTCCATCAGGTAAGAACATGCCAACTGTTAATTAAATCCTACAAATTCTTTTTGATGTATTCTTATTATGCTGGAGAAAGAGTAGATATAAAATGAGTTTCACAGACTCTGCCTTAAAAGAAATATGAATGAAACCAAAAGGCATGTAAGTTTATGCAGAAGATATTCTAAAATCTAAAAGTAGAAATAGGTCCCAAATACTCTTTAAATTCACATTCTAAATATCAAATAAAGAGTATATTCCCTGATAGAAAAAGACAATGAGATTTTTATCTCCAAATTAATTTCAATAGTGTGGATTATTCTTATAATATTACAGATTTTTGTTGTATGTTCATGTTAGTAGTTTGCCCGTGAGTAAAAGATCTCATTTGCAATAGATAAATGGCTAATCTCTGCATGGTAACAACGTCAATTTCAATAAATAATTTTTGGTAAAAAAAAAAAGATCTCATTGATCATATAATCTCATACCCATGCCCAACTCCTGAATTCACAATCAGGATGCGCACGATTTTTGTAGACAAGCCATATCAGCAGCGCTGATCAGTGTATTCTGACAGTGGAGTAGTCCCCACTGTCAGAATTCAATAATACAGAAAAAAAACAATAATACCAATCATATAAGGTCCTGGAAAGGGGTAGCCATCATCCCTAGAAGTATAAGCAAAGAAAAGCCCTAGTATTGGAATAATAAAGGCAACCACTATCCAAAAATGAGATAAAAGGTAAGTATTTATTATAATGTAGTAAAAACTAGATAAATGTATACATAGTAGGATGTGTCATGCAAAGAAACACATAATATAAAAATAACACGGCAACATAAATGTCTGGATACAGATAGTATTACAACATCATGTGGGGGAGTGGGTGTTCCTCAAGTTCTCGACACGTTTCAGGTGGTTGCCACCTTTCTTCAGGGGTACAGAAGATAGAGGTTAACACAACCTCCTAAATCATTAAACAAAACAAGGAGTTTAAGTTATTTGTTACAATATATACAGTAAGACCGCAAAATGATACAACAAATGATATATTTTGTAATACATACCCCAGAGGTATTTTGTAAGAAGACACAAAGCCGTGTATGAGATTAAAAACCAAAGATACAGTTTGAGATGAGACTGCCACAACCATATGATGCTGAAAAGAGGTCTGTGGTGGATATGTCCCAGTCAGCCCAATAATACAGAAAGGGCAGATTCTTCTATCCACCTCACGTGTGTGTGTAGATGAGACAATCTGTTCAGCCTGCTGGCTGATCAAAAATAAACTGACCCATGTATAGCCAGCTTTAGATGGGATAGCAAGGATAATGGCATGGTTTACCTAGCTGTAAAAAAAATTGCTAACAGGAAGGCTTTTTGTTCCAGAAAAGGCATACTATGTGCAAACTCAGCATGACTTGGAATCATCCTGGGCGGGCCAATCAAAATGGTTGAAGATAGTGAACATGGAAGAAGAACAGGTGAAGAATCCGTGCTGGAGAAGGAGTCCCCGGACTTCACGTTGCTGGAAGGAAATGAGTATATTGGACTACTATTTTAAACCTACAGTCTCAGAGACCTGTGAAAAGCCAAAAGGAAATATAGATTATAACAACAAGTGAAATATCTCTTTATGGTGGATTAATCCTTTAAATTGCAATGGCAATAAAGTTGCAACTATACAGTTTTATTATGCTTGGAAATAAACAAGACGGAATCAACACAGATTGTTTGTAATGAACTAGATACATGTTTGTAACCTCAATCACGCTGATATATTTCTCATTTATTATCTGGGTGTTTATTGTGCAAACACTGCTATTTGCTGTAACTTGTACCCTGTTAACATCGTACATTTCCAGTGGTATGTGTTTCCAAAAATTGCAGCATTTCTGTATTTTTATTCAACACAGCGCACACAGTGCAGTTCATAAAGTTAAAGGAAATCTTTGGTCATAGAATATGTATTCATATTATACCGTCAGCATTGTTTTAACAATACAAACAATAGTTATTATTAACAATCCAATATAAGCTTACATAAAACTATTTTCATGTTGTGAGTTCAGCCTGCCTGCTGGCCACCTCTTTCCACAACTTCCTGGATTCCTGCAGGCTTTGCAGCTTCTCCTCTGCTGTTTACTTTCAATTTCTAAGGACTACATATCCCATGGTACCTTGCTGCCTGCAAGTAGTGATTCCTGTACTGACTCCTCCTCCTAAAACTCCTCCTCTCAGCACCTCTGTAGTTCAGAAGGCAGGGTCTGTGAAATGTGTATCACAGCAGGGCATATCAACGGGGCATAGTAAATGTGTGTCACAGAAATCAAGGAAGTCAATTTGTGGGGATCTTCATAGAGTAAGTTTACAAGCTTCAAGATTGTTCAGAATAATTGGAGTAGGAGTAGGTATACATTAAAAAGTGTTCTTTTGTAACTTTCAATAAAGTTAGTTATGCATTCTAACAATGCTTTATTCTTCCCCCACACAATGTACACCAGCGAACGCAATATACTGAGCATAATGCATGGCTGTTTCTGTCAACAGGCCCTTAAGAAACGAGCATGAATAATGCATTTCATTAATATCAGGAGTGTAAATGTGATGGAATAAAATCTTTGTATCTCATCTGCTTAGTCTACAATCCTTCAAGATGGGACAATCAATGAAAATTATTATCTTGCTTTGGTACTTACTTTATGCAGTTTTGTGCCTTGATTTTTGGAATCCTTGGTGGCTTTACACTGGGAAAGGATGCCACCTTTGATGAAGGTAAAGTTTTATATAAGAGACGGGATTAGCTGCAATTACTAAGCTTCGTTATCTAAAAAGATCTTAGAAGAAGAAAAAATTAATTAATAAAACATGTGTATGGGTTATTATTAGGACCTGTTCATCTTACTGCTCTGTGGGCAAAAATCTTAATAAGTTCAAAAAGAATATTGTGGTATAGTGTTATAAAAACAATTGAGATGTAAAAAAAAAAAGAAAAATCTTATGCTTGTTCATACCATAGTTACCAATTCATATACATTCACCAGCCACTTTATTAGGTACACCTTGCTAGTACCGGGGTTGGACCCCCTTTTGCTTTCAGAACTGCCTTAAATCTTTGTGACGTAGATTCAACAAGGTGTTGGAAACATTCCTCAGAGATTTTGGTCCATATTGACATGATAGCATCACGTAGTTGCTGCAGATTTGTCGGCTGGACATCAATGCTGCGAATCTCTTGTTCCACCACATCCCAAAGGTTCTCTATTGGATTGAGATTTGATGAGTGTGGAGGCCATTGGAGTACAGTGACCTCATTGTCATGTTAAAGAAACCAGTGGTGAGATGATTGGAGCTTTGTGACATGGTGCATTTTCCTGCTGGAAGGAGCCATCAGAAGATGGGTACACTGTAGTCATAAAGGGAAAGACATGGTCAGCAACAACACTCAGGTAGGCTGTGGCGTTTAAATGATGCATGACTTGGTATTAAAGGACCCAAAGCGTACAAAGAAAATGTCCCCCACATCATTATACCACCACCACCACCAGCCTGAACCGTTGATTCAAGGCAGGATGGAACCATGCTTTCATGTTGTTTATGTCAAATTCTGACCCTACCATATAAATGTTGCAGCTGAAATCGTAACTAATTAGACCAGGCAACGTTTTTTCAATCTTCTATTGTCCAATTTTTGTGAGCCTCTGCAAATTGTAACCTCAGATTCCAGTTCTTATGGGCCATACACACTATGAGATTTTCTGAAGACTTTTTCCTTTAGACTTACCAAAACCATAAAATATGAGGTCAAACCTAAACACTTTCAATTTATATGCAATCTGGCAGGCCCTTGCACTCCATAGAAAAGGTAAATATGAAGGAAATCTAACCACAAAAGTTGTAAAGTGTGTATCCAGCTTTAGCTTACAGGAGTGGCACCCGGTGTGGTCTTCTGCTGCTGAAGCTAATCTGCTTCAAGGTTCGATGTGTTGTGCGTTCAGAGATGGTATCCTGCATATCTTGGTTGTAATGAGTGGTTATTTGCAATAAGTACAGAACCTTAACCACTTGCCGATTGCGCACAGTATATTTACTGAGGCAGTCAGCCCCTCCTGGGCAAAGCGACTTAGTACTACGTCGCTCACCCAGGAGCCTGCAGGGGGCGAGCACACGCCACCGGAGGCGCGCTCCAGCCCCCGTTCGTTCCCTAACATTCCCGAGCAAGTGACCGGCGGCTCCGATGTCCCCCGGCCACTCTTGATCTCCCGCTGGAGAGGGAGAAAGGCAGGCAGCTGATGTAAACAAAGCCGTCTGTCATTCTCCCTAATGTAACTGCAGAGATCATACGATCCTACTATATAGGATCGTATGTCTCTGTGGTTACATCATAAGCCACGCCCCTTTACAGCTAGAATCACGCCCCTAGGGACACACTTAACCCCTTGATCACTAATAAAGTTAACCCCTTCCCTGCCAGTGTCATTTTTACAGTAACAGTGCATATTTATAGCACTGATTACTTAGTAATGTCACTGGTACCCCCAATGTCGCAGGCCCACAAAAAAAATCATAGATCGCCGCCATTACTAGTTAAAAAAAAAAACAATAAAAATGACATAAATCTTTCCCTTAGTTAGTAAACGCAATAACTTTTGCGCAAACCAATCAAAATGCGCTTATTGCGATTTTTTTTACCAAAAATATGTAGCAGAAAACAAATTGGCCTAAAATGTTAAAAAAATTTGATTTTTACATTTTTTTGGGAATTTCATATAAAAAAATGTGAAAAATATTGTTATTTTTTCAAAATTGTCGCTCATTGTTTGTTTTATAGCGCAAAAAATAAAAATCGCACAGGTAATCAAATACCACCAAAAGAAAGCTCTGTTTGTGGGAAAAAAAGGATGTCAATTTCATTTGGGTACACAGTCGCACGACCGCGCAATTGTCCGTTAAAGTCACGCAGTGCTGAATCGCAAAATAGGCCCTGGTCTTTGAGCAGGAAAATCCTCCGGGGCTTAAGTGGTTAAAATAAGTTCTGACGTCTGCGCAAAAAAAATAAATATTACAATCAAATTAATACAATTGTTCGAACCATACTAAAATGGGTGACAAAAATGTGGGTGATAAAAAATGTGTAAAGATTTTAAATAAAAATCAATAATCAAAATAAAGTTGATGCTCATTTTAAAGGTACAACAACTACCTGTAAGTGATATCTAACATTAATAACCACGCTCCCAAGTGTAATATGTACGAAATAAACATTGATCACAATAAAGTAAAACTTTGGAATTCCACCAAATAGTGATGTGATAAGTGTTACTAGATTACTTCAAAATATAAAATAGAAATTAACAATCCATAGAGTCCAAAATAAATCCAGTTAATGTGAGTTAGGCATCTGCCATACGTGAAGACAGAGTGATGTCCTTTTCACCTACATATAGATGCACAATGCACTCACCAGACTCTATTGACCCCTATCACAGGGAGTCAAAAACAGCAGAGGGATATTCCTGAGCATTCACGGGCTGATCACCATAAAAACTGCATCCAGATTGCTGCTGACATCCCACATCTCCTGATATAAAAATTCTCATAGGGTGTGTGACACGGTGCTCCAAAGCTCTATTTTAACTCAGCAATAGTGTGCAGATAAGAGGGGAGAGAAGAGAGAGGAGAGGGCTCTCATGGTGTAATATTTAAGACTTTTATTTTAAAACCAACAAATATTGCACTTACACGTATGTTGAAATAAATCCAGCATTAAAAACAGTGGGAACGCTGGTATAAATTCCACCTGCGCTCCAACTACTGGATCTGATCTATCTCAGAAGCTCCCCCCAACATATTTCATCAGCATACATCTGACGTTATCATTGGTCCAGGAGTGGTTATTTGAGTTACTGTTGCCTTTCTATCATCTCAAACCAGTCTGTCAGGACTCTGGCGGCAAGCTTGATGTGCAGGGGGTAGCCTCATGGTCACGAGAGGACGGAACACCGACAAGTCACCTTGGTAGTAGACACAGGTTAACCCGAGGTGCGAAATCTAAGTGCCAATCGGTCTTCACCAGAGCCTCTGATGGATGGATTTTGCTGCGTGTATAGCACCAGGTCGCAGTTCTCAGGGTCGCCTCACCAGTAGGTGAACCGGTCCAGATCTGATGGCAGATAAACAGATAATAGTAAGACAGGAGAATGGTCACAGGAAAAGCCGAGGTCAGGACGGGCAGCAGACAAGCGAGGTGAGGGACAAGCTGGTAGGTCAAACAGGAATCGAGCAGGATACAGCAGGTTTCAGGTTCAGGAGGAGCTGCAGACAAGACAGCAACGTGTAAGTATACCAGCCACCCTTAAATAGACCATTTGGGCGCCAAAACATGAAAGGTCATTGCGTGCGCATGGGCGAATGACCGCAGGTCACGGCCGTCGCGCACACGCATGCGCATTGGTGAACGCCTGTTTGCCATTGAACGGGCAAAGGAAAATTTTGCGCCTGCACACTTTAGTGAGCATAGGGGAATGGCAAAGCATTGCTGACACAGTCTGCCCATTCTCCTGTGACATCAACAAAGCATTTTTGTCCACACAACTGCTGCTATTTTCTCTTTTTTGGACCATTACCTGTAAACTCTAGAGATGGTTGTGCGTGAAAATCCCAGTAGATCAGTAGTTTTTGAAATACTCCGACCAGCACGTCTGTCACCAACAACCATGCCACGTTCAAAGTCACCTAAATTTCCTTTCTTCCCCATTATGATGCTTGGTTTGAACTTCAGCAAGTCATCTTAACCATTTCTAGATGCCTAAATACAATAAGTTGCTGCCACGTAATTGGCTGATTAGCCATTTGTGTTACCAAGCAATTGCAGTATGTTTGTTGGCAGGCATTTGTTGAAATGTTTACTTGCCCTGACAGGTGATTAGTTAACTTTATAATAGGATGCAATGGGATACGGCTGCCCACTTTGTACAGATGCCCATAGTATCAGTCCATGGAATTTGGTGTTATGCAGCCAGCAATCCTATGCTTTTCCATATCATAACTGCATGATGAAGGTCAAATCTGTGACTCAGTCACACTTCTAGATGCTGTAGTGTGACAGCGCTGGCTCATCTTAATTAAACATTTCCGGGAGAAATGTCTGCCTCCCTTGAAGAGAGCAAAGGCACGGTCTGTATTTAATTAAATGTCAATTAATTTTTGAAAACATGGTTTTAAGCTTGAAAATTAACATCTGAACAAGATATGCCATTTGTTTGATTAGATTCCATATCTCCAGTGACTTTTCTAGATTAGTCATAGCTCACAATGTCTTGAATCCATTATTTGTCATCTAATTATAAGTATATGACAGATTCTTATTATTGGTGATAATTCCTCATTGATCAGAATGTTTGTAATTCAGGTTTGGTCATGAAAGATAAACAAAAATAAGTGTAATCTGGCTAGTAGGGAACCAATTCAGATATTAAAACAGAAGTTCAAACACATATATAATATAGTCCTAAAGTGTGGCTCCTTGTAGGATGGCCAGAAAAGTCCACAGATTCAGGGCTAGCCTTGTTGAGGGGAGTGGAATCTGTCTCCAGGACATGCAAATGAGAAAGAGAACAGGCGCCTCTGAGTGTAGACTGTTAGACAATTTATTAAGAACTTATAAGAACTCAACTCACATAGAGATGCAAAAAAAAAAACAGGCACATCACAGGAAAGGTACATCCAAGGGACGTCAGTGGATGTAGGGGCTTCATAAGCCTGCTCTGCAGCAGTCACCGCCGCTTGCAAGACTGTTCCAGTTGGCTGGATGGTAAGATGAGGGAAAAGCCCACTGATGTCCTTTGGTCCTTAAAGATGGATTAGATATGGACATTTTATTCATAGTTACAATAGTTCAGCATGGACCATACCTGGCTGATGCCCCTGGAAGCTGGAAGTCACTGAAGTAGACACTGCTACTCTAGTGATCTTCACTTGCTTCTGGGTCCTGAACACAGTATGTCGGCCACTCGGCAAGGGCGCCATTCGGAGAATGCTTTGAATAAATGCAATGCATTCTCTAATTGGACAAGGATGAAAACATCAAACGGCCAACCTCCTGTGTTCAGAATGCAGCAGACCAGCTGCTCAGCAAGTAGAGATCACTGGAGTAGCAGTGTCTGTATTTGGATTGACAAGACTATAAATTATTATTGCTGTCTGTGTCCCTAAAAGATGAAAGTCTGGTACACGCAGTGACGCGGGCCAAATATCGGCCAGATCAACAAAAGCCGGCCCACATTTGGCTCGTGTGTACGGCAGCCTGTTTGACAGAAGCCGACTGAGCGTCCGAATTCTGTTTTAGGAGCATGCCAGAAAAACATCTGCCGATCAGCATCCGATCAGTGCTGTAATCCAATATCTGCGAGCGCTGACAGGTGTGTTCTGGTGAGGGTGGCCCCCCTGTCAGAACACTATAGCTCAGTGGGAAGATCCTCCTTCCGAGCTCCTCAGTTTTTTTTTTTCGTTCAGGCTTTATTCTCTCTAATTGACCTAATAAGCAATGTAAAATCGAAACCAAAAATTTTAGATTGTCTCCAGAGCAATAACAGAGGAGGAAACAATGGGGGTACTTGTTCCCATGAGCAAGTGGGAATTTCACTCACATTGGAAAGATACCCTTTACTTTCTGTTGAGTTTATGGGCCATGAAGTAAATATTACCTACTGAGACACAGATGGAAAAAGTGGTGGTTTTTACCTTCCCTTTCTCTAACCAAGATGGAAAAAAAATAAAATTGGTATACATTGCATACAGGCCCCAAAAAGCAGATTAGCAGATAACACACTTCATGCAGCCTTAGAAAACATGTCAGTGCCTGCCTCATCAAGTTGACCCCCCCCAACCACCCCCCCAACCGACCCCCTTAAGCTGCAAAGGCAATGGACAGGAGTGCACATATGCCATGGCTGCAATGCTTTGCAATTTAGAAAAAAATGATACCCAGTTAGGTTTGGTGTGTACCACCCAATGAACACAATCTGTTCAACTTAATGAAGTTGTGCTGCAGGCAGTTGTGGTATAATGGTGCAGGTTTTAGGGGTTAAAACAGTCAGAAAAAAGGTGACATAATGGTTCCTCACTGCCTGTCGAACGCCCTCCAGGGATCCTCCACATATAATTTTGCAGAGGGCAACCCATGTATAAAATGGGCCCTAAATTAATATTAAATTTGGTATTAGAGGAGAACAGTTTGATGGAAGACATGTAAAAGGTAATTATCCAATTATAGCTTAGAAATAACTGTAACATTTTATCATTTAATATAGATGTCAATGTTTTTCTGTTACCAGCAGTTCTTTAAAAAAATCTTTTTCCATGACTTAAATTATTTCTTAGAAGTAAGTTAGGGAGCTTCTGAAGCCAATAAGCAAAGAATCACTGTACTTATTTATGTGCATCACATTAGAGTTCAGCAACACAAAAGTCACTGAGAATGTTTCTCTTGATCACATTGCTATTCTCTAAGAAAACCAGCATTCTACAAACAAGTCACAAAGCTGGATGATTGTTTGGAAAATACTCCGGTGGTACATTATCACTAGCTAAACACTTTCATAACAAAAATTTCCTAACTTAGCAAATCCCACTTGGGGTTTTTCCATTGCCTGTGCCAATGTTATATGAAAAAAGGGCTGGGTGCAGGGAAACGCAACTTTATTTGTTTCCTTGACAGAATATTCTCAAGAAACTGTATTAAACGCTAAATCAAGGCAGGGACAAAGTTTCTGTACTATATTCTCTTTTATTACTGCAATGGCCATACAGGTTACCATCTGAATGTACAATCTTTGTAAATCTCTTTTTACTTTTACTAAAACAATGTAAAGTGTGGTCCTACCTAAATAAAATTCAGTTTCATGTGTATCTAATCAGAGTATCTGATATGTAATATGTATGGTCAGCTTTAGCCCTGTTTCACACGATTCCTTTTTCCTGCACTGCATTGAAATTGCACGGCGTCTATGGCGTCAATGTTATCTTAATCATCAATGTTATCTTAATCGTCAATGTTATCTTAACAACACCCTGAAACAGACTGCAAAATGCAGTATGATTGCCAGAATCACATGGCATGGGTGTGAACATCCATGCGATGCGATTTAGGTGCAGGGGGGAAAAAGGGGTCCTGCACCATTTTGGTGTGGATGCAATGCGATTTCAGCCACACAAAATGTATGGCTAAATCAAACTGCACAGACATCGAATGTGATGTGCACAGGAATACGGTATGAGTCCTGTGTGCGAATCTCATGCCGTGTTTTCCATTCACCAGTGTGAACTTAGGCTTGAGGCTGTTTAGGATTAGTTGCAGGAGAGCCAGCAGGGGTTCCCAGCAATTCATTAAGGCTGTGTTCACACGGATTTCCGCATCCAATTCGCATAGTAGGAGACTGTAAATGGCTCTCAATGGATCCGGTTCACAAAGCTCCAAGACGGCTACAGAGCGGTTTGCAGAAGGGTCCTGTGCGTCTTCTGGTCTGTTTCGGTCTGAATTCAGCCAAAAAGTCAGCCCAAATTTGGACCTGACATAGGGAACAGGGATGCACCGGGCCCCTGCTGTGAGACGCTCCGCACACATTGTGAACCCAGCCTAAAGAGGCTGACAGGTCTGGCAGCTATTCACAGCCGATCACATGTAATCACTCATGCAGCGATTACCTGCAGATGATCAGCTCTGGATGCAAACAGCCATTTTCAGGTAATCACTCCATGAGCAATTAGCTGCGGGAGCTGTCAGCCTCCAAATGCTTTCAATCACATCACCGGTAACCCCTGCTAACAACCCTATTCACTAATGTGAATGGAGCCTAGAGGCAAAAAATAATGTTAAATATACAGTATCTTCCAAAAGTGAGTACAACCCTCACATTTCTGTAAATATTTGATATCTTTTCATGTGACAACACTGAAGAAATGACATTTTGCTACAATGTAAATTAGTGAGTGGACAGCTTGTATAACAGTGTAAATTTGCTGTCCCCTCAAAAAGCGGCTTTGATCGGGTCTTCGGCGGCGTGCAGGCTGGTTGCCTGGGTCTCCCAGTGGGACGGGAGACCTGGGCGAGCCGTGGAAGGCGGCTGGAGGAGGGGGGACATCCCCTTTCCGCTCCTTGTAATGACAGCCGAGCGGCTTCTCAGCCGCATCGGTTGTCATTACTAGACAGCCGATCGTCGGCTATGGACACCGGTACCAGGGTGATGCCTCTAGCTGCAAGCATCACTCCGGTACAAGCACTTTCCCGAAATATCGGCAATATCGGTAACCTCTGGGGCCGATTCCGACATATTGGGGAAAGTGCATATCGGCCCTCGATATATCGGCTTTGCTGATAATCGGTCGATCCCCAGTCTAAACCGCTGGCAACAAAAGTGAGTACACCCCTAAGTGAAAATGTCCAAATTGGGCCCAATTAACCATTTTCATTCTCCGGTGTCATGTGACTCAATAATATTACAAGGCCTCAGGTGTGAATGGGGAGGAGGTGTGTTAAATTTGGTGTTATCGCTCTCACTCTCTCATACTGGTCACCTCATGGCAAAGAACTCTCTGAGGATCTAGAAAAAGAATTGTTGCTCTACATAAAGATGGCTAGGCTATAAGAAGATTGGCAGGACCCTGAAACTGAGCTGCAGCACGGTGGCCAAGACCTTACAGCGGTTTAACAGGACATGTTCCACTCAAAACAGGCCTCACCATGGTCGATCAAGGAAGTTAAATGCACGTGCTCAGCGTCACATCACATCGTTGTCTTTGGGAAATAGACGTATGAGTGCTGCCAGCATTGCTGCCGAGGTTGAAAGGGTGGGGGGTTAGCCTGTCAGTGCTCAGACCATACACTGCACACTGCATCAAATTGGTCTGCATGGCTGCCATCCCAGAAGGAGGCCTCTTCTAAACAAGATGCACAAGAAAGCCTGCAACCAGTTTGCTGAAGACAAGCAGACTAAGGACATGGATTACTGGAACCATATTCTGTGGTCTGATGAGACCAAGGTAAACGTATTTGGTTCAGATGGTGTCAAATGTGTGTGGCGGCAATGAGGAGAGGAGTACAAAGTCAAATGTGTCTTGCCTACAGTCAAGCATGGTGGTGGGAGTGTCATGGGCTGGGGTGCATGAGTGCTGCCGGCACTGGGGAGCTACAGTTCATTGAGGGAACCATGAATGCCAACATGTACTGTGACATACTGAAGCAGAGCATGATCCACTCCCTTCGGAGACTGAGCCGCAGGGCAGTATTCCAACATGATAATGACCCCAAACACATCTCCAAGATGACCACTGCCTTGCTAAAGAAGCTGAGGGTAAAGGTGATGGACTGGCCAAGCATGTCTCCAGACCTAAACCCTATTGAGCATCTGTGGGGCCTCCTCAAATGGAAGATGGAGGAGCGCAAGGTCTCTAACATCCACCAGCTCCGTGATGTCGTCATGGAGGAGTGGAAGAGGACTCCAGCGGCAACCTGTGAAGCCCCTGGTGAACTCCATGCCCACGAGGGTTAAGGCAGTGCTAGCAAATAATGGTGGCCACACAAAAATATTGACACTTTGGGCCCAATTTGGATCACTTTTGTTGCCAGCGGTTTAGAGAATAATGGCTGTGTGTTGAGTTATTTTGAGGGGACAGCAAATTTACACTGTTATACAAGCTGTACACTCACTACTTTACATTATAGCAAAGTGTTATTTCCTCAGCGTTATCACATCAAACATGTGAGGGGTGTACTCCCTTTTGTGAGATACTGAATATATATGTAAAGTACTGTAACGTGTCTATTTTATCATAAAATATGTTTTTGGTACAAACTTAGTATGCATTTTGTTTTTTTTTGTTTTTTTAGGAAACAAAAAAAAGCTATTGTGCAAAAAAAAAAAAAAAAATAGCTAGGAAGAGCCGGGATAAGAAGGTGCTAATCAGGGCTTAGAGGATTATTCAAGGATAAAGATACCACCCAGCTCTACCACCTACAATGTTTTTTACACTGGTAATTGGATCTCTTTATTACTAAGATATTTTACTACTGGTTGCCCATTATTCTATTAGCAAATTATGGAGGTAGATAGTGGTGGTGTACAGAGGCGCCCATAAAGAAGAAGATGCTCCAAAATCTATGTGAATATGGTTCTTCGCTGAATGCAACACCCTCAATGCTTACGCTGGCCACTTCATCAGGAAGGTGAGTTAAAACATAGGAAATTTGTGCACTAAAAAGGAATACAATTAGTATGGTAAAAGTATTATTTTGATACACCAGAAAAAAAATATATATATAATATATATATATATATAGATAGATAGATAGATAGATAGATAGATAGATAGATAGATAGATAGATAGATAGATAGATAGATAGATAGATAGATAGATAGATAGATAGATAGATAGATAGATAGATAGATAGATAGATAGATAGATAGATAGATAGATAGATAGATAGATAGATAGATAATTATAAATTAAGAATTATCACAAAAAAAAATCACAAGAAACTATTAGATGATGCCTAAAGTAGAACTGTAAGCAAAACTTTTTTTTTGTTCATTTTGGATAGAGCGAAGGGAGGGTTTAAAAATTCTGTTATATATTTCGCCATCTGTTTCCCATTGCAGAGATTCCCCTTCACTTCCTGTCCCATAGCCAAACAGGAAGGAAGTGAGAGGAAATCCCTGCAAATTAAGGGAATTCTTTGGGGTCACCAGCACTAGTGTCCCAATTGGAAATTTCTCCTCTGTTGCTTTTTTGGGGACGACCCCAAATTTGGGATTTCCTTTTAGTGTTGCTTTCAATGATAATGGTAAACAGGACAAATAGAGAGGGTGAATCCCCCTAATGGGGACACAGACAGCAATAAAAACTGGCAAGCACTCTAACTCTCTATTAAGACTAAGAAAAAATGTTGTGCCTTTATTTATACTTAAACTTATACTAAGATTTTTTTTTCCTTGGGAGCAGATGTATTTTTAAAAATTTTCAATGAGAACAGATAGGCATATTAATAGATATGCATACAAAATATGTAAAAACATGATGCCATTTCATTCAGCTAGTTTCATTTTATAAAGTACATGATGAAGATAGGTACAGTGAAGTTATCTAAGTGGTTTCTAAGATTTCTTCATATATCTACTGTATGTTGAAGGGGTGAGAGGACTGGTATTTATGCCTATGGGGTTACTAATGCGTGGATTCTAGTAGATTGTAGTAATTTTTTTTTTTGATGAATCAATAAGTGTTTTTATTTGAAGCAGGCAATATACCCTTATAGAAGAGTTTAAACATGGTCTAGTAGTAAATGACTGAGATATGTGGAACAATATCATTGGGATTCTTTTTGCATAATAAATAATAATATAACAAAAAATGACCATATGATTTTTAGAACGCTTGAATTTCTTAGACGCAGAGCATGTGTGCCAGTTGGAGCAATTCATGCACTGTCTCTTCAAGTTGATGGTCAAAGTGTATGGAAGATGACTTCAGGATCATAAGTAATTGTGAATGTGGGGTCCAGGGCATTGGGAAATGGTGGCTGCAGGCACAGTGATACTTTTTCTTGCTGGAAATATTCCCCTCCCATTGCACATGTGCAAGCTGGAGTGTGGCCACCTAACACTGAGGAACGCATAGCAATTAGTAAGAATTCCCTAATGATTTCTTGTGATTTTTTGTGATACTTCTGTTATTTATTATTATTATTTTAGATGTATCAAACCAATAATTTTATGAAACTACGTGTATTCCTTTTTAAGTCTACAAAAATCCAATGTTTTTTTGCTTAAGTGCCTTAATACATCTTTCTTATGAAGTGGCCAATGGAAGCCCCAAGTTGTGATGATGGTGTTACATGTGCATCCTGTGATTAATAATGACCAAAATTTACGTGCCAGAGATTTTTAGGCATCTCCCCCTAATGGGCAACTTGGCAAACCACTGGATCTTACTTTTTGGGTTTTGGGGCTATGCTCCCTAATCAAAACATACAGGGAACCCTCAATTTCAGTGCAGGATTCTCTGGAAGTACCCTAACAAGTATAGAATGTGACCTCCCTCTGTGTGACAGTGATAGTCTCCATATGTCCTACATACAGGTTGCATGCTCCCTGCTTCGGGGTTCTTGCAACCTCCCAGATGAGAGTATTCGGCATATGTAGCGCTACCCCCTGGAGGGCTGCTGGTTGATTTTGGGTCCTCCTATTCCTGCACAGCCAGGCAACATGCATTTTCAACTCTCTTTCAGAGAATCAATCCATGGGCTTGTTTTTGTTGTTTTATGGGGGAAAACAACTTGGAGAGGGGATAGGGATTATGGGATGCCAAACTTGACTTGAAGAACAACAAATGAGGACAACTTCCTTCTCTATGTACACGTCAAGAAATGACAAATCCTCGACAGCAAATAAGGACCTCCTGGCCTCCACCCACTGGTTTCTAGAAATTTCTCCAAGCTTCTAGAACTGGGGGGAGGTACCAGAGGCCTGACCTGTAGAGCTCTTCAGCCTGACCTAAAATAACCCCAACCAATTTACCAGACTCACCCTACTACTGTGAGTCAGAAATATCCCCAGACTGCACACTAGTGGATGCTACACAAATATAATATTATTTGGACTAGCCAGTCTCCAACCAGACTCCTCATGACTACACAATGTTCAAAAGTGTTACAGATGAGTAGTTTAATCTCTGAGAACAAACATTTTCCTTCCTATAGGTAGAGCTACAGTAGAGAAAACTGAATTTAACAGCATGATCCTACTTTTGGGTAGGGCTGTGTAGATTTTAGGACTGGCTGGACAGAAATATAACATCTTTTTTAGGTTCCATTTATGTAATACAACTGTGTACAGTATTTACCTGTTTGACTGGAGTTCAGCTTTAATAATAGGTCTACTTTATGGAACTGTTTACACGGAAATGTCTGGATATCTATCTAATTACAGAAGGTGCTACTTGTGCTGCATCACAGAGATTTGCTTGCTCAAGTCTGTAAATTGTAATTTATAAAGGACAGACGCAGCAAACTAGTTCCCATCTTTTAGGAGGTGCAGACCAGATGCAGCACATGTAAATAAATACTTACAGTCAATAACAGACTAAGGAAATTTCAAGCTTGGTATTACTGTGATAATTATATGAGGAGGCAAACTCCTTATTACCTTCTGTTTTTCCAGGATTTTATTTTAAGCTCGCTTGTGTTTTATAGTATGAACTTTCATTGCCTGATTATTGACTCATCATTTAATGCTTTTTAAGCTTGTTTCACCCTTGCATCAGCCTCTTTCGGTTGTGACTCCAGTGACAGCTCTATGTCAATGCTAAGAGCAGATTTCCTGCTAGTAAATGAGGGTGACTAAGGTTGGAGCCGAACACAGGTCAGCCTAAATTGGCAAGAAACTGTCACCTGACAGCAGGTCGCTGGCACAATCAGCTGTGCCCATTGACCTATTATGGCCACTAGCATCTCCAGCCCTGGAATGATTACCGGAAGCTGCAGGTTTTAGAATATTGAAAACTACTCTTCATATTACCATTTTCTAATATATATGAGATTTTAGTGTTTGGGTTTAGGCCTTAGTAATGTTGTCAGACTTTGTGCACAGGAAATACTCCTCAAATGTGGAATTTTGTACAGGAAATGGGTTTGACGTTGCTCTGTGCGTAATACAATAGTGTTAGAACCGACCTATTGTGATAAAGCCAATCATTCACTAGACCTCAGACTATCAGAAAAATATAAAAAAATATATATAGTGCAGATAAAAAACACAAAATTCAAATTCAAAATATCAAAATTCATATACCATATCTCATAATGAACAAATAGTGCAAAGAATAATGTATTAAAAGTGCTAGAGCCAAGTAAAAGTGCCCAGTGTGGAATATCAAACCTATTACACCTAAAACATCAATCAATCAATATAACAAAATACGTATAAAATAACAAGGGTTGATATAAAGTGATCAGTGCTCTAGATGGAAAGTCTATACATAGTAAGCAATAATCCTTCAATTTGTCCAGCATTCCAACCATCATGTGTCAGCACTACAGGTCCTTATAATGGTGCTGCTAGAAAAACAATATTTGGGGATGTTGCTGCAAGGGGAGTTCTTCAGCATCATGCAATGTACCCGGTGTCTCCACACATGTCCCCTTCTTGTTGTTTCGCTCACCAGCAAACTCTCCCCACAAAGAAGTAACCAGCTGGCTGTATATGGATATCAAGGTTATCAAAAAGTGCAGCGCTAAAATATAAATAATGATACAAACAATGAGTTAAAGTTCATTCAAAAAGCATTAAAAGGTAGGGGTGACTAGGAAACCCAAAGAAAAGTCCAATTAAAGCAAATCCGGAAGTGTAGATGTGATAACAATCCTTCCTCCTTGTGACACCCAGGGAATGTGTAGAGAGGGGACACCTCAGTGCACTAATGTGAGAAGCAGCTTACCAAAAAGCCATGGCTACTCAAATGAATGAGACAGCCTCGCCAAGTACAGCATAAATCTCAGGAACTCCAAGTAATCATGGGTAGCGCCGAGAGATGGTAAATTCCTCGAGGTAGCTCCATAGAAATCAGATGGGAGTATGGAAAAGAATTGTACACAAGACCATAGCGTAATCCCGTAAAATAATAATGGTAAATTTATTAAAAGAACTACTCACATATAGGATGTATAAACAGGCACATAGGAAATGGTGGCTGGGGATTCAATTGTGGCGTCCCGCATGTATCCAGTCAGGATGAACGATAGTAGCCGGCTCGTAGAAGGGGCGTGTGGACGTTGCGTCTGGAGTCGCCAACGTTTCGTCAACGTCCACACGCCCCTTCTACGAGCCGGCTACTATCGTTCATGCTGAATGGATACATGCGGGATGCCGCGATTGAATCCCCAGCCACCATTTCCTATGTTAAAAAACATATGACAGGCGCTTGGCCACACAATAAAACACAAGTCCATACAGTCCATATAGTGTCCAATAAATATAAATAGATAAAATGGAATAAAATAGGACAGGGGGAGAGACATGGAAAGTCCAGCAAATAGGGCAGCCTTCCAGAACCAATAAGCCAAGGGTTCTCCAAACTGAATTTAATTTGGCATTGCAATCCTTTTTCTGCCCATATAGTATTTTTTGGCAGATACATAGATGACATTATCGTCATATGGGATGGACCCACCAATCTCATTGACGATTTTGTAACCTATTGCAATAGTAACCCTTATGACCTTTCTTTCACTTCAGTCTTGGGTACCAATTCTTTGGCTTTTTTAGACTTGGAGTTATACAATCTTGGAGAAAGGATCTGTGCAAAAAATTATACAAAACCTACAGTGGGTAACTCCTTTCTCCATTTTGACAGTTGTCATTTCTCAAAATGGATCACCAACATCCCTAAAGGCCAATTCTGTAGGCTCAGTAAAAATAGCACTTTAGAGTCTGACTACATTGACCAAGGGTCTACCATGAAAAGAAAATTCCTGGACAAAGCATACCCGGAACCCTTGGTCAATCAAGCCTTTGAATTGTACAAAGGAAAAAATCCCCCAAAAAGGAGTTCATCTCCATTGGATCCCACTATTAGATTCACGACTACCTATCATTTCCAACACAAAAAAAATGGAAAAAATTCTGGCCAAACACTGGGGCATCTTACGAGAAGATCCCCACTTGAAAACAGTGATATCAAATAAACCTAAGGTGACATACCGTAAAGCCCCCAGTCTAAAAAACAAAATGGCCCCAAGTAAATTAAAATCTAATACTGTGATTACCAATGTACCCATCCTCATTCCCCTAAAAGGAATGTTTCAATGCAGAAAAGCGCTGTGCAAAATGTGTTCTTTTGTTCAGCATGGCCAAACTTCTTTTCATACCAAGGGAAAGGATTTTCAGTTAGGTGAATTCTTCAATTGCTCATCTGACTTTGTTGTATATGGCTTGTCTTGTACATGTGGACTAATCTATGTTGGTCGCACCATTAGAGCGATTCGACAATGATTTGGTGAACATAGACGCTCTATTGAATCTGGAAAAGATAAATGTAGTGTCCCCCAACATTTTGCTGAGGCCCACCAGGGGTCCACTGCTGGCCTCACTGTGTGGGTCATCGAACAAATGCCCAGGACCCTCACTGGGGCTGAACGGTTCAAGAGGTTATGCGCCAGGGAAACATATTGGATCTATTCCCTGGACGCCCTTTCGCCTGGCGGCCTCAATGAGGGTATTGAAATTGCTACCATTATGTGAGTTCCCCCTATTTACATTTCCTTTTCTCTTTTCTCCTATTTCCTCCTACAAGTGTACAACTTCTCATGTGGTACTGAGTGCATGTATGTGTCTGCATGTTTATGCTCTCACATATGCGGATAAGATTTATATCCACGACATGTTCCATGTATATGGATATAACAACATGTTCTCATATATGTTAATTTTTACATATATTGGTATTATTACCATTATAATATTTTGTTATTATTTTTTATTATTATTATTGTTTTTTATTGTCACATATTTATTATTATCCTTACCATACTAATTGTCCTTCTTATTTACAATGTCAATTGTTCATTATTTTCTATTAATCCATCCCTTATTACTGATTTACAAATTCATGATTTTCATCATTTTCATTTAAGTTATCTTTGTATTTACATTCATTTTTATTTTTATTTTTATATTCAATTTTAATTTTAATTTTATTCTTATTTTTATTTTTATATTTTTATGTTTATTTTAATTTGTATTTTTATTTTTACTTTCGTCTTTATTTTTATTTTCATTTTCATATTCTTTTTAATTTTAATTTTCATTTCTTTAATTTCAATCTCAGTCCTATTATCTTCACATCCCACTGTTTATTTAGTTATACTCAAAAGAACAATCACTTCCGCATCTCCTCCCCCTCCGACTGTCATATAAGGCTAGTATTTTGTTCTGCTGTATTCCTATCTCTGTTGCTTTGATGAAGGAGCGCGGCTGCCTGCCCGACGGCAGCACGCACGCTCGGAAACGCGTCGCATTCCTGTGACGTCATCCACATGTTCCCGCTGACCAAGCCTTGCTTTCAATCTCAGGACGCTTCTGCTCCAGCTTCGCCGTTACTGCCGGCTGCGGTGAAGAGGAGACCGGTCCCCTAGAGTTGGCAGCACGGACTGGATGACCTCTCTCCAACTGATCCATCTTGGAATCTCCCAGGAGGGTTTTTGATAGGTGCTCTTTACACACGCACAAATGTGAGTGCATATTTTTATCCAATAAATTGTGTTTTTTATAGTCTGCACTTAGAGGCGCCTCTCTCTTTCTTTTTTTTTACCATTTCCTATGTGCCTGTTTGTACATCCTATATGTGAGTAGTTCTTTTAATAAATTTACAATTATTATTTTACAGGATTACGCTATGGTCTTGTGTACAATTCTTTTCCATACTCCCATCTGATTTCTATGGAGCTAACTTGAGGAATTTACCATCTCTCTGCGCTATCCATGATTACTTGGAGTTCCTGAGATTTATGCTGTACTTGGCGAGGCTGTCTCATTCATTTGAGTAGCCATGGCTTTTTGGTAAGCTGCTTCTCACATTAGTGCACTGAGGTGTCCCCTCTCTACACATTCCCTGGGTGTCACAAGGAGGAAGGATTGTTATCACATCTACACTTCCAGATTTGCTTTAATTGGACTTTTCTTTGGGTTTCCTAGTCACCCCTACCTTTTAATGCTTTTTGAATGAACTTTAATTCATTGTTTGTATCATTATTTATATTTTAGCGCTGCACCTATTTGATAATATTGGTTTTCTTTGATCACTGTCTGTGGATCTTGTGCTAGCTGCTTTTTACTTTTTATCACTTGGTTTTCATATTTATACAAATTTTTTTAGCGCAGAAATACCCCTATTCTTTTTATGGATATCAAGGACCAACTCTAGGACATTTTCTCCTTAACGTTACTTCCATTCCCCAGCAACAGACTTGTATAAAGTACTCGAAATTTCTACTTGAGTAAAAGTACAAGTGCTCGATCAAAAAATTACTTGAGTAGAAGTGGAAGTGCTCGCAGAAAAAGTTACTTAAGTAGAAGTACTAAAGTATTCAACATTTTTTTTACTTAAGTATTGCAAGTAGTTTTTTCAAAAAATTTGCTACTTAAGTACTAAAAGTAAAAAGTACCAGTAGTTTTGAAAAAAAATTTCTACTCAAGTACTGAAAGTAGAAGTAGAAGTACTGTGTTATGTAGTTATTAAAGAAAGAAGTCAAAAGTATGAACATCATATTGTTTTTATTATTTCAAATGATTTATTCAAATGATTAACCTGTGTTTGTTAGTAGTTTCTTGATGCACTTTAAGCGCTGTAGCACCATTTATTTGTTTGTTTCATATTTTCTTTTTATTGGAAAGATTTGGTATAGCAGCTTTTATTATACACAGCCTTTATTTTCGTATGCGCTGATTTACAAATGACATTATACACATTTTTTTGAGCTTTATGCAACCTGCCATCTACTGTTCTGGCAGTGGTAATTTTTTTAAAAGTAACGAGTAACTATGCAGCACAAAAAAAAATACTTGAGTAGAAGTATCGAAATCATCGAAAAAATGTAGTGAAGTAAAAGTAGAAGTAGGAGAAAAAAATTCTACTCTAGGAAAGTACAGATACCGCATTTCGGTACTTAAGTACAGTACTTAAGTAGTTCTACTTCGTTACTATACATCTCTGCCCAGCAATTCGCATTCTGCTACTTCTCCTGCAGCTGACCGATCCGCTCCCGAGCACCCAGCACAACCAAAGTTAATTGATTGATGTTTTAAGTGTAATAGGTTTGATATTCCACACTGGGCACTTTCACTTGGCACTAACACTTTTAATACATTATTCTTTGCACTATTTGTTCATTATGAGATATGGTATATGAATTTTGATACACTGTGTTTTTATCTGCACTATATATATTCATTACTCCTCAAATGTAGCATGTGCTCAGGATTAATTAAAGTGGTTGTAAAGGCTGAAGGTTTTTTTTTTTTACCTTCATGCATTTTCTGCATGAAAGTAAATAGCCCCCCCTAATACTTACCTGAGACCAATCCCAATCCAGCAATGTGCACAAGAGACAAGGCTCTCCTGGATCTCTCTCTCCTCATTGACTAAGACACAACAGCGGGAGCTATTGGTCAATCACAGCCAGTGAGGAGGGAACGGGGGGGGGGGCTGAGACAGAAGCACCTGTGGGGGACCCAAGAAGAAAAGGATCAAAACCATTGCACAGAGCAGGTAAGTATAACATGTATATTATTTTGAAGAACAAAAAACCTTTTTAACCACTTTAATTAAATACAGGTGGACATACCTCCAACTTTAGAACCTGAAAAAGAAGGACACACCTTGGGACAGAGAAGACGTTCTTTGCCAAACATGAGTGTTGCTGAATTGTGCTAAATATAGGGAACGACTTAAAGGAACATGGTTTAGTAGAGTATAAACCTTCATACTGCATACACTGTACACAGTGAGCAGTCCTTATACCATAAACATACTCCATAATTACTGTGCTATGAGCGAGAGTCTCACTGACATAAACATTATGTTTAAAAAAAAAAAATATATATATATATATATATATATACACAAACAGAATTATAGCACCCGAGTCCTAGAGCAGGATTTTTGGCTCCTTCTGTAATCAAGAGGGGCAGTGATCATTTGTTTGGTCTGTTCGGGGCTTTACAGGCTAGACGTTTGATTGATTCCCCTGCCACTAGAAAGAGTTTCCAGAATTTGGGGGGGGGGGGGGATTCAAATAGCCAGCTTGAATATTTATCATGAGAGGAGCGTCCAAAAGGGGTCTGAAAGGGCAATTTAAGAGTCTGAGGCATTGAAGAGCTGGGTACCTTCTCCCCAGGAGGGTTCCAGAGACTGAAGGGTTGCTACCCTCAGGCAGTCCATGGACTATGCAGCTGTTTAGGGACCTCAGAGGTGTCAGGGCTGAGGGTCTGAATGGACCTTGTTAGAATCTGACTGTAGGACCTCACTATAAGGGATATGGTAGAAGGACTTTTTCATCATGTCCAGAGTAGACTGGAAGGTGACAGCTTTCCTGAGGACTTGTGAGTAGAGACCCTAAATTGATCCCTGTGACTGTGCAGTGGTTTGGAAATTGCATTGGCTACCAGAAGTTGTACATAGGCACAAGGTAACCAGATGTCAAAGAATCTTGCCTTATGGTCTCTATCTGTGAGGCCTTAAGCCCCGTACACACGTTCCGATCGTCGGCCGACCGATCGGCCATCTTTTGTCCCCGGGCTGTCGTGTCCGCTGAAAAGTGCAAAAGACTGCACACGAATTTTGTCCGCTGACTGCAGAAGTGATGTCATGTGATGGTTAACTTTCCCTGTGTTTTTTCTTTTCTGAGCATGCCCAGTCTTGCAAATCTGCTGTCTGTCGGCCGAATTCTGTACTGACTGGCGAACAATCGGCCGTTCTGGTGTCGGCATACAAAAATTTTAATGCTTGCACGACAGATTTTGTTCGGCCGAAAGTGCGCTGTCGGCTGTCGGTAGCATCATACTAACAAGCCGAAAATCGTCCGATCGGTCGTTGGCCGAATCTTTTACGGGCCTTTAGACTGCTCAGAAACTTGCCTCATGGTTCCCAGCTGTGAGGCCTTAGAATGTCTAATACTCACGATTGCTCTGTAATTGCTATTTGCTAATCCTTTTGAATATCCCATGTCCTAACCCCTCTCTGGTTAAAGTTTCTTCAAGCAATACATTTTGAAAAAGACATCCCCTAGATGGTATTATAGGAGTTGGTGTGAATAGACTGGTGCTTGCGGTGATGGGCAGTCTCTGTACTTTTAGGGAATAACTAGTTATTACTAGAGGCCCCTAAGGGGGTAGTGCTACAGAGCTAACACTTTGTCTGAGCCTACCTTAAAGAAGAACTCCATTAGTTGCAAACTACACAACAACAAGCGGCTGTTGAGAAAATAAAAATTTTTTAAACAAATTTTGGTTTATTAACTGTTAGAGCTTAGTTAAGGAATTAGGCCCATGTCACACCTATCTGTTTGGTCAGCAGCAATGAGATTGCTATAGTAAGCAGAAAATACTCACTGTAAAACCAAAATTAAAACAGTGCTAGCATATAACATCAAACATTCAATGTGAAATTATCATTATAATAATATGTGTAAAATAAATAAATAGTCCTTTTAAAATTGGTGAAATATCCAAATAAAGTGCTCCAGTGCAGAGTAAACTATATTAAAGGTGCTCCAAGGTGATGGTGACCCCTCTTGGCTCCCCACTCACTGCAATGCCAGATTATTTGAGCTTGAAATATATGCTGCACAGAGCCTCCTTTCATGGACTGTCACTCGGTGTACCTGTATATCCTCAGATAGAAGTAGGTGTCATCCTCCTCCATAGACACCAGTTAAAAGATAAAAGGACCGCACATAGTGAAGTATTTATTAAAAAATGTATTGCCAAAAAAAGGTTTAAAACATACTCACAAACATGTGTATATGGTATCGCAATCGATAACAGTGGTGGTGGACGCCACATCTAGCGTGTGTTCCACTGTACAACCTGGAAGTGCTTGCCAGCAGTGACGATGCGTCTAGTCCGTACCGGAAATTACGTCAACGCGTTTCACCCTCCTCCTGGGTGTTTTCAAAGACCCTCAATCAGTCTGTATATGCAGTAAAACACACTTGTTATACTCACTGAGGGGCCTAAGGGGTTAATCGTTTGCATTGTGTATAAAGGCTGTTTGATTATGTCTCTCTGATCCTCCTCTTCTTTCACTGTCTCCAAAAAATAACCTGATATTTACAGAGCCAGGGGACAGGCTGCACATGCTCAGTTTAGTGTGCATTGCTAGAGAGGGTCAATTAGCACTGTCCACACATGTGCAGACAGAGGATCAGGGAAGAATGAAAACTCCTCCTACAAACTTTACTAGGAACTAAGTCACAAAGCTGCTATATACTGCTTATGAGAAAAGGTATTTATCCGTTTATATTACTAAAATTGCATATCCATGTTTTGTGCTCTGTAGGTAACCAGATATAGTAAATGTAGGCTCCTGGGTTTAGTAACACATTAAGTAATTTCCAAAGTAATTTTGTAAATTTGTAAATCTGTATTTTTCATAATTTTAGATTAATACCTATTATAATTGACTCCTGAAAAAAGGGGGAAAATCCACGCTAAGAATAGTGGTGTGGCTGCTGCCTACCTCCAAAATATACCCAAAGAGGTATATATAATATGAAAAGAGGGGGGATGAGAGGTAAATGGCGCTGCCTATACTGATTTGTTTTACAAGAACATGTGAACCAAAAAACTCAATAAAGGTGACAAATGCATAAAACGTGCTGTAAATCAGTATATCCTCATATATCATAAAAAATAGGTATATGTAAACATGAATCAAGTATAAGGTGCACAAGATGCAAACTTGTATTAAAGTGCAATAAGTAGTGGCCAAATAGGTATAAGAAAAGTGACACAATGTGCAAATAGAGATAAGAGGTAATATCCTAAATATATATATACAATATAATACCATACAACAATGGGTAAATGATCATAGAGTGAATGGAGAAGTGGTACAAGGGTTTGAGCACAAAATAATAAATAAATAAAGTGACTAGTGCAAGGTGATCAAGTGTATATACCAGTATCGATACCTATACACAACATTTAAACAACCAATCCTGGTGGTGATAAATATCAATGTGATAAGGATGGGTGTCAAACTATAATGAGGTGACCAAGTGATCAAATATTTAAAAAAAGTCCATCAGGTGACTATTGATATAAAGTCCCAAATAAGGTGAATCTTGAGGTGATCCAAGTCTGGCCGTGCAGGTGAGGAAACAATAGTGCTCCCCTCTCAATAATGCCTGCACTCACCGGAGCTAGGTACCCCTACAGGGGTAAAGAGTGTGGTATGTAGTCAGGGGTAGGTTCCCATCTAGTAAAGGGCACCGATCCCAGTGGCTCTGATCGTCCAATTGGATCCTCACTCAGGGGTATGGGGTTATATTCAATACAATCTGGTCATCCAGTAGGGTCCTCACATAAGGGTATAGGGTACACTCAATGTAATCGATATGTCATCAGGTAATGTAATACAGGGATATCCAGACCATAAGTGGGAAAGAGAGTCTCACATAGTGAAGTATTGCCAAAAAGTATAGTTTTATTTAAAACAGAAAGGTACTCACATAAAGAAGAAATAAACGAGCATGGTTAAAATGACAAGAACCTCAACTTCCTAGTTAGCGGTGGTGGACTTCTGGAAAACAATGCATACCACCCACCGGATGTGAGTTCCAACAGAAGCGGAAACGACGTGATTACGATCTATGCGTTTCGTCAGTTGACGTCATCAGAACCTGCAGCTTCCTGTGATAGGGTGGCAATGCTGCAGGACTGTTACTGAATATTTAGGCTGTGCCTGCTTGCACTACAATGAAATAAAATAAAATAAATTGTTGTAAGGGCTTGTCTATCAGCATTTTCACTGCTGATTCCCAAGCCTGTAGCTTGTCAAACAGCAAGTGATCACACCTAATCCTGCCCACTGCATTCTGGATTGACAGCACATCCTCAATTGCTAAATGCAATGTCTGGAGGGGGGAAATTGTGAGTCATAAAGGAGTATTTAGTTAAGCCAGTCAAGGTAAAGGACATTTTTTGTTTACTTAAAGTGTTACTAAACCCACAACAGTAAAATCAATCTGTGTATGCAGTAAAACATGCTTGTTATACTCACTGTGAAACCTGAGGGGTAAATTCTCTGCATTGTGTAAAATGGCTGTTAGATCTTGTTTTCCCTGATCTTCCCCTTCTTTTACTGCTCCCAATCCATCTCCTGATAAGACAGTGCCTTTGGAGTTACTCTGCACATGCTCAGTTTGGTGTGTATTGCTAGAGAGTCTTTTTTTCTTTCTTGGGAGGGTGCATGTGATGAGAACAGGGCCAATCAGCACTGTCCGGACAGAGGGTCAGGGGTCCTGCAGCCTCAGAGGAAAGTCAGAGGAGAATCTTTTACCAGACACTGATAGAAGTCACAAGACTGCTATATACTGTTGATAATAAAAGGTATAAAGCAGTTTATATTTATTAAAATAATTGTATTTCCATGTTCTGTGTACTGTGGGAAACCAGATAAAGTGATTGCAGGGTCCTAATCCTAGATAAAGTGTTACTAAACCCTAGTCCTGTTATATGGGAAGCTTTAGTTGTATTATAGGGGTTTAAAAAAAATAATAATAATAATTGCTGTGTGAATATATCAAACTAGCTGTCAAACTAATCACTGTAGATTGTGTAATATGTTTACCTCCTATGATCCTCTACTCCATCTAGTGGCCATAATGTGGTATTTTTTTTAGTTGGAATATTCCAAGAAAATACAGCATTACGGCCACTAGATGGAGCAGACAATCATAGGAGGTAAACATATTACACAATCTACAGTGATTATTTGTGACAGCTGCGTGAATGCTTAAGACATTTGCAAAGCATTGTTTCTTTTGTTTGTTTTTGTTTTTTACAATAGACCTGTAAGTGTTAGGGATACTTTGTACACTAGAATGCTTCACTACACACGCTAACTCTCAGTGCGTGGATCCCCACCACAAAAGCTCCCAATGCTGAGGACAAATGTATTGTCTGTAAGGTGTCTATTGAAAAGAGAAATTAGTAATTCAAGGTGGAGATAAAAATAATGTTTTATAATGTTTTATAAAATAAAATATTTATAAAGATATTCTTTAGCTAAATTGTTGCTTCACGCAAAAAACTGCAGTTTCACAGCTATGTGTTATTTATGTCAGTGAATTTAACATCTAGAGAAAATTATTGTGAAGTAAAACAATGAACACAGTTAAAAAGAGCTCATTCAGCTTAGAGACCTTGTGACATAGCTTTTACTTTGATTTATTTCTTTATATCCTACCCTATCTCTCTTTCTCTATCGTTCCCATATTTTTTAATCAGAAGATGTTTTTTATCATATTTTAGGGCAAATATAAACAGGTGCACAGATTACCTTGAAATTGAATTGGAAAAAAGTCCTGCAAAATACGTTTCCTCAAATTTTAACTAGGTCTTCCTATTTAAGGAATAAAAATGTATATATGCAAACCTGCAACTATGTTTTTTTTTTGGGGGGGGGGGGGGGGAATACTCATACTAGTGTGTGACCTTGTAGGAGTTCAATAAAGTTTAATTAGAGGTAAGATAGGAATATCATTAATTTTAAAAATATTTATTTTTTAAATTGCAGGTTTGCTGGAAATGATAGTATGTGTTTGATCTGTAGGCTGCTACAGCATTGTTACAGTGTTTTTATAAATGAAGCATGCAATCACTGTTTGTTGGCTTCACTCATATAGGAGCCACTTCAGTGTTCCTGATATCCAAAGCAAAGCAAAGAGAGGGATGCAGATGGGGAGCTGGTTTGGTTTACAGACTGCTTTGCTTTCCAATTAAAGGATCATCCCATTCTTCTGCATTGCCAGAGATAGACATCTCATTTCTCCTTCATTAGACTGGTTCTGGCTGTGCCAAACCTATATTTTGCATCACTTATGCATTCAATTAGTGAGGAGCTTACGTCTGTATGCCTAAATGCTCACATTTTCATCCCAGTGATGTATTTTTTAACATGACCTAGTTATAAATTGATGTTCACCTGTTATGAAAGAATTGTGGGGGCCACCATTCCTTGTGGGCAGGGCTAGCCAGGTGGTAGAAATTAAAAAAAAAACAAAAAAACAGACGACACAACATTTCCCTTAGACATTTTGATCATTTTGCTAGGTAATAAGCAGTTTTAACAGTACATTTTTCTATCTTCAACTCTGTACAGCAAGGCATCTAAACACACACACACACACACACACATGTATTAGGCCTTTGAAGAATGATGCTGATATGTTATTAGAAGATTAAATTGGATATAAACCTGATTTATGAAATTTGACATCTATCTGTAGTGTTTACCTATCTCTCTTCAAAGCCGTAAGTCCCGTAGCTTTCTCCTGCTCCGTTCTTCTGTTATCAGCATGATCACATCTGACAAGTTCTCCGTCAACTGAAATAAAACCAGGCTGAATATTGTGTCAGAGTGGGTGCTATAAATAGGTTAGAAGAGAGCTGGTTTATTCACAGCACAGCTCTTCCTTCCTCTGCCCATGGGGAGAGGGGGGTGTGTGCCTTTCCTCCAATCAGCTGTCTCACAGAGTATGGCCAAACTTCCCTCCCACTGTTGAATCAGGAAGAGAAAATTCTAACAGGACGTGCACTTTCTAAACTGTGTAGAAAGCTGAAGACAGCACATATACAAGTAAAACTTATGTAGGAGGATGTGTTTCATCTCTGTGTATCACCTGAGGCTGTTCACTTCACTGGATATATGTGAGGGTTTATATCCACTTTAAAGATATCTTTTAGCAAAAAGGAATTACTGTAGGAGACATCTTTTTCGATTAAAGTATTGCAGCCTGAGCTGATTTTTAGAATGGAATGGAGTTAAAGCGGTTAAAGCAGTTGTAAAAGAAAAAAAATAAATCCTGCAAGGCAATTTCACATATTCAGAAACGTAACTCAGAACAAAGCCCTCCAGCTACGCGATGTCAGCTCTGGGATGGTTGACTTCTTTACCCAGTTATCCTTCTGGGTTCATATGTACATGAGGCACAATGATGTCACTCCTATGCATGCGTGGGCTCTGAAGGTCCGGCACTGTAAGCTGGACTTTCAGAGTGCATGCGCCGATGATGTCATTGGCTGCATGTGCTCTGACTATCTCCTAAACTGCAAGTTTAGGACATATTCACAGTACCTACACAAAGAAATGGCCCCTGCTCCATCTATAACTGGCCTTCACAAGAAGGAGCACATGGAAGGGCAAACGCATGAAAATCAAAACCAGAGAAAATTACCAGCTCAATTCACCATCCAGTCTGCTTATCAACCGAAATAACCTGTCCAAAAGTATGTGTTAAAAACAGGGGTTTAGTTAGCACAGATTTGCAAACGCATGCTTAAGCTTTGTCTTTCATGAGTTTGCCCTTCCATGTGCTCCTTGCTGTGAAGACCAGTTATAGATGGGGGCAGGGGCCATTTCTTTGGTACTGGTAAAAATATTGGTGAGGGGACACGCTGGACACATTCCCTGCCACTGTGCTATGTGCTGGGTTCCATGGTGCCCCTGTGCCTTTAAGGAGGACTGGGCTACCTCCAGGCCCACCTGCCTCTTATCTAACTATTAGAATGCCTGTGCTTCCACTGTGAAGACTCTCATAAATTTAGAAGGGTTAGGACTGCAAGTAATACAGGGTGTTGTGAAGGGGCCCTTTAGCTAATGCATGCGCTTGCAAATGTGTGCTAACTAAACCCCTGTTTTTAATGCATACTCTTGGACAGGTTAATTTGGTTAGTAAGCAAACTGGTTGGTAAATTGAGCTGGGAATTTTCTCTGGTTTTGTCTTTCATTAGTTTTTTTTTTTCAAATATAACTTTATTTTTAGAACACAAAAGGGCATACAGCGGAAAAAAAAAAATTAATACATAACAGCCAGACCATCATAAAAAACCCAGGTCATCCTAAAAAGTAATTTATATCTTCACTACCCCCTCCATAAACTCCCACAAGAGGGTTACATTAAATTTATATAACTTCCCACAACATATAGTCATAACTGGCAGTAAAATAAACCCTCAGATTGTCCGTCTATTCCAGTGATGGCGAACCTTGGCACCCCAGATGTTTTGGAACTACATTTCCCATGATGCTCATGCACTCTGCAGTGTAATTGAGCATCATGGGAAATGTAGTTCGAAAACATCTGGGGTGCCAAGGTTCGCCATCACTGGTCTATTCCGTGTTTGCCCATCATTTATTAGAACAAGACAAACAAAACAAAAACAAAACAAAACAAAACAAATCAAAACAGAACAGAACAGAACAGAACAGAACAAAACAAAACAAAAAACAAAAACAAGGGGGGGGGTGTGAAAGGCCAAGAGAGGCCAGAAAATCATCCCTACCTGGGGAGTCCACCCCACCATCTTCATTCATGAATGGAGCACCCTCATCCGACAAAATAAAAATGTTCCATAGCTCCCAGGTCTCACAATATAGCTCCCGTTTACAATGTGATGTCAACACCAATTCCTCCATCTTATTAATAGCCTCTACCCTCCGTAGCCAGTCCTTTACCATAGGAGGACATAAGCTTTTCCACAGAGCAGGGATACATGCCTTAGCTACATTAATTAGATGGCGCACCACCCATTTTTCATATCGCTGTATAGGAATGTCTGATAGATGAAGCAAAAAAAGAGCCGGGTCCTCCTGAATAGAATATATATATAAACTTTTGAACAATAACTCTAACCTCAGACCAATATATTGAAAGTTTCGGGCAGGACCATAAAATATGAAGTAATGTTGCGTCCTCCCCCCTCCCCCCGCAACGCCAGCAATTCACTGACATGTTCGGGAAGATCCTATAAGGTTTGTGAGGTGTATAATACCACCTAGTCAGTAACTTGAAATTGGTCTCTTGGATTTTGGTACAAATAGACGATTTAAAGGAAAGCCGAACAATTCTCTGTATTTGCAATGGTGTAAAAGTGCGATGTAAGTCAGATGCCCATTTGGTCAGACACGGCAGAGAGGTCTATCCAACGGAATCGTTAGTAGACTATATAATAAAGAAAGAGTATGTGGCAGGGCCCCCTCTTACAGGCAATATTCTTCAAATCTAGTCAAACTACGTGCAAAATCTGCCGGATTCGGTAAAGTATGTAAAAAGTGATGGAGTTGCAAGGCGGACCAAAAGGTAAGCCTAAAGTAGCCATCCGCAGTCGTCAAAGTCTCCAATGTCGGCCAGCTATCCGATACCAGAAACTGGGCGACCCGAGTATATCCCGATACGCCCATCGTCACCAAGTCTGGTGACGAAAATCCCGGCATAAACCGCGGGTTTCCGATCACAGGAAATAATGGAGAGCAGGGGGGGGGGGGGGGAGAGAGTACCGCACAATAGCCTGATGGCATATTCGCAACATAGTGCCCATAAGGGGGTGAAGACGCAATTGCGATGGCAAATCTGGGTAGCACCAAAGTGCACCCCTAAGAGGAATATTTGTCTGTGCTTTTTCTATAGTAATCCACAGTTTAGATGCCTGGTGTCTGCACCAATCAACCACTCTACTCAGATGCGCTGCCTGGAAATACTTCTGTATATCCGGGAGAGCTAAGCCACCACAGGCTTTTGGCAAAGTCAGTTGCGACCGCGCTAGGCAAGGTTTTTTCTGTGCCCAGACAAATTTAATAAAGAGGGAATGAATCGAGTGAAAGTACCGGGCAGGC
Organism: Pelophylax lessonae; assembly: GCF_965119305.1. Lineage (NCBI taxonomy): Eukaryota > Metazoa > Chordata > Amphibia > Anura > Ranidae > Pelophylax > Pelophylax lessonae. The sequence goes on along the minus strand of NC_138770.1, from coordinate 542,256,626 downwards.
AGCCGAACCGGTAGAGCCCTTATCATGAGTTTGCCCTTCCATGTGCCCCTTGGTGTGAAGGCCAGTTATAGATGGGGGCAGGGGCCATTTCTTTGTTACTGGTGTATTTTAATTTTAATTTTCTCTGATTTTATCTTTCATAGTACTTACAGATAAGTCTTATTATGGGCTTGCCTGTAGGTAAGAGTGGTGTAACAGAGTTTACAACCACTTTAAATGTAGCAATGTATTCCTTTAAAAATTATTAAATGTGTTTTTAAAAATAAATTGTACATAAAAGTGTCCTGTTGTCAGCCTTTTGGAATCTACTTGTCAGCAGCGCCCAGACTGGCAGAGGTAAGGGCAGCACTAGGGGCAAGTCATGTTCTACTGCATGCACATGTGCTGACAGGGAACAGTTATGGGTGTTGTGTTGCTGCTTCTTTATTGTGCAATCAGCAGGTTGCAGCTAGGGAGGCTGATAACATGGGTAGTCCTTAACTCTAGGTAGAGGCGAAATTGGAACCTTCAAGTTCTTGAGTCCCTTTACTCCCATCGTGGGGCCCTTTATTAAAGTCCAGCAGCAGGCCACCTTCCTGCCATCTTGGGTTCCCTCCCACTGGCGGAACGCCAGAGCTCACAAGTGTGACCTTTGAGACCCTGATAATTCCGCTACTGGTGTCAGTAGTTTTTTATTTTTGTTTTATTTATTTTTTAATAATTTTTTTTACCATTTTATTATTTTATTATATTTTACATATTTTTTTTAGGAGCTTTGATGAAATATCAGGGACCCCTGATGTCTCACTTTTGAAACAGAGAAAGGTATTGAGGACAGATTCATCCGTCCTTTTCTCTGCAGTCTCATTTGCACAGAATAAATGAACAGGAATAGCTCTGTACAGAGCTTCCTGTTCCTTCATAAACGTATTATACTTATTATACACACTATACAATTTTCTTTAGATTTTTTCCTTCAGACTTACCAAAACCATATAGTATGAGGTCAGACCTAAACACTTTCAATGTGTATGCAATCAGGCAGGCCCTTGCACTACATAGAAAAGGTAAATCTAAAGGAAATCTGACAACAAAAGTTGTATAGTGTGTATGTATCCAGCTTTAGGCATAGTAAAAATGAATTTGTGTATTTTTGTATGAAACTATGAATGAATAAAAAACAAATTTTATTCATTAGGACAAGGAAGGGCCGGTAAATGACACATCTACTGGTCCCTTTTTTGTATTATTTTCCACATGGAATGTGGGGGTATGGGGTTGCCTTCATGCCTATTTACCAGTAACTAGTTGAAAGCCTCTTTTGTTTGGGACTATAATGGCAACTGTCTGAGTAATAGTACAAGTAAAGTCAAAATGGTCTATTCTTAAAAAAGTTTTTTTCACATTTTATTTAACAAAACATCATAAAATCTTCCAATTTTGCAAAAAAAATGCAAGAAAGGTTACAACACATCAATTCATTTGTATAAACCTATATATAAGTACCTGCGGTACATGCAAAGTTGCAGCCAGTGTACGTTATTCCAATGCATTTCGAGAATGTATTGTATATATCTTCATCAGGGATTGCAATACCACTCTGAAAAGTACAACAAGCAACGAGCTACCATTTCTCCAAATATAATGAAATTATATTGAAACAAAAAAGAAAAAAAAGAAAAACAACAACAAATAAAGAAACCCAAGAAATAAGGGATGAACACACATCAAACATTTTTAAGAATAGACCATTTTGTACTGTACTATTACTCAGACAGTTGCCATTATAGTCCCAAACAAAAGAGGGTTTCAATGAGTTACATATACTGATCCCTTTCCGCTCTCCATCCTGACAGATCCCACTCAGTGGGAGAGGGGGGGGGGGGGAACCCAGCAGTGCCCCTACACGCCGCCCCTGCTGCCCCTGCATGGGGCCAGGTCACAGTACAGACCGTTGTGACCCCTGTACATACACCCCTGACTCTAGGTAAGAAAACTGTCATGCACTTGGCTGTTCTTTAGTGCAGAGGTATCACAAAAGTGGCTGCACAAAATTACAAATTCTTTGTTAGATACGACAATTTACAAATGGTTATTTCGATTTTAATACACAAATTTTATTTCTTTTTGTACGTAGACAGTTTACACTCAAGTATTTCAGAAATTTTCTTGTTTTACTGAAATTTCCTTATAGGTTTAATGTGCTGTGTCATTCCACACAGTAGTGTAAAGTAATATAGACAACAAATTTCTGTATTTGATGTGTCTGATTTAAAAAACGATGGTAGGAATCAGACAAATCTGTTCAAATAATGAACTATTTGTGCGTTTATTATACCTTTGTTCACAGAATTTACACTTTGCAGAAGTGTTACTATAAAGGATGTGTGATTTCCTGTTCCTGAGCGGAGAAGTAATTCAGCAGGTGTGCTGACAGCAGAAATTTAGACTCGAATCAAACATGATGTTCTTACATTAAAATACCCCAGAGACTTCCTCAATAGACAGCTCCAGATTTAATTATAAATAAATGTTATGAACTTTGTCAGATGTGTTGGAGATAAGATTTAATCACACAAATAGCTTCACATGTTTGCTGCAAATCTTCTTCTTATTTAATAAGAACACAGATGGAATTATAATATTTTAGCAGAGCGGAATCAAAATTTGTATCAGTTTCACATCAATTAACTCTGGCCTGTGCTAATGATTACACATTTAAACCAATGCTCTCATTTTGCTTCCCACCCCATATGTGATGTTCAGAGGCAGACATTTCTGCATTGAGCATCACTGAATTTAAAGTAGTTCTAAACCCCTTAGTGTTTTTTTACTTAACACATTGAGCGCAATAAAATAAACATTTTGCAGTAAACTATACTGTTTATTAAAGAGCTTACGCCAGCACTTGCAGGTTACAACATTCAATAAATGTAGACAGAACAAGTACGCTGCTATGGTGAGGGGAATAACACCAACATAAAATATACACTGATAAGTGAAAGATTACGAATTGCTGCTCCCACTAGTTTAAGTACTCATAAACTTGACAAATATATTAATGTGAATGTGATAGTGGTGTGCTATCCATTACAATATTAAGTAATGTAGAAATCAATCATTGGAATACCATATATTACTAATATGCATATATAAGTGCCTAATCTGCGCCTCAGAAAAAAAAAAAAAAAAAAATCCAAAAATATATAGTGAAATATTGTGAAAAAAACGTAATTAAAAAATGTGATAAAAAAAAAAAAAAATAGTGAAAGTTCCAACACATGCAGTGCTCTTAAGAGAGATTTGTGACTCTTCGTACATTGCTTCTTCTTAATGTTGGACTGTTCTATGGACTGAAGTTGCAGAATTTTGATACTCACATACTATTCATTTTTGTTTTTTATTTATTTATTTGTGCAGAGCACTTTATTATTATATTTATCACCATTTTTACTTCATGATGTGGCAATTTAATTACTGATGTTTTAAGCATGGGCTGCTGATTGCAAAATCTATTGCGATTAATTTTTTATACATCTTTATGTAGAGCGACAATTATTTTTTTCCAGATCCTCAGAGAGTTCTTTTCCATGATTGGCCATGTTGAACTTCCAGTGACCAGTATGAGAGAGCGAGAGCGATAACACCAAATTTAACACACCTGTTACCCATTCACACCTGAGACCTTGTAACACTAATGAGTCACATGACACCGGGGAGGAAAAGTGGCTAATTGGCCCCAATTTGGACATTTTGACTTAGGGGTGTACTCACTTTTGTTGCCTGCGGTTTAGACATCAATGGCTGTATGTTGAATTATTTTGAGGGGGCATCAAATGTACACTGTTATACAAGCTGTACACTCACTACTGTACATTGTAGCAAAGTGTTATTTATTCAGTGTTGTCACATGAAAAGATATAATAAAATATGTACAAAAAATGTGAGGGGTGTACTTACTTTTGTGAGATACTGTGTGTGTGTGTATATGTATATATATATATATATATATATATACACACACACATACACATATATATATGTACATGTGTACTATCTGTATGTATATATATACGAGTATAAGCCGAGTTTTTCAACACATTTTTTTGTGCTGAAAACGTCCCCCTCGGCTTATACTCGCGTTAAGGAAAAAAAAGTCCGCTCCGACGGGCTTAAGCTTTAAAAATGGCGCCGCACGTCGCATACATGTCACCGCGCACCCGCCGTCGCCGCTCGGGAGAGGCCGGGAATAGTCGAAATTATACGAGTGGTGGCGGCGCGTGCGCAATGACGTGTCGGCGCCGGGTGGCGCCATTTTTAAAATGAAGGCGCCTCTGGAACAGGTAAGTGCATTCTCCTGTACCATGCCAGTACCCTGCATTCTCCTGTACCATGCCAGTACCCTGCATTCTCCTGCACCATGCCAGTACCCTGCATTCTCCTGCACCATGCCAGTACCCTGCATTCTCCTGCACCATGCCAGTACCCTGCATTCTCCTGCACCATGCCAGTCACCCTGAATTCTCCTGTACCATGCCCGCCGCCCTGCATTCTCACCCTAGGCTTATACTCGGGTCAATGATTTTTCCCATCTTTTTGTGCTAAAAGTAGGGGCCTCGGCTTATACTCGGGTCGGCTTATACTCGAGTATATACGGTATATATATATATATATATATCATATATATATATATATCATATGTATGTATATATACATATATATATCATATATATATCATATGTACTGTATATATATATATATATATATATATATATATATATATATATATATATATATATACATATGTACTATCTATAAGTATATATACACACACACATATATAGACTGTAAATGTTGCTACTCCTTGATTGCAGTAAATGGTAGGGTTACCACTCCCAAGGTAGCATTGCTGATGCCATTTCAAGCAAATGTACCAATGATGAAATAAAGTTTTGTGACATGTTATGGATGCCCCTTCAATGTAATCCTTTGTATTAAATGCTGCAGTAGACTGCAGTAAAGCAATATGGGTGCCCCTTCAGTTATCACAATGCTGGATATCATATTAATGTACTACATTAATTATTCAACCATAGCAAATCTTTCAAGAAGTTTTGAAGGGGCCACACAGCTGGAAACAGACAGACGGAAGACGTTTCTTTGATTGCATAGAAGTGAATTTTGTACCTCGGCATTAAGGTCATCAAATACTTTTTATTCCTGAATATCATATATAGAAGAAAAGAATCAAATCTTACATGACAATGCTTTTAGAAGCAAATTATGCTCCTGTTCATAGCTTTGTGGTACTAATCCATGGAAATCCCAGAAGAGCAGAAGGATCAGTCATTGCTATATTACTGCAATACCCACCCTGAATCTACCTTTACAGATGTAAGCTCTTGAAGTATTGCAGAATCATCAAAGGAAACCTTGGAAAAGCAAAGGGATCCATGACTGGTATGTTACCCTACTGCAATACCCTTCCTGCGTCTACCATCACAGGTTTGGATTCTTACAGTACTGCGGTATCATTTAGGCAAACCCTGAAAGAGCAGAAGAATCAGTGACAGGTACATTATTGCAATATCATCCATGCATCTACCAAAACAGGTTGAAGTACCGCAAGATCATTGTGGGAAACCCAAATATTCTGTAATGATCTGTTGCCCTCTGCTGTCTGTAATTGTAAGTAACTATGCTTCTTACTGTCATACGGTTATTTATGTACATCACTTTCTGTCCCTGCAAGTTGGATTAGAAACCCCAGTTTGGAGGACTTTGATATCTTAAAGATAAAGAGGAGTTTCCAAGAAGAATACTGAGAGAGAACCAAACCACATGTCCCATCCATAGAGTTGTATTTTCACCCAGACCAGAAGAGACTATTATAAATTACTAGGGGGGGGGGACTAAGACATGGAGTAGTTAGGCTGACTCTGAGTTCCAGTGCCACACAACAGTTTTGGCAGGGAGAAGTCCCATTCCAGGATAGTCGGACAACAGTTGGAGGATACCCCCTTGACCACTGATCTTGTATTAGGGTCTGCATCATCCTTGGGGACCCCTGCAACTGAACTTCATTGCAACATTCATCTGGAGGTATCCATATGAATAATCTATATATACTGAGGCATATGTACACAACTCCACCAGGACTCCTATTGGGCCACTTGCTGATAATACCTGTATGTACATTGGATGTATGTACTGTTATTAATCTTTTCTTATATAAAGCTTGTATTAATGCTATACTGGTGTACCTCTATGTACTTAAGGTTAATATTATATGTTTGTTACAGTAGTTCCTCTGCTCCCAATTACTTTGTTTAGATTACATTTTTTTGATTGATTAGTTTCCCAGGAAGGGAATCTCCTCTGTTCACAGAGGCCCTTTCCTGGGTGGAGGCACTGCCAACTTTATTATTAAACCCACTCTTCCATTTGGGGAAGGTTCTGGTTCTCCTATTTACCTACAGGTCTAGTGCAAAATCCTGTTTAGTTAAGGCCATTTCTCATTCTCCCCACCCCAGCAAAAAGAGGGCTACGCTTCCTTTTTCACTAAAAGTTTGTTTACATAAGTTGCTAGGGGGCGAAGGAAATTGGTGGCTGAGCTGCGGTTCTACCTCCTCCTAACCACCAAGCTGCAAATTCACATGGGCAGGGACCATGTTAGGACACACTGGCCAGGTTGTGGCATTGCAAAATATATTCAACAAGTTGTGTTTGGCAGGCAATAGCCCTGTTGTACAGTTGCAGTGAAGTATTGTAATAGAAAATCCCCTTTACGGCTGAAAAAAGGACATTCAAGAGGTGGCAGTATTACCTCCTATATGACTAGCAGCTGCTGCAATACTGCCCTCTGGATAATTATCCACCATGGATTGTTTTCAGAGGGGCAGAAAAGATAGACACATGGTCTAATCTTATCTATCCCTGACACTTTCTTATCTTAACACTTGATTTTTGCTTTCCTCCAACCCTCATTTATTTTTAAAACGATCTTTTAGCCCCTTAGTGTAACTTTTTTATGTATTTTTTTTTTTAATTTTTCATTTCCAATTCCCCCCCGTAAAAAAACAAAAAACAAAAATAGCCAATTTCTACTTAACCTCTCACCATCTCCATGCTGTAGCATTGTCTCCAGCTTCCTCCTTTGTCCAACACCGCCAGTCCTCAAGAAGAATGGCACTCTCAACATTCTGCCCATTTCCTCTGAACCCAGCCGGTTATTCATACTCTTCCCTAGGGGTGCGTCACGATGCAGGCTATTACTGGACTATGTGGTGCTCACACATCATTACATACAATGCCTGCCCCCTATTGCTTCCAGAAGAAGAGGAAGCTGCCATGATTTTACTGGACTCGCTAGAAGACAGTAGACGATAGTATGCATGTTGGGAGGGGATGGCATATGCTAGCGTGTTGCTTTTACCCAACCAAAACCAACTCTAGCTCACACTGATTTTTTTTTTTGATAGACTTGGGAAGATTAAATACTTTTGTGAACATAATAATACTGTCCATGACCCCATTGCAGAGGTTTCACCTCAGTTCTTGTCCCTGTAAAAGCAGGATAAGAAACAAGAGGGTAATTGTCACAGGAAAACTCATAATGTAATAATTACCTGACAAAGGTCCTATTCCGTGCCATTTTTTCTGAAAAAACGTTTTGTTGATATCTGTGCTAGACATGTGCAGAACGAAAAAAAAAATATTTACGTTTGGTTTTAATTCGGTATCTACATAAATTTGTTTGGTTAAGTTTGTTCATTTCCTTTTCGGAATTGATTTTGTTTATTCGAATTTGAATCGATTTGAATTGTCCAATCTTGAATCAATTTGAATTCCATTCAAATCGATTTCTATTAAAAATTGAATTAATTCTATTCAAAATTCGAATTTTGGAAAATGGTTATATTCTTTCTATCCCATTCTATTCTATTTTTTTCTGTTCAATTCTATTCTTTTATTTTCTGTTCTATTCTTTTCTATTCTATTCTATTCTTTTCTATTATATTCTTTTCTATTCAAATTTGAATTTATTCTGTTTGAAATTCAAATTTTCTAAGAAGGTTATATTCTTTCTATTTTATTCTATTGTTTTTTTTTTCTATTTTATTCAGTTCTATTCTATTGTTTTTTTCTATTCTATTATTTTCTATTCTATTCAAATTCAAATTTATTCTATTTGAAAATCGAATTTCAAAAGATGTATTGATTATATTCTTTCTATTATATTCTATTTTTATTCTATTTTATTCCTTTATTTTTAATTCTATTTTATTCTGTTTTCTTTTCTTTTTATTTTATTTTCTATGCTGTTTTGTTCTGTTTTACTCTATTCTATTCTTTTCTATATTGTTCTTTTATTTTCTATTCTATCTCTATATTTTTTTTCCGTTCTTTTATTTTCTATTCTGTTCTGTTTTACTCTATTATTTTCTATTCTATTCTTTTCTATTCTATTGTGTATTTTTTTTTTATTCTATTCCTTTAGTTTCTATTCTGGGTGGCTCTCTTCGGAAATTTGAATTCAATTTGAAAACGGTTTGAATTTGAAAACCATTCAAATTCAAAAACAATTTGAATTCCACAACTATTTGCATTCAAAAAATATTTGAATTTAAAAACTATTCAAATCCCAAAACTATTCAAATTTGAATTTCGTCTCAATTTCCTTTCGTTATTTTGGATTTGTTGAAATTTGTTACTATTGTATTTGGAAATTCGGTTACATCTGAATTTCTGAATAACGAAAAATGTGTCCAATATTTCAATTCGGAATGAAACGAACATGTCTAATCTGTACCCCCATCAAGAGATTTCCTAAAAGGCAATGAGAGTAATAAAAACCTGGTATAGGTTTTAACTCTTCCCTTCTCTGCCCAAACAAACGTTTTTGCTGGATTTTGGTTTTTAGAGTTACCTAATATTTAGTAATAGCAATAAAGCATAATTCCTGCCAATAATAATAAATAAATAGGAAAATGTCACCATTTTGGAGAACTGCATTAAAGCTAATGGGGAGGTATAAGGAATGTTGTTTATGTTATGTTTTAAAGATATCTTGGGCTTTAAATAGCTCCTGAGGTTTACAGAAGCTGCTTTTAACTATCTCAGACCTGTTCTTGTACCAAAAAAAAAAAAAAAAACTCAGTTCATTAGTTTCACTATTTAATATTTTTTGCACAGAAAGAAAACACACACATTAAAAAAAACTAAAAAAAAAAAAAAAAAAAAAAAAGAGTAAAAGCACATAAAAACCATCAAATGCACAAGCAAGAAAATGAAAATAGAATATAATAGAAAGAATATAATCAATACATCTTTTGAAATTTGAATTTCAAATAGAATAAATTTGAATTTGAATAGAATAGAAAATAATAGAATAGAAAAAAACAATAAAATAGAAAAGAATAGAATAGAAAAGAATAGAACAGAAAATAAAAGAATAGAATTGAACAGAAAAAAATACAAAGAACACTGAGGGCCAATTCACACCTAAATCACATAGGAACATGATCCATGTGGTGCGATTATGCATGGGCTGCAAACTACACCAGAAAAAAAATGAAAATAGTACATGCACTACTTTTCAAAAACATGCCACAAGAAATAGCATTGTACTGTGATATCATGCGATTTGCTGCCCATTAATGCACTGCATTTGCAATCTTGCTTTTGGGGTGCTGTAAACAATGTATTGCCACCCGCAGTTCATGACAAAGGCAGTTAGTGTTGAGCGCAGTGCAGGAAAAGCGTACTGATTGCGATTTTCCCTCACCACGTTCTGGTGTGAACCGACCCTGAATGAAATAAAGTAAACTACCCTCAGGGCCCGTTCACCTTGCTTTGGACAGCTGCCACATACTAAACCGCGGCAGTTTACTGTGCAGCATCTGTCATTCTGGCTGCAGTGATCTGGCAGTAGGGTGCGGTGTGAGTGCATCTAATGTCATCACACAGCTCCCCCTTTTTTTGTATGAACTTTATTTGAAGTGCACAAAATTAACACTTTATTGCACTACTGTACAGTGACATGTCCTGTCCTGTGTATTTAACAGACATGGGAGTTAAGGCCCGTACACACGTACCGATCGTCGGCATACAAACGTCGGTGGACGAAGGATCTGCCGATTGTACGCGTGTTAGTATGGTGCCTCCGACAGATGTCTGCGCACAATCCGCGGACAAAAGTCTTTCTTGCAAACATGAAAATATTTGTATGCCGACACCAGAACGGACGATTGTTCGCCTGTCAGTACACAATTCTGCCGACACACAGCTACAAATCCCAACACGCATGATCAAACCAAATGAGTTCCCGGAAGAATTTTCTCTAGTAAACTCAACATTTTATTCAGAAAGAACTTTCGGCTCGCGGAAGTCCAAGAAATAGGTGAAATGCGGAGCACATGCTCATCTTGATAAATGTGAGAAGAAGGAAGATGCTGCTCATAATGCCATACTTTTCTAATAAAAAGGCATGTGTTCTGTTATGATGAAGATAATGTTTGTCTATTCTATCTGTTCTATCAAATTTTAGAATTAAATAATTTGAACTCTTCACCATTATTTTTGTATTTTCACACCAAAGATCTAACTATTAATATGACCCTTTATTCTTTTATGAATTAATGTCTAAAACATATTTTTCAGGTTATGCACAATATTAAACATGTTAACAAATTCAGATAGGCCATTTTTTATTTTAAATTTTCTTTATTTTTTGGATCTCAGCAAAAAAAAAACAAAGCAAACATCAATACTTTCCGTATAATAAACTAAACATAAAAAAGGTCCATTTGGACAAAATTAAACTAGAAACTGGCAAACAGGGGTAAAATAAATAATAGGGGGTTACACAAATTAAAGTTGCTGGTAACTGTAATCAGGTTGCCATGAGGGCAGGTTTGGATCCTGCTGGCCATATTGCCACTGGCCATGTGGCATTTGGCGAGGTGGTGGGTGTTGTGGAGGTGGAGGTGGAGGTGGAGGTGGAGGGCACGGGTGCTCCTGGCATGCGTGGCTGTGCTCAGTAAGTATGCCGTTTTCAGCGTTTTGCAGCACATCCAGAATAATTTTTCTGGCATACTGACACTGCCTGAGGTCCACCTTATCCAGGATTTTGGCAGTCATATTCCCGAAGGACTCATTGGCCTCCGGTTTCCGACGTAGGGCTATGGTGGCCTCCTGGATAAACTCGTCGGTGATGTCATCCACGTGCTTCCTCTTTTGCCTCCGTTTGGCAGGAGGAGGTGGTGGTGGAAAGAGTTCCGCAGGCTCCTCAGGCTCCACAGGCTCCCCAGGCTCCTGGCTGCAACCTGGCTCCTCCTCAGTGACACTTCCCTGTTGATGAAATGAACAATTGATTAGAATGTTATAGTGTATATAAAAATGCATGTTTGTTATATTATTGTGAACAAATAGCAGACTTTACATACAGTGGCATATCTAGGGTCTCCAGTGCCCTTGTTGAGGAGCTGTATTTGGCAACAACCCCCCCCCCCCCCAAGATCAATGTAAAACTGTAACCCACCCCCCCAAAAAAAAATTAAAGGGCATTAAAAGTTTCTAATTTGCCCCTTGTTTGCCCAGTGTAGAGCTCTCTAGTGGGCAATCATTGTCTCAGGTGTGAAAAAGAAAGAGAGGGTTGAGAGATAGAGAGAGGGAGAGAAAGAGGGGGTGTGAGAGAGAGAGGAGGGGGTTGCAGAGAGAGAGGGGCCTGAACTTGCAGAGGACTTGATGTAGGGCATTGAGGGTGAAGCAGTGCAGGGAAACATGAATAAGGAAGCCACCTGCCTTGCTGACCCAGAGTGAGAGACCAGAGACATGGAAGCAAGGATGGATGGATCATTTGCAGGAGCTGTTAGTTTTGTATTAAAAAAGGTTGAGCCAGAGGAATGCTGAGGCTACAGCAGTGTTTCTTAGGACCAGAGGTGTGCTGGGGATGCAGCAGTGTTTGTAAGACCGGAGGGGTGCTGGGGATGCAGTGAGAGGCAGTCTCAGTCTCCTGGTCTTTTGGCTCAGCTGCTCTCAATGTTTTACACCTGCATGAAGCAGCTCTCAATGTTTTACACCTGCATGAAGCTGCTCTCAATGTTTTACACCTGCATGAATCCGCCTGCAAACTGGGGGTTCTGGGGTGTGCAGGCTGAGTGGATTGTTAAAATAAACAATAAAACAATGCCAATGTTTTTGTGACCCACCCCCCTTGGCCTGCGCCCCTGGCGTTTGCCTGTCATGCCAACCCCTTGCTATGCCCGTTTACCTAAAGGGTCAATTATGGTTTAGCTTATAATTTTGTTACATGATTACATTTTAGCAGACAATATATTGTGAAATGCCATACCTGAGTAAAACTCTCCTCCAGGAAATCCTCATCCTGGCTTGGATCTACCGACACTGAGCCCTCTGCCGAAGTAGAAGGCAGTGTAGAAATTGACGGCCTGGATTCCATGGTGTCTGCCAGGAACCGCATGTTATCAAAGTACCACAGCCGTGGTACATATACATTCCGTGCCCCTGCTCCAGACTGGGTGGACTCCTCTATTTTTTTTAACTCCCGCCTGTAGGCAGTGCGAATACTGTTTATTTTTTTGCGGATATAAGTAAAATTTGCCCCAGGACAGACGGGCTTGTAGAAGGCCACCAAATGTTCCATGGCCTGTTTTCTGAGTTTTCGATTTTTATAATCTGCGGACTTGACTTGCCACAAACAGGGCAGTTGCCTGAACTCATCAATAAAACTTATTAAAAAGTTGTGGGTGGTGAAATTGTCCACCATATTGCAGGACAGTATATGCCTGCAAGACACAAAACAACACAAAACATATTAAAATAGCATGTATTTTGGCACATAATAAAGATATTCCTAATAAAAGCTGTATAGGGCCCAAAACACACACTTTCTATTAAAAGAGTCGTACCTTTGTTTGTGGGGAAAAGTCGTGATTCGCCGCTCGATCGTGCTCCAACTCTCGATATGTCCGCTAGCGAATCGTCGGCCGAACGATCTGGCGTCCTTTAAATACAGCGCAGGCGTCAACTCCTCCTCCAGTGGCGGGCTTGTGCAGGGGTGTGTACGTGCCGAAGATCAGGCCTACATGCGACACTCACACCTGAGGCAGTGGAATAATCATTGTTTAATTAGGAACCATGTCTCAACAATCTGGGAGCTCAATTAGTGGGGGCCGAAGTGATTGGGCCACCCGAAAATCAAGGGCTACACCCATGTCAAAGCCAGAAATGGTGGAGATGGTCTCCATTTTAGAAAAAATGGATTACGATGGAAAGTTGGCAAATTACGATCGGCCCAATGCCAGGAAAGATGGCATCATGGACAAGGTGGTGGCCTGTTTGGTCAAAAAATTCGGTGTCGAGCGATCGAAAGATCAGATTCGGAAACGGTGGTCTGACCTCAAACACCGTGAGCAGGATCAGCTTTCCCAAATCCATCGGATTTTGAAAAAAAGTAAGTTTTATTTTTTCTTTATTTTTTTAATCATGCAATATGTTTTTTATAATTTGGTGTATGTTGTATTAACATGTCTAGATTATAATGTCTATGTAAAAAGTTAGATTACTCATTTTAGTTGTCATGTCGTGATTTGATCGATCTATTGTTGATGTTTTAGTATATGACATTAAAAGTCAGGAAGCCATAGTTAAAAATATATGTATTGTGTTGCAACGAACGTTCTTTCCTGCACGAATCTTCTCAGCAAACATTCCTATTAATCACAGATTATTATTCAAACCTTTAAATAGGAGAAAAACGTAAACTCCGTGCCAAACAATGGGAAAGGAGGAGGAGAGGTTTGGCAGCTCCATCGGCAGTTGTGGAACAAGATGAGGACATGGGCACAGAAGGTGGCACAGATTCCACTAAAGGTAATTGGTTCCTATGCACTGTCAAACATTAATGTACCATATTTTTCGTAGATAACCATGTACATGTCTTCATATTTGTTACTAAAAGAGCTATCAAGCAGGGCACCATGTCCTAACAAATGTACCTCTTGTGACTTTTATGATATGGCCAATGTTTTGTATTATGTAGATGAAGACATTATTCCGGAAATAATCCTGGTGGAGCCAACAAGTGATGAGACACCAGAGCAACAAGAAGGTTGGTAGTCACAGATTTTTGTGTAGTGGGATCATAGAAATATGTGTATTTGCAATGATTGTTTAACCTTATATTCTTGTATTCCCTTACAAATTTACATTGCAGATGTTGCATCATGCCAGGATGTGGCATCCCCAGCCAGGTCAGAAGCCCGATCTCCTGGCAACTTGCCAAGCAGCATGGAAGCCACTTCCGAAACTGTGGAGGAACCAGGACCAAGTGTCCAAGAGCCAATTGTGTGCCCACGTAGGTTTTTTCAGAATGATTTTTATCAGTGTTATTTTTAGCCTCCAATTTACAACACTAGTTCCCTATGGGAGCCTCTTTATTTGAATGGAAGTCGCACCGTAAGTCGGATCAGGATGCTCTGACTTGCGGGGCCACTTGCGTTGTGAAGATTTTTGAGGGGGAACTACACCCAAAAATTGAACAACCCACCGTGGGTGTCCCCCCAAGTTCACAACCAGGCCTTTTGTGTGTGGTATTGAGTTTGAGGGTATGCCCACAACAAAAAGACAGCGTGGGTTACCCCCAAAACCCCTACCAGACCCTTATACAAGCATGCAGCTTGTCAGGCCAGGAAAGAGAACGAGCAAGCGGACCAAACACCCCCTGGACCACAGCAGGACACATGCCCTCAACATGGGGGGGTTTTGTTGCTTTGGGCCAGGGGGCCTCTGCACCGCACACCCAAAAGCACCTTACTCCCATGTAGAGGAGGACAAGAGCCTCATCCCCACAACCCTGTCTGGTGGTTTTGGGGGGTCATGCGGCCAGGGGGTTCCTAGGACTTTGGAAGCAACCTTTAACAAAGGGTGGCCCCCAGATCCCAGACCCCAATCACTATGTGAATGGGTATGGGGTACATAGTACCCCTACACATTAACCACATAAATGGAAGTGTATGTGAATAACGACAGGAGACGTTTATGAAATGTTCTTAAATATCTTCATCCGGTCTTCTCCACTCTGCTCTTTGGATCTTCTCCTCTCCACTCTTCTGCTGTCCAATCTTCTGCTCTTATGTTGTCTGCTCTTTTGCCCTAGGCTCTTCTTCTTCCTCCTGTCCTCCTCCAATGCTGTTGCCGTGCATTCTGCCCGTCTCTGGTCTCTGCATCTTAATATATATACATTACAACCATGCCCTCACAATGACGTCATCATGCGTTCACACCCCTAATGAATATATAGTAAGCTCAGGAGACCGGCAGAATCATCAGCAACAGCATCGGAGGAGGACAGGAGGAAGAAGAAGAGCCTAGGGCAAAAGAGCATAAGAACAGGGTAGGTATTAACTCGAGAGGAATTTAAGATTACCTGGACACCAAATGTTTCTCTATTATTATGACCTCATGTAGGTGATTCACATTGACTCATTTTTTTTTAATTTTTACAGACCATGTTTTACATAGTTGCACATTAGCCAAATTGACCCGTGAGGCTCTCCAATGCTGCGCAGACCTGGAACAAATAAAGGAGACTGCAACGGCATTACAAATCAAAATGCGCAATTTTGTGGACATGATTGGCAAATTTTAAGCCACAATTTTACTAGGTTTTTAATGTTTGTATTGGGATGTTCCTGATGTTACAATTTTTTTAGAATGTTTTAGGGCATTTTAATTACACTCAGATGTTAAAGAGTGTACCCAAGTTTGGGAAAAGCACTTTACAACACCCTAACCCTAACCCTAACCCTAACCCTAACCCTAACCCTAACCCTGTGAATGTTTGATACTAAAACGTTTTTACATTCAACAATGTGTGTTCAATTCTTTATTAGACTTTAGTTGGGGGGTCGAGGTCTAAAGCTGTGTAAAGAAGCACTAAATGTATGATGGCTGTCCTATTCCCATATTTACATGTTAATGAAAGCATTTTGGTCACTGCCATATGCGAGTTGCTGGAGGTGTCAATGAAATGTTAAAGATACCCCCAGTTTTAACGCATATCACAGTGCGATCTGACATTTCACACAGGATCGGATCACACAAGTTTGAACGATTGTGCGATCCTATCCTGATGCGGCTGAATAAATGCATCATGTGCGACTTTTGTGCGAGTGCAGTGCGAATTGAGCCATACAAACTGTATAGCTGATTTTCGCATGAACATCTGATCGCATGTAATAAAGGAGCAGTGCGCTACGATATTACATGCCATCAGATGTGCAGTGTGAATTGAGACATACACTTTGTATGGCTACATTCGCACTGAACACGCATACAAGTCGCACATGACCCTTTATTTCTGATGTATCTGGATTGGATCGCACAGTGCTTAACACTTGTGGAATACAATCCTGTGGAAAAAGTAAGTGGCGGGTCACCCTTATGCAATGCTGGAAGGCTGCAAAGTCGCAGACTTCCCGCATCGCATAAGTGTGACTCAACACTCAAGGTACTAGCAGTCCTAGGATTCAATATGGCATTGATATTGCCAGTAGCAATCAGTGTAGGGAGATCAGTGTAATCTATAGTGTATTGCTTGTTCGTTGCTCTAGTTCACTTTCCATTACCTATATATATAACACTTTGAGATGAACAATGATCAAGTTTCACATAACACTGACATATCCTAACATTGGTGGGCAGTGAGAAGGATGTCATAAATGAACACAACATAACAGGTGTAGGTACTTTGTTAATACCCTAATGTATTATATGAAATATATAGTATGGGCAACTTCTGGACAATGAACACCAATGTAAGGTGACATTAGATGAACCTTGGGTGTGACTTAGTTCTCAATGTGACAGGGTTTGTGTACATTTTGTGGGGTGCAGAAGGCCCTTGTATTTACACCACTGGCTAAAAAATAACACATGGCCATCATCACTTTGGATCAGCTGGTGAGAGACTACAGTCAAGAAACACACTGATGAATGTATTAACCCTTCCAAAGTCACACATATATAACACATGATTAACCCAAATAATTGTGTTTGGCATATGTGCCCAAATGATTATAATCCACAATACAGAATCATTGCAATTTTTGTTTAATGTGTTGAAAAATAATATATCTCTGACATTTAT
The DNA here is from genome assembly GCF_965119305.1 of Pelophylax lessonae. NCBI lineage: Eukaryota > Metazoa > Chordata > Amphibia > Anura > Ranidae > Pelophylax > Pelophylax lessonae. The sequence goes on along the minus strand of NC_138770.1, from coordinate 542,239,474 downwards.
CTTGTGTGTCCAATCTTTAACAAGATTAATGGGTGTGTGACAGTGATTGCTGCCAGGACACAGCTCCTCTCCCCACGAAATAGTCCAGATATTCCTGGCGGATCTGACGGGCCCTGTGTGATGCCAATGCTGACCGTCCAACTTCCATTGACGTCATGGACTCCACTTGGTTAGAAGGTTGGGCCTCTCCACTTGTACCTGGCATAGCAGGGTCAGTATCCAGTTGCTGCAAGACATAATTTTGTGCATTCCTGCGTAGGAAGTTGTGCAAAATGCAGCAACACAAGACCACATTATCCACTTTGTACAGTGCCAGGTTTATGGACGTCAGGAATATCCGGAACCGGTTGGCCATTATCCCGAAGGCATTCTCCACAACTCTGCGAGCTCTGGACAACCGGTAGTTGTAAATCCTTTGGTCTGGGGTGAGGTTCCTCTGAGGGTAGGGCTTCATGAGATGCTCCCCAAGCGCAAAAGCCTCATCTGCGATAAACACAAAGCTCATACCCTCAACAGTTTGCTCCCTGGATGGCAGGTTCAGAGTGCCGTTCTTTAGACGACGAGCGAACTCCGTCTGATCAATAACTCCCCCATCCGAATTGCGGCCATTTTTGCCAATATCCAAAAAAATAAACTCATAGTTTGCATTAACTATGGCTAGCATGACTATACTAAAAAAACCTTTATAATTATAATAAAATGTGCCGGAATTCGGAGGGGGGACAATGCGGACGTGCTTCCCATCAATAGCACCCCCACAATTGGGAAAATTCCACTTCTCCAGAAATTGATCAGAAATCTCCAGCCATTGCTCTGCGTTTGAAGGAAACTGTGGGGAAAAAATAAAAAAAAAAAAAAAAAATAAAATTAGTGCTTGAGCACATCACATTATTAATTACACACACAGTTGTCTGTTAAATGCTTATGCAACTTGCTAAAAAAATATACAACAGGAAGGCAAAGGTTTGGATATGGGGATGTAACATCTACATACATTTCTTTTCAACCTCCTATTGTTCTTATATTGTAAAGGGCCATACACACTAGAAGATTCTCTGAAGACTTTTTCGTGCAGATTTAACTTTTCTATGTAGTGCAAGGGCCTACCAGATTGCATAGGATTTGAAAGTGTTTGTTGGACCTCATATTATTTGGTTTTGGTAAATCGGAAGGATAAATTGTTCTGACAATCTTCTAGTGTGTATGGCCCATTATACTCACCAGCTAGAGCTGAGATTTACAAACTACGGCCCTCCAGCTGTTGCAGAACTACACATCCCATGAGGCCTTGTAATTCTCTCACATTCACAGACATGACTAGGCATGATGGAAATTGAAGTTCGTGAACAACTGGTGGGCCATAGTTTGAAGACCTCTGAACTTGAGCTTTGGTATATGCTGACTTTGAGATTTAGCATGTGGGTGGGGGGATGGGTAAGTAAAACTGGGCATTTATACATCAATTAGGGCTTGTGGTCAGTGAAGGTTTTAACATCATTACATAAACATACAGAATCATAGGTGGGAATGGATGGACTGATGTATTTTAGATAAATCATTAACTAGGTACTAAAACATTGGCCAAGGAATAATTGTTTGAGGGAAAGCAATAAAATGACCCAAATTCAAAATACTGTTAACAGGCAATGCGTTTAGGGACACATAGGAGAGAATGGTGGGGTGGTTAGTGGGTAATTTTACAAATGGTTAAAGATAATCTACATCTTTACTACTATGTGCATGCGGACAGAGGGTAGTTTACAAATAATGGCCTGTGTCAATTGCTGTACATCCAAAAACATCATAATTCAGGTGAAACTAGTAATACATGTAATGTAATGTAAAAAATCAAACATACCTTGATATAGTCCTTCTGCAAGACCTTGATGATGGCAGAGCAGGTCTCAGGGATGATGACTCCAAGAGCTTGGGGGGAGATGCCTGTGGTGAACTTCAGATCCTGCAGGCTTCTCCCTGTTGCAAGATACCTCAACGTCGCAATTAACCTTTGCTCAGGAGTAATTGCAAGCCGCATACAAGTATCCTGCTTCAGAATATAGGGGGACACCAGGGCAAGAAGACGGTAAAAGATGGGATCCGTCATCCTCAAATAATTCCTGAAGTCATCAGGATTATTTTCCTGGAGCTCCCTCAGCAAGGACATATGAGAAAATTGATCACGGTTAAGCAACCAATTTTTCGTCCAGGAGGTCCGCTTCTTCTTCCTATTGCTCGTACGTCGTCTCAGAGCCAAAACTCCAACACTAACGACAGCAACGGACGAATTCACGGTCGCCATAATAAATTCTCGAACGATGTCTCGGAAAATAGCGAAATGTCGTCAACCAAACAAATGCTACCGAAATCAGCGCGAGATGCCCAGAAGGGTCACGGCCAAACACTCACTTCCTCTTTTGTAGCGGCGAACGTGCGTGGAACGTAGTGACGTCATTTTCTGTCGGAAGACAAATGTCCTGGGCAAGTTTGGAGCACTTTTCAACAGACAAACAACAAACACACCAGCCGCGAACATTTGTAGGACGTTCCGTCGGCCGACGATCGGTACGTGTGTACGGGGCTTAAGTCACACATGTGCAAGTCATAAGCAAGTCTCAAGTCTTAACCTTCAAGTCTCAAGCAAGTCCCAAGTTACTGTGGCAAAAAGCAAGCAAGTCAAGTCGAGTCACTGTTAGAAGTCAAGCAAGTCAAGTCAAGTCATTTTTTTTGGTCAAATCACAAATCAAGTCAAAATACTGATCTACCCCAATTTTCACCTTTAGATTTCAATATTTTTATTGATTTTATGAAAAACTCATGGTATAAACAGGCAATAATCACCATCGGAAGTAGCATACAATTAGCAATATGTAACAAGGTCAACAGAGGAAAGCAGGAACCGGGCCCCGCTCCCTCCATCGCCGCCAAGGGAACACACTGCGCCTCGAGGGAGAAGGCGAACACCCTGTCTCCAACCCACTAGACCTTTTTATAGATAGAAAAGCTGCTCATCCGAAATAGATGGCGCTAAATCACAGACCAGGTAAGTTCTATAGTAGCCACAACAGGTGGGAGCAAAAGGCAATAACAGCCCTAGGTAATCACATCAACCTAAGTCACAGTGTGGTAGAGAACGAAAGAGACAGAAAAGAAGGAGAAACAAGGGAGAGGTTGAGATGTAGTAGAAGAAAAGAAAGAGGAAGAGATAGAAAGTTGGTGTCCAGGCCCACAGAAGGAGGGCTCAGGTAGCCCACACAGGCCACCCAGTCCCCCCATTAGGGGGGTGATCCCCTTTACTCGGAACCCGCCAGGTATCGCATCCAGGGGTCCCAAGTCTTTTCGAAGAGGTGTAGTTTATCCTGGAGGATGGCCACCATCCTCTGGTTGATCATAATCCAGGTCAGCTTAGCCTTAAGCAACTTGAATGGCACCACTGGACATCTCCAGTAGTGGGCTATAACTATTTTGGCTGCGGTGAAAATGAATGTCACCAGGCGTTTCATATGTTTTGAGGTATTCTCGATTGGTTTACCGAGAAGCGCCTGGAGGGGCGATTTGACCAGGTTAATGAGGGTGAGAGAGTATATAAAATTATAGACTCTTATCCAGAACCGTCTGACCTTAGGACAGGTCCACCATATGTGCAGGACCGTGCCCCGCTGTCCACACCCCCTAAAGCATTGCGGGGAGGCCACTCGGACTGCTTCAGCCAATCTGACCGGGACCATGTACCACCTCAAGAACACTTTGTAGTTGGCCTCTATTAGTGACGTGTTAACCAAAGATTTTGAGTTAAATTGTGCCAACGTATTCCATTCAGCTCTATCAAGTTCCTCCCCCAGGTCCCTCTCCCAACATATCATGTAAGGCAACTTGAGTTCATCATCGTGTAGGCTAGTGTATATCGAGGAGATATATCCTGTCTGTTTATCTATCGTGTTGCAGAGACGTTCCATTGGAGTGGAAGTAGTGATATCACAACAGCGAGTGCAATTTTCACCTTTAAATCAGTTAAAAGTCAGTGGTCAGGAAAGGTTTTGTTTTATTTTCAACATTAACAAAACTGCTTAGTGCTTTTTTCTTGGCATATTAAAGAAACACTTTGAATGCCCAAACAGCTCAAAATCCTTTGTCCGGTCATGTTTCAACATCACAGTAAAAACATGTTACGTTTTTCCATTGTTAAACAGCCAGTGTCCTAAAAATCAGTACACACTGAGGTGTTTTAAGTGACGGTGGTGTCAAAAACATAACAGGCACATTAATTTTGCTTTAACACATCTTGAGAAAATGCAAATATTTAATAACTTAAAAAAGTAAAGTCTTTTCGAGTCATATGTCTCAAGTCAAAGTCAAGTCTCAAGTCATGAATGCCAAGTCAAAGTCAAGTCGAGTCTTTTATTAATTTTAGTGAAGCAAGTCTCAAGTCCTCAAACTGGTGACTTAAGTCTGACTTAAGTCAAGTCATGTGACTCAAGTCCCCCACCTCTTGTATTTAATATTTAATCGCAGCACACTTCACAGCACTTCCGTGACCTGTGTTCTTACAGTGCAGTAAAATTCAGGTCACTGTATTTGAACAGGGCCTAAATACATCCTCTTTAGAAAAAAATACCCTCTGAATAAATAAATGAGTAACTAACACTTGTGCCAAAATAATTCCACTTATCACCAGCTGTGGTCCATGTTCCTGTTTTTCTAAAAGAGGCATCACAGCTAAGGGCTTCCTAGATCCATTCTAGTTCCTAAAAGGAAACTGATGTGTCTTTTCTTACTGAACAGAGGCTAATACTGTAACTGCTACAGGCAGAAATAATTTACCTTCAAGGCTGTAGACCAGCTCCAGAGTATGTTCCACACTGTCAAGTTTAAGGACTGCACATTTAGAACCGCTGACACCCTAAAGGCAGGATAGCACCTCCAGAGGTGGGGGAGGTGACCCCATGGCTAAAATGAGGGTCACCAGTCACTTTTGTCTTTTTGAAGTTTTATTGCAGAACAATTATGGAGGAGAGGGTTAGGAGCCCCAGATACTATAGCAGATCACCTACAGACTCTCCAGATCCAAATCAATGTCCAGCTTCACAGTGTCAGAACCTTTAAGTCGACTCAGCATCACTGTAAACACACTTTCAAAACTCAGCACGTCCTTCAAGTGAATCACCAGACCCTTCTAAAAGACCAGCCTTTTTCCTGGCTCTCTCCAGTAAGGGGCCTCCCCTGGGTCTCCTCCTTGGCACACCTTCCTCCAGACCAGACAGGAAAGCTTCAGGACCACTTCAGCACACGCTGGGCCCTAAACCAGGCTATTGTGCTTAATAGCAGAGCTCCATCTAGTGGCACCTCCCTAGGCTGCAGCCAGGGAAAGAGAGAGAGAGCACATGGCCTGTCCCAAACACGTATATTCTTCCCCAGCATGCACCAATTACATAAACCTCTTATTGAATTGGCTGGTGAAAATATAAATATCCATAACTTAGTTTTGCTTGTGAAATCTCCTACTATTGTAGCGCTACCCCCGTAGGGGCTGCTGGTGATTGTGGTCGTCCCCACCCTGCACAGCCAGGCACACGAACTTCTAGTCACTCAGAGACAAGAAACAGTCCTTGAAGCTGTGTTTGTTTTTTTCTTTAAGGGAATTGAACTTGGATGAGGAAGGGTGCATATGGGATGCCCACTTGATTGAGGGAAATTTGTAGGGACTTAACTATATATACTTCGGTATATACAGTCTCTTCTCCTCAACCACCAGCACATACACTTGCTTGCAGACTATCACTCCCCGAACCCGGTTAGCACTGATGTGAGGATCTTAAACTGGCTCTGTCAGGCACAAAGCAAATACCCTTTGCAAGCAGGGCCCGCAGGCCCCTATGGTGCAGCAAAAATGTAAGTCTTTTTAATGCTAGCTGTCCTACAAGTGGCTACTGCTCTCAGTGCCACCTCTTCAGGCATTGCCAGCCCTCCTGGCTGCAGCTGCCTCTTTCCACTGCCTGTGCCACCACAGTCCTCCTGACCGTCTCTGCTCCCATCCCAGACAGCTCCATCCCAGTCTTCTCAGGCGTGCCTCCCAGACCTCCTGACTGTGTCACTCACCAGCCCTCTTGGCTGTTCCTTGTTTCTCCTGGAGACTTGCCTGGCAGTGTTCTCCTGCTGTCCTCTACCTGCTCATGTGCCTCCTGTCAAGGATACCTCTGTGTCCTTGTTTTGAGAGGGTCCTGTCCACAACAAGCCCAGGCCCAAAGTCAGGGACTAGGGAGCTCCCTCAAAGGCCACTGACAGCCTAACACACCATCTCCAACTTCCACCTGAACAACTCCTCCCCAGCTGGGCTGACCCAGAGTATTTGAGGAGGTCTGCCCCCTACCAACCTAAGTTTTAGATTGGCCAGGGGCCTCAGAGTACTTAACACAGGTCAACCTTACTTACTGTCCCATTTTTCTAGAAGGTTCCCGAACATTCTAGAAATAGAGGAGGAAGTTTCAGTGATGCTGCCTGTGAGACATCCAGCTCTCCCTGCCCAATCCAGGAAACAAACAGAGAAAGGCTTGGCTGCCAGCCAAGCCTGCATACATTTACCTACACTACAACAAAACCTATTTACACCTCTAGCACTAGAGGGTGCTACATTATGACCAGTGATACCAGTATTACCTACTGGCGGCAGTGAGAAATCAGAAACCAACTTAAGCTTAGGGAAAAAACAAGTAAAAAAACTATACAGTAATCCCCCCTCCATTGCGGGGGTTACGTTCCGGACCCAGCCGCGAAAAGTGAAATTCCGCGAAATAGAAAAACCCTATTAAAATGCATTGTAGGCATGATTTTTTTACTGTCACTGTACGTGTAGAAGCCTTTTAAGGTCTTTAAACACACTTTTAAAACAATAGAAACTCATTTAAACACATAAAAGATACTTAGAGACAGAGCAAGAGCTATGAAAAACACAAAAATCTTTCATTTTTAATGATTTATATAGTAAAATAACATTACAAAAAAAAACGCGAATTACCGGGACCGCAAAAACTGAACCGCGATGTAGCGGGGGATTACTGTACAATCAGTCTGAGCTAACTATCTACAACTCAGCCAAAAACTAAATTGACATAGTGACATGGGACAAGGGGTATACATACACTACCCTGCTATCAGTATGCAGCTCAAGATCAGAAAAATGCTGCTCCCTTTTTTTTAGACGTACGCCCCTAAGAGTTAAAAAGCCAGATTCAGACGATAACTCTGCAACAAGAAGGTGAAAAGCTAATATGACAAGAGATTGTCAGTGCTCATGTTGAAATGCAACAATGAAACAATTTTAGGTGATAGTCCACCATTATTATTATCATTTTTGCACCTTTATGGTACATTATAATATCAGTATTTTGTTTCATTTCATCATTACTAAAAACTAAATATATCACAGCGTAACTTAGCAAAACCTACAAATAGCACAGTGCCCTCAACAATTCTTGTCCGTTCATACGGATGTTATAATTGGCTCACCTGCATGTGACAATTAGAATGAAAGAGACTGCTGTTACCTTAGTTCCCCAGAGGCAGGACTGGCTTTTGCTTTAAAAGTCTGCTTTACTAAGCCATTGAAGGTTGGATATGTGACAACGGCAGCATAAGTCACACTTTGACAGTTTTTGTTTCCTCTTGCTGTTGCCGAGAGATAAATCACTTCTGCCCTAATAATTTAAAGCTTTCATTGTCTTCTTTGCTTAAGCAGAGGTCAGTGATTGTGACCCTTTGCTATGAGCTGCAATTCATCATGTTTATTTAGGGTGCCATTGCTTGTAGACTTCAGGTTCATGATTAAGCACCAGAATGTGAAAGTAAAACAAAGTGCACTTTTCCTTTAAAAAAAAAAAAAAAAAAGTTTATTTTTTATTAAAGTTGAAGTCTAGCCTGGCAAACCTTAACCACTTCAGCTCTGAAAGGTTTACCACCTACCCCTTTCATGACCAGACCATTTTTTTTGCGATTTGGCACTGCGTTATTTTAATTGACAATTGCTTTGTTTTGCAACGCTGTACACAAATACAATTTATGTCCTTTTTTTCCCCACAAATAGAGCTTTCTTTTGGTGGTATTTGATCACCTCTGCAGTTTTTATTTTTTGCGCTATAAACAAAAAAATGCAGACAATTTTGAAAAAAAAACAAACAATATTTCTTACCTTCTGCTATAAAACACATCCAATAAAAAATTTAAAAAATCCAATTTCTTCATCAGTTTAGGCCAATATGTATTCCGCTACCTATCTTGGTAAAAGAAAATCCCAATAACCGCATATTGATTGGTTTGCGTAAAAGTTACAGCGTCTACAAACTATAGGATAGATTTATGGAATTTTTTTTTTAAATGTTTTTATTATTGATGGCGGCGATCAGCGACTTATAGTGGGAATGTGACAAATCGGACACTATGTGAGACTTTTTGGGGACCAGTGACATTATTATAGTGATCACTGCTAAAAAATATGCACTGTCACTGTACTACTGACACTGGCAGGGAAGGGGTTAACATCAGGGGCAATTAAATGTGTTACTAAGGGAAGGCAAAGATCCATGTTCCTGCTTTATATTAACACAGGATCACAGCCTTCCCTTGTCACAGAATAGCGATCTGCCTTGTTTACATAGGCAGATCGCCTTTCTGCCTGTCTCCCCAATGCTCGCCAGGTGCTGGCGGATATCAAGTCCTCCAGACCCGCTGATTGGCTCCTGCTGTGTCCAATCACAGCGGGAGCGGGCCGGTGGTGATGTGCATGCCCCAGACCCGGAAAAGCAGAATGAAGTACAGGTAAGTGATTCTACGCACAGGAGTCGCAGTATATGTACGTGGGATGGTCGGCAAGAGGTTAATAAAATCTTACATTATATCAAGTCAGAGTTACGATTTTTTGCATTATTGTAAAATACAAGTTTCATGTCTGACAAATTGTTCCTAGCACCTGTACTGATTTACATTCTATGGCATTTAAGTAGGTCCACCCTTGGATCAGAACATTCAATTTGCAATGACTAAAGACATCCAGAAAAACACACTGAAACGTGTGTAAAAGAGCTGTAAATTGTATGTGAATTAAAGTGGTTCTAAAGGCTCAATTTTTTTAAGGTTTTTTACCTTAATGCATTCTATGGCATTAAAGAGGTAGTAAACCCATACAAACATTTTTTTTTTTTCGACCTGAAAGAGAAACACATAATGAGCTAGTATGCATCGCATACTGCTCATTATGAAATACTTACCTTACTACGAGCCCCCTCCATGCCGTCTGCTTGCCTGTATGATGGGCGACATGTCCAGTCGCCCCGTCTTCCGGGATCGCGGCATCCGGCCATCTGATTGGCCGGAGCCGCGGTGACATCACTCCCGCACACGCGCGGGAGCTGATGGTCACGGCATGGGGCTCTGAAGGAACGGCACCAGCGGCCGTTCCTTCAGTGCGCCAGTGACGTCACTGGCTGCATGTAAGGTAAATATCTCCTAAATGGTGCATGTTTAGGAAATATTTACAGTACCTATAGGTAAGCCTTATCATAGGCTTACCTATAGGTAAATGTTGCAGAGGAGGCTTTACTTCCTCTTTAAGGTAAAAAACCTCCTGGGTGCAGCACCCCCCCCCCTCCCCCAACCCCCCTTGTACTTACCTGAGACCCCATCTGGATCCAGCAATGTGCATGAAAGCAGCGGCTCTCTGGGGTCTCTCTCTCTTCATTGGCTCACACAGCAGTTTATCACAGCCAGTGAGCCAATGAAGATAGAGCGGGGACGGAGCTAAGATAATGTCCATTCACATGAGTTTGGCTTGGGAGCGAGCCTCATCAAGTTTTCCCATAGCAGAAAGCTTGCTATTGGGGGTACATGGCGGGGTAGGGGGGAGCCAGGATCGCCGGTGGGGGAATCAAAAAGAAGAGAATCAGGACTGCTCTGTGAAAAACCATTGTACGGAGCAGTATAGTTTGTTTGTTATTTAAAAAAAATAAACAATCTTGCCTTTAGAAACACTTTGATGCTTACCTTTCCTGCCAAAAAATATTGACACCATAGCTCTCAGCTGTCCCTCATTTAGTGGGACTGTCCCACTTTTGGGACCAAATCCCTCTCTCCCTTGTGCATCCTCAGTTGTCCCTCTTTTTGGTATGATGTGTACATCTTTGTTCAATATGTTCTATTTTTCTACAAAAAATTTTATGTTGCACTAATCTTTTTATCCAGCCTCTATATTACTGCATGTGTTATTTTGAAAAGTCAATATAAAGGAAAACTAGAGGTCAAAAAGTGCTTGTGTGGTTTAGCCAATCATTCTCTGAATATAAAATCCTTGCGCCCCATGTAACCGGGGCCATGGCAAGGACTTGTCCTTTGCCTTCATACTGTGTGCTAATGTAGCACTCTCTAGTATACTACTTGTGTTAGTGTGGGTAAATTAAGGCTTATGACTCATGGTAAGTTAAGTGAGTCTGTAATTGGGTTAGGTTACTGCAGGTCAGGCTGGATGGCTCTACAAATGCAGGTCTCTGGTACCTCCCCCTAAATCTAGAAGCTTGTAAAAGCTTCTGGAAGTTAGTGGGAGGAGGCCAGGTTAGGTTCTGATCTGCATACTTGAGGGAACTTGACCAGGGTGGCCTATGAGGGATCCCCTAGGTCTAGGGGGGTTTTGCATCCAGGCTTGTCTCAGGCTAGCTGGGAAGGATCCTTTCAGTGTCCAGTTTGAAAAGGGACCTTGCCTAAAAACAGCAGGAAGCAAGGAGGACAGAGTGAGTACATCAGCACTCCCAGGGATTCACAAGGGGAGTAACTGCCAAATGTAGTAAGCTTTTAAAAACAGCACTGTGCTTAACCCTTTTATACCTTGTCCTGGTAGATCTTTAGAGCAGCCAGGTGGGCTGGTAGAAAAGCAGCCAGGAGGGCTGGTAGTACCTGCAGGCAATGGAGTTGGGAAGAGTTCTAAAGAGGAGAGGAGATACTCCTGCATGCGGTTTTGCAACATTTTGTGCTATTTTGCAAAGGGGATTAAGAGTTCCTAGTCCACAAGGGACTTTTGCTAACTTATCCTTAAAGACTGATCCAGGGAGGAAAACAGTCCATGATCTTTTCTCTGTACATAGGAAGGAAGTTGTACACATCAGCAGTTTAAGTCAAGTTGGGTATCCCATAACCCCTCTATTCCATCCAAGTTGTTATCCCTAATAAAAAAAACAACAAAAAGAAACCCAGGGACTGATTTATTGTGCCCGGATGCAAGTGGAAATTGTGTGTTGCCTGGCTGTGCAGGAATAGGGGAGCAAGTTGCCAGCAGCCCCTGCGAGGATAGTGCTACACTAGGTCTTCCTCTTTCTCATTTGAGAACATTGGGATGTATGCTCACACAGGTTATTTAACAACTTGTCTACCAAGGTACATTTATAAATGGGATGGTGGGCAAGCAATTAAATCAGCTGCCCCTCCTGCAACTCCCTGCTGGAAGTGCTGGCGGCTCCCACAGTGTTTCCCAGCTCTTCTGTACCATTGGGGAGCCTGGGACTGCAGGAAACAGCAACCTCAGAGTAAGCAGGAAGAACTTGGGGAAACATCCATTCCCTCCTGCAACTAATGACCACAGAAGCGACATGAATTACACTCATCTGGCATTATTTCACAGCTAGTGTAGCTGGGAATGCATCTATTCCAGCACGATCTGTTGCATTTGAGAACAGGGGAGACAACGGGGGCCTAATAGACCCCCAATGTCTCCATAAAGAGAACCTGTCACCTGCCGATGCTATCACATAAGAGACTTGTAAGCCCCCTTGTGATAGTAATAAAATATATATACATATATATACTGTATATATATATATATATATATATATATATATATAATTAAGATGCAGAAAAAAATTGTATACAATAAATATATATGTATTTTTTAAAGCACTCCAGCACCCATCCTATATAAAAAGCAGAGCATAGGGCGACCATGTATACGTAAACATTAATTGTGCAACACATGTGAAGTAAGAGCAATAATTTTAGGGCTATAATTCATGGGTAAATCATAAACATGGCTAATTTTGGGTACTATAGTGTTTTGCAATTCCACGGGCATACACAAGAGTTGACTTGTTTGGTTTCTGTTTACACAATGCATACCAGCCTTTTATATTTTAGCAAAAAAATTAGTATAATAAAATTAATTTTAATGAGCAGAGCTCTCTGATTTCTACTGTACTAAAGTGTATTATAGCTGTACCATCTACCCTCAAGTTGTAAAGCGCTGCATAAAATGTCTACTCTATATGTCACGAAATGTCATACTATATAAATCTAGTATAAGAATAATAATAATAATTTTAGTGTAGTTTTTCCTGAAAATATGCATTTGGTAAATAACTGTGCAAATATCGTGTGACATAAAAAATTGCACCTATCATCATTTTATTCTAAAGGGTTTCTGCTTTCAGCAAATATACAGTATACTGTTTTGTGGGGTTTATAGAAATTTCTAGCAAAAAAATTTACCAAGATGAAAAAATGCCCTGGAAGAAAAGTGGTTCAGGGGCTTTGTTAGCATCTGAATAGACCGGAGACACTCTTTGGCACCTTAGGACCCATTCACAATTGAATTTGATGTGCTTTTGTTGTGCATTGACACGTGTTGCAGTACTCAGGGTTAAACAGCCAATTCAATATAGATAGTTTGAAACCCCTAATGCATAAGAATCTGGATGAGGCTGCGTTTTTTCTTAACACAGCTCATTTCACCATAGTGCACTGTGATGCGCTGAGGTGCAATTTTAAGTTGGGCTTACACTGAATTTGGATACGGCTCACAGTAGGGATCCGGTGTGTCCCTGTTCTCCATTTTAGGGACGATTTAGGCCCAAATTTTTGCCTGGTTTTGGACCTGAAATGGAGCCAAAGACACACAGGACCCCTGTGCAATCCGCTCCGCAGCCGCCCCGGAGATGTGTGAACCGGCTCCATTGAGAGCCAGGCACACTCCTGTCATGCGAATTGGATGTGGGGAAACCTGTGAACCCAGCCTCATAGGGGTGTTGGGATGGCATTCAACACAGACCACCAACACAAGCAATGTGCATTTCCATATATTACAGTTACACGCATATCACCGGCAACTCTCTTGTGTAAATAGGGCCTTATAATGGTAAATTCAGTCCTGCATAATTACCACGGCAATTTATCAGTGCTCAAAGTATTTGTGTAGTTAATGAAGTCAAGGTTTAATTAAATCTGAACTTCTAGGAGTATATGCCATCTGTCACAGAAGAAAAGTCACACAGAACATCATTAGCTACATGGGAGACACAGAAAATGTCATTTGCCATATAAGCAAAGTCACACAGAACACTATTAGTCACTGGGAAATTGCGGAAGAACCAGTATTCTGTACATATTATGGCAAGAGTTCTAGGGACACCATACAGTTTCAGTTCCGCTTTCAGTAATGTGATGAAGTGGGGATGAAATGGTCACATGCATCATGAAAATATGTCAGATCAGAGATGTGTCTCTAGTGCCTCAACCTAGTAGCACCCCCGGCTTAATTATTATCATTTTATGTATGAGTGAAGACTTTGAGTTTTTCAGCTATTCCCAAATTTATTAAAATATATGTGAAACTTTACTTTGTAAAACAACCCATTCAGTTTAAATAGAAATGAAAGGCAAAACATTTGTATATGTAGCACTGCCCCCTTAAGGACTGCTGGATATCACACTTTCGGATCTCGCTGGGTTACCATTAGCAATACCAGCATTCACAATTTAACACTTTACTTCTCGGCTCAGTCAATGATCAGTCCAGGGGTATGTAGTTGTTTTTGGTGTTTTATTTTAAATAGGGATGGGAGAAGGGAATAGTGGGATACTCCAAATTAACTATTCACAAGATGGAGGACTTTTAATTCTCGATACAGCCAGGCTGTTGATTCACCCTGCCACTTAGGTGAATTTGGGGTTGAGTCTCTATCCAGATGACTTAATTAACTATATTCTCTTCTTCAGGACACTTTCCTAGCATCGTCTTTCTTGACCACTGACACCCATCTTCTGACTATCCTACTCCAGGATGGCTACCCTCAGGTCAGGCCCCTTGACACGATCCCCTGTACTCACGATACTGTTTTTCTAGGGTCTCCAGTGTCTCCCCCTCAGTCAGCATTCCTGGACCTCTGGGTTCAGCTCCGTTCCTCTGGCCCTCAGGATGACCTCCTGATTAGAATTGAGCGGACACCTGGATGTCTGTGTTTGGCAGGTTTGGCCGAACTTGGAAAAAAAAGTCCGGGTCCGTGTCCCGGACTTTTTTCGAACTTTACCCAGACACCGAACCCCATTGAAGTCAATGGGGACCCGAACTTTCAGGCACTAAAATGGCTCTAAAAAACAAATGGAAAAGGCTAGAGTGCTGCAAATGGCAGCAAAATGTAGTTAAGAAAAAAAAAAAAAATTCCCCTTTAAATTTGGAATTTTTAAATAGCAGATTAGAACAGCACTCTGTAGTAAAATATAGCTGAATGCTGCACACAACAGACTGATAAAAATATATTTTTTTCTCCCTCCTCCTCCTCCTCAGTGGGCTCAAGTGAGGGCAAAAAGATTGTTCACTGCACCACCCCCCACACAGCAAAATCGATGTAGATCGCTAATAGACGATTGTTCTGTCCTGTGTCTCCTAATCTCTCCCTGCCTAATCTCTCCAGCCTGTCCCTAAAATGCTCAAATATCTTTCCCTGCCTACACTCCGACCTGTCCCTGTATTCTTTTCAGCACAATGTTGTTTTACCCTGTCTGTCCCTAATCAGCAGCAGCCAGCACCGTTCTGTGTGCTCTCTCCCTACACTACAGCAGACTGACGCACCGCGCTGTGTCTCTCGAGCTTATAAAGACCTGGGTCACATGCTTCAGCTGCCCAATCACAGCTACTAATACATTAGTAGGCATGGCTGTGATGGCGCACACCAGTTAAACTCTTGTTGATTGGCTGTTGAAAGCCCGCCATTAAAAGCGCGCCATTACATACAAAGCAGGAAATAAAATTACCGAACACGGATTTTAAACCCGAACATACAGTAAAGTTTTCAGGTCCGTGTCAGGGTAACAAAAATCCAATTATCCGGTACAGACCCGAATAATACAGTCCGTGTTCGCTCAACACTACTCCTGATGCCACGTGCCACTGCTACAGAGGAGGAGGCAGCCGCCACCCTCCCTCCGGTACTCTGCTCACCAGCCAAAACTCCGCTGCACATGTGCTCCTGGCTTTTATACAGTATCCCAGAATGCCTCGGACAGCCAGTCTCCGCCAATCACCAGGACTGGATCAAAGCCTATGTTACCCATTGGTCAGGTTTCCTCCCACTGTCCAACATGCCTCCCTATTGGACCAGTGTGAACACTCTCTAGACCCAATGAATCACATACTGTGCACACTGAGTAGACCTAACTCACAGATCCTGCTCTCTGCTAGACAGAAAGCAATATAGATTTGCCTGCTGCTCCTCTGATAGGCAGACAGAGCCATAAACTATACTCTCTCACTAGCACCTACCTAGGAGGGTGCTACATATATATATATATATATATATATATATATATATATATATATATATATATACAAAAATGAGTACATCCCTCACATTTATGTAAATATTTTATTATATCTTTTCATATGACAACAGTGAAGAAATTACACTTTGCTACAATGTAAAGTAGTGAGTGTATAGCTTGTATAACAGTGTAAATTTGCTGTCCCCTCAAAATAACTCAACACACAGCCATTAATGTCTAAACTGCTGGCAACAAAAGTGAGTACACCCCTAAGTGCAAATGTGCAAATTGGGCCCAAAGTGTCAATATTTTGTGTGGCCACCATTATTTTCCAGCACTGCCTTAACTTTCATGGGCATGGAGTTCACCAGAGCTTCACTGGAGTCCTCTTCCACTCCTCCATGATGACATCATGGAGCTGGTGGATGTTAGAGATGTTGTGCTCCTCCACCCTCTGTTTGAGGATGCCCCACAGATGCTCAATAGGGTTTAGGTCTGGAGACATACTTGAGCAGTCCATCACCTTTACCCTCAGCTTCTTTAGCAAAGCAGTGGTTGTCTTGGAGGTGTGTTTGGGGTCGTTATCATGTTGAAAAACTGCCCTGCGGTCCAGTCTCCGAAGGGGCAAGTTCATGCTCTGCTTCAGTATGTCACAGTACATGTTGGCATTCATGGTTCCCTCCATGAATGGTAGCTCCCCAGTGCCAGCAGCACTCATGCAGCCACAGGCCATGACACTCCCACCACTATGCTCGACTTTAGGCAAGACACACTTGTCTTTGTACTCCTCACCTGGTTGCTGCCACACACGCTTTACACCATCTGAACCAAATAACTTTATCTTGGTCTCATCAGACCACAGGACATGGTTGCAGTAATCCATGTCCTTAGTCTGCTTGTCTTCAGCAAACTGTTTGCAGGCTTTCTTGTGCGTCATCTTTAGAAGAGGCTTCCTTCTGGCACGACAGCCATGCAGACCAATTTGATGCAGTGTGCAGCGTATGGTCTGAGCACTGACAGGCTAACCCCCCACCCCTTCAACCTCTGCAGCAATGCTGGCAGCACTCATACGTCTTTTTCCCAAAGACATCCTCTGGATATGATGCTGAGCACATGAACTCAACTTCTTTGGTCGACCATTGTGAGGCCTGTTCTGAGTGGAAACTGTCCTGTCAAACCGCTGCATGGTCTTGGCCACTGTGCTGCAGCTCAGTTTCATTGTCTTGGCAATCTTCTTATAGCCTAGGCCATCTTTATGTAGAACAACAATTCTTTTTTTCAGATCCTCAGAGAGTTCTTTGCCATGAGGTGCCATGTTGAACTTCCAGTGACCAGTATGAGAGAGTGAGAGCGATAACACCAAGTTAAACACACCTGCTCCCCATTCACACCTGAGACCTTGTATCACTAACGAGTCACATGACACTGGGGAGGGCAAATGGCTAATGGGGCCCAATTTGGACATTTTGACTTAGGGGTGTACTCACCTTTGTTGTAAACGGTTTAGACATTAATGGCTGTGTGTTGAGTTATTTTGAGGGGACAGCAAATTTACACTGTTATACAAGCTGTACACTCACTACTTTACATTATGGCAACGTTTCATCTCTTTAGCATTGTCACATGAAAAGATATAATAAAATATTTGCAAAAATGTGAGGGGTGTACTCACTTTTGTGAGCTACTGTATATGTTATATATATATATATATATATATGTTTTATATATATATATATATATATATATATATATATAGAGAGAGAGAGAGAGAGAGAGAGAGAGAGAGAGAGAGAGAGAGAGAGAGAGAGAGAGAGAGAGAGAGAGAAAGTATCTCACAAAAGTAAGTACACCCTTGATATTTTTGTAAATATTTTATTATACCTTTTCATGTGACAACACTGAATAAATGACACTTTGCCACAATGTAAAGTAGTGAGTGTACAGTTAGTATAACAGTGTAAATTTGCTGTTCCCTCAAAATAACTCAACACGCAAATGTATATGGCTTTCTGTTGTCTAGCAAAGAGCAGGGTCTGTGAGTTAGGTCTACTCAGTGTGCTCAGAGCGCCTCTAAGTGCAGTAGTTTAATTATGGATAAAAGCACAAATGTAAACTCACATTGGGTAAAAGATAATCAGCTTGTCAGTGCCGTGCATAGTTGATCAGTGTGGCGGTATGTCAGGAGATCCAACGCTTAAGCCGGGATGGTGGTTAAGCGGTAAAGAGAGTGCCTGTGTTCTCGGTATTCCGGGTCAGCTGACCATAACCAGCCTGGACCGCAGTGTAACAGCGTGTGACGTCACCAACAGGCAAAAGGGAAACACAATGCATTTCCGAGCATGCGCAATGGCCCCACTGGGTATGTGCGTTCCTTTTTTAAGTGTGTGAGCAGGGGAGGCCATTGCGCATGCTCGGAAATGCGTTGTGTTCCCCTTTTGCCCGTTGGTGACGTCTCCAGGGCAAAAAGTAGGGGCGACAAGGGACAACTTTTTGTTTCCCTCTTTTCACAGAAAAAAGTTCAGATTTGTAGCCAGCGTATTTAATATATGCTCTAGGTTCATTATATAAGGCGGCCACCCATGTTAAGAAATGAGGGCCAAAACCCCATTTGCGTAGGGCAAAATCCATATAAGACCAGGAGATCGAGTCAAAAGCTTTTTTAATGTCTAAAGAAAGGAAACAGGTGGGGATGTGTCTCTTTCTAGCAATGTGGGAAAGTAATAGCGCCCGACGAATATTGTCGCCTGCTTGACGACCAGGAATAAAAACCTGCTTGGTCTCTGTGAATAAGTTTTCCAATAATACTATTTAACCTTAAAGCTAGAATTTTTGCCAAGATTTTAATATCAAAATTTAAAAGGGATATAGGACGGTAGTTAGACCAGGTAGTGTCATCAGTATGAGGTTTAGGTATCATACATATGGAAGCTGTGAGAGATTCCCCTCTAAAAGATGCGCCATGCAGGAGGGAATTGAAAACATTAGCCAAGAGGGGAGTCAAAGTAGAGGAAAACGTTTGATAATATAATGTAGAAAACTCGTCTGGACCCGGTCTTTTATTAGGTTTCAATGATTTGATAGCTGCTAATATTTCATCATGTGGGATGGGAGAATCTAAAAAATTTAGTTGTGAAGTAGGGATAGATTGAAGATTCAGGTCAGAGAAAAAAGAATTTGTTCGGTCAGGATCAATAGAACCTCCGGAGTAATAAAGAGTGGCAAGATGAGATCTGAAGTTAGCTAGAATTTTAGCAGGGTTGCTAGAATAGGAATTGTTCGCAATCTTAAGTTTAATATGTTTAGAGGGGTTGTGAGCTTTATTAAGCATGCGGGCCAAAAGGGTATCGGGCTTATTAGATTTAGGGTAGAAATGGTGTATTGCTCTATGAACTGTTTTTTCAGCTGTTTCAGTAAAAAAAATAGATCAAATTCAAGCCTGGCATTATCTAAATCACATTTCTGGGCAGATGTGGGGTCACATTGGAACGCAAGATAACATTTGTTAAAGGTAGATTCCAATTTATCACTAAGGGTTTTTCAAACGTGACATCTGTCGCATACATATACCTCTCAGTACCTCTCAGGGAGCATACCAATGGAAAGAAAAATATGATCAATACGCGAGAATGCGATGATATCACGAGGCGGACCATCAGGCTTCCTGGGTGTAAGTGAACGGTGGACTCTGTCCATTTCCAGGTGATCTGCTGGAATAGTGGGCTGTAATTCTTGGATAAGTGCCAACATAGTGGCTTGTAAGTTGGTTACAGATTCAGAGGTGCCCCTAATGCGCAGATTAGAGCGCCTAGCCCAATTTTCAAAATCTTCCAGGCGATATTGTAGTAAAAGATTTTCCTCTTTAAGAGACTCAATTTCTGAAGTATAAGTTTGGGAATAGTTTTCTATATCCTCCACTCTGTTTTCAAGGTAAGATAACCTAAAGCCCGAGTGTCTAATTTCCTTAGTGAGGCTTTTTGTAGTGTGGTCAGATGTTTGAGACAATAATTTTGGAAACATTTTGCCTCATTGTTTAAACTTCCCCGTGAGGATATATTATGGTCCAAACTGATGAGAGAGAGACCCAGAAATCTGAGGGGAAATGGAACACTGGGCAGGTCTCACAGGGCGTACAGTCACACCTGCAGGAGCTGAGGTATTAGCAATAGCTGCCGCCATTTTACCAGGAGAGTAGGACAGTGTCTCTTTAAGGGATTTAGTATTATTTTTTGTGCTGGTTCCCAACTAATACCATACCGCTGTGGTCCAAACTGTTTTAGCTACCTTTTAGGGCAGATTAGGTTGATTTCAGCGAGCTGTAGTCCTCTGTATAATGCGGTTATCAGTCTATCAGGAGTGGAGCTTCAGCCAGACATTACCGCCTCAGCTGCCTCCGCGCATGCGCCCCGTTACCTTTTTATCTTATGCTGTGTTTCTGCTGCATGAGGGGTAAGAACCCTTGGCACTGATTGTGTATATAAACTCTATCTGGTCTGAGTTGCTAGTCCCATATTCCATTTACTCACAAATGATTAAGGGACACTGAAAGGAAAAAGAGAGTATGGGGGGGGGGGGGGGAGATAGAGGCACCTACCCAAAGCAGAACATAAAAGAGGACATAATACACGCAGACGAATCGTACAAGACAACATAAACAGAGAAAGACACTAGCAATTCACCATACGAATTAGAGGGGATTTAGTATATATTTGGGCTATTACTACATTTACTGACACCAATGTTTTTTTTTTTATTGTGTTCATTGACATCAATGCTGGTGTTTATTTTTGTATCCATTAATACCATAGCTGGTGGCTATTGTTGTGTTCACTGGCACATGGGTAGCATCAAACTAATATCTCACTATTTGATAAAACATTGAGACTTCACTTATCATTAGATAAAGTCCATTTCACAACATGTCTATTTTTATACTGCATTGATTTTCGCTGGAGGCCAGAAATCAGTTTTCAACACCTTTACTATAGACTGCATTCAGCAACATGCTATATAGCACTATGTAAACATACATTTGAGTAAAACGTTCATTATTCTGTTTGTCTTTAAATCATACTCCAGGAAAAATTGATTTTTTAAAGTCAGATTGGGCCAGCCTGGCTACCTTTAATAATTGCTATGTCACATCTAGAGAGCAGTTGGAGATGCTCAAACTGTCAGTAGTAGTCTGTTCCACATACAATGAGTATAGCAGACAGCTGACTCTGCAAATTCTACATTTAAAAAACATATTTTTTTTTTAGGCCTGGTCTATTAATTAGGGTAAGTCCCTAACAAATTTAAGAAAGCCTTAAAACAAAATCCCTGCTCTTTTGCATATGATTGTGGTGTTGAATACAGGGGTGGACTGACAACTCATGGGGCCCCCGGGCAATCAGAGATCATGGGGCCCCCTGTGTCCACACTCAAGCCACACAAAGCCCCACCTACAAATTGCAGCTCAGCCACATAGAGTGGGCATTTAAATATCTACCACAGCATAGCCTGCATGGAAGTTCCTGGCTTCTTTCTGTAGTGTGTAGCCTCTCATGGGGCCCCCTACTGACCCCGGGCCCTCGGGCAGTGCCCTAATCCCCGAATGGTCAGTCCGCCCCTGGTTGAATATCTTGTGGGGCTGTCATTTAGAAAGGTTACTACAAAAGTTATTATAAGCTCATGGATAGGTGAGTTTGCAACCCCAGTTCACAGGCAGAACACACTGGGAAACCTGACCTGCCCCAGAAACGTAATTACTTCTGCTGCCCTGTGACTTTTATGAGAACCAATGGACTAATATATTGTAAAACATGTCTTACTAATTGTTCAAATTAATCACTGTAGCCATCATGTCCTAAACGGGGGCTACCAGGTAAATTTAGTCTTGTTGGTAGACAAGTTAGCTGATTTATAGTCTACTTGTCCATTTGGTATCCCCCAAATTCAGTGGAGCTGTGGTTTCCCCATGCAGCAAGTAGGTGTCATTTGTACCTCTGGTATAAGTATGAGAAGCCACGGTAAAACTGATGAATGAATGTCCCTGCTTCCCCTAGCCAACCAATAGGAGCTTCCTTGACATTTGTGCATGCTTGGGAGGCCTGGTAATCTCTCTCTCCCCCCCCAGGCTCTGTCCTGGGGAGGGTGTGTGAGGACAGGCTAAATTATTAGGCCTGAAGCATTAGAGGCTTATGCATGTGCTTGGAGTAGAAAGTGCCTGCCTATCAAGTTAGTCTGGTTTCTTGAGGCCATGTGCTCAGGGAGCCTCGTAGAGGACAAGAGAGGAAAAGATGATGTCTGAGATGAGGTACCAGAGGTCACTCTGCCACTTAAGGTCCTGGGTGAGAAACTTGTGGAGAGCGTGAGAAAGCATAATGATGGGATTATCACGATGGAGGTTACTACTGCTGCTATTGGTAAAGATCTGGTTGCTAATGGTGACAGCTGCTACTAGAAAGGTACAGGTTGCTGGCCTCAGCTGAAAGGTATAATAAACGCACACTTTTAAAGTTACATTATCCATTCTATTTCTGTATATGGATGCTGGCATTGTAATTATTACAATAAAAAAAGTGTCTTTTTGACTAATTGATATACAGCTGTCATGTGACCCAGCTCTTTCCTAGCCTGTCTGTAAGGAAAGAGTGGCAGAAGAAACTTCTAGATCTCTGCTACTGGTCACATATCCAAAAAATATTTTTGGGATACAGAGTAAAAATAAATATTAATATCAATGGACTGGTTTAAATTGTTATACAAATACATATTTATATATTTAAAAATCAAATATTTACTATTTTTTGGCAATAACATGGTGTGGGTGGATTTCCAGCCTGTGCGTTAGAATAAGAGGGAGGTGAAGCCACCATTAAACAAGATGTAATAGCTCACCCCTATTGTGCTTAGTCGATTAGTGGGCATGTAGGAGCAGGGAGGGAGTGGGCTGTAATTTACCACTGTTTATACATCCACACTCTATAGTCACCTGGACTGCTCATATGTGATAGGTGATAAATGCTCAAGGTAGAAAATACACTAAAAACTGAGTAGGTGCACCAGCTGCCTACACTGTTCTGCAAAATCCCCAACTGCAATGAGGACATGGATAGAAGGGGGAAAAAGAGAACAGCAGGATCAACCAGGTTTTTTTGCAGAATACAGAAAACGAATCCCACACTGAGTGAGTATGAACAGCATGTAGTACAGCATTTATTGATAGTTTTTAACCACTTTGAGGTTTTACCCCCTTCATAACCAGAGCATTTTTTGCTATTCAGCACTGCACTTTACTTGGCTATTGTGTGGTCATGCACCACTGCACACAAAATCAATTTTTATCATTTTTCTTCACACAAATAGAGCTTTCCTTTGGTGGTATTTGATCACCACTAGTTTTTTTTTTTTTTTTTTTTTGTAATATTAACAAAAAAGACCGAAAATTTTAAAATAAGAAAAAAAAATATTTATTTTATTTTCTGTTAAGCATATCCAATAAAAAAAATAAAAATAAAAATCCCAGATACGGTATATGTTAATTGGTTTGGGCAAAAGTTATAGTGTTTACAAACTTTGGTATATATACTGGAATCTATGCAGATTTGACACTGTACTAGTAAAGGCGGTGATTAGCGATTTATAATGGTACTGTGATAATGTAGCGGGCAATCTAGCATTAGCTGACCCTGGCTAGGAGGTACACTAACTGACACTGACATCAATAGTGACACTAATACAGTGATCGAGAGGTACCGGTCTGCAGCTGCTGCCTGCTGAAAGCACAACTACTGTGGGCAGGTGGCAAGCAGCTAATGTTGTGGATTTAGCCCTCGTTCACATCAACACAGCTTTGAAATTGTGCGAGTTCATCTGAACTCGCACAATTTCAAAGCCGCATTTCAGTCCGACTTCAGGGGCGACTTGAAAGCCATCTGTGAGGTTTCATGCACAGGTGTCTTATAAAATCGCCCCTGAAGTCACCAAAAGTAATGTAGGAACTACTTTTGGAAATTGCTGCGGTGCCGAAAAGTTGGTATCGCACCGATTTGGACTCTCCTATTGTGATAGGTTGCGATTTGACCTGTCAAATTGCAAATCAAATTGCGCCAACGTGAACAGGGGCTTAATGACATTTTAAGCCCTCATTTACACAGAGGGCGGGTTTGAAATAGTGCAAGTTCAGCTGAACTCGCACAATTTCAAACCCACATGTCAGTGCAAGTTCAGGGGCGGTTTGACAGACATCGGTTCCTGCACAGATCTCTATTCAAATCGCCCAAGAAAGTCGCCAAAAGTAGTGCAGAAACTACTTTTGGGAATCAGTGGCGCGCCACAAAGTCGGTGTTGCACTGATTCAGGTGATGCCATTACGGGCAATAAGCTCCAATTTGGCATGCAATCTGACATGTGCACGATGTGCACCGCGACTTCACAGGTCGCCCCACCAAGTCGTGTTGCCCCTGTCTGAACGGGGTCTAAAGATCGTTTGTAGAAATATACCCAACATGTGCCCTACTTCACTTAGGTTTAGGGAATGACCCTAAGATTGTATTTAATGGGATTGTGTATTTTTAATGTTGCTCTTTAAGGCTCATTAGGAAATCCACTCCCTGCTGAATGATATTTTTTTTTTTTTAAACATTTTTTCATTGGTACATGACACTTCCCAGCCCAGCATGGCAGTGCCCAGCTAACCATATCTCTTTTTAAACAAGAAATTTAACAAATTGGCCTTACGAAAGGCAAGAGCAAAATTACATTTTCCTCCCATAGATGTCATTGGGGTTTGGGCAAGCATTGTATTTAATGCAATTGTGTATTTTTAATGTTGCCCTTTAAGGCTCATTAGGAAATCCACTCCCTGCTGAATGATATATATATATTTTTTAAACATTTTTTCATTGGCACATGACACTTCCCAGCCCAGCATGGCAGTGCCCAGCTAACCATACCTATTTTTTAACAAAAATATTAACAAATTGACCTTACAAAAGGCAAGAGAAAAATTACATTTTCCTCCCATTGATGTCATTGGGGTTTTGGCACTATATTTGGGGATTTTACATGTTGTGCACCGCGACCTCGGCGTGACTTGCACGGACTTCATATCATTGAAGTCAATGCAAGTCGCCTCCAGGTCGCCCCACAGTAGTACAGGACTCTTTTTCTAAGTCGGATCGACTTGTGTCGCTCCTATTAGAACGGGTCCTGTGCTAATCAATGGCGAGTGACCCACCGGGACTTGTCAGGCGACCAAGTCGCCTGACATGTCGCGCTAGTGTGAATGGGGGCTTAGAAAGGAAAAAAAAACATTTGCCACTTATTGACATTTTCTGTCCAGCTGTGTTTTTGTTGTGAACATAGGGTCCCCCTAAAACTCATACCAGACACTTAAGGCCCCTTTCACACATGGTAGTCCGTCGACTGACTCAGTTTTTCTCAGCGGGGGATCGATCTGCCGATTCCCCTGCTGAGCAGGCGGATTGCAGCTGTGTCTCCACGCTGTGTGGGAAGACAGAGCTGTCAGGTCCCCATTCTTCTCTATGGGGGAATCGTATGAGAACGGACTGTCTGTCCGTTCTCATCCGATCCGCCAGACGGATGGAAAATAGGGTTTCCATCCATCCGGATTTGACGGATCGGATTGGATGTCAGCGGACATGTCTCCGCTGATATCCAATGCCCCATAGAGATGCATGGGGCATCCTTTCAGATCCGCCTGAAAAACTGATCTGATCTGAACGGTCCGCTTGTGTGAAAGGGGGCCTTATTTAGGTAGGTGTCTGGTATGGTCCCCCTTAACCCCAAAGCCATGTCAAAGTGTATTGAACTCAAAGAAAATAAACAAACCCACACAATGTGACATATTTCTAAATTAAAAAATCAAAAATAAATGTACCACAATGTAAATCCAACATCAATCATGTCCTACAGTGATGTAGATCCAATGTCAAGTAGGATGCCATGATGACTCATGACGGCTAATACAAACAGGATGGCTCAAGTAGGACGATCCGACTCCTGATGCACTCTCACCGCAAATGTCAGCTTCCTGGCTGGCTGCTGGATACCAGAAAACCAGTCTGGTAAGCCCAGTTGTGCTTTACCAAATACGGTCATGGTCATTTAGTCCATGACATCAGGCAGCATCACCAGTCAGCTTATTGACATTCAGGTGCTGGCCAGCGAACTGTCACCCAGGGCTAGAGTCTATCCAGGGCAGGATCCCCATGCACAGGTCTTCATGTTTTAGTCAGCAGGCTGTCAGGGCGCCTTTCATCATGATTGATGAAAGAACTACATTTCTAGATGTTACACGAGGGACCCAACATTGTCTTTTTGTGTTTCTTGGAATGGCTTCTTCCTTGAAAATCCATACCATTACCATTTGAGCTTCATTATCAGGCCATTTTTAGTTTTCAGCACTGTAATAGTTTAACTGACACTTACTTAGTTATGCAACACTGTACACAAATGAATTTTATAACATTTACCATGCAAATATAGAGATTACAAATGTTCATGTCCTATATACGAGGGGTCTTCAAAAACTTTCCACACCTTTATACTTTCGTTGGAAACGGTGAGGGTGGGAGGAGTAGTAATTGGTCATGTCTGAGAGTGCCATGTGACTAGTCTGTCTGGCAAGCTGGCTGACCTTGCAGTTCAATATAAGAGTTGTCATGCTATGGTGAACCTGACTGCGAAACTTATAAAAAGAAGTTGTAACAGGATGTCAAATAAATGTGACAGGAAGTCAGCTAAATCTGTGAGTGTTGTCACAGATCGGATATACAATTCACCAGTTACTATAGGGTGTCGGGTGCAGAAGGCAGCAGGAAGGTGTAAAGAAGTTGAAAGGCCTTCAGCTGTTCAGAATGAGGGAGTTGAGGCTTCTATAATTGTCCAAAGGAAGTCTGAGGATTGCTGCCTCCGGAAGCTGTCTCCTGAAGCCATGTGGGCTGGGAGAAGGAGGACAGTCAGACGTGTGCCTCCCGACAGGATGTGTGGGCCTGGGAGAAGACCCCCCGGAGTAATGTGTACCAGGGAGGGTAACCAAGTGTGAAGACGTCTCAAAGGTGAGAAGACGAACTGTTTCTGTGTGAAAGAAATAAAGGACTGTTTTGCCCTGTGAAGATATTATAAATGGACTATTGAGTGTCCGCTGTAGGACAAGAAAGTCTGCCCAACAGTAGGTTGGAGACAGACTCTTAGGTAGGTTCCAGAGTGAGAAGGTAGCCGCCCACAGAGGCAAGGATTTATTTTCTGTTTTATTTTATTTTGGATGTTTTTGCTGCATGCAGTCTGGTGAAGAAAACACCATTAATAAACCAAACTGTTGTTTGCAAGCACTTTTTGGCTATCTCTCTGTGAAAACGCACCCCCCAAGGGGTCATCTACGCCTACCACCCAGCTAATCCCTACATATGGTGGAGGTATGCAGTGGGCAGAAGCAGAGATCTCTGCAAGGAAGTGCATATGTTTGACGAACTTTGTCTGGTGCACGAGATTGCACAATCTATGTGTGCAGGAGAGAAGATCCTGAAAGAGAAAAAAAGTGTTTTAAAGAGACAGCGGTCTCAAAATTTTTGATGAACTGTGTCTGGTGCAAGGGACTGCACAAACTGTGTGTACAGGAAAGAAAATCCTGCAAGAGAGAGAAAAACTACTAAGTTATTAAAGAGACAGTGGTCTTAAAAGTTTTTCTGGACTTTGAAACATTTTTTTTGTGGAGTGACTAAAGATGGGGCGATCGAAACGCCTGAAAGATGCAAGGATCGCTGAAATGAGGGACCGGATTCTATGGATGGAGGGGATGTTACCGTCTGAACCAGCCCCATCCATGCCTGAAAAGAATCGGCTAAAGAGAAAGGTTGTTGTCCCAACCATGCCTTTGCTGTAATACTATCAGCTGGGCTTCCATTGTGCCCCCAATTACCTTTCAGAGGAGGGATGGGCCACCTCCAGGCTCACCTGCCCCATATCTATCCATTCGCTTGCATGTGCTTCCACTGTGAAGGCTCTTATAAATTCATTAGAGTAGGACTGCAGGTAATACAGGGAGCCGTGGAGTGGCCCTGCAGCTTTCACATGCGTTTGCAAATGTGTGTTAACTAAACCCCTGTTTTGACGCAAACTGTTAGACAGGTTAATTTGGTTGGTAAGCAGACTGGCTAGCAGATTGAACTGGGAATTTTACCTTTGTTTGTTTCATGTGTGGAGCCATTCCATGTGTTCTTTGCTATGAAGGCCAGTAATAGGTGGGGGCAGTGGCCATTTTGTTTGTTGTTAATGTGTACTGGTGAGTGGACATACTGGATGCCTTTGCTGTAATACTATCAGCTGGGCTTCCATTGTGCCCCCAATTACCTTCCAGAGGAGGGATGGGCCACCTCCAGGCTCACCTGCCCCATACCTATCCATTCGCTTGCATGTGCTTCCACTGTGAAGGCTCTTATAAATTCATTAGAGTAGGACTGCAGGTAATACAGGGAGCCGTGGAGTGGCCCTGCAGCTTTCACATGCGTTTGCAAATGTGTGTTAACTAAACCCCTGTTTTGACGCAAACTGTTAGACAGGTTAATTTGGTTGGTAAGCAGACTGGCTAGCAGATTGAACTGGGAATTTTACCTTTGTTTGTTTCATGTGTGGAGCCCTTCCATGTGTTCTTTGCTATGAAGGCCAGTAATAGGTGGGGGCAGTGGCCATTTTGTTTGTTGTTAATGTGTACTGGTGAGTGGACATACTGGATGCCTTTGCTGTAATACTATCAGCTGGGCTTCCATTGTGCCCCCAATTACCTTTCAGAGGAGGGATGGGCCACCTCCAGGCTCACCTGCCCCATACCTATCCATTCGCTTGCATGTGCTTCCACTGTGAAGGCTCTTATAAATTCATTAGAGTAGGACTGCAGGTAATACAGGGAGCCGTGGAGTGGCCCTGCAGCTTTCACATGCGTTTGCAAATGTGTGTTAACTAAACCCCTGTTTTGACGCAAACTGTTAGACAGGTTAATTTGGTTGAAAAGCAGACTGGCTAGCAGATTGAACTGGGAATTTTACCTTTGTTTGTTTCAAATGAAACTGCTATGGAGACGCAGTGTTCTCAGATGAAAAGTAAACCCAAAATGGGGGAGATGCTGAACCAGCAGAGCTTTGCAGCTCAACAAAAGGCTCACCAAGAGAGCATGGCAGGCTGGAAACAGAGACGCCAGCAGCCAATGGAGGAAATCGGTTTGGAGAAAACCGAGTATGTGTGCAGGACTGAGTTGGATGCCTTGCAACGGGAAATGGAAGAAAAGGAACAAGCCTTGGAGTTGCTTAGGATGGAGCATAGAAACGTGCAGGCTCAGGTGTTCCAGTGGGAAGAATCCACTGCTCTTCTTTTTTCCGAGTTGCACAAACGCAGAGAGACTATAATGGAGAAAGATACCATCCTCATGGAAAAGGAAAGTGAAATTCAGACTTTGCAGAAGCAAAGTATGGCTGATATGTTGGAGTTGCGTAATCAGCTGGAAAAAAGTCTTCAGTCTTTTGAAGCTACCAAAATAGACCTGCAGGGGGCGCAGGAACAGAATGTCGCTCTGAAAACGACATTGTCGCTCAGCGACAAGGAGAAAAGTGAAAGAGAGGCTAAATTACTGAGTACTATGTGTGAGCTCACCACTTTGAGAAGTGGGGTAGATGAATTGCGTATGGACTGTGAAAGTTGGAAAGATGAAGTCCAACGTGTCCAGCAGCAGTTAAAGGAGAAAGAAGCCTGTGTGGCAGAATTACAGTCTCATTCCCAGAAGCTAGCCAATGAGGTGCAAGCTCTTATGCAGGGAAAAGGAGATTCGGAACACAAGAGAAAAAAAGTAGAGGCACAGCTGCAGGCATTGCAAGTCAAGGTGTCAGAAGGTGACCGAGTGTGTGCTAAGCTGTCAGAGAAGGCAAACCGACTGCAGGTTGAGCTGGACCATGTTACAAATCAGCTTTCTCAAGCAGACAGCAAATCTAGAAAAATTGCCAAGGATTTCTCTATCTTGGAATCGCAGCTGCAAGACACGCAGGAACTCTTACAGGAAGAGAGGTGTCAAAGGCTGAGTTTTAGCACAAAGCTCAAACAAATGGAAGATGAGAAAAATGGCTTCCTGGAACAATTTAAAGAGGAGGAGGAAGCAAAGAAAAACCTATCAGAGCAAGTCGCAACATTGCAAGCTCAGATAGCGGATATGAAAAAACGCATGGAAGAAAGCGTTTGTTCATTAGAGAGTGTTGAATTTGTGAAAAAGAAACTGCAGAAAGACCTTGAAGTTGCTAATCAACGCTATGAGAAAAAAACAGCTGCTTATGACAAGCTTGAAAAGACCAAGACAAGACTTCAGCAGGAATTGGATGAACTGAGTGTGAATCTGGATCACCAGAATCAGATTGTGTCCAACCTGGAGAAGAAGCAAAAGAAGTTGGATCAGATGCTTGGTGAGGAGAAGACTGTGTCTGCAAAATATGCAGAAGAACGTGACTGTGCAAAAGCAGAGGCTCGGGAGAAAGAGAGCAAAGCCCTGTTCTTGGCTCGCTCCTTGGAGGAAGCTCTAGAGTGTAAGGTTGAACTAGAAAGAGTTAACAAACAGCTGTGTGCAGAGATGGAAGAGTTGGTCAGCTCCAAGGATGATGTTGAGAAAAACGTTCAGGAGCTAGAAAAGTCTAAGCCAGCCTTAGAACAGCAAGTAGAAGAGATGAAGACTCAGTTGGAAGAACTTGAAGAGGAATTACAGGCGACAAAGGATCTTTCCCAAAGACGGGATAGTGTGCCTGATGCAAGTTTTAAAAGGATCAGTGTTTTGGGGTATGTCCTGAGTGAGCATCAGAAATGTGATGACATGTTGTTTGAATCACCCCTCTGGAATAAACAGTTCCTTCAAAAACTTCAAGCATTGGAAAATATATCATTAGAACTTCAGCAAACAAAGGAGCTGGGTAAGAAATGTGATGATTTCTCAGTTCAAGCTGAAAACCTGGTGGAGAAAACTAAAGCGGAGAAAACTAAAGCAAGTGATATAAAGCTGGGAGAAAAAAGCAAACACCACCTAGTGGAGAAAACTAAGGCTGTTGGTGAAAACGTGAAGCAAATGAATAAGTGCCTTTCAGGGAATATTTCCAAAATGGAACTGGTGAAAGATAAGTGGCAGAAGTTTGATCGTGATCTTGAGATACATTCCATGTGGAGTTCAGATAAAGAAAAGGAACCAGGTGACCTTGAGTGGTCAAATAGTTCAGCAGAAAGTGCATTGAAGAAACCTGTAATAGACTGTGTTGTTGCCTTTGACCCCTATGTTGGTGGAAGGAAAGTTGATGATGTTCTGGTTGGCTACTTCTGTGAAGAGTTGGGCAAGAAATATAAACTGGATATCAAATCAAATAGTAGGCCTTTACTGCGACTCGCTCAGGAGGGCGAAATGTTTAAGAAGTGGATGAGTGCAAATGCTTCAGATCTGCCTCTGAATATGAAATGTTTGGTGAATGATATTGATGTCTCTCGAAAAAGGAACAGGGGTCACTTTGAAGAAATGTGTGGCAGCCTGTTGTCACAAATGGAAAATCCTCTGCACAGCATCTTAGAGCAAGCTAAGCTCAAGACACAAAGAGTCAATGATTGTGTACAGCTGTATGGAGAGGCAACTCCAGTCACAGAGGGACGTCAAGAGTCCCTACTTGGAACAAAGCTTAGTGAAGCAAAGGTTTGTGGAAAACCTTTATGAATTGCAGAGAGGCAGCTCAAGAATGTTGAAGACATTAAGACTAGCACAATTGAGTTGCCTATGGATCACGGTCCCCCATGGCGGATAGGACAAACTTGTATGCAGGACAAACTTGAGAAGGAGCTAAATGATGCCAAAAATGCAGTTGAGGAATATGTATATGAGAAATCTGTCAGTGAAGATGACAGAAACAGTTTCATCCTGAAGCTTGAAAATACAGAGAGTTGGCTATATGAAGATGGAGAGGATCAGCCAAAACAAGTGTATGTGGACAAGCTGCAGGCCTTTCAACAGAGGTTGGCAGTTGTAAATTCATGTCGGCATGGAGGACAATGGCTGATGGAGAGAGCCGAGCAGTTTGCTCAGAAGGATGTATCTCTGGCAGCTGAAGCAGACAGAGAATTGAATGGACTGAACATTACTTGGGAAGATACTGAGAGGCTTATTAGTGAGAGTCAAGAGCAATGCCAGACACATGCGTGCCTGGAAAACTGTGTCCCAACCCCAGGTTTGAGACAAGGGGGGGGGGGATATGTAACAGGACGTCAAATAAATGTGACAGGAAGTCAGCTAAATCTGTGAGTGTTGTCACAGATCGGAGATACAATTCACCAGTTACTATAGGGTGTCGGCTGCAGAAGGCAGCAGGAAGGTGTAAAGAAGTTGAAAGGCCTTCAGCTGTTCAGAATGAGGGAGTTGAGGCTTCCAGAATTTTCCAAAGGAAGTCTGAGGATTGCTGCCTCCGGAAGCTGTCTCCTGAAGCCATGTGGGCTGGGAGAAGGAGGACAGTCAGACGTGTGCCTCCCGACAGGATGTGTGGGCCTGGGAGAAGACCCCCCGGAGTAATGTGTACCAGGGAGGGTAACCAAGTGTGAAGACGTCTCAAAGGTGAGAAGACGAACTGTTTCTGTGTGAAAGAAATAAAGGACTGTTTTGCCCTGTGAAGATATTATAAATGGACTATTGAGTGTCTGCTGTAGGACAAGAAAGTCTGCCCAACAGTAGGTTGGAGACAGACTCTTAGGTAGGTTCCAGAGTGAGAAGGCAGCCGCCCACAGAGGCAAGGATTTATTTTCTGTTTTATTTTATTTTGGATGTTTTTGCTGCATGCAGTCTGGTGAAGAAAACACCATTAATAAACCAAACTGTTGTTTGCAAGCACTTTTTGGCTATCTCTCTGTGAAAACGCACCCCCCAAGGGATCATCTACGCCTACCACCGAGCTAATCCCTTACAAAGTGCAGAAATTTTTTGAAAAACCCTTGTATTTTGTTGGTCCAAACACCTTGCAATGTCTGTACCACATACAGTAAATACATTTTTTTTTTCTATAGTATGCATTACCTTCTGTTTTATGTCACGTGTGCAATTCTACATGACAATATACATACAGTAGTTACTTACATAGTTAGTCTGGTTGAAAACCAATAAAAGGGGGAAAAAAACAAATTATACAATTCTATACCCACAGTTAATCCAGAAGGCGGCAAAAAACCCAGCAAAGCATGAACCAAATTACTCCAGCAGGGGAAAAAATTCCTTCTTGACCCCCCGAGAGGCAATAGAATATTCCCTGGATCAACTTTACCTACAAATGTTAGTATTCAGTTTATATTATGTACATTTAGGAAAATAAATCCAGGCCTTTTTTAAAGCAATCTACTTAGCTTGCTAAAACCAGCTCTTGAGGGAGTCTATTCCACATTTTCACAGCTCTTACTGTGAAGAAACCTTTCTGTATTTGGAGATTAAATCTCTTTTCATTATTATATATACATTATACTGATAACAAATAAACCTGTTCTTTACCTGTGCAGGGTAAAGCACCAGGCTTAACTCCCCCACCCCTCTCCAACACTATTTACAAACCTTCCCTTTACTTCCTTGGGTTCCATCCAGCAGAGAGCAGAAGCTTTATGCAACCTCTAAATCACACCTTGAAACTTGCACAGAGCTTAAAGAGGAGTTCTGCCCCCCCATCGGTTTCCATCGGCTGTTGGGTGCTGCCGCCGCCATTGCCGGTAAGGGAACCCGGCAGTGAAGCCTTGCGGCTTCACGGACGGGTCCCTACTGTGCATGCACAAAGCGCGCTGCGCATTCGGATTGGCTTGGCGGCGGGGGAAGGAGGAGGGGGTCAAACGTCTGAGGGACAGCGCCGCGGTGCCCTCTCTCGGAAGTGGGGAAGGGTACCTGTCAAAAACAGGTACCCATTTCCCCCTCCCCCCTGAAAGGTGCCAAATGTGGCACCAGAAGGGGGGAGGAAGCAAATGAGCGGAAGTTCCACTTTTGGGTGGAACTCCACTTTAAAACTTTCTCCCCACTCCATGTGACAGTGCTGGGCCAATCACCAAAAGCCAGCACCATAATGTGGGAGTTAGGGAAGTGAATAATATGTCCCCCCCATACCCAAAAGTGCTGGGAATTTTTCTGCTCCTGAGCATAGCAATGGAGGAGTGTAGGGATGGTGATTTTGTACTTCAGAGGAGCTGGGAAATTGAATAAACGTGTTTCTTTTTCATATACAGGCAAAAAAAAAATATTAACCACACCTACAATGAATAGGCAGCATAGGAAATGACACCTAAGAAATAGAAAGTTGAACTAGAGCTGGAGCTCCTATAACTCACAGCAATTTCCAGCACATAGACAACTATGGCTAAGTTTGAATTGATACCTTTTCCTTATAAAAAAAAAAGGACAATGCAATCGCCAGATGTGTACTGTAGCTCGCATCAATATCAGCGAAAAGTCAGGATAAGTTAGCGCGCTCATTCCAAACAGAAAAATGTCAGGCAATGGGCTTACCGACAGTATCAAGATGTAAAATGTGGAGCAAAGTGGACTTACACTTCAACTACCATTAGCCAAACATCAATGCAGAACAAATCCTATAATGTCCACCAACTGAACCAAGATACAAAATAAATGAGAAGTACTGAATTAATATATTTTTTTCAATAAATATGATAATCTTTCCTGTATAGCAAATGTCTCCAGTGGGAAATTATTTGTGTATGTGTTTGTGGCATGACCATCTGTATGCTTCTAAATTGCAAGGGGTAAGAAAAAAAACCAGACCAGGGCCCAAGGTACACCTAATCTATCTCTGCTGATATCAATGTTTGCATATCTCATGGCTGGACCATATACTTATAATGAATGCTGTAGAATAATTAAAAGTGGACCACACAACATATCAATCAACTAAATAATACACAATACATTTCTGGGGTTTGTAATATGTAAAAAATGATAAGTTAATTAGCCTTTGTTTATTGACTTGTCTCCCGGTTCAAGACACTCTAAGGAATAAAACTGATGCCTTCATAATTCAGCATGCTGCCTAGTAATTTCAAACATATCATTGCTCTGTGGCAGACAGTGATTATTTCATTACTGGTGTCTAAGAACACCACCTGTGTACCATAGCCCCATAGACTGACAGCTTTTAGTGACGCACGAGGGCAGTAACTGAACCAAAAAGAATGGGCTGTTAATATAGAAAAAAATCATGATTAGAGGCATTTTCCTACTACAGTTGATCTGCAATGAAAACAGCAATTTAGAATAGCTAGAATTCCTACTCAAAATGCATCAGTTTGCAAATTTCAGTTTTATTTTTTAGTGTTGGTTAAAGGGAATATATATATATATATATATATATATATATATATATATATATATATATATATATATATATATATATATATACATATATATATATATATATATATATATATATATATATATAAAGCGCTGCGCAAACTGTTGGCGCTATATAAATCCTGTATAATAATAAATAATATATATATATATATATATATATATATATGTACACATATACATATATATATATATATATATATATATATATGTATCGGAAAGAGGGGTATTGAATGGGATTGTGGTATAACCATAGGGTAGGGACCAAGGAAAACCCAATGGAATTCCCATATTGAAGGTGGACTTTAAAGGGCTGGTATAGTAATTGGTGAGCAAACAAATGAATAAAAAATGTATAAATTTATTGAAAGTTGTTGTTAAAAACAGAGATCAACATGATTAATTCACATGTGGTAGCTAGCAACATAGTTTGAACATGAAGACATAAGATTAGTCCATAGACAACTCAACCATGTTGAAACATTGAAGGTTGTTTCTTGGTGGTGGTTCGACGCGTTTCGCCGGAACAAAGTAATCGGCTTCTTCAGGAACCAATTATTAGCGGCTAGAGAAGCCTCTAACATTAAACATGTACAAAAAGGAGAAGAAAAAACAAACAGTCATAAATAACCTTCATATTATACCATTGAAGCATGGGTAGTACATAGCATATAAAAATCCTATTGAGTAGAATACAAAACAATTATGCATTACTAGTCAACTTGCTCACCTAGTTCACAGTTGGAGTTAACATGGATAGGATTCGAGATATCCCTAATTATCCAGTGAGGCCAGGATGTAAGTAACCCTCTCCAATAAATCCTCAAATAGGGGTCCAAAGAGCCCCTTAATGAGGGGAGGTGGACCGAACCTCTTCCATGTTTCCCAAAGGGATGAATACATCCGATAACGTATGCCAACGAGTAACCTCTATGTTGTCACCATGGGGTACTCAACAACGAAAAGATGTTGAAGGCAGGGGATTGATAAAATAAAGCCCAAAACGACTCTGTAGTGTTTTCATGACAAGGGGAAAGAGAGCACAAAAGGGAGGACAAAAGATAAAAATAAATGGTTATAACCCACCAAACAAAAAACAATCCGCTTGGAGGTTAAATATATAAGCCCATAATTGAGGGCTCCATTGAGATAAAGAAGCTTACCTTGCCAAAGAATTAGCACTATGTAGAGGTCTGGACGCCGATGCCCGCGGTGCTAGTTACCGCTGCCATCGGCGTCTCTGCCTCGTGGGCTTATGAACAGGAAGAGGTCCCGTCGGAAGTGCGACGCCAGAAGATATATATTATATATATATCTATGAAAATATATATATATATATATATATATATATATATGAATATATAAATATATAATAAGTGCTATAAAAGGAAAAAATAAATACATTTTGTATTTTTATACTGGCCCGCAAATGACACCTTTGGCTTGTTTTCATGTGTTTTCCCAGGCACTACCTAACTCCTCTGTTGATAAAAGCTGGTGGTTTACAAAGCACAATAGCGCAAGGTCACAATGACAAAAGTGAATGAGTCTGAACAGTGACTGATCCCCTTTATTTTCAACAACCTTCTACTAGGCCCTTTATCACAGAAGAGAAGCAGCTCCTCTTCTGCTTTGTGTCTCCTTTGCTATTGGTACATCCTTTAGCCACTTCTGGACCGGAAGGTTTTACCCCCTTAATGACCAGGCCATTTTTTGCGGTACGGCACTGCGTTACTTTTACTGAAAATTGTGCGGTCATGCGATACTGTACCCAAATAAAATTGATGCCCTTTTTTTAATGGTATTTGATCACCTGTGCAATTTTAATTTTTTGCGCTATAAACAAAAAAAGAGAGACAATTCTGAAGAAAAAAGAAAAACAATATTTTTTTTACTTTCTGCTATAAAACATTCCCAAGAAAAACAATTTTAAAAATCATTTATAATTTAAGAGTATATTGATTGGTTTGCGCAAAAGCTATTGTGCCTACAATCTAGAGGAAAGGTTTATGTCATTTTGATAGTTTTTGTTTACTAGTAATAACGGCGATCAGCGATTTTTAGCGGGACTGCGACATTGCAGGGGACAGATCGGACACCTAGCTGACATTTTTGACACTTTTGGGGGTACCAGTGACATTACTACAGTAATCAGTGCTAAAAATATACACTGTTAATGTACTAATGACACTGGCATGGAAGGGCTTAACACCAAGGGCGATCAAAAGCTTAAATGTGTCCCTAGGGGATGCTTTCTAACTGTGTGCGGGATAGACTTGCTGGATGAACACAGAGACCTGTGTTCCTAAATAGGAGGAACACAGGATCCCAGTGTTCATCACTGACGTGTTTACATCGGCAGAATGCCATTCTGTCTCCACAGGGAGTGATCACAGGTGCCTGGTGTCCGCTGGACCCGCTGATTGGCTCCCCCCCTGGCCAATCGCAGGTGCGCGCGTGTCCGGCGGCGCACGCGCGCGCCCCCACTGACCGTCTCACGAAGCAACGTACAGGTACATTGCTTTGCGGGACAGAGCCAACCTGCTGCAGTATAAGTACGGTGGCTGGTCGGCAAGTGATTAAAAAAACACTCCGTTTTAAAACAAAGACGTATCTAATTAATAATCTGTTCCTTTAAAGTAGTAATTGTTTTATTTCCTATCCAATGTTATTATGTGTATAACATAAAGTGATTCTGTTACTTACAAAAATAAAGCTGCTAGCAGATATACAGTGCAGGCACATACTTAGGCACAGGTTTATTTTCTTCCTGTTCACCTAAATGCCACACTGTACTGAACAGGCAAAGTTTGGACACTTACAAGTACAGTTAGA
Source organism: Pelophylax lessonae (assembly GCF_965119305.1). Classification (NCBI taxonomy): domain Eukaryota; kingdom Metazoa; phylum Chordata; class Amphibia; order Anura; family Ranidae; genus Pelophylax; species Pelophylax lessonae. The sequence goes on along the minus strand of NC_138770.1, from coordinate 542,201,694 downwards.
GCTTGTTGGGAGCAGTGATGGTAGTAACTGTGTTTAAGTAAACGGCGTTACTTAACGCAGTTACTTTTCAGGGTAACAAGTAATCTATTTGATTACCCGTCCTATCCCTGTAACACCACTGCCGCTACTTTCGGGCGCGTTACCGCAATTACATCTACCGCCACTAGATGGCAGTAGATGTAATTGTATTCCCCCTCTCCTCTACAGGGCCGCTTTAAGCAATAATTGGGGGCCCCCGGCCGCTTGAAGCATTGGGGCCGCTGCAGCCCCGGCCCCCGCTACGCTCCAATCGGATACACTAATGTACTTTCCTACGTCAGCCGCTATGAGCGGCATGACGTCACATCCGGCGGGAGCGGGCGGCTGCGCGGCGGTGGATCGTCGGACTCACTGCAAGCAAGATGGTAACAGCGCAGATGCCGATCCGATCCCTCCCACAACAAAGACAGACGCCAGCAGCAGCATTCACAGCCAGGTAAACTATGTTCCACCCAGTTGTGCCAAATGTTATATTTCTGGGGGCAGCGTCAGTGAACATACTGTATACAAAAGTGGCTTGAATGGGAAGGTGGCATCAATTTCAGAGATCCATAGGGCCTTTTTCGGAAGAAAACGAAGGTCAAGTTTTTATGTGGACTAAAACACCAACATATTAACAGAGCTGATTGTTCATTTCCTTCTATTCTCCCAAGTGATCTCTCTCATGCTATTGATGGATCAGTGAAAAGACATGTTACTTTAAATTTATTAAGCCTTTACCTTTTTTGTAATGAATTCAATTTTGGTATTTCTTCAGCTTTACAACATTGCTGCCCCAGCAAAGAGTTTACGTGATTACAAAGTGCAATTTGTCCCTTTCCACAAAGACCTTGGATACCGGCACAAATACATATATAAGGGCTCTTTCACACGGTCCGCTCCGTAGGCGGATCCGTGTTGCTCAGCAGGGATCGATCCGCGATCCCCGCTGAGCCGGGCGGATGACAGCTCCGTCTCCGCTTGCAGAGCGGAGAGGGAGGTGTCTCAGCCCCCGCTGCCCTCTATGGGGGATCGGATGAGAGCGGACCGCTTGTCCACTCTCATCAGATCCGCTCCGCTCCGATTACTGAACGGATGGAAAAATAGGGTTTCCATCCGTCCAGATTTCAAGCACAGGATCGGATGCGGATGGCAGCGGGTGTCAGCGGAGGTGTCTCCGCTGACACCCGCTGCCCCATAGAGCTGCATGGAGGATCCGATCAGATCCGCCTAAAAAACTGACAGGCGGATCTGATCGGATCGCCCCTGTGAAAGAGCCCTAAGAGTCCGGAATTACGACAGATACTGAGGTAAGAAGGATACATGCGACTTAGGATAGCTATATACCGCCTGATATAAGGAAACCGTGCAGCAGATCTGAGCATTATTTCTAGCCATTAAACGTGTAGAATACTTTCAGTTTTCAAACAAGTTAGTCACAGAATTTTTTCTTTTCTCTGTACTTCACAGAGCATGTACTGCATCCATATGTCAGCTGATTCAAGGGAAATGTGGGTCCTGGCAGTTCATTTTAAAGTAAAACGATCACGTTGTATAACAACTCATTCAGTTTAAAATAGAAATGAAAGGCAAAACATTTTTTTATAGATATAGAAAAAAAACACTATCTTTTTCCCTTTTTAATAAACAATCACATTCACTCTGTTCTCAGCTGCATAAGAGCAGGGGAGGAGAAGCAGCAGCTTGAGCTTGCCAGTGAATGGTCTTGCAGCGGGGGAGTGTCAGGACAAGTCTGATCATTGGAGGAGAGTACACCAGGCTGCCTGGCTGATGGTGGCGTGGCACACTGGTGGTGACGTGGCACACTGGTGAAATAGCCGCTCACCTCCAAATCACTCTTAATGAGTGTTTGCACCAATAGGTAATAGGTCTCCAATGTAGACGGAGACCTACCACACCAGCCGTCAGCGACAATGGCGACGAAAAAAGTCACAGTTACTTTGCTGAGTAACTAATTACTTTTTCAATATGGTAACTGAGTCAGTAACTCAATTACTTTTTGGGAGAAGTAATTTGTAACTGTAACTAATTACTTTTTTAAACTAAGATGAGCAACACTGGTTGGGAGGAGAATACCCCCAGAGCCCCCTTTCTTGTTGATTCTCACTTCTAACTTCTTGAATGAAAGTCCTTTCAAATGTCCATAGCTCCCAACTGTCCCTGATTTGCTATTGACCAGCTATTGCCCCGATTGTTATCCACCAGTGAACCGCAGGGGGTCAGACAGGTGGATTGTGACCACGGCTCTGCCTCCCCCAACCTCCGCCACTCTTCTGTTAACTGCAGAGTGGTGAGCAGGAGGCAGGAGCTGGATGGAGGGAAGGGGGCAGGAACTGCTCAGTGACTGGTTGCTAAGCGGTCCTAGCAACCAATCACCAGCTTGCTATTATAAACTCTCTCTCAGCTCCCGCTTCCCCCATCCACCCAGTACTATGCTTCTTTCCTGATCTCTGTTCTGATGAACACACGGTGGCAGGTATATATGTGCAGGGGGGGTAGGGGTAGACTATTGGAGGGTGGACAGAGGACTCTATGAGGGGGAGGCATGAGGTGAATGGGGCAGAGGACACAGCATTGGGGGTATAGGACACTACAGTGGGAAGAGTGGTGATGTGAAGAGGGCAGAGGACACAGCATTGGGGGGTATAGGACACTACTGTGGGAAGAATGGTGATGTGACGAGGGTATAGGACACTACTGTGGGGAGAGGGAGCAGAGGATACTACAGTGGGGAGGGTAATGTGAAGAGGACACTGTGTTGGGGTGGGGAGGGGGGACCAAACACTATTGTGGGAGGAGGGGGCAGAGGACACTGCAGTAAAAGAGCTGGATAGTTTTTATTTTTAAAGAGCGCCATGTAGTAGACCCTGCTAGTGTTCAGTAGGATACTCCATAAAAGAACAGGCAAACACAAATATTTCACATTGCATTTTAACCACTAGACGACCGCCCGCCTCAGATGTACTGCGGCAGGCGGCCGCTCTTGTGCGAAACCCCGTACATGTACGGCGCTCACTCTGGAGAGTGTAGGGGGCGAGCGCGTGCCGCTGGCGGCGCGCTCCCGCCCCCGCTCGTCAGTGGGGAAGCTGTCGCGTGTGTCAGGCGACTCTGATTGCCGCTTGACACTCTCGATCTCTCCCCGATGAGAGAAAAGGACTGACAGCTGATGTAAACATAGCCGCCCGTCCCTCTGCCAGCAATGATCACAGAGACCATGTGATCCTGCTATATAGGATTGCATGTCTCTGTGATCATTTCAAAATCCCAACCCCCCCCCCTACAGTTAGAATCACTCCCCTAGGGTCACATTTAACCCCTTGATCACCAATACTGTTAACCCCTTCACTGCCAGTGTCATTATTACAGTAACAGTGCATATTTTTAGCACTGATTACTGTAGTAATGTCACTGGTACCCCCAAAAGTGTCAAAAATGTCAGTTAATGGTCCAATCTGTCTGCCGCAATGTCACAGTCCTGCACAAAATTGCAGATTGCCGCCATTACTAGAAAAAAAAACTGTAAAAATGATATAAATCTTTCCAGTAGTTAGTAGACTTAATAACTTTTGCGCAAACCGATCAATATACGCGTATTGCGATTTTTTTAAACAAAAATACGTAGCAGAAAACAAATTGGCCTAAAATGTTAAAAAATTTTGATTTTTAAATGTTTTTTTTGGGAATGTTAAGTAGCAGAATGTGAAAAATATAGTTTTTTTTCAAAATTGTTGCTCTTTTTTTGTTTATAGCCCAAAAAACACAGGTGATCAAATACCACCAAAGGAAAGCTCTATTTGTGGGAAAAGAAGGACGTCAATTTTATTTTTTTAAAAAATATCTGAAAAAAAAATGAATTAACATTATTTCATTTATATTTAGTGAAAGTAATTTGATCTAATTTTAGCACTATGTTCACACTATATTGTGTTTTGAGTGGCATGCTTTAATCCATTCCCTACTGTGTGCATGCATGCGAAGGGATTGCTTAAATGTCAGATTATTATGTTAACTTAGTACTGGTGTAGATACTCATTATAGCAATGATCTGGGCAAGCACATGTTTTTACATTTCCAGTCTAAAAAGCATTGAACAATCACAAACTACTGAACCATTCGTTTTTAGAGGGGAGCTTGCTACCCCCCCCCCCCCCATACACACACACATACTTCTTGTTTGGTCACCCAGAGACAAAGTGAGCAGAACCTCTCAAACAGGGGCACAAACAGCATTAAAGGCACTTATTTTTTTAAAAGTGTTTAGAACCCCAGTCAGGTTTTTATAACGATCTGTGCTCTCATTAGGCAGATTCTAGTGAGAGATTCCCTTTTATAATTTTCAAAGGATATAGCAGCCTTGTACTATAAACCTAACTTTATTTACATAAGCTGATAGCTCTATTCATTATGGAGCTCACAGAGAACAAAGAAGAGCAAAGTCCATCAGGCTGCTTTCTCATTAACATAGATTACATTGGACTCATTAACTTCAAATATATGTAAACCTTAATCCAAAAATGTAATATATTGCAGTTTACCAATCCTTAGATATGATGACATCATTAAGTGGGGTACATACTAGTAGAAAATTCCCGTCTGCGGTAAAATCGTACGATTTTCGGCTAGTGTGTACACAACTTTCAGCAGCCGATGCCGACATTTTCAACGAAAAAAAAACCGAGGGACAAACACCAAAATTTTTATCGTCCGTCCCCAGACGACCAATTTTCGTTTAATGTGTATGCAGTACGTCCGTGAAAAATCGGATACGAAAGACCGATATGTATGTATCCAATAACACTGCACCAAAGGAAATTTATCCCTTGGTTTGCATATGTGTTATCTGAATATATTTTGCTATAATTTCAGATATAGTGACTATTCCTTGACAAAGGCATATTATTAAAACCAAGCCAAAATGCGTTGGATGTTTTTCAGATATTTTTTCTGCGGAATTCCAAGCCTGACCATGCGCATGGAACAACAGAGAAAAATGTTCTAAAAAAAATTTCACCATTTCACCTATGTCACTAATTTTGATACTTTCTTCACCCTTTCACCAATGGGCCTTTAACCCAACACACAGGACATGTGTAAATCTCTTTAATATATTTTTTTAATAAATTGTTTAAATTTTACATATTGAAAATTTTCATTTCTATCTGCCCTTAAAGTCCCAATTCTCTTTTTTTTTTTTTGAGGCACCAAACCCCAACAAATCTGTATATTAAGGGATGTTGGCAAACTCTTTATTTTTGGGCCACTTAGAGAATTGCAAACCCTTTTCAACCATTTACATCTGTTTACTCATAGGAATGTATTGCTGTCCATTTTTCATCCATCAACAGATGGATAAAAAATTGGACCGACGGAACGCCCGTGTGAAAAGGGCCCCAGCTAACATTTTTAAGCAATAACAAAAGCAGTTTTTTTCTTTTGAGATCAATTAAAAGAAACTGACCATTGTAAGGACCCCTGTCAGTGGTAAACGGTTTGTCTCAACCCTCTGCCACTTTGCTGGATAGCTTGGTCCGTTAAAGGAAGTTAAAAAATAGTAGACTTAATGGCAGGCTCAACAGGTAATAAAACTATTTTACAAGGGGCACTCTGCTGTGTTATTGTGATTGGAAGACTGCGTCATACATAGCTACATAGTAGGTAAGGTAGAATAAAGACAATAGTCCATCCAGTTCAAACTGTGTGGGTGTACGTGTTTCAGTGTTGATAATTATTTCCCATATCCCTGTGTGTTGTGTTCTTGAAGATGCACATCCAAGAGTCTTTAAAAAATATCAATACTCCCCATTGACACCAGCAATTGTGGAAGAGAGTTCCACATCCTTATCGTCCTGACAGTGAAAAACCCCCCATTCAATTTAAGGTTAAACCACTTCTTCTCCAATCTCATTGTGTGGCCACATGTCCTTTTATGCTCCCTGAGAATGGATAGCTTTTTTGTTATCCACAAGGGTACATTCTGTGATTTAACAATTTAACGGCACATGCACATGCACACAGCATGGCTTTATACCGGTTACATTATTTAGTTGTCACCATTTTATATATCTATTTTTTATCAATTTTTTCTCTTTCAGTCACTGATTACAGTATTGTAAAATGGATATACACCCACATTAGTCATTGAAAGTGCAGCACTTTTTAAACACAGTTTGTATTCCTGCACTTACCAAACGGGAAGGGGATTAGTGCACAGCAGCTTCATTAAAGACTCATTTTACATAGTAGCTCACGGGATCACATATAAAATTACATCCTGTGATGTGTTATTAACAATCCTGTCATGGTCGGTAAACCCATCCTTTTTCTGTGTAAAAACTGAGGAGAAGAAAGTATTTAGTACAGTTGCCTTCTCTGTATCATCTGTATCATCTGTAACCATCCTCCCATTATTGGTTTTTAAGTGGGCAATGTGCTCTGATCTTGCATTTTTACTGTTAATATATCTAAAAAATTCCTTAGGTTTTTATCTCGAAAACTTTTTTAACAACCCTGATTTCGGTCTTACACTTCTTATTGCATTCCTTGTAATGTTGGAATGCTGACAATGCCCCCCTGCTTTATATTTTTAAAGGACACTTTTTTCTCTTTAATAAGACTTTTTAGGTTATAGTTTAGCTGCCCCAGTTTTGCCTTCGCTCTCCTATATTTAATGTCCGTTGGAATGCACTGTGTGATACCTTTGTTTAATATGTTCCAAAAAAATTCCCATTTTTCTTCCATGTTCAATGTTTCTAAGATTTGGTCCCAATTGCTGTCTTGTAGTATTGAGGAGATGTCAGAAAAGTTTGCTCTTTTGAAATTTAGAATTCTTGTGCTATCCCCAAGACATTCATGAAATGACATGCCTTTAATGAGTGTGCTGTATCCTCTGCCCAGTCAATATCGGTATAATTGAAGACCCCTATTATGATGTAATTTCCCTGCCTGGCCGCCATTTCTAACTGTGATAGGAGGTCTAGCTCCTCCTCCTCCCTCGGGTTAGGGGGGCCTGTAACATACCCCCACTAGTAATTTCCCACTTAATTCTTCTCTTTGGAGTTCTACAAATATGAAATCCACCTCCCCATTGTCCCATTCACAATGTCACTCCTCTCTACCACCTTTACATCCTTTTTGATATATAGACACAACCCTCCCCCTCTTCTACCTTCCCTGTCTTTTTGATACAAGGAATACCCCTGAATACTTGCCAGCCAGTCGTGTAAGCTGTTATACCAAGTTTCTGCTATTCCCACAAAGTCTAAGTCCTCTTCGTGTAATAGCAGCTCCAGTTCCTCTATTTTGTTAGCTAGGCTCCTGGCATTTGTGTATATGCCTCTCGGTGTTGTATGGGTGCATATTAATTTCTCCTTATGTTTTCCCAGGCTTTATTTTTGATTTATCTACTCATTTACCCAGGGATTAGATGTATATTATTACAGTGGTGATCGAAAGTTTGGGCACCCCAGGTAAAAATTTGTATTAATGTTCATAAAGAAGCCAAGGAAAGATGGAAAAATCTCCAAAAGGCATCAAATTACAGATTAGACATTCTTATAATATGTCAACAAAAGTTAGATTTTATTTCCATCATTGACACTTTCAAAATTAAAGAAAACAAAAAAATGGCGTCTGCAAAAGTTTGGGCACCCTGCAGAATTTATAGCATGCACTGCCCCCTTTGCAAAGCTGAGACCTGCCAGTGTCATGGATTGTTCTCAATCATTGTCTGGGAAGACCAGGTGATGTCAATCTCAAAGGTTTTAAATGCCCAGACTCATCTGACCTTGCCCCAACAATCAGCACCATGGGATCTTCTAAGCAGTTGTCTAGAAAACTGAAATTGAAAATAGTTGACGCTCACAAAGCTGGAGAAGGCTATAAGAAGATAGCAAAGTGTTTTCAGATGTCAATATCCTCTGTTCGGAATGTAATTAAGAAATGGCAGTCATCAGGAAGAGTGGAAGTTAAAGCAAGATCTGGAAGACCAAGAAAAATATCAGACAGAACAGCTCGCAGGATTGTGAGAAAAACAATTCAAAACCCACGTTTGACTGCACGAGCCCTCTAGAAAGATTTTGCAGACACTGGATTTGTGGTACACTATTCCACTATAAAGAGATACTTGTACAAATATGGTCTTCATGGAAGAGTCATCAGAAGAAAACCTCTTTTAAGTCCTCACCACAAAAATCAGCGTTTGAACTTTGCAAATGAACATATAGACAAGCCTGATGCCTTTTGGGAACAAGTTCTGTGGACCGATGAGGTTAAAATTGAACTTTTTGGCCGGAATGAGCAAAGGTACGTTTGGAGAAGAAGGGGCACAGAATTTAATGAAAAGAACCTCTGTCCAACTGTTAAGCAAGGGAGTGGATCAATCATGCTTTGGGGTTATATTGCAGCCAGTGGCACAGGGAACATCTCACGAGTAGAAGGAAAAATGGATTCAATAAAATTTCAGCAAATTGTTGATGGTAACTTGATGCCACTGTGAAAAAGCTGAAGTTAAAGAGAGGATGGCTTCTACAAATGGATAATGATCCTAAGCACACCTCGAAATCCACGGGGGATTACATCAAGAGGCGTAAACTGAAGGTTTTGCCATGGCCTTCACAATCTCCTGACCTCAACATAATTGAAAATCTATGCATAGACCTTAAAAGAGCAGTGCGTGACAGACAGCCCAGGAATCTCAAAGAACTGGAAGACTTTTGTAAAGAAGAATGGGCAAAGATACTTCAAACAAGAATTGAAAGACTCTTGGCTGGCTAAAAAAAAGGATTTACAAGCTGATACTTGCCAAAGGGGGCAGTACAAGATATTAACTCTGCAGGGTGCCCAAACTTTTGCAGACGCCATTTTTTTGTTTTCTGTTATTTTGAAAGTGTATATGATGGAAATAAAATTGAAATTTTGTTGACATATTATAAGAATGTCTAATCTGTAATTGGATTCCTTTTTGGAGATTTTTCCATCTTTCCTTGGCTTCTTTATGCACATTAATACAAATGTTTACCTGGGGTGCCTAAACTTTTGATCACAACTATACTACTGACTTTACTATTACCCTCTATTCTTTTCTAACTGCTGGCTGTGGCTTCCTCTGAACCCTCCCCCCCCCCCAACACCTAGTTTAAAAGCCCCTCCATATTTGTGGCCATTTTTCTTCCCACTAGTAATTGCGATTTGGGGATTTTTTACATTCTTGATTTTGCCCATAGTTCCACTTTAAACAACGGCCAGAAACATTTTAATAGCTGGCTAGAATAGATTCAATACTTTATAGCAGGGGTGTCAAACTCCATTTCATTGCGGGCCGCATCAGCATTATGGTTGCCCTCAAAGGGCCGGTTATATCTGTAGGATTAGATGTCGAGAGCACCCCATGTCCTGGGGGGGGGGGGGCAAAGGGCAAAGAGGAGTCTTTCTTCAGCTGCACAGAGGAGTGCAGTATCTGGCAAAGGAGTTCTGTCCTCTCTGCTGACGATTACAGAGACAAGGTGGGGGCAGAGACAAGGGGGGTGCCGCAGATGCAGGGGAGGTGCGAGGGCCACATGAAATGGCCTGGGGGGCCGCATTCGGCCCACGGGCCTTGTGTTTGACACCTGTGCTTTATAGCTTGGTTTCCTCAAAGTTAATTATCAATTGAATCAGCAACAATGGTAAAGGTACACAAGATATTAGTTTGCAAAGTAATATCAGACAGCGAGGTTGAATTACTAAAGGAAAATATGCTGTTCACTAGAAGGCTTTGAAATGAGGGGAAGCTCTGCTGATTTCTATCATCCAATCATGTGCAAGCAAAAATGCATTTTTTTTATTTTTCTTGCATGTTCCCTCAGAACTAGAGCAACTGCACTTGTGAGTGCACTTGCAGTGCACAGACTATTTACCTTTAGTAAATCAACCTCAGAATGCTGTCTAATATTACCTTATTGAGGTTAAAAGAAAATAAGCTAAATATTTAGGTAAGCTTTTTGATAAAGCATTCATTTTTAGTTAATTTTCATCATCTTTGTGTAAAAGAAGCTTTCAAATTTGAAAAAAAAAATCATATATAATCACAGAATCCTCTTAAATACACCAATCAGTGCCTTGACATAAAATGTATGATTTACCCTACACTGGAATCAAAGCTTACTGGATATCACATGGTCTACAGGAAGCGATAGAAGCACAAATACATTTGTCAAACACGCAAATATATGAAATTTCAAAGCTTCCATGAATGAGGTAAGTAAGAGGTAAGCACATTGGGATGGCTGAGGTAGAAATGAAATTACAAATGGCTTCTATTTTTTATGAAAAGTTAAATTCTGCCCAAAAAGGTGAACTTAGCCTTTAATGAAACTCAAAATCTTCTATATACAATCACCACTGTAAAGGTTTTTCTTACACCTTATCATGTTAAATCTGTTGTATATGAACCTACCACTATCTTAACCCAGTGGTGCTTTTGGGTGCATATTCAACTTAACTGATTGACCCCATAAATTACTAGAGGCCTGAAATGCAGAGGTTAGACATCCTCTTCCATCTCTTCCCTTTACACCATGACTCAGACCAAGGAGACAAAAAGAAAGCTCATAGTGCTCACTAAAGAATTTTTTAGAAGCACTTAAATGCATCCAAACACTCACATCAAAAAGCCTGGCCTCGCCGTGCTCTTGTGGTTACTGTCTCACTATCATTTGCCCTCGAGACAGAGGTTTGCAAGCAAACTGCAGGGCAGCAGTGCGAAACTGGCCTTAATCACACTGGTTTACTTATATCACAACACCTCTCCTAATACTGTTGGAGCAAAAGATAGAAATCCTAGAGTCGATGGACAGCAGTTGTCATTTCCATACTTAGCACCTCTCCGGCCACTATACATGCACATATGCAAACCCCAACTGGCTAGCCATCTTAACCTTCTGTGGAAGAAAAACATGTCCCCACTCGGCTTTGAAGTTCAGGATAGAAAGTCCTATTTTTTACAAATCATTAGCCTCTTTGTTTTCCCCCCTTCAGCTTACTTTTTATTATTATTGCTACATTTTTCCTTTCTATTGATTCATTTTTCCTTCTTTATTTACGCTATATCACATCCTTGCTACTTGGGGAAACCTCTACCTTTTCCCCTTTTCTTAAAACTCTATTTATCTATTCCCAACAACTTTTATACTATGTATAAAAATACATAGCTTAAGGTTAATTTGCAAATATTCTAATGTACTTAATCTTGCTTCTAAAACACGGTCTCTTTTAAAAATTCAATATAATATATCAATGTACTGTAAATGTAAAATATGTAAAAATAAAGTATAAAAAAAACAGATTGGGATATCCTTTTTCATTTGGTTGTTAAATCAGTTGAACATACAATTGAGTGTGAACATACACTGCTCAAAAGAAACACTTTGAAAACACATCAGATCTCCATAGGGAAAAATATCATGCTGGATATCTATACTGATATGGACTGGCTAATGTGTTAGGAAATAAAGGATGCCACATCGTTAGATGGAAATGAAAATTATCAACCTACAGAGAGGGCTGAACCCAAAGACACCCCCTGCAATCAAAATTAAAATATGATGCAGCAGGCTAGACCATTTTTCTGAAATGTAATTGCAGCAACTCAAAATGGTACTAAGTAGTTTGTATGGCCCCCACGGGCTTGTATGCATGCCTGACAACATCGGGGCATGCTCCTAATAAGACGACGGATGGTGTCCGGGGGTATTTGCTCCCAGATCTGGACCAGGGCATCAATGAGCTCCCAAACATACTGAGGTGCAACCTGGTGGCATCGGATGGACTGAAATATAATGTCCCAGAGGTGTTCTATTGCATTTAGGTCAGGCGAGCATTGGGGCCTTTTTATGGTATCAATTACTTCATTCTCCAGGAACTGGCTGCATACACTCGCCACATAAGACTGGCATTGTTGTGCACCAGGAGGAATCCAGGACCCACAGCACCAGCGTAGGGTTTGACAATGGGTCCAAGGATTTCATCCTGATTCCTAATGGCAGTCAGGGAGCCATTGTCTAGCCTGTAGAGGTCTGTGCATCCCTCCATGGATATGCCTCCCTAGACCATCACTGACCCACCACCAAACCATTTGTGCTGAATGATGTTACAGACAGCGTAACGTTCTCTACATCTTCACCTGACCCCTTCACGTCTGTCACATGTGCTCAGGGTGAACCTGGTCTCATCTGGGAAAAGCACAGGACGCCAGTGGCAGACCTGCCAATTCTGGTGTTCAATGGCAAATGTCTATCAAGCTCCACAGTGCTGTGCAGTGAGCACAGGGCCCACTAGAGGATGTCGGACACACAGGCCACCCTCATAAAGTCTGTTTCTGATTGTTTAGTCAGAGTAATTCACACCAGTGGCCTGCTGGAGGTCAATTTGTAGGGCTCTGGCAGTGCTCATCCTGTTCCTCCATGCACAAAGGAGCAGATACCGGTGCTGCTGATGTGTTAAAGACCTTCTACGGCCCCATCCAGCTCTCCTAGAGTAACTGCCTGTCTCCTGGAACCTCCTCTATGCTCTTGAGACTGTGCTGGGAGACACAGCAAAGCTTCTGGCAATGGGAGGTATTGATGAGCCATCCTGGAGGGGTTGGACTCCCTGTACAACCTCTATAGGGTCCAGGTATCTCCTCATGCTATCAGTAGTGACACTGACCCTAGCCAAATGCAAAACTAATGAAAAACAGTCAGAAAAAAATGAGTAAGGAAAGAAAATTCAATGACCTCCACCTATAAAACCATTCCTGTGTTGGGGGTTGTCTCAATGTTGCTCATGTAGTGCACTAAAAAGTGTTCCTTTAATTTTTTTTGAGCAGTGTAGAGTCTGTTTTTTTTATGACAGCTGTGACGGATCTTTGTACCCCAGCTGGGCACATCCACCGAAACTGTGTCTCCTGTCCTCCAAACGCACCCACAGCCTGCAGAGAAGCCATATCCAGCCCCTAACCCCTCAATCACGAGACAATCCACACAGGTGTTGAGGGTTAACCATGCAGAGCTTAAACTGTTTATTACATTCCAAGACAACAGTTTTACACACAGTTAGGGAAACTCCCTTTAGCTTTGCCACAGCGGGGGAAGGGAACAGGGACCAACCAATGAGAACTGAACATTTGTACATTTGGCAGTCTTAATACACACCCCCTGCGGAGAGATGTCTCCAGCTCAGACCCGACCATTGTCTGTGTCAGGATTCCACACAATTAGACACAGAAACAGGAGGGGGGGGGGGGGGTTGTAACATTACATTACATTAACTCAATGCCATGAGTCAGTTGTTCAGAGGATGAATAAAGGGAAAATAAAATGCAATGTCCCAAACTCATAAGAAAATGACACAAAGGGACAGGGTGATCCGTCACCCATAGTGACGATTAGTACCGTCACAACAGCGCTCTTCCCTGTCTTTGGTTTATTTTATTAGTCTATGAGTTTTGGACAGCAGTGGCCTCAGCATAGACAGTAATCCAGGCCCCAATTGGGTATTGGTCTATGCGCCTGGACAACAGTACTTCATACATACAGTATCACTATGTCAAAGCAGAAAAATAATTTAAAATTGTGCTAAATGTTAATGATTTCATATTAAATTAGACAAAGCCATTGTTGTTCATCAATAATTTATTTGCATTTTTAAATCCATTAACACATGCATAAAACATATAAAATCCTCTTGCAGTTTTTCTGCAAAGCTGGAATGACTCACCAAACAATATAGTGTGAACAACAACAACAAAAGTTTGCAGGGAAAAGGTTAAATGGAGCTTATCAGAAATCCCATAAAATAGTTATCAAAACCTTTTTACAGCCAGTTTTCTCATCACTTAACATCAACATCCCTTTAAAGTGGTTACCCTTCAAGCACAATGGTCATAATAAAGTTGGATAATTATCTCAGATTACGCTTGAACTTCATTTAGCTTTTTTCCTCATAACATTTTTTTCCAATTTACTCAGGTCTCTGGTGTCCATATTAACTGAGCAAAATCTAAAGCATCAACAATTTATTTTTCCCTAAGAACTTAGACTTAATTTCGCTTAACTTCAGATTAATATATCAATCCACATACCTATCTTATTTAGTCATCAAGCTAACATTTATAGTATGTTATATCAAAGAAAATTGTTATATTACAGAAGATCTTCTTAGTGTTTTTTCTAGTCACACCTGATAATAGTTGATTTCATGTCAACTTTTTAAATGATATCTGAAGAGGACAGAAGCCTAGAACTGGACATGATATCTTAACTAGGCCTACAAACAGAGGTGGTCAGAAATTACCAGATCCCCCCTCTTAAAAAATGGTACACTAATATGTTTGGGCTCATCCGTATAATCTTGGATTAATAAACAGTTAAAGCGGAGTTTGCTCACACTCACCTGTCCCACGGTCCAGCGATGCGCCGTCTTCTCCCTCTCTGCTCTGCGGCGCCAGCATCACTGATGTGGGCACCCGGCTGTGACAGTTTGCGGCTTCACAGCCGGGTACGCACTGCACATGCGCGAGTTGCGCTATGCGTCGTGATTGGCCGGCAATCTTCTGGGACCTCTGACATGTCCCAGAAGATTGCAGGGAGGGAGGGAGAGAGGAGAACTTCCGCTCAGGGCGCCGCGGCGCTCCGAGCGGAAGTGGGAGCGGGTACCTGTCAAAACTAGGTACCCGCTCCCCCCCCCCAAAAATGACATGTCAAATGTGGCATGTCAGGGGGTTAGGACTATTTAAAGCGGAAGTTCCACTTTTGGGTGGAACTCCACTTTAAACAGTGATAATTCCTCAACAGATTTAAAATGTAAATAAAGGTGAAGTTTAATTACTTCCAGCCCAGACATCTCTCTCCTACCAGACATGTGCACAATTACTAGACATGTGTCACTGCTCACGGGTTAGCGCTTCTTTCCAGAGTTCCCAGCGAATTGAATCATACCATCCCAGCAGGACCTGCTCTGACACTGGTCCTCTGTGCTGTATCCGCATCTCTGTTGTAACTTACTTAACTAAATTCAACCTTTTTCTAAGTGTCACTTGCCAAAGAACACCATTGCAGTCCTACTGGCTCTGTGTAAAGTTAAAGTGGTTGTAAACCTCAGTCATGGAATCTGAGCAAAGCACATATATCTGTAGTGTTTACTTATCTCTCTCCAAAGTTCTAAGAGTGGTTTCTCTCTGGTGCTTAGTTCCTCAGTATGAGTCACTTCTCACAAGTTTTCCTGACACATGGGATACATTTGTGTCAGGAGGGGGGGGGGGGTGGAGAGGTCAGCAGATAGCTTGTCTATTCAGAACACAGTTCTTCTGATGTGTGGAGGGGGTGTGTGCCTTTTCTCCAATCAGTTCTCCCACACTATAACTGCCGCCTCACCACCCCCTCCTCTGTGCTTCTGACAGTTGAAGAAAGTTTGTAACAATTTTGAAGGGGTGTAGAGAAGAGAAGACAGCAGCTACACAAGTAAAGCCTATGTAGGAGGATCTGTTTCATCTCTGTGTATTATCTGAGGCTGTTCACTTCACTGGATATATGATATATGTGAGGGTTTACAACCACTTTAAACTCTTGAGTTCTGTAAATAGACACTACTAAGTGAATATTGCTGACAGTATTAAGAATTACACAGGACTCTGGACAGCATTTTGTATATTTTTTTCTCATTGTTAATGTATTACTTTTATATGAGCAATAAATATTTAAAAAAAAAAAAAAAACAGGAGATTCCTGTTGCCCTTCTGTGACATCTGATGCCATGAGTTCACCTAAGCAGGACCCGAATACTCCCAAGGCAACCTAGGCAGAAACATAGGACCTGGGTAGGAGGTCGGGCCCAGTTATCCTCTATTTTTCTCTATGCTAGTTTTGCCCCCTGACCACTCTCATGCTTACTCAGTAATGAGATTTTCGGTAAGTAGATACAGATGCAGATTGGTGTGTGCATTAAGCTTATTAGGAGAATGATATCTAACTGGAAAAAAATATAATTTGGACACATAGTAAGACATAGGAAAGCTGGCTATAAGCTGATCGAACTTTAGCTGGTTTAGCAGGGACTGGACAAACCTTGATCAGTTTGTGGCAGTCCCCGCTCAACAGAACATGATGGTGTGAGTGACATCTGTCAAAGGGACATTCGGTAAATTTTCCTTGATCAGCTGCTGATCAGAGCATTCTGACAGCAGTGTGTGTGGCTGTTGGAATAAAATGTCCTGGTAAGTGAAAAACAAATGAGGTGGATGAAGGAATTCTTTTGTTTAGTTTGTGGGCTGAATGTAAAAAAAAAAAAACTAACAGTGAATGGCCATCTTAACCACTAATACCAGGCACTTTTACTCCCTTCCTGCCCAGGACAATTTTCAGCTTTTAGCGCTGTTGCCCTTTGATTGACAATTGCACGTTCATGCAACACTGTACCCAAACAAATTTTTTACGTATAACTAGAGCTTTCTTTTGGTGGTATTTAATCACCACTGTTTTTGTTTTTTGTTTTTTTTTGGGGGGGGGGGGGGGGTTGTTCTAAATAAATGAAAAAAGAAAGAAAATTAAAAAAAAAAAATTTTCTTTGTTTCGGATATAACATTTTGCAAATAAATAACCTTTCTTCATAAATGTAGGCCGAAATGTATTCTGCTACATTTCTTTGGTGAAAATAACACAAGTCACTGCATATTATTTAGTCTGTAGGAAAGTTATACAGTCCACAAAATATGATATATATCTAAAAATTGATCAACCCTGATTTACTGATGGCCTATCAGGACAGTACAGATAATCCCCAAATGACCACTTTTTGGAATGTAGACAGTTCATGGTATTTAGTAAGAGGCATGTCGAGTTTTTTGAAGTTGTCATTTTTTTGGAAAATTAGGAATTTTTTTTTTTTTATTATATTTCCTTTCTTGTTTTACAATTTTTTAACACACTTTGGCCAGAGCAAAATAATGTTACTATAGTAACATTTTACTACTCAGGTGAAGTGATCAGTATTTATTTATTTTTTTAAACATTATGTTTGCTTATAGCAATGAATTTCATTGCTATGTTCAAGCATTTTACTGCATGAAATTGGTTCATTCATTTTGTTTTGTTGTGATTGGCCACAGCTGATCACATGGCACAGATGGGCTGTGATTGGCCCAGTCTATACCATGTGATCACTGTGACCAGTCACAGCTAGCAACACAATTGTACACAATGGATGGCTTGAAAGGAAGCCATCTGTTGGTTACAACTGTCATGTGGCTTGCTGTGATTGGGTACAGTAGTCATATAGTACCAGTAGAGGGCTCGTACAATGATCAGTCA